>NC_132912.1:10620999-11261999 GCF_047675955.1 Chlorocebus sabaeus | reverse complement strand
TTAAAAAATACGAATGTTTTTGTGACTTATTGCCAAGTATATTTTATAAGCTCTCTGCTACTCAGATGTACCATACTGTACAATGTGATGGATGGGGGCTATTAATCACTTTTACTGAAGAGCAGAACAGCCCATGCAACATACACTGGTATTAAAAAAAGGTGAAGGTATTCTAAGAGTACATTCATTTCCCCATAAAATCACATTTCATGTATCCCTTGGTTTTTCAAATAGTTCCTTCCAACTTACTCACATATTTTGCTGGTCCTGAAAGATGGGATGCTGTGTGGGGCAAGGGGTTGTCTCATGGTCCCCAGGATGACAGTCCTAATTCATTCTCTGGCCAAACTTTTATCTGAAGTCATCTGTGCATTTATGGCAAAGCTTATTTGCATTTGTCTGTTATCTGCATTTTAAACCAAACCCAGTTTTAAATATTCTCCTGCTGGGCTGTGCCCAAACTGAGGGAATGAGAGAGGTTCGGGGAAGCTGCTCTCACGCGTGGCCTGCTGCCCAGGTAGAATTATCACCCGGTGAAGAGCCAAGCCTCGGTCAAATCAGCTGTCCAGCAGTTCACAGAAATTAACCACACAGATACAGGACAAAGTGGCAGCAGTTTACAGAAAAGTATGGCCAGAGATTCTATTGTATCCAGGGCCTTTGTTATTTCTACAGAGAAAACGGTGTGCTCATGACACATTTATACTTATCATGTATTATTTGTCTAAAACGGGGAAAAAAGAGCGTGCTCACTGTGGCTTTCTAAAGGAATATGTGATGATTTCAGTGTCTGATACCTCTTTTTGGGTCCTCTTCCTTATCCATTTTTTTCCCTCATGTCTTCCCTAAGTGCCCCTTCCTCTGTGATCCCTTTTTCAAGGCTGAAGAATTGTTATCCCTCTGCAGTACATGGGGGTTTGAGCTCACGTCAACACTCCTGACCTAAGGGCAAATGGAGCTGAGCAGGAGGGAGAATTAGACACCTGCCTCTACTTGCCACAGCTCGGAGACAGGGTCTATTGCTCTCGGCTGAACCAGAGGAAAGAACACACTGGCTCCCGAATCTTCACAGGAAGACAAGATGAGGGCTGCTGAGTGCCTATCGCTGCTCACGGCCCAGAACATCCTACTCCTCAGTCTCTTTGTCCCCGTCCTAAGACTGTCCTTCACTCAGTCCATCCAATCCAAAATACGGGCATACAAAACACATCTCATCCTTCACACACACAACATGCTCAACCTTCGTTAGTCATGTGACTTTCTTTCCAACATCATCCTGAATTTGCTTTTCTGGTGAGTACCTAGGGACAGCCCTGGTTCAGTGATGAGGTCTCACAGCCTGTGGTGAGTGCTCACTGTTAGTCTGGCTGTGACTGGAACACAGTCCCCGCAGGACAGCATCCAGTGCTCCCTGACGCCATGTGTGAGATGGCATGTGGTCAGTGGCCGCATGGGTTAAACCCCAGGAGGCCAGGCCTGGAGGAGAGACCCAGCTCTAGCCCAACTGGGAAGTCCCTGATCGGGGGAGATGACGATGACAGAGGTTGGTTGACCAGAGAGATCTACCATTTGGGGATGTCCCTATCAGGCTGAGTACAGTGTGAGGAAAACCCCATAGAAACTCAGGTACCCAGGAGGATCCTAAAACCAGGAAGGGAAGAACAGAATATGCCATACAAGGACACTTGGTGACAAAGAATAGAGACAAAAACTTGGTTTTAAGAAGTACAAGGTCAAAGATAGTTAGTGATGGTGCCCAGCTACCTACTACTATACTGGAGCACTCAATTCCCTGGTCCCAGAGTCAGGGTAGACCAGAACCTTATTATAACCCAAGTGGCTCAAGGCAGAGATAGCACTGAAAGGTCTTCTCACTGGGTATTTCATTTTCCCAGACTGCGTTTCCATCTCTCATGCATATCTCTTCTCCTAAATCCTCCCAAGTCAGAAATTCACCTTTCAATTTTCATAACAAGATTGGACAAAGGGGTTGAAAAGCAAATGGAAACATTTTATGATTAACTACTCAAAGGGAAGACTATATAAATATTTTTAAAGACAAGTTTTTAAGGGGAATGGTTCAATGAAAAACCTCTCCTATCTTTGTTTTCTTAATTATTGCTATAAACATACCATGAAAATGAATGTGATGGGCGGTTCTACTTTTGTTGAGATACTTATGGGAAATACAATAAATCACTAAATTGCATTAACTAAAAAACGATTTGGAAATCGCCCAGGGAACACCTGATCAGGAGAACTTTGTGAGGAAGAGCACTACTCTTCCAGCCACATTTTCTGAATCAGTGATAAAAAGTCTTCGTTTCCTATTGTTTTTAACTTCCATTAGACTGGCACACATTTAAAGACATAAGGAACTAGGAATATGTAAAGGAAAGAGGGAGAGGAGGAGGAGGAGTAAGTTAGTAAGAAGCTTCCGTCAGACCTCATCAGATCAAGGTCAAGTATAGAAGTCTCATGAGTTTCCAGTTCATTTAAATTGGGGCTCCGGTGATTTGAAGGTAACCGCCATCATCCTAGTAGACAGAGGACTAGTGAGCAGGTCCGCAGGGCCACACAGAGAGAGCGACCTGTTGCTTCCTAAGTTACAACCAAAAGGTACTCAGAATTGCTTCAAAGCCAAGGTTCTTGTTTGGTTTGGTTTTGTCATTGTGGTCAAACTCTTTGAAGAGGGGTTCCATGGAGAAAAGCTTTGCCCATGCCCAGTCTGGCCACACATCCCAACACAGGCTGCTTTCAGTTAGCTCCGCACAACAGACTTGAGAGATTGCAGTGGTTTCCTCGATTCTTAATTGCTTTTATTTTCTATTTTTATTTAAGATACTTAATTTGTTTTTAGTGATTTACTCTTCTTTGTAGTTAGATACAGTGATTAGCGATTATCTTGTCCTTGGCAATGCAGTTTCCCTTCCACAGAAACGAGCTTAAGTCAACATTACAGTTGCCACTAAGTGTAAGGATTCGTGAAGGGGAAACAGCGGACTCCATTCCCTCTGTTCTGCTCAAGTCATGCAAATTAGAGGTAAGACAAAGAAAGAAGTAATTAGCAGGAGGGAGGCAACAAAATGGATATTTTAAATGCAGAATCCATTCCTAACATGGCACTTCTCAAGAGGGCTGTTCTAAGAGATTACCTTCCTGAAATGCATTACTTAAGCTCTAGTTGCTCAGAGGTAGAAGTAAATGCATTTCCTCTGCATTGGTGCATAATGCGTTTCAAATAAATGCAGGTCAACATGAGGCTACTTGTTTGTTTTTGCAAAATTGGATGCCAGTACAAAGGTTGAAGGAGGTAGAAGGAGCTGGTAATACCTACGGATGCGAAGTAGGTGTCCAGACACACTTCCATGATAATGTACAATAAATATGGCAAAATGTTACACCATAAATTCTAAGGATATGTTTTTTTTAAAAGATAGCTTTGCTTTAAAAATCAGCTAAAAGAAATGCATCCTTTTTCACAAGGGAGTTTCACAAGTGGTTTCATCACTTTCTTCCTGATTCTAAGTGTTGGCCTCATAATTTGTGAGAATTTCATTTCGAAGTGTCTCCTGTCATGATGATGAATGCCAATGCCAGCTTCTCCTAGTGGGGAGCGCTGCGTGCCTGCCTCCATCAGTCTCTTTTTCCGGTCGCCAAACAAAAATTCTACCACAACCTCTTTCAAGTTGAAAGGCAACAGGCCTTTTCCCAAGCTGGGACGCTGTTTCCCAGTGACAACTCCATTGTTACAGTTAAAAATGTGGGCAAAAGATATGCAAGCTTACACGCCTGTTAAATCCCAGTTGCCCTCCCCCTGCAGGTCGTGGATTTAAAAACATCTCTTAGTTTCATCTTAGCTCCAGGTAAACTCACGAGCTACTGCAGAAAACACGCCAAATGCGGGGGCACTAAGATGGCTACATACAGTCACGGACGCGACTCTGCCACGGTCCTCAGTCACGTCCACCCAAATGACACATTCTGGGATGATGCAGCACACAACCGCCAGCTATCGTGCTACTTCCACCCAAATGCAAGGATGCTCATTCTAATGAAGTCACAAACTCTGCTTAGTAGCCTGCTGATGTGTGTTACATGTGCATGCTTCTCTCAGAAAAAGAGAATCTCAACGCATTTCGCTAACAATCACAGGAAGAAACTTTGTTTTGTAAACTTCCTGCGCAAAGTATCACAGGGGCCATGCATCAAGGCCAGTGCTGATCTGGGTGCCTCGTTAAAAATAAAAACCGACAACGAACATAAATATAATTAAAAGGGATGAATGACTGACAGGAATGATAAACAACTTTCAAGATCAAAAGCAAATCGAATCCAGTTATTACTCTACCAAAAATATCAAAATGTAATTATACTGTTTTCACACATCATTATTTGCCATTTTGGGAAATCAGAATGGACACATTAATTAATGTAGAAAATGATATGCAATTAAAACAAGTACAGTGTATCCTTCAAGGTTTTGCACTAGAGTTCCGGTCAATGTCCCCTACTGAGGGGATTACACCAAGCAGTCTCATATGTGCTCATCCGATGGCTAAGGTAGTTTGTATGTCAGGGACATATTCTTCCTCGTGAAGATTCAGAAACCAAATGACAGACACTCTGACGTGGACACATGATGGGCAGCCTTTTTCCCAGAGTGCTTAAAACACTCTATTCTACCTTTAAAAATAAATCAGCAGATGTATTTAACATATAGACATGGCTCTCACTTCCCTTTTGCTTTTTTTTCCCCTTCCAAAGAAACTGTTGTCAGGAAAAAGCTGGTTGCTATGGAAGTTTTATTGTCGACCACTTCAGTACGAGAAGGTTGGAAAACATTCAACCATTTCAAGTCACCTGATTTACTAAGCATTCCCAAGTTCATTGTAATAAGAATGAGGAAGAAGAGATAGACAAGATAGTTTCAGAAAAACAATGCAGCGTTTTGCCCATAAGTGGACTGCATATCCTAGTGACCAGAACCTCTATAACCATGGCTAATTTGGACAAACTTTTCTTCCAACGCGATGCTTACACATGATGGCATTTTAGAAAAACAGCCGATTCTTTTGTCTCTAAAATAATACACAGTTCTTGTCACTGTTGTGTACTTAGTATAAAGTTAATGTTCTGCAATTCAATTCGGTCAGGCAGCTAGGTTGCCAGCAAGTTAATTTGCCACAAAGACACGTTTCATAAACACCAGGGCAAATAAAGCACTGCAATACACAGAAAGCGGCTTTATAAACTGGCCTGAAAAATGGAATGGCTTCCAGTACCATGTGGACATCCGATCTCTGAGAACTCATGTCGACTGTCCTGTGGTTGGTCTGATTTCATCTGTAATGCCATTAGCAGAAACGAACTGTAACCAATTGTAAGTGGCTACTAATTGTCCATGACAATGATGGAAAACACTGACTCAACCTTAGAAGAGTTAATTTCGTCTGAGTGGTAGAGATACAATCTGAAGCCATCATAATTATATCACAGGTTGACCTTCTTAGTCAGCCATTCTGGGGTTCTAACTGTAAAACAGATTGAAAAATAAGTGGTAGGCTGAGATTACATAGACAATTCAGGCCATGTTAACGGACTTGACTGGCTGATTCAGTTGAAAAAAGGGCCTGGAGAAGGCGAATTAAAAAAAACCGCTCCCTGATGAATCAAAATTGGTGAACTGTTTTATAGTTGTAGATTATATCAAGTTTGTTTAAAGTTTTGCTTGACATATATGAACAGTTTCACTACAACACTCAATTTGATGACCTGAAGGTAGTGATTTGCTGAAATGATGGAGCTGGGATATGCACAGGGTTATTGATTTGATTTGGTAACATCTTTCTTACTCTTCTTCCTCCTCTTTTCCATCCTTCTCCACATCCCTAGTTTGCATGCCATAGATTTACTTACATAAATAAATTAATATTATTACTTTAAATTTCACAATACCCTTTGTGAAGACAGAAACACCCTGAGGTGTAGCTAAAATAATGTTGGGTGTTAGGACTTTCAAGACTCAGCCTGAACCCTGGGAAGAGTCCACTGGAATTTTCACATTAATTCCCAAACATCAAACTGTGGCCCGAAAAGCACTGTCTGAAGAGGGAACAGACCAAATGTCCCACAAATGATTGACAGCAGCATGAACTTCTTCTTCTGTAGAAGTCAACTTAACAGCAGATGCAAAAAAGCTGGAGGAGACAATTACAAGTAACCGCATCACTTTGCATCTATCGGCATGCTAAGTGCCTGACAGAGTAAGAAATTAAGACTGATGCCAATCAAGACGCACAGCCTATTACACAGTGGAGTGGACAGAATTGCCCTGGATAGCATCTGAAACGCCAGGAAAGTCATCTCCCAACAGAGAAGAGCAAAGAAACTTTGGGCTGCAAATTTAGAGGTGATAAAATAAGATATCTGGCTCCTGTGGGTGGATGGATTCACTCAGCTATGGACTGAGTGTTCATTTATCAGTCCAGAATGCTGATGGGGTTCAGGCCACGCTATCCCCAACTGTGGCATCTTGGCATTCGTGAACACGGCACGGGTAAGAGGGCCACTCTCACCTTCTTCCCTGAAGCGATCACAAAACCTGGAAATAATTTTCTGGCCTCGTAAAAGAACCTCCTTATCTCTGAAGAAACAGGAACACAGAAGAATTTGAACAAACAAGCCTTGTTAAGTCTCCTTAGTTCAAAACCATGAGATCTACCCTTCTTTCCTCCAATCATACTTCTGTACGACTGTTAGAAACACAGTTCTCCCTGTTTCTTTGGCTCTTCATTTCCTTCTGAAGGAGCCCATATAACGTTAAGTAAATCTGTCTGCTTCTCTCTTCTTAATCTTTTGTTATGAGGGTCTGAGCTATGAACCTTGCAATGGGTGAGAAATGTTTTCTCCCCTACAATGCCTGGAATAAGGGGGCCAAGGCCTGAGATCAAGGCTAAAGTGGTGTCCGCAAACAACCTCTTGTTTGTGTTTTGATCAGCACCATTATTCTAATAAAGGAAGCTGGAAGTTGTATTATATTTCCTAAAACGTGTTTAAAAGTTGATGGGGAAAAGCAAAAATTGTGTGATGTTAAGAATAAGTAACACCTATGGATAAGGTAAGGTGGCAGTGGTAGACGGTACCCTTCCACTGTCATACTGGGGCCCTTCAGAGGCCTGTACAGGGATTATTTCATTCTCTCAGAAGGAGGATCTATCTCTGATTTTGCTATTTGGCCTTGGATCAGAAATTACAGATTAAATTCTAGATGTATGTCTAGTTGAAATGATCATTCCAATGGTTACGGTTTTATGACTTTCTAAGATATTGATAGCATTATATATAATTGAGAAATTTTATTCTGCTCTTCTAAATGCCTATAAATACCAGGTTCTGCAAATGCTCTTTAAGCCAACATTACCATCTTACTGGTTTCCTCGTGAATGAGTTACATCTGTGACAACTGTCCATTCTGTATTTGATTGAGAGTCATGTTCTTAACTTGGAGAAGATTTAGACAGTGGTGAGTTCATTTTTAGTCATTCAGGGCAATTTTATTGCTTGCCTTTCCCCATTTTTCTGTGAGTTAAATTCTTCTCCCAGTTTCATTTCACAAAATGAGTTCAGAAGCTACTAGGCTGGTAGGGGAAAAAATTCGGGTTTGCCTCCATCTTCGATGTAACCTTTCCTTGTATTGCTGTCAATCAGCAGAGAACATTCTCATTTGACCGAGGAAGCCTGCAATGTAGTATTTCCTCACAAGTCTAGTTTACCCTGTCTTTAAAAAATGAGGAAAGGCATTGAAAGAAAAGGCAAAGCACGTGAACTTTCTTTAAGGGATGTGCCATGTACTCAAGGTCTCATCTCTTTTAGGTCCTAGGCATGGAGGTCAGTATTTTCTCAAGCCCCAAACAGGTTGATTAACTTCTATAAAGGAGGCCACGTTTCTCACAAAAATTTTCATTCCTTTGCTGAATGGTTCCCCAGGGAGAACAGCCTTACCTCCCCTGTCCTGGGAGACCAGCAATTTCACTTAATGTCTTCTACTGAGCTGACTCAATGGCTATTTATGAAAATGATGAAACCTGAATGTGGTGTTTGTCGAGGACTGGGAGGAGCAGCTGTGCCCTAACATGTTATGTTAGGAAGCTGGTCAGACAAAAAAGGAGAATCAAACATTCATACCATAGGCTTACTGCTTTACATCTTTTTTCTTGAAATCTTCCTATTCAAAAGGAATTTCAGAAGTAACTCATAATTGATGTTTTAGTCTACACATGATCTTGAGCACATTAAAGATTATAAAAGTATGATGTTCAATACAATGATTACCTGTTTTTTAAAAAAACATCATTTAGGTGACAGAACAAAACATACAGATTCATTCTTCCAATATAACCATCAGTTATTTCTAGCCTGTATTTTTATTAAAAAGTTGTTTACATATGCACATATGATTTTTAACTTAGGTATCAATTTTCACCTAAACATTGATGACAGTATGATCTAACCCTCTTAAAACCCTTCAGGAATTACATTAGATCACTTCTGTCCCAGCCCAGCGCTAGAGAATAGAAAATAATCAGTAAATATTAGCCTTTTTCCTTATCATTCTAATGTTAAATCCCTATAAAGTATTCTATTATGTAGATATACCACAATATCCTTACCTATTCTCTTATTGCTGGATATTTAGGCTGCCTCTAATTTTTCAAGATTATATATAATATTTTAATTTCAATATGTACATTTCCAAATTACAAATCAATCTTTCAGTGTTCTCTCAAGTGAGTCTGTTAAAATGCCTGAGTATTCTAACCTATAAAATCCTTTTTCAATGATTAAACACTAGAAAACAGAAATTCTTGATTTTATTAATTGGGAGGGGGGAAAGAAATACATAAAAGAGGCATATCCAGATTCAGACACGATGTACTCCATATTTTCTGAAGGTCAAAAATAAGAAGTCCTTCATTCTGGGAGGAAAAAACGACCATTTATTCTTTTAAATACACACATATACAAAAATTCTCTCTTTTCCTAAGTCTTCCACAGCTACTCCTTTTACCCCTTGTCTCCCTTCAGAGCGTTCAAGGTGCTCCCTAGGCCTACTATTGAGCTGATGGGCACCTGGGCTGACTCCATGTCTTCGCTATTGTGAACAGTGCTGTGATGCACATATGGGGGTATGTATCTTTTTGGTAGGATGACTTCATCTCCTTTGGATATACTTCTCATGGCTTCTGCCTTCTCTCTATCTCGTCATTCCTTAAGCACTTGCCATCTGGCTTCTGCTTCTACCAGTCACTGGAACCTCTTTCAAAGACCATACACTGACACTCCTTTCTTCACACCCTTCATTCATCTAGCCACTGTGGCTCCAATTCTCCTCAGCCTGTCCCTCCCTTTCTTGGGTTCCTCATCCTGGTCTTTTAAATGTCGAGATGACTGCAGCAGTTACGCTTATCTCTGGCCACCTTGTTTGCTTTTATCTCCTTTCTTAAAAGTCTTCTATGTCTCTAGACTGGTGTGTAACTCCTGTATCTTCAGTTACTACATCTTTTTCACCTTCAAAATCCTATGCGCACCTCAAACTCAGCAAGTGTTAACTGAATTAGTCATCTTTGCTGCCATTAGCTGCCAACCTCCACTGTGGCCTACTGTGTGTTTCAAAGACGGCTCCGGAAATTATTCCCATCCCACATGCTCTTCTGCAATGTGACCCTGCCATCCCCAGATAGTGGGAGTCCAATCCTCTCCTCTTGAATCTGGGCTGGCTCTTAGGACTCTTATCACCACCAGTATGTGGCAGAAGTGGCACTGTTCAACTTTTGAGGCTAGGCTGAAAAGGACTGTACAGCTTTCTCCTGGTTCCACTAGAAGGCTCCCCACTACAGAAGCTCACCTCTCTCAAGGATCATACAGCTTTCTCCTGGTTCTACTGGAAGACTCCCCGCTACAGAAGCTCGCCTCTCTCAAGGATCATACAGCTTTCTCCTGGTTCTACTGGAAGACTCCCTGCTATAGAAGCTCACCTCTCTCAAGGATCATACAGCTTTCTCCTGGTTCTACTGGAAGACTCCCTGCTACAGAAGCTTGCCTCTCTCAAACCCAGCAGCTGTGCCAATGGCAGCCCAATGCACAGGAGAAGCTCACATGTGCTTCAGTCAACAGCTCCAGATGAGCCCAGCTTTCCAGTAACACCTCCCACGTGTCAGATGTGCTAGCGAGGACACCTCCAGATGACTCCAGTCCTCAGCCAGCTGAGTCACCTGCCATTTGAATCCTTCCAGCTGAGGCTCCCAGACACTGTCAGACAGAGACAGGCCATCCACCACCTCTGTGCCCTGTCCAAACTCCTAATCCACAGAGTTCATAAGGAAGAGGTTCTGTGCCACTAAGTTTGGGATGATGTGTTGTACTGCAGTACCCGCCACACCCAACAAAACCACCAGTTCTTCCTGGCTCCCTCTGCCTAAGACATGTGTTTCTGCACATCCATTCACATGGCCGAGAAGCATCATCATTTGAGAAATCAAGGTGAGCAGGGTATGCACGCCGGCTCTGCTAGGCTCTTCCTCCTCTAGTCCACTCTGTAGATTACTGAATTCACCTTCTTAAACCACAGGTCTAACCATGCCATGCCCTGCTATAAACCCTTTACTAGATCCCTAATGTCTAGAGAACAATGTCCAACCCCTTAGCCCAGCGTGCAAAGTTCTCTAAAATTCAGCCTATCACATTCTCTGCCTTATCTCTCTTTTTCCACTGATGATGTTCGCATCTGGTTGGACTGGTCACTGCCCTCTAAAGATGTCCAAAGTGTTTCTATGCATAGGCCTCACTCATGCTGTTCACTCTGCCTCTCATGTCTTTTCCTCTCACGGTGATGGGTACAAACTCGTGCCTCCTTTAACGCATAGCCCTGCCTCACCTGAACGTCCTCAGCACTGCTCTCGCCTCCTTTCTGGCACACCTCACCTTTGCTCGCGTGTGGACATTTGCTTCTGCATCTTACCTCCTCTACCGAACCACAACATTCATTAAAGGCTCAAATCACATCTTAGCACCTGTGTTCCCAATGCCTAACACACTGCCTTCCACCTAAAGGGCATTCAGTGATTCTGCCATGGTGGAGAATGTATCAGAAGAACAGACTTCATGGGCAGGAAAAAAGTTAATCATCTTCTACTCCAATATTTAAGAAATGTGTATAGTATGCGAGGCCCTGAGAAGCAGACCAGCCCTCCTTCTCCTTTGGAAGTTCTGATAAAGCCTAACTACTTCACCGCGGGTAAAAAGAGAAGTCTGAAGTGAAATTTTGACTTTCTGGAGAAGAGGCTATAGAACAGACACTTGCTAGTACTATCCAGTAACGCAGGGGGTTCAAAGGCGCGTGTTATAAGATGATGTTTCTGTGGGTATGTGTTGTTGTGATAGGCCGATTATTCTGACTGACTGAATAATATGGTCAAATCCCGTCATAAATGTGATGCATCTCATTCTAGGCCTTACTTTAAGGCACAGGCATTTTGAGAAGAAAATGACAGACAGCTGCAGCTCGCTGCTGTGTGATAACAGCACCATGTTCTACGTCAGTCGAGGTGCCGTCAGAAGGGCCTAATTTAAAAGCAGAAGCCAGTTGCTACTTCCCTTCACCTGGGCAATTTCAGTTAGAACTCTTTCAGGCACTCCACAGACACAGGTTTTTACCCCTTGAAAAAGACCTGGGAGTCCTAGGACTCTTTAGGTTTACTCTTGTCTAGTGTCACCTGCTTACAACACCAACGCTTTACCATCCACACCCCATCCCAATGTATATGAAACACATCTCTCGTCACCTATTCATCTTTTTTCATTGTTCATTCAGTTTGGGAGCTGGTAGATGAAGAGCATTCCTGGGGTCACCCATAAACCCTGGGAAGGTAACGGAATTCAAACTCAGCAAACATTCCCAACACCAATGCCATCCTTAGAAGATGTAAGACAGCACTGACGTCACAGTGCTTTGTATTTTGGGAGGAGCGGTCTTCCCAAACACCATCTAGAGACTGGAACTGCACAATTCCGTAGCGTGGTCCCCAGTCTCTCAAAACCACCTGACAGCGACAGGGTGGCACACAAGCCAGTGAATGTCTCCAAGAAAATCAGAGAGACCTAATTCTTCCTTCAAACCCAAGCCTCAAGGATCAATTTTGCCCTCAGTGGTTGCTCCCCCATCTCCTCCTGCCCCTTTAAGAAAGCAAGAAAACACCTTTCCCTGGAATTTGTAGAAATACATTTTTACATGAAATTTTATTTTGGTCTAACCATGCAGGAAGCTATTACCCATCCATTATCTTTATGTGCGTGATTAGGAATAATAGCTGATTTGTGAAGTTATCTATTACGGGAAATAATCAAGATTAATGAGCCCTGTGGCACTTGCTGAATGCCTCGAGAGATTTATTGCTCAGGCTGTGCATCTCTCTTGTTGTGTTGCTGGTGCTGTCAGGAGTTTTTTCTTTTTTTTAAACAAATGCAAATGGAGACATGGATTCATCGTGGAAGAGGAAAAACGCTGTTTCAGTGTTATCAAATATTTTGGACTGCTCAGCCCCACCTCTCTGAATGATGCTATTTTCCTTTACATAATGATGTTGGAATGTTGGAGTCTAATCCCCATTCCCTATCAGAACCGGGTAGGGAGCGTGCAGCTCACACCCTCCGCGGTGCAGGGAGCAGACACAAAGACGCAGCTCACTTTGGACTCCTGTCCAAAGTCAAGGCACAGGTCAGGCGGAGGGAAAAATACGGCTGTTATCGCTGCGAATGCCAGGGGAGTGTAAATCACCTGCTCAACTGGGGAGATTCCGTTCTCTCCTCAGTGGAGCTGCCCTACAGCTGTAAGGCTCTTCCAGATGGTACTGCATAATCCTGTTCGTTGAAAAACAGTGGGTACCTACAGATTTGAGTCACGGATTAGAACACCGGGAATGAAGAGTCCAGGAGATTGTCAAACACATTTTGACTGCAAATTGTTATTGGGCAATAACAACAATAGCTAACCTTTACGAAGTTCTCCTAAACACTTTCACGTGTATTAATTCATTAAATCCATCACAATGGCATTGTTATTGGTACTATTTCCCCAGTTTACAGATGGGCCGTTGAGGCACAGAGAGTTGACAGAAAAGGTCTGGATTGTTGTGAAAGTCTGGATTAATGCAGGACAGCGCTATGCTCTATGCGTTTCTGGAAATGGAGCGGCGACCCAGGATTCAAATGGTGGTATGGTCTATTTTATTAACTGTGTGGTTCATAGGACATTATAAAAACTGCTTCTGACACAAGGCAGATGGGGAGGTGGCGACAAAAAACTCCCAGTGACTAGATCCCATCTTGGGGAAGCAGATGCAGGCCCTGAACTAGACTGCCTGCTTTTGAATCTCCAACATGTAACTTTAGGCAGTTTCTGTCAACTCTCTGTGCCTCAACGGCCCAGCTGTAAGCTGGGGAAAGCAACAGCACCAATAACAAGGTCATTGTGATGGATTTAATGAATTAATACACGCGAAAGTGCTTAGGAGACCTTCATAAATGTCAGCTATTGTTGTTATTGCCAAATAACAATTTGCCAATCAAAATGTATTTGACAATCTTCTGGACTCTTCATTCGTGGTGTTCTAATATGCGGGCTCAAATATATAGGTACCCAGTGTTTTTCAATGAACAGGATTATGGTACAAAAAGGTGAACATCAAATTAGGAGTCAAAAGGTCTGGCTTCTAGACCCAGACCAGTCACTGAGCGATGGTGTGCTGCTGACCACGGCACTTTATTACTTTGGGTCTAGTTTTCTCATCTATAAAGAACTGGAAAATGATTTCCAATGTCTTCAATGACAGTATCTACTAAACCTTAATGTTATACTTCTTTTTGTTAACTTAGGGGGAAGAACAACATGATGATTAAATACAAAATCACTGCCATATTCTCAACATTTTACATAAATGAAAGGAAAGCCAAACGAGTAAATTCGAATACTGAGAATATCATTGTATTATCAACTAATAAGGCCACAGAGTATTTGTAAAAATTTTCAGAAACTAAAGCCTTTGAAAAATACAGTAATAGCACAACATCCCAATAGGATACTTTTAATATGTTAGCGCCTAGAATTTCCATAATGATATTAAGAGGATCATTGGGTTTATTTAAAAGCATATATACTGAGGACCTTAGCAGTTTGACGATAATGACCTCTTCATTGTGGGGTTTGTATTCTCTAGACAGTAATTTTCACATTCTCTTGGCAGACCTTAGAAAATAATATCATGGTTTTCTTTTTTTCTTTTATTCTCTTTCCTAGGGACTTGTTGCTAGTCAGGTAGAATCTTAGATTTCTTTATCAATAGCAAATTGACTAGTTTTTTAAAGCAGTATTTTCATTTTCAATTTAAAAGCAGAAATGAGTCTTTGGGAATTATACCAATTGTACATTTAAGTGTATGACTATCATTTTTCTCGCTCAACTTTACCCTTGACTCTGCCTGTTAATGTAATATCCATCTTTCTTTAAGCCCAAGTGAAATTCTAAGACATCATCTTTAGCCTTTCCAAATGATATTAACCACTCAGCACCCCAAAGTCTTTCTATCTCAAATGTAGCATTTTGTACACCACACTTAACTGTGCACTGATGCACACCTTCTTTCAACCCACTAAGGACCTAAGCACAGCATCTACCTCTAACCCACATTTGTTTGAAACTACAGCCAATCTCGTGTCCACGGATTTCTCTGGCTGCCAACAGGACCCTGAACACAAGAACTACATCTTCGCCTGCGTTTGTTTCCACTACCATATCCGGCATACACTATCAACAAAGGTGTTACTCAACCTAAGCTGTGGAACTGAGTTATTTTCCTTCTTGGGGTTACATCCAACCAGAAAACAAGAAAGGAAATTCTTCTAGAGGAAAATGCATCTTCCAAGCGACAGTTTCCTTTCCTTGCCAAAACATTACTTGCTCAGACCACCGGTAACCAGTGTGGACCGAATCTTCACAGTGGGCTGGTAACGGCTGTGAACCTTTGATAGTGGGGTTTGGCCCCCCGGATTGAGGGAGCAGTAAATCGTGTCTGAAACAGTCCATGCTGTGGTTGCTGTGACTGGCAACGCGAAGCACGGAGCGAAGACGTGGTCAGTACAAGTCAGCCTTGGTTTCAAGGCCCTCTCCCTGCACTTTCTGATCTAATTCTCCCTTATCACTAAATGAAAATGGCATCATCATCCCCTTTCTGATGATGAAGACACTGGGGTATGGAGAGCTCTACTGGCTTGCCCAAGTCAGTGGTGGAACCCAGAGTCCAACTCAAGCTGTCAGACTCCCGAGTCCTTGGCTCTCAACCAGTCAGCTCTGTGAGATGGGGCAGCAATTAACTACGTGAATCACCCATTGAAGGAAAAGGGGAAATATGGAATATGCAAAGGAGAAAGCAGGTCAAAGCAGAGGGTTGAACTGAGGTTCCAGAGAGGGTGCCTAACACTACCTTAGTAAAAAACTTTCATGGAAGACCCAAGCTATTTTCCATCCTTGATAGGCTTGTCATTTGGGGCCCTGACACCCCTCCATGACAGAAATAGATACCACTATCACCACACTACTCCTAGGCCAGCTGGCTGTGGCCTCTTCCCATCCCTGTTAAACTCAATTACATTTACATTTAAGGGTTCCTTCCTAGAAGCCCCTTTCACAGAGCAGTCAAGAAGCTGAAAAATATACATTTGTTTCCTGTTATTAGGAATTCACCAGTTGGCATGGTCTCCAATCATGGGCATCTGTCAAAGTGATAATGGTCCTTTCACTCCTTTCCCCAGTTCATTTTTACTTTCCCAACAGAGGTGTCAGCTGTCAACAGATTCCGTGGTATGAACAGAAGGGTCACCCTGACCCCTCACCTCACTGCCAGTCAGGATAAGAAACAATCACAGCCGAAGGATACACTGTGTCCTGGGATGGGACCCAGGGTTACGATCCATCCTCATGGCTGACTCCTTCATGAAGGGAGAGGAGGTACACTATTCTTATACGAATGGAATTTTTTATGTGACATCTATTTCTTCAGCTTAGAGATATCAGGAAAAGGTAACTTCACCTCATTCTATTCTAAATGTAAGACACTAGTGATATTACAGCTAGTCTTTGTATGCCAAGGGGCTGTTTCACACACACCATCTGAAGGACAACAAGCTCGGACCAATTTGCTCAAAGGTGGCTTCTTTCTCCATCTACAAGAAGTATCTTAAAGTCAACAGATTGTTTCTACCACAGATGAAGCAAGCAGGCCATGAAGCACGCCTTATTCACAGAGAGCATGCACTTCATGCCAAGAGCTCAAAGAATGTAGTTTTCATCTTAAATTTGGAAATGTGAAACACTGACTCCAGAGATCTGTAATCTGAAAATCATAGCATTTTTAGGACTGGAAGGGATCTCAGAGCTCATCTAAGTAATCCCCCCATTTTACAGATCAGAGAATTGAGAGCCACAGAAGAGGAGTGATTTACATAGTTACTCTCCACTCAGAGCAAAGCAGGATCTGGAACCAATTTTATGTCTCCTAAGGACTCAGTTTCTGCCCTGCAGGGTGACCTAGCACAGTCCCTCGCCCAGGCCAGCCATCAGTACGTTTCTGTTGAACAAACAGCTGAGTCATCTGGAAATATAGAAAAACTAGTGGGAAGAGAGTTTGGAGATAGATATCGGCACCTGGGCAGGTCATACAGCTCATCCTTATCACTGCAGCGAAGCAAAGTTCACCCGTTGGCTGCAACTAAACGGACTCTCTTTAGGGTCCTCTGTTGGAAGGAGCTAGAAGCAGGATATCATTTTTTTGCTATGTTTTCTTGGAGTTTTAACAGATTTGGATTCTGAGAGAGCCCCTAGAGGTAGAACAGAGATGGGGCTGTGTGAGGGTGGACAGGGGGTGTCACCTTCTTCACTCCTGCCCTCCACAGGACTCTGGGTCCAAACAGAAGCAAGGGATGCAGCCCCCAGCCCCAGGCCATGGGAACACGGGCCACTCTGTGATAAACTGGCCAAAGTGACAGGCAAATCCGCAAGTCTCTCCAGGGAATGAAAACTAGGCCAGGGTGATGTGTTATCAGACCCAGAATAAAGCTTGTTTTATTTGATTCTCCATGACTTAAAAATGCATGGAAGACAGCACCAATATAATGGGGACATCAGAGTCTGGGGAAAATGCATCCCTAAGTGACGAATGTGTCCTGAAAATCTTTCTTTCTTAAGGGAAGGAATATTAAGGAAGCCCAGCTGATACACACTAGCAACCCTTTGCCAATACTTATTTACAAGAGTGGGCAAAAGAATGTGTCAAGTATGCCAGAGAAAAAACAAATTGGTCAAAACCTCCTTGTACAAATTTTCATCTATTTCTAAATCCATCTCCCATGAGAACCCTTCCAGAGGTTCCAACACGTCAATTTAATGAAATCTCCTATTTTTAATTTTTTTCTATCTCAACTCTTCCAGGTTCTGGCTGGTATCTGATCCCTCAGTGCCAAAACAGTGAAGCAGGCTCCTCAAGTAGAATTTCCATCTTTCCTGGGAAAAATATTCTATTGGGAACAGGAATGCTCTTTCCCTGGTTGTTTAGTCAGTTTTTTCAAACCTGAATTGTCCCAGGTATGACTTAGAGAACTTGGATGTTAAACTTGAGTTTTCAAGAAGCACCCTTTCAATTATGAGACTGGGATTTAGACACCAACTCCTGAAGGCTTCTTTTTACCTTCCCCCTAGGCTGGTCTTTTTGCCAACCTGGGTAACAGAAAATCCCTTTGTAAAAGCTTCTTCAAAAAAATCTTACTTTCTAGCTGATGCTATTAACTTAAGAACATGTCCCATTTTATAAAAGTCCTTATCTGTTAGAAACAATGTCCATGAGTGAGTCTTCACTTCACTAATGAATTTATTATAAGGCTGGAATTGCCCCCATCCCCCAATAAGCACCATTTAAAGAATATTTTTTTCTAAGTTTGATTTCTATGAAATGGATGCTAGAAGCAACATCTGAGAAATTCAACCCACACCTGCTTTTCAAAGGAACACCAGGCTAATTCATCTCACTGGGCCTACTCAGAAAGTAAAAACGGGAGGAGGCTGAGACAGACAGCCCTAGCCTGCCTCCAGAAACTGGCAGCTGGCTCAACTTAATTCTAATGCCAACAGACTTGGATCAACTTGTAGTTCATACAATTTTCTTTTCATTAAGTGACTATTAGGACTGACTGAAATTAAAGACTGTCCCTGCAAAGCCCATTCCAGCATCCTCCTCCACCTCCGGAAGAGGGGCTTATCACAGAAGTCTTAAATTAACCACCCAGATGAGGTTCTCTCTACAATACACAACGAAAATGCCCTTCAATATCCAAGTCAGGGTCGTGCACCAGTTATATTCTCACAGAATGAGTGTCTGGTAGAGATGAAGGTAATGGTTAACGTAGACAGAAACCTTCATGTCTAACACTGGCTTTGCCTGAAATTTACGAAGTCTACTGATTTTTATAGATGTCCAGGTAGTCAGTGAATCCATTTTCTGAGCAATCACAGGTAAACTGTAAACTGCATGTTCCTAGTCTTAATAAAGGGACTAATAATAGCCACATCCCACTAAAGATATGTACTCGCCCATCTGCTCATTCCATGAATGTTTACTGAGAACATGGTCCAGGAACCAGACGCTTACTAAAAAATTATCCATTCGTGACTTTAAAAGACTTATAAAAATACAGTTCATTTAAACAAAGAAAAAGCAAGGGGAACTAACATTAATGGGGGTCTCTACTTGGATCTTTTATATGACCTCACTTAATTCTCACAATAAACCTCTGTTATTTCCCTTTTTAAAATGAAGAAATTGAGGTTGTGAGAGGTTAAATGATTTGCTCAAGGTGACCCTCAGTAGCAAAATCAGCATTTGAACTAGTATCTGTTAAGTGCAAAGCTCTTTCCTCACTACCTTACTGACTCTGATAAATATGGCTAAAATATACACAAACTGGAGAGCAATTCACAACAGTTTATAATCTGGATGGTTCAGTTTCATTTTTTCTTAGCGCTATAAGTAGTAAAAATGGTCAGCAGCTAACAAATCCCAAAGTCATCTTGCTTTTTTATTACTAAATGCTATTGCTGTTTGCACTCTGATCATATGTGATGACACTGCCAGGTGACAGCAGAAGCTGACGCAAGAGGAAAAGTTGAGTGACAACTTCTCTTTCCATCTTGAATTGCTAGATTCCATGGCCTAAAAACAGGCGGGGGGTGGGGGTGGGAGCTGTATTCGTTCATTCTCACACTGCTATGAAGAAATACCCAAGACTGAGTAATTTATAAAGAAAAGAGGTTTAATTGACTTACAGTTCTGCATCACTGCGGAAGACTCAGGAAACTTACAATCATGGTGGAAGGAACCTCTTCATAGGGAGGCAGGAGTGAGAATGAGTGCCAAGTGAAGGAGGAAGCCCCTTATAAAACCATCACATCTCCTGAGCACTATCTCAACAGCAGCATGGGGGAAATCCCCGATCCCCCATAATTCAATCATCTTCACCTGGTCCCACCCTTGACACGAAGGGATTATTACAATTCAAGGCAAGATTTGGGTGGGGACACAGAGCCAAACCATACCATGGGCTGTCTGCGTTTTCCGCACGTTTTTGTTGAGGTGACAGCTGTACTTCAACCTAAACACTGGGTAACCGCTAAAACCAAGGTCTACAGATGGGAACATAAAGCTATTTTTGAATAAGAGTTCATTTAGGTGAGAGGACTTTAGTTCAGGTCAAGTACTAAAAACGTATGAAATTTAGTCATTTTCGAAGATACCCCTCTCTTGTCACTCTCAGCAAGTTTGAGAATGCTTTCAGTTTTACTTCCAGGCCAAATAAACGTAAGGAGTCCCCTTAAAACTCCAGAGAGGGTAGGGAGTAAGAGTAAAACAGAGGAGTAAGTACGTTTATACTTTCAGTACATGAAGGAGATACACCCCAACACACCCCAACTGTACACACCGACTCCAAATAGCAATAGAAAATGTGAGCTGCTCAAGTGACTTAATCAATTGTAAAACAAATCTCTTTGAGTCCAACAGCATTTGCTTAATTCTTTAATCACATCACATTATGCTGAAGAAGGGAGCAGCATGATTCTCCAAAGCAAAGCAATGGACGTACCCAACAGCGCCATCACTCCCAGACAGCATCCACTGGGCAGCCAAAGGTTTAGAGTCTTTTCTTGCACAGGCCAAGAATACATAATAGGTAAGAGAATACAGAGTGGCAGCCTCGGATTCTTTTATATTTTCTGCAAGCCGTGCATGAAGAGAAAGAACCGCCCACCTTTTTGTAATCTGACATAATTATTCATTCACCCATTATGCTTTTAAACAAGTCCAGTGTTACATCCCTACCTCGCTTTTCTGAGTAGTTAGTTTGTAGGGAGTATGGATAGATTTTGGAAGGTAGAGAATTTGGAGATGAACAAGGTTCTGGATGAATGAAACCAGTGACTCCAGAAATGGGTCAGGCAGTAAAATGAGGCCAAGGAAAAACACATTTAAGGACTATTTCGACCTGGGATTGTGTTATCCTCTGTGGGCACCTGTTATTATAGGTAGAACTCGTTCAGCTCTGGAAAAGCAGTGAATTCATTCCCTTCCCTTGGTAATCATTTTCTCTGAGCAAAGCATAAGTTTATGAAAGGTGAAATCTGTAGCACCCAAGAGAGAAATGTTGAACTCGATTTCCCATCGCATTGCATACATTACCCCCAACACTTCCTTCAGGATAATACAAAGAAGAACAATTACACAGCAACTGGAAGAGGATTTATTTTTTTAAAATAGACTGAATGTCTTAAGGAAGCTCTCAAGTATCTGTATATATTAGACTATGGAATTGTCCTCCAAGGGAAAGCATTCAAAACGAAATGGATGAAACACAAACAGTCGGAGGGAATTATCTCAAACCAGCAGCAAATGGTCTGCTGCAGCCTACCTACGCAGGTCACTTCCCAGCTCTCATTTCTATTTTGCATTCCCTTTGGTATGCTTTTCTCAAGGATTACTTTGGGCTTTAGTTGCAAAACTCCTAATATGCTTTTACAGGTGTTACCGTATGTCTAAATCCTGATGTAGCAGTTTGAAAGTCAGACTACCGTCTTTGTCCTACATATTTTTCTTCTACTCGCATAACAATTTCTCAAGCTGTGGGACTAGAGTCCATAAAAGTGAAATTAATTTTATGTTTATGTGCACTGTATGGTTTTGATTATAGGTGAATTGTTCATAATTCATCTGTCAAGAGGCTCACCCCCGTACTTCAATGTATCTCACTTACAAGGCAATGAAATGTTTCACACAACGATAAACGCTAAGTTTCAACCTAATTGCTTTCTGGTTTCAACTTTAAATTTTGCTGATAAAACTAATAATAGGTATTTTTACAAGGCTCAGAGGATTTGCATCGTTTTCCAGAAGACAAAAGCATACATATTCAAGGCTCAGTATTTGGAAGACAGAAGTTTCTAACGCCAACACATTGACCTCATTACTTCTGGTATTTTGATCACACTTAGGGCATTAAGTCTCCGGTTATAAAAGCCTTACAATACCTTCACGACACAGGACTCATCAGAACTGACCCACTTGGGATTATTTCAGATGTTTCCAGAGTCGTGTTTCCTCACTTTCCCTGTACTTGGCTTTAAGAGAGAAATGACTGGCAACGGTAGTCATTATAAAAGCACGCACACTCAAAGCCTTTTGCTGGGGTTTGTTCCGGCGTTGGCACACATTCCTCCCAAAGTACACACTTTGTTCTTACAACCCCTCTGTACACTGAAAATCTGGTATTTATAATGATAACCCTCGGCACTATGTGAACTACTATCGCCATGGAGACATTAACTTGTCTCAGAGTTAATGGTTTCCCAAACGGCAAAGGACTTGGGAAATCACCATTTTATAGGGGAGGAAATTGAAGCCCAGAAAAATAAAGTGACTTGCCTAAGGTCACTAAGCAGTCGATGACAGAGCAAGAACTCAAAGCCTGGTGTTATCGACAAGTCCAATACTTCGTTCATAACTGCTCTAGTTTATTGTAACCTCCTTTTTTCAAAAGTTACATGTTATCAATAACCAAGTTACATCTGCAAGACAAGTTCCCCTACAGTCAATCCCTTGTAAGCCTAAAATTATACTACTGACTACCAAAGCCTTGATGTGCAGAGCTCAAACCAGGTGATTTAAATTTTCCTAAGGCTAAGGAAGCTAAAAACAGACTTAAGTCCATAGATCCACCCAAGGCTTCTTCGACTAACTTTTACTTAAGGAATCCACATGATTTTAGGATGCACCAAAGGAGAGGTTAAACATACAATTTCACCTACAGCCAGCATTGTTTTAAAAAGGCAATGCTAGGTGCTATGTGTTACAGTGGTAACAAGGGGAATTTGAGTTAGCAATCAGTACTTAATTCTGGGCTGTAAAGCATTCTTAGAGGCTTTCACCTGAACAAACATTCGAGCACTGACAAGTAGCCCTGGATCTGCATCTGTCCACAGATATTAAAGTTAGCCGTGCGCATTTAAAGCCCTCGGGCCACATTTATCCAGCTCTTGTGGTATAACATACCAAGACTACGTCCTTGCAATGCTAATGCACCCCCATAGCAAATGCCTTTTCTTTTTACTCTGTCCCTTTTTGCTTGCTGCTTAATTTGGGCTCTTTGACTATTACTTACAATTCTAAGACAAAGTTCCATATCGTATCCTCCTTATCCTCCAATAATCTTTCTTGAGCAGGAGTAAAGTTGACCTGAGTTAAGCGGGGCATCTGTCCACCAGGCCAGTGCTGTTAACAAGCTTCCCCCATGTATGATCATCAATATTCCATCTGCTCTTTTAACTTCTGCTTGTTCATGTCTACCTGGACTTTAAAAAACAAACAACAAAAAAACCCACAATGGATCTGACTTGTTTTTCCTTCTGAATAATTCAAGAGAGACTTAAAACAAACTAATGTTCTTAATTGGTATTTTCTCACACTAAAAAAGTATGCTGATGTATCATTTTTCAAAAAACTTCTAACAAAAACAGGAAGAAAAAGGAAAGCTTTTTATTTCACTCATTCTGAGATACTGATGTTGGCAGTTTATTAAACATTTTAGTTAATTGAGATTAATCAGATTACTAGTATTTTGCCCTAATACTGATGGTTTTTTCTTGCCTATAACGTTTCCAACCATCATTCCATAGTACCTGCTTGCCTGGATCCCTTAGGAATCACTCTTCCTTCCTAAGAACCCTGATGGCTGATCACCCCCATTTCATTCTCAACATCACCTGCTTTGCTGCAAGCATTTTATCCCCCAAAGACAAGTCTCTAAGTGAATGCTAAACCAACATTCACTGTAGACCTTGGACATTTAAGTCCATACATATGTTCATAGCATTAATCCACTTAATTTACACAGCAGCCTTCTTTTGAGTTTCTTAGGGCTCTTTGCAGACAGAATAAAACACCTTCAACATACCGGTTTTGGGAATCCAATTAGCATCTCACAAACTTTATCACATCGTATATGATCTATATATCAGGACTGCTATCCACACCTTACTGAATAAACAAGGTTGTAAAATAGAATATAATCTTTTTACTGGGCAGTCCTCACATTAACCTTCATTTTCGTTTTTCTGTTTTAGAAGAGACGGGGGCAGGGAGAGAAGAGGAATGCTGAAAGGGCAGGGAAGAGTGCATTATGCTTTTGCTATTGGTAAAAGAAATACCAACATGCCTTCTGATGACTCCTGAACATCCCTTACAAATGAACGAGCCACAGAGTGGGGCAACTCCATGCCTTTCCCACTCAGCCAGCCAAGGAAGACGACGACAATCAAGCCACACTTGACAAGTGACAAGACCATTCACTTTCAGGGCCAAGGGGATTAGGACAGAGCAGCATTTTCCCATAGTGATAAGAGGAAACAAGAGAATCAAAAGCATCTTTCAATTCCATTCTGAGTCAAAGAGGTTGTTCCTGCAGCCCAATGGGGAACTTACATGCAAACCAGGTCTATGAGAAAATATGTCCCCAAATTCCAGTGAGTGGTTGAAAGTGAACTTTTGACTAATTTATTATGTGGAGACCAAATTCATTTGCTTTAACTATTTCAGCATAAGAATAACACATAGTTCCTATGGCTGGGCAAGACCAGGGAGTACATACAAAGGAAATGGATATTTTCCCAGGTAGAGGTTGGAATAGAGCGGTCTGTCCACAGCTCAGAGCTGCGATACATGACTTACACCTTTTGTGACACTCAGAATTGCCACCACGCTCTCAGTTGCACTGGATGTATTTTTTGCACCATACCTACTCTGTCTCTGCTCACACAAGTGCTGCCAATAATACCAGTCCACACACAGTGGCAGACATGAATGAAGGGCATCTTTTAGCAAATTTCAAAGAATAGCAGGTAATTGATCCCATAGCGAATATGAATTAGGCAAGCCAATGGCAATCAGGCATGGGTTATAAATCTTTCCCTTTTACTCCACGGTACTTCTAAGGCAGTACTAAGATATTTGGAAAACGGAAGGGTTCAATGCAGTGATGAAATTTTTCTTTAGGATAAGCTGACACATTTTCTAAGAATAGACCTAGGCTGGAAGCGACAGTCACTAAGTAACTTCCAATCTTGGGCTGTTTTTAAAAAAAAGCCTTGAGCAGCAGAAAAGTCATTCCCAACCCTAATGAATATATTTTTAAAAAAATGTTTTAGCCCCCTCATGGGATGATAGTTGAACTTCTGGTATCCGATGACTGAGAAAAATACAAAAGGATATAAACTCAAAGCTAGTTTGAATTTGGTAATGTGTTTTGAAATTGATATTTTGCTGATCAAAAAAGCAACGAAACAGGTTGAACAGATGTTGTAAGACACACAGACTCACATATGCTTTAGCCTGTAGACAGAACTTGATGTGTTCAAGGATTTAGAACTTCTGACAACTGCTACAGCCCCTCGAGGGCCGTGGCACCGAGGCTAGAAACCACTTACCTAAGGTAGGTTTTCAAATTCCAAGCTTCCAAGTTCTATGGCCATTACAAGAATATTCTCAATTATTTTACATTTGATAACAGTATGACAACTATTTAAAAATGTATAACGAAATCATGAACATAAGGAAATTGTGAATTAAACCCTCACTCTGCTTCACAGCACTAGGTAAAACACGAAGGACATTTGTGGGTTTCCCAGCCACCAGGCTGCAGCCATCACCTTACGTTATCAGCACCCCAGGGAGACCTGGCTTCTCCTCAGTCGGCATTAGTAAGATCAGCACGCTGTGATGCCATGGTCGCCGTTAACCAGTGAAGCACCATTGAGTGAAATATAAAAACCATTCCACTCGAAACCAAAGAGTCCACACAAAGTCTTTAGGCACAGTGCCTGACATATAGTAGGTGCCAGAATTTGGCTATTTTTATAACTTTCACAAGCCAGTAATTCATTAAGCCTGGATAGGAACTAAATTCCAGACTCTCATACCACTGTATGTTGCGGTGACTATTGCTAAAGATCCCGGCGTGTTTCAGTCCCTGCTGCTACTGCCATTCCTCTACTTTAAATAAACGTGTTGATATTCCTAGAAATTGTTAACTGAAAAGACGAAACCATTAGGGTAAGGGGTGATGCAGCTGGAGGGCTTAAGTGCCACCAAAATGTAATAAAAAGCCTTCCCAGAGGAAAATGCTACATAATTTGAAAGTGAATTGTCAAAGCTTAAGGGATAGTTTCTTCTACAATGAGGGCAGTACAGGAGGCCCACTGAGTCACTAGCCAGTGTTACACTCTGTTCTGTCCAGATTTGTGAATGTTTCATAATTCAAGTATTATTGCTAAGATCTGACATGTGAATATTTTGGTATAATAATATTAACAGTACTTATATTTATCATAATTCTATTTCTAAAATATGTAACTTGTATTAGTATGCTGTATAATAAGAGTATGATTTGTGTAATAACTTACATGATGTAATAGGATATTAATATAGTTATTAGTATAATATTAACATTTTAATACAGTTATTAAAAATGTTTTCTGCTTTAAAAACCAATTTTACTATATTTCAGGGATATCTGCTTCCCATCCTCAGTTAGCATACCTCTGTTTTATAACGTAAAAAGAAAGGGAAATCAGGATTCACCTAAATGAGTAACAAATGGATATTCCACAACTCAAGTGATACCTGCGAACCCGAGGTGTTAGTAAACTTAAGCGTCATCATCTACAGACTCCATAGGGGTGGGAGATACTCTTGTGCTCCTACGGTTGGGGCTGCCTCTCTGTATCTTTTGTTTTAAAATTCAGAGGGAGTGAAATCAGCTCAGGCAATAATGCTGGTTTGTCCCAGAGCCCAGAATCTGGTATGTTACCCGGAGTCCCTTATGCTCACAGAGGCTGTCAAAGAACGGGGTGTGGTTGCTGTGGCCTCCCAGGGGCCAGTGGTCACACTCCAGCCTCACAAAGTGAGCACAGACTGTAGAGGCTCCACTATGTCATGGTGTTAGCAACATGCAGGAAACAATTTCCAACCATTCATTGTCATCTGGGTAAAATACAATTAAACATCAAAGACTTGAGTCTCACATAGTGACATCAAAATCTTTCCCTCAAGGCAAAAAAACAACTTGTCACATGCACTTAAAAGAAGTTCTATAAGTTAACATTAGAGAGATGCAGAGAAGGAACAAAACCCTAGGAGAGAAAAATACATAATTCTCTCAAATTAGGGTCTTCCATGGGCTGAAAACATCTATTAAATGGGGACTTTGATCCTAAAGAAAAAACGACAAAAGAATATTGCTCGACCTCACCTCCATCAACTTTCCTCTGTTTCACTTGGAATGTGTAACTCAGCTGTCCACATTTTTTTTTTTTTCCCAGATGGAGTTTCTCTCTTGTTGCCCAGGCTGGAGTGCAATGGCATGATCTCGGCTCATTGCAACCTCCGCCTCCCGAGTTCAAGCGATTCTCCTGCCTCAGCTTCCCAAGTAGCTGGGATTACAGGCATGCGCCACCACGCCAGGCTAATGTTGTATTTTTAGTAGAGATGGAGTTTCATCATGTTGGTCAGGCTGGCCTCAACCTCAGATGATCCACCCACCTCAGCCTTCCAAAGTGCTGGGATTACAGGCATGAGCCACCGAGCCCATCCAGCTGTCCACATCTTGGACCCTTTGACCATGCTGTGAAATCCTACGGACATAACCCAAAAGGCAACCTCCAAACCCATGCTGTCGCCACCAATTCAACATATCTATTTTAACGTGGGATCAACTTGTCATGGTCACAATGCTGATGATGACTTCCATCCATTCAGTTTTCCTTCTATACATGTCCAAACATGTCACCAACTTGATTGATCCCATTGACTCAGGACTTAATAGGGGTGAGATATGAAACGATTCAGATCTGTTTTGTTCCTGCGTGGGGTCCCAGGTAAGAACTGAGATTACAATCAGTGGGTTGGAGAAGCACCAGAAACAAAATCCTGTACGTGTTTCCAAAGCCTCTGGGAAATAAACTGGTTTTATTATTTTCATTTCTCAGAACTACTTCCAGCAGCAAGACAGTTAAGAGGCACGCTGGATGAGGCAACAGTGGGGAAGAAAGGGAGCTGATCTTGAATTGGCTGTGTACTGACAGATTGTATGAATAAAAGCAATAAAAATAAGTCCCCAAATCTGGGTTTTGAGTTGAAAAATCTCTTGTGAAAGGCAGTTTATTTCAACCGTGATGTTATCTTTGTGCCGAAGATAAATCAGGAAATGTGTAGCCTGAGTCACCTAGGTTTGAATCCCAGTTCTCCCTCTTCCTAGATGTTTGACTATGGCAGGGAAGTAGCCTCCTCTGAATCTTAGTTCTATCATCTGTAAAATGGAGGTAATGAAACCAACCTCATACAGTTGTTGTGAAGAATACGCTGAGATAAGACATGTTGGATGCCTGGTGCAATAAAATGTCACGCCCCTGAGCTTGCTCACAAGAACCGGTGCATGTCCCAGCTGGAGGCTTGCTACAAAGCGCAGGCCAAGTGCAACTGAAGGAAGCACAACAATTCAAACAGATCAACAGCTCTTAAGTTGTTCATGAAGGTAGAAAACTGATTTAAATTACAGCAGAATTAGCCTCGATAAATAAAACATAAACAAGATTAAAATAAACAGGTTCACTGCTGTATTTATCTGGCCATTTGATATTACTGTGTCTTTACTCTCCGCCACCTTTAAATAGCCAAATTTCTCAAAATAGTCATCTATATACTATCCCCTTTTTCCTCACCTTCCATTCCATGGCTGGGCTGGTTCCAATCCATCATTTTACTGGAGTATCTCTCACTAAGGTTACCGAGTATCTTTATGTTGCTAAATTCAAAAACTTTTGTTCTTTAGTCTTCCTCTTATTAGACTTCTTAGCAGCAACTGATGCTATACACCCTTCCCGGAACATTCACCTCCTCTGTCTTCCTTCACACGATGCCATGTTTTCTTCTATGCCACTGTTCTTCCTCCATCTCCTTCACAAGTTCATTGTCTCTTCAGGCCCCAAAGTATTATTGGTCCCAGATACTGGGACTTAGATGTTCTTACCTTATACCCCTCCCCCTAGATGATTTCATCTTTGCTCAAGATTTTCATGGCTCAAGATGTTCACCTGAACTACACACAGATGAACCTCAACTCCACACCTCCAGCTGGAAATCTCTTGCCAGGCCCAGTCCTGTATGCACAAGTGCCTGGCTCAAAATCACCTCAAATGCCATCATCATTTTTTAAAATCCAAGTGTGACAATGCCTGTCCTCCGCTTAATTCCCTTAGATGGCCTCCCTTGCTCTTAGGACCAGGGCAGAAATCCTCCTCATGTGTACAGGTCCCTGGATCATGGGTGCCCGTGTCCTCTCCAGCCTCACCCCCCTGTTAGTGCTCTCTGCATTCCCACCACCTGAGCCTACACTTAGTTCAAGCAAATCCTCTCTCCTACTCTGAGTCCTTTGCATGTGCTGTTCCCTCTACCTGAAATTCTCTTCCCTCCTTTCGCCGGCTAAACCCACTATATACTAAGAAAAAGGGTCATCACCAATGGACCTCTTTTATTAATTTTTTAACGTTTTGAATGAACTTAAAGAATGATTTAGAGAATAAAACAAGAGGACAAACATAACTGGATACATTGGTGATAACTTACACAGCAAAACCAAATTTTTACACCAATTTTCCTGGCTTTGAAGCTACAGATACTTAGAATAGGTAACATCCTTTGAAGGCAACTAACCGCTCTTCGACTGTCCTGAATGAAGCTGGAATATATCCACCCTACAAATGCTAACCAGGTTTGAAAGTAGCTCTAATAGGTTCTAGCTCATCATTACTTCTGGTCCTTTTCGGTAGTTGCACCATCAAAACGCAGTATCTTAACATGTGACAGCTCATAATTTTGCTGATGGAAGGACAGTCATGTTCTTGGCTTAATAATTACAAAACACTTTCATTTCTGGATTTAGTGTAATCAATTAGAGTGACAAGCCAATAATTCTTTTCACTTCTACATCATATATTCCTTCGAACCACCTCTGTACACACACCTGCATTTGTCCACTTATAAATCATATGAAGTACATTTTCAGTACACAAACATCTTAAAAGACGAAAGAATTTGTCACATGTCCTTCTAGCAAAAACAGAATGCTCCAGGTTTTTGCTGCAAAATGTTGTATGATGAAGTACTTCCTAATGAATGACAAACTGGATATGAATACTGTATTTCCTTTTCATCCTTTGAAACGCATTACTGACTCACATGATTCCTGAGTTGAGGAAAATTCATCTGGAATATCTTCATCTCAAGAATCTGAGATTTCACTTACACAATCAATTTCACCATCATCATTAGAGTCTAGAGAGCTTCTGTCTTTTGGCATTTATCTTCTGAATCATGCAGTAATCGTGAGAGGTCCTCATCAGTTTCCTTTTCTTTGCTATCATGGCAGAAAATTCTCAATTCTCAACTCTGTTCAACTAGAGATTTTTAATTTAGATAAAAGTATTTCCTGACTTATACCTGCTTGAACGATACAAAAAACTGTGGGCTCATGCAGTAAGAAAACTCAAGGATAATATAATAACACCTCACTATTGCATCATCCTTAGAGTTGATTCCATCACTCATTGCTTTTTTAACGTTTATTTTAGCATGGTTGGGAATAATTAATAAGCATGGATGAACAAATTCCTCAGATGATGAAATAGGAAAATGTTTCAAGATACAGAAAAGACCACTAAGATGTCACCACGTGTCTTAGGTGTACAAGAGGTACAACAGAGCTAGTGGTAATGCTAAGATAGAATGAGGTGTTTTGTTTTTGTTTTTTGCCTTAAAAGAAATAATGTTGTTTGTTCCCTGAAAGACCTCTAGGAAAGATTAAATTTATCCAACAGCAATCCATTAAAGCCCTTAAGGCATCTCATAAAAGAAACTCCAAAGTTAAAATGGGGTCCAAGGGACCCTAATGGTATACTGAGGGTTGCAGGCACCTCCCCACCTTTAAGATACTGGCGTTGCTGCCATCCTTTTCAGGGAAGATTTTCTGGAGCTCCCTGATTAGGTCAAACTTGCCTATTACGCCGTGTCGTAACATCATTTTCTTCTCTCTCACAGCACTAACACAGTTGCAATCTGACATTTATTGGTCTGATTAGTGTGAGTATTTGGTCAATGTCTGCTCTCTCAATAAACTTTAAATTAGTGTACAGACTGTTTCCTCAGCATCTGGAATCGGACATGGCACACAGTAGGTTCTCAACAATGGCCTTGGGGAAACGAGTCTAAATTTGGTTCTATCTCCACACTATGTGAAATAACTGTCATAATGGGTAAGAATTGTCCACTATTGCTTCAGAATTTTTTCCTAAGAGATGAACATATTTTAATCCTCCCCCCATTCCCTACTGTGTGATCCTTGTCAACAGTGAAGGAAATATTTACTAAGTACCTACCGGGATCAGGTGGCCTACGTTCAATGTTCTGTTTGAATTCTCAAAAATCTTGCAAACTGAATATTCCCATTGTCACTTTACAGATGGGAAAGTGGGATTTAGAAGGTTAAATAACTTGCCCAAGGTCTCAGAACAAACAAACAGGAAAAGAGATTTAGATTCATGCCTGATCTGACTCCAACCTGTGTTCTTTCTACTTCATCCACTGAAACACACAAGGGAAGCATGTTCTATTTCTTTTACAACTATCCAGAACACAGAGTTTCTTGCTTGGGCAACAGTGGGCACTAAGAGGTGTTGTCTAAAGAGCTATGATCCAATTTAAATCAATATTTAGATTTGCTCTGTCTTGTATGGGTTTTGTTTTTTTTTCTAAAGGGCTTGTATTGTCCTTGCCTTGTGTGCAGAATCTTATTTAAAAGTAGAATATATGCCACACAGGCACTTATAGGCATTCTCATTTTCACTGGACAACAGGAAGCCAGCTCCAATGTATTAATAAGAGCAGTGTGCTACAGATATTACACATTTGCAGGCAAGTTTTACTTAGCAAATTCAGAAATAAAGTTCCCTAATGGAGGATCTGTCTTTTACCAGCACTTCAAAAATATATTTCCACTGGCTATCAGAATGCTTGTTGCCATACAATATCATGACTTAATGTAAGCTCAGTGTTTTTAATCTGTCAAATATGTACACATTTACGTACTCTTTTAAGAAGTTATAATGGCTTTCTCCTTAGAACTCATTTCACTTCATACATTTCTATTACAAGCTGAGGTTTCTCCTTTCAAAATCCAACAGCAAAATCGTAAGATGACATCATTAAAAGACACAAAAAAGCTAGAGTGACATTAAAGGACTAGTAACTGGATGATGGAGGGAATTGAGAGTGAAGTCAAAGTTGCAAATTCAGGTCCCTCATCATAATTTCTACCTGTAGGCAAGAGTTCTATCATGCCACATGACAGTAACTACAGAGTCAAGCAGTGTCACCCTGACAGCACCTACACCAGCGGTCTCAGCGGGGAGGGAGGAGATGCAGCAGGAGCTGGGGTTCTTGCTTCGATATACACATGCAAGTCTCTTAGCTCCCCCAACATCCTGGCACATAGGAAAACAAGCTGTAAATGGGAGATGGTAATTGCTAAGTCCTATAGATGAGTCCCCAACAAGCAGCAACCACTTCTCTTCCTTATCCCCGACAGACACACCTCAGTCCACACAGTGCAACCCATATGCACACCCCAGCTGACACAGTATCATCCTTTGGGCAACTATGTATGTGAAGTGGAAGAGTTAAAGGGCCTGAGGCTGATGAGTGAGATGCTCATGGGGGTCTGGGAAAGTCTTAGGGTGGGACGGTATGAGTGTTTCACTACTGTGGTTAAGAGTTAAGAGCCCACCGCCTTGGCTCAAATACTGACTCTGCCCTTGAGTGACCCAAGGTCCTCAGGTGAGTCATTTATGCTCTCCGAGTCTCCGTGTCCTCGCCTATAAAACGAAGGTGATAACACGTACTGTTTAAAGCGGCTGTGAAGGGTCACAGGGTTAATCAATGCACAGTGATTGGCAGCATACCCACCATAGCAAGTATGGGCTATTGCTGTTACAATTTTCAGAGAAGGAAAAAAAAATGGTGTGGTTCCAGAAAAGATATGAAATTTAAGGAAAAAAAAAAGTAGTTATCAAATACCTGATGAATGTCAAGACACATAATGAAGCCAGCTCATTCTGCTCAAATCCCTTCAAAGCTTTACTCCCAGTGTCATGGAAAACCTAACTGCTGACAAGGCCCTGTGTGGCCGGGACTGCACTTCCTGTGGCCTGATCTCCTTTTTCCTCCTCCCCAAGCCCTCTCAGCAGCCACAATGGCCTTAGGGTTCCTCCAACACGTCAGGTGCACTCCAGCTTTACGGGGCACTTCCAGTGCAACTGCCTTCTGCCTGGACTGCTCTACCCTGCATAAGCATGTGGCCAAATCCCGCAGCGGCTTCCTGCTTTTCTTTCAATTGCTCCTTCTGGATAAAGCCCACCCTGATGTCCTATTTAAAACTGCAACCTTCCCTGGGGCCCTCCAAATCTGGAGCTCCTAGTTCTCTTTGCCCTGCTCTATTCCTATCCCTGACCCTGACCATAGCACCTTCTAAGTAAGATGTTTTATTTATAGCATCTGCATGCCTCACTAGAGTGCACACCCACAAGAGTGGGGGGCCGGGTCTGTCTGTCTTGTTCACTGAAGCTCCATAAACATGCTTTGAAGGAATAAAGTCTGAACTTCATATTTTAGATTTAAGTTTTTCCCTACTGGTTCAAAGAGGAAAACCACATCCTTGTGGATTTTTCTCTCCGCCTCATTCTGACATGGATAAATCAAAAACAGTGACTGGAGCTCCTTATGATGCCAATGATCCAAGAAACCTCTAACCATTATATTAGATGGTTCAGTGGATAGCAAACTAATTTGTGTATTGCACTTATTTCTACCCTTCTCTTTCCAAGGAATTTGGAATTTCTTGGTAAGGAATTTCCCTTTAGCAGTTCAAGAATTTACCGTCAGATCTACTGAAAGAAATCTGAGGAAACAAGATGATAATCTCACATTCTTGAATATGCATCACTGTAAGACAAATACTTGCATACAAAACACCATGCAATAATTTCTAGAACAGATATTGATGTTTTGATCATGGCAATCATTGTCAAACTCGTGGCCACCAGAAAATCCTAAGATACATTGACCACCTCTCCAAAGAGGAGACCTTGTTTAACAGAAGGTGAGCTCCTTAAGTTATCAAAGGAAACTCACCCTTAAGATACATAAATTGCTTAACTGCTTGAACTTCTTGATTCCTTTGATAGCAAGGAACTTCAGTTCGATAGCAAGCACTTCACACTAATAGAGATGTGCATTACAGGATTACCAGGGATAGTCTAGGTGACAAATGACACACACATCTTGAGAAAGAAACATTCCTGAAATGGAGACTGGGCCTGCAAAGCTTGTGCAGTATTTTTCTACCTGGTCTAATTTTAGATGATTCCCTGACTACCGGAGGGTTTGTACTATGCCAGGTTTATCCCAGCTCAAGCAACAGATTTTTCTCTCTGACTGCAGGTCACATTATCTCATGAATGAACTGTTATTTAGGTCAGTAAAGAATCTCTCCCTAATTGAATGTGCCTTTTATTCCTGATGCTCGTGCTCTATGTATCAAGATTTTAAATCATATTTAGGGGGTGGGGAAGGGACTGGTATGAGGAAGCAAAAGGGGATTGGGACATTTATACTCTATTTGAAGCAGAACAGGTCAAAATACCTGAATAATTTTAAATCTTTCATACTTAAACGATGGGTTCACTATGGTTTAATTGATACTAATTGCTTAGCTATTACTTCTTTCACAGTGTTAAACATTTTTTCTCCCTTAACAAGAAATGCTGTTTGATTTTAAATTTGAAGGTTACTGTTCTAGAAAAAAGAAATGCAATGTATTGTTTCTTTCATCATAATAGGCAAACAAACAAAAATAATTCCTTGGTTGAATAACCACAGACCACTCTGAAGGGAGTGCTGGTAGGACTCGCCTGCTGAAAATAGTCAACTAATTTAAATGTGGAATGTAGTTAAAGAGAAACCAAATCCACAAATCAGAAAAAGCATCAAGCACTGTGAAAACCTAGCCCAGATCTAAGAATCAGGTTAAATCTGTCAATGAAATGAGATGATCCTGTTAATGGTGTATTTAGACTTTGAGAAGACTCAATCTTTTGCCCAAAACAAAAAGCATAAACTCCAGAAGGAGGGGATCAAGTCTCTCCCCAGTAGATGCTGGGAATCATGCCTGATACACAGCAGACCCTTAAAGTATCTGCTGAAGGCACTCAGGAATTAGTTTCCTGCAGTTCAACTGAGTGAATGTAACTCCACCGATAAACAGCACACTCCAGGAGCTATGAAACATGAAATTATCCATGCAGAACGCAAAAGGCATGAATCCACTCCCCTCTGGAAGCAAAAACCAAAGATGCTCAGGGTCACCCTTTAGAGAGTCCAACTTAATAGGTCAGAAACAGACCTAGGCACAAGTGTCTCTAAAGAATTATTCAGGTGATTCTAACGTGTGGAACAACAACAACAACCAAAAACACCGATCTATCAATACAATACTGAGTTGTTAAATCTAAACATTTTAATATGTCTTATCTACATTACTAATAAAAGCAAAAAAAAAAAAAAAAGTTTTGAAGACAGTGGCCACACTTCTGTAACAATTCAAAAGGATCTGATATTTAAATCTCACATTTAAAATCTGTAACTACATTCTAAGACATTTTATTGAGTATGAAGAAATAAACCTTTTATTTATGATGCTTTAACTTAAAATGTGACCCCAAATTACTTTGAAATAAAAAATGCTACGCACAGCGCTTAGCACACAGCGATGCTTTCAAATAAAAATTGGCAAGTAAAATTCTCTCATTTCAATATTGACATGTACATGCTTCCATGTGGAGATTTTACACACAAGTCATGAACGTTTGGTAGTAGTTGCCTGACCATCTTAAATCAGCATCTTTCAACGATTTCAAATCACTTCAGATATCAAATGGGGAATAAGTATTTCACAGGTAGCCCCCTTTTGTATGTGCCATGTTCCTAAATACAGGCATACCTTGAAGATACTGCAGGTTTGGTTCCTGACCATCAAAATAAAGCTAGTTTTTAAATGAAGCAAGTCACACAAATTGCTTCGTTTCCCAGGGCATACAGAAATCATGTTTACACCACACTGTAGTAAACCTATTAAGTGTGCCACATCGTATCTTCAAAAATCTACGTATCTTAATATTAAAATACGTCATTGCTAAAACTTGCTGTCCTCTGAGTCTTCAGCTGGCTGCAATCATTTTGCTGGTCTGGAGGGTCCTGTCTCGATGCTGATGGCTACTGACTCATCAGGGAGGGGGCTGCTGAAGGATGTGGCAATTTCTTAAAACAGGACAACCGTGAAGTGTGCTGCTTTGATTGACTCAGAAAATTTTTGTGCAGCATGCCATGCTGTTTGAGAGCATGTTGCCCACGTGAGAACTTCTTTTAAAATTGGAGTCAATCCTCACAAACCCTGCCGCTACTTAATAAAGTTTATGGAATATTATGAATCCTTTGTCATTTCAACAATGTACACAACATCTTCACCAGGTGTCCATCTCCAGAAACCGATTTCTGTGCTCATCCATAAGAAGCAACTGCTCATCTGTCAGGTTTGATCACGACACTGCAGCAATTCAGTACCATCTCCAGGCTCCACCTTGAATTCTCATTCTTTGCTCTCTCCACCCTACCTGCAATGACTTCCTCCAATGAAGCCTTGAACCCCTCAAAGTTATCCATGAGGACTGAAATCCACTTCTTCCAAATTCCTGTTAATATTGATATTGTGACCTTCTCCCACGAATCATGAGCATTCTTAATGATCTCTAATATGGTAAATCCTTTCCAGAAGGTTTTCAATTTGCTTTGCACAGATCCATTAAAGGAATCACAATCTGTAGCACCCATAGCTTTACAAAATATATATATTTTTATTTTTATTTTTTGAGTGGGAATCTTGCTCTGTCACCCAGGCTGGAGTGCAGTGGTACGATCTCCACTCATTGCAAGCTCCGCCCCCTGGGTTCAGGCCATTTTCCTGCCTCAGCCTCCCAAGTAGCTGGGACTACACGCTCCCGCCACCACCCCCGGCTAATTTTTTTCGTATTTTTAGTAGAGACGGAGTTTCACCATGTTCGCCAGGATGGTCTCAATTTCCCGACCTCGTGATCCGCCCGCCTTGGCCTCCCAAAGTGCTGGGATTACAGGCGTGAGCCACCATGCCCAGTCAATATTTCTTAAATAAGACTTCAGTGTGGAACTCACTTCTTCTCCATGGGCTGCAGAATGGATGCTGCATTAGCAGGCATGAAAACAACATTAATCTCTTTGTACATATCATGAAAAGTTTTTGGACGACAAGGTACATTGTCAATGAGCACTAATATCCGGAAAGGAATTTTTTTTTTTTTTTTTTTCCCCTGTGCAGTAGGTCTCAACAGTGGGCATAAAAAATTCAGCAAACTGGCCAGGCATGGTAGCTCATGCCTATAATCCCAGCACTTTGGGAGGCCGAAGAAGGCAGATCACCTGAGGTCAGGAGTTGGAGACCAGCCTGGTCAACATGGTGAAACCCCGTCACTACTATAAATACAAAACTTACCTGGGCTTGGTGGCAGATGCCTATAGTCCCAGCTACTCAGAAGGCCGAGGCAGGAGAACTGCTTGAGTCCAGGAGGCAAAGGTTGCAGTGAGCCGAGATCATGCCACTGGCACTCCAGCCTGGGTGACAGAGTGAGACTCTATCTCAATTAAAAAAAAAAAAAATTCAGTAAACCATGCTGTAAACAGATGTGCTGTCATCCAGGCTTTGTTTTTCCATTTATAGAGCACTGGAAGAGTAAGTTTAGTATAATTCTTGAGGGCCCAAGGATTTTTGTAGTAGTAAATGAGTAATGGCTTAACTGAAATTCACCAGTTGTATTAGCTCCTAATAAGATAATCAATCTGCCCTTTGAAGCCAGGCACTGACTTCTCCTCTTTGGCTATGAAACTTCTCGATGGCGTCTTCCAGTACAAGGCTGTTTCCATCTACCTCGAAAAATCTGTTGTTTAGTGTTGCCACCTTCATCAATGATCTCACTAGGTCTTCTGGATAACTTACTGCAGCTACTCCATTAGCACTTCTGCTTCACCTTGTACTTTTATGTTACAGAGACGTCTGCTTTCCTTCAACCTCAGCAACCACCCTCTGCTAGCTTCAAACTTCTCTTTTGCAGCTTCCTCACCTCTCTCATCCTTCACAGATTTGAAGAGTTAGGGCTTTGCTCTGGATTAAGCTTTGGCTTAAGGAACCCTTGTGGCTGGTTTGATTTTCTATCCAGACCACTTCAATTTTCTCCATATCAGCAATAAGGCCATTCCACTTTATCATTTGTATGTTCATGGGAACAGCACTTTCAATCTCCTTCAAGAACTTTTCCTTTGCATTTACAGCTTGGATACCTGCTTGATGCAAGAGACCCAGCTTTCAGCCTTTCTCAGCTTTTGACATGCCTTTCTCACTGAGCTTTAATTAATCATTTCAAGCTTTTGATTCTTTACTCTCTCACTTGAACAGTTACAGGCCATTGTAGGGTTATTAACTGACCTCAGTTCAGTTAATTTCAGTTGAAATTGGGGGTAGAGAAAAGCCCAAGTGGAGGGAGAGAGACGGGGAGTGGCAGAACTTCACACGCAACTTTGATTAAGCTGTCTTCTATGGGTACCGTTCCATGCATCCCGAAACCATTACAAGAGTAACACCAAAGGTCATGGATCACAGATCACCGTTAACAGTTATAATAAAGCTTGAAATGTTGTAAAAATTACCTAAGTGTGAAACAGAGATGCAAACTGGGCACATTATTGGCAAAGTGCTATTGGGAAATGGCACCGACAGTTTCAGACAGACACAGGGTGGCCACAAACCTTCAATTTGTTAAAACGGGGGAAAAAAGGCAGTATCTGAAAAGCACACTCAGGTGAAGTGCAATTAAACAAGGTGTACCTGTATGCTATCTCCAAGCACATCAAAGGCTGATGACACTGTACTTCTAAGAGCAGCCAAGGAGAGTTAAAGACAGGAGCATTGAGGGTATGCAATGCAGGAACATCGTTAACATTAAGAAACTCCACCATATAAAATATTTCATATACCCCAATTACACTTTTCCTGTAATTAATGATTTCATTGTAATGACAGAATCTGGCATACCTGTACCTTACTCTTCAGAAGTACAAAATGCCCCTGAATCATGAAGGCACCACTGACTATGCCGGGAATGGTGCACGCAGAGCTGTCCTATCCAGGCAGAGTTTTCAGTGTTCACCTTTTCCTAGGGTGAACACTAGGAAATGTATTAAATGACAAAGTGTATTCCACGTTCTTTCAGGTATGAGAATGCAGTAAAACTGCTCCTGGTACCTCCGAGATCATGGGACTGTTCAAGTGACTTGGTGAGACAAACTAGACTTCAACTCTTCAAATACTGTGATCTCCACTCCTAAGGGAGCCAAAAGCACGAGCAACCCTCTTACTAGACTTCTCTTCCTCTTGCATTTTGAGCACAAGCCTCTGATTTCAAAGATGAGTGTTTCTGATACACTTTTATCCAAGAAAAAGAACTATGACCAATTCAACGGCTTTTGAGCATCTACTCTGTGCTAAGCTTAAGCGTGGGAAAGTTGAAACCTATCCTAATCAGATAAACTCCAGCAATTTAAATGCAAAGGCTCTATTCCCTCCTTCAGGTGCACTGTTAGGAGATGAAAACTTGCGCCTTCCAGGGACTTCAGATATTCACAAAATGAGTGTGGGGGAGTCCTTCAAGAGTTCAGTTTCCTTAAGTGAAAGCACTACTCTTCACTCTTCCAGTGCCTGAGGCTGCGTTTCCCTCTGGCTGATACAAATCACTGCATTTTCCATCCTCTGTCCTGACAGCTGCTGTCTCGGAGTCTGCAAGGCTATGGGCTTACTGCAATAGCACAACTCTTTCTTTGGACTCCAAGCCTTCTCTTCAAGGTTTAATATCTTTGATGCACAGAAACAAGAGCAGTCACATGGGATATGTTTTCACCATCTCACCAGAATTCTCCTTCAACCGGCCTTAGCCTTAAAAAAAGACCACGCTAGGTAAACAAAACACTTTCCTCATGGTGAGAAAGGGGTCCATTTTTCCTGAGAACCAGTTTAGTAAATGGTCCTAAGTTTGCTCCCCACCTGAGTAAAATGGCTCAAACCCTCCCAAATTACCAGGCCAAATTTTTAGGTACAGTATAAAGACAAATATATTCAAGCATAGGCTTTCCACCCCAAAACAGACAGTGCAAGTCTAGTCAAACCGAGGCAAAAAGCCAGGGATGAAGGAATAGAATGTTATGTCAGCTGACTGATGAAAACGGCAGCATTATGTGGTGAGCCACGGTGAAGTGAGTCAGAGAGCCTGCATTCTAGCCGTGGTTCTGTTTACTAGTGGAGGGCACTGAAGGAGTGGTTTGTTAACCTTGTTTGTAGCTTGACTTGTACATAAAATACAAGGACACAGGCAATGGTTCACGGCTATAATCCCGGCATTTTGTGAGGCCAAGACAGAAGCATTACTGGAGCCCAGGAGTTTGAAACCAGCCTACACAAGATGGCGAAACCCCCCGTCTCAGCAAAAAAATAAAATAAAAATCAGCCAGACATGGTGATAAATGCTTATTATCCTAGCTACTCAGGAGACTGTGGCAGAAGGATCGTTTGAGGCCAGGAACTCAAGGTGGCAGTCAGCTATGATTGTGCTACTGCACCCCAGCGTGGGCAACAAAGTGGCATACTATCTCAAAAAAAAAAAAAAAAAAAAAAGCCCGGGCATGGTGGGTCACGCCTGTAATCCCAGCACTTTGGGAGGCCAAGGTCGGTGGATCTCCTGAGGTCAGAGGTTCGAGACCAACCTGGTCAAAATAGCAAAACCCTTTCTCTACTAAAAATGCAAAAATTAGCCGGGCATGGTGGCACATGCCTGTAATCACAGCTACTCGGGAGGCTGAGACAGGAGAATCACTTGAACCTGGGAGGTGGAGGCTGCAGTGAGTTGAGATCGCACCACTGCACTCTAGCCTGGGTGACAGAGCAAGACTCCATCTTAAAAAAAAAAAAGTAAAAATTTTCTCCCATTCTGTAGGTTGCCTGTTCACTCTGATGGTAGTTTCTTTTGCTGTGCAGAAGCTCTTTAGTTTAATGAGATCCCATTTGTCAATTTTGGCTTTTGCTGCCGTTGCTTTTGGTATTTTATTTTTTTTATTTTTTTTATTTATTTATTTATTTTTTTTTTTGAGACGGAGTCTCGCTCTGTCGCCCAGGCTGGAGTGCAGTGGCCGGATCTCAGCTCACTGCAAGCTCCGCCTCCCGGGTTTACGCCATTCTCCTGCCTCAGCCTCCCGAGTAGCTGGGACTACAGGCGCCCGCCACCTCGCCCGGCTAGTTTTTTGTATTTTTAGTAGAGACGGGGTTTTTGCTGTTTTAGCCAGGATGGTCTCGATTTCCTGACCTCGTGATCCACCCGTCTCGGCCTCCCAATGTGCTGGGATTACAGGCTTGAGCCACCGCGCCCGGCCGCTTTTGGTATTTTAGACATGAAATCTTTGCCCATGCCTATGTCCTGAATGGTACTACCTAGGTTTTCCTCTAGGGTTTTTATGGTATTAGGTCTAACATTTAAGTCTCTAATCCATCTTGAATTAATTTTTGTATAAGGAGTAAGGAAAGAATCCAGTTTCAGCTTTCTACTTATGGCTAGCCAATTTTCCCAGCACCATTTATTAAATAGGGAATCCTTTCCCCATTTCTTGTTTCTCTCCGGTTTGTCAAAGATTAGATGGCTGTAGATGTGTGGTATTATTTCTGAGGACTCTGTTCTGTTCCATTGGTCTATATCTCTGTTTTGGTACCAGTACCATGCTGTTTTGGTTACTGTAGCCTTGTAGTATAGTTTGAAGTCAGGTAGTGTGATGCCTCCAGCTTTGTTCTTTTCTTTGCAATCTACTCATCTGACAAAGGGCTAATATCCAGAACCTACAAAGAACTCAAACAAATTTACAAGAAAAAAACAAACAACCCCATCAAAAAGTGGGCAAAGGATATGAACAGACATTTCTCAAAAGAAGACATTCATACAGCCAACAGACACATGATAAAATGCTCATCATCACTGGCCATCAGAGAAATGCAAATCAAAACCACAATGAGATACCATCTCACACCAGTTAGAATGGCGATCATTCAAAAGGAAACAACAGGTGCTGGAGAGGATGTGGAGAAATAGGAACACTTTTACACTGTTGGTGGGATTGTAAACTAGTTCAACCATTATGGAAAACAGTATGGCGATTCCTCAAGGATCTAGAACTAGATGTACCATATGACCCAGCCATCCCATTACTGGGTATATACCCAAAGGATTATAAATCATGCTGCTATAAAGACATATGCACACGTATGTTTATTGCGGCACTATTCACAATAGCAAAGACTTGGAATCAACCCAAATGTCCATCAGTGACAGACTGGATTAAGAAAATGTGGAACATATACACCATGGAATACTATGCAGCCGTAAAAAAGGATGAGTTTGTGTCCTTTGTAGGGACATGGATGCAGCTGGAAACCATCATTCTTAGCAAACTATCACAAGAACAGAAAACCAAACACTGCATGTTCTCACTCATAGGTGGGAAATGAACAATGAGATCACTTGGACTCGGGAAGGGGAACATCACACACCGGGGCCTATTATGGGGAGGGGGGAGGGGGGAGGGATTGCATTGGGAGTTATACCTGATGTAAATGACGAGTTGATGGGTGCTAACGAGTTGATGGGTGCAGCACAGCAACATGGCACAAGTATACATATGTAACAAACCTGCACGTTATGCACATGTACCCTAGAAATTAAAGTATTATAATAATAATAATAAAAAATAAAGTGAAAGAAATGGAAAAAAAAAAGTAAATAGTACCTCATCTAATTTGCTTTTATAGGTTGCTGAAAAATAATACTTTATACTTTAACACAGTAAGTTAAAATAAAGCTCTTAAAGCCAGTAGAAGTGAAGTGGGAAACAAATACAGTGTAACTCCTTAAAATTACTCTTTTCCATTAGAAGCACACACCAGAGCAGTGACAGCTGTATACAGGCAGCCTATAGGAGAACAATTCACAGACAGTACCTAACATGTCACTACATGGCTGAGCTCAAGTTAAACTGGTTTAGTATTTTATGCCTACTTGTTTGCATTAAATACTACAACTCAACTGGAACATGCCAGATTCTCCACTGGTTCCAGAAGAGGGGGTTTTAACATTAGATTGCATTTTTCTTTTCCTTTTCAGATAATCTGTTCCCATTTGGTTGAGAGTAAAGTATTTCCATTTTGCTTAGCTTCTTTTTTTCTTTTCAGGCAATCTAAAAGCTAGACTAAAAAAAATTAAGAGAAAGAAGAAAAAGCTTCTATTTAATTTAACATGTCCTGCTAACAGTAAAAAGTAGAACTTCTCTTGCTAAATGTAATTGTTCTTTGTGGTAGACCACTAGCAAATGTCAGAATCTTGTTGGATGCAGTATCTTAAAATGCATCTTTTTCTGGTAATATGGGTTAAACGGATGATGCTGGGGTTTGGGGAAACAGGCTGTTAACCAAAAACATTTTGTGACTCCTGCATTCCCGAAGTCATAATCTGACAATCACCATCCCTACATTATATCCTCATGCTTAAAAAGCCAGCTTCAAGTACTTCATCGGGAGAAAAGAGAGAAAACATACTACGTCAGTGGTTTTGGGCGTATAATCAGTGTTTGTATCCATAAAGGCCAAACATTCTCTTTGGATCAACACTTATTCAAATGGTGTCCTCCCCCACAAGGCCATAGCTGAGGCTCCTTTGTGAGAGTTCCATGGTGAGAAGTTGTTTATATCAGGCCACGAACTTGTTTTCCTTTTTTCTCCTGTTTTCTCTAGAGATTAACATTTAGCAGAATGAAAATCGCCTCCAGGTGTTTACCTGGCTGTATTTCAAGGCATTCTTAAAATCACTGTTTCCTCTGGCAAGGGTCATGCTAGTTGAGCAAAAGCATGTGTTAGTTGGGCTGGACCACGCCCCACCCCATACATCCCCTACCCCTCTAGAGGCCCAGGCATTGCTGTCACAACCAGGCGCACCTTGTATGACCGACACCGGCTCATTAGCTTCTGTGGCATCTCATGGAAGTCGGGTCTGGGACTTCTTGTTCTTTCAGGGGTTGTCGCTGCCTCTGGAGATTGATTTTTCATCAGGGCAAACTGTTTCTCTGTTACACAGATGGTACCAAGGCCTCCAGGCACAGCTGCTCACTAATTGCCCCAGCACAGCCTCCCCCTACAGCCCACCAATCTGGAATTCATTTGAGAGCAGGTGACTGGACACCTCACTCAGCTGTTCTTACACACCCCTCCCCCAGAAGCATGTGGTTAGCAGGTTGAACGTGGCATCGGATTTTCCTCCTGTGGGCCCTGCCCTTCCCTGCACAGACTTCCCCCAGTACTATGACTTCTTTTTCTGGCCTAAGTTTGCAGAGTTATTGCTACTGGACACCTTTTCAGACTTTGAGTAGAATGCCTGATCAATCAGATTTGCTTCTAACACTGGCTCTTAGTATCTTCTTCACCTCTTCTAAGATAAGTGGTCCTACTATCTTCATGAAAATGCATCCTTCAATCCTGCTTCATTTTAGATGTTTCACAAGGCTTCTTTCTACCAAGAAATAAAACAATATTCTTTGTCAACATTTCATTCCTATTCTTAAAATTTATAATTCTTGACTCCCTTACACAATTCAAATACCTTCCCTTCCTGCACAAGAATTCCTTCAAGATCCAACCACATCCATCTTTCTTGCTCTCTGCCTCAGTGCATTTTATGGAAAGTATGCTTATAATTGCATCTTACAATTCTCTTTATCTTATAGTGAAACTATCAGTGTTGAAAAGCTCATGCAAGTGTAATAAGTTATTACCTGATTGATTACCAACTACAGAGCAAGCTATTAGGCACCTATTCCTAGCTCTGCATCTTAGAAAAGGCAGAAGTGACTTATAAAAACACCTAACCACTCATTTCCTGCAGGAACAACAAAGCCCCATTTGAGGAATAACCCCACAAATACGATTGAGTGTGAGAGGGCATATTCTATATGCAGAATGAATTATTTGAACAATTACGAATGTATTTTAAACAGCTTCATAGAACTGTGGAATATAGGGTCCCACAATGCACAGACAGTTCTACCTGTAACAAAAATCTCCAGTTTCCATCAGAGGGTTTATCTACACATGGGCTCAGTATTCCCATTTTCAACCGACAAACAGGCTGAAACCAATTCTGCTTAAAACAAACAAATGCACTTTCTAAATCCACTTCTTGGATTTAGGCCATTGTCACAAAATCACTACTCTTCTCTGTAGCTCCCCTAGCTGCTTTTAAAGCTTTGTTTTCAAATACAAAAGCAGATTTAAGCATTGCTTGTAGTGAGTGCTGTAGATGGGATTTAAATAATACAGCAGTTGGGACTGAAAAGGAATCTTTAGAAATGGCTAGATGGGGGATACTCCAGATGGGGAGAGGGAAAGGAAGAAAAGATTCACATGTAAGAGCTTTCAAGATGGCGGCCACAGCACTTGCACTTGGCCTACAGAATAGTCGGCCATGCCTTCCAGACGCTATCAAGAGGTTGGGGGAGCAATCAGGATCAAAATTAGGTCACATTTAGCAAAGAACATCTTTCTACTTCAGAAACCCCTGCACAGAATATCAGGTTTAGAACGAATCTTAAAAACCATCTAAGCCAAGCACATCTATCCCAGTCACTCACAAGTGCATGCAGCATGAGAGCACAGGGATGAGGAAACATTCTGAAAGGAGAAATGCACCTGTGAGCGTCTATGGCACCTGCGTCTCCATTAAAACTATTTCCAGGAAAATGATACTTGGTCAGCCAAATAGTTCCCTTTATTATTCTTTCTCTCAGTTATTCTGACTCAGAACCACAAATAGGAATCTGATCTTGTTCATAAAATGCAGATTCTGAGGAAACTGTAGTACTAGATACAGAATAATGGGTATCAATGTGGACTTGTAAAAGCATTCTACAAAGGTACAGTCTACCTATCTGCTTTGGGTTAATGTGTATTTGTCTTTCACCTAGTGAAGTACACCAGGAGAAAATACATGTGAAGTCTCAGTTAATATCTGTCCCATCCACTTGTTTTCTAGTTATTCTGGACAACTGGAAATGTGCATGAATGATATATTAACACACGAAACACAGGTTATAAGCATTACAGTAACGTCTATAGTTCAATCAGTTTTCAAAATCTACAACAGCTCAAAACGTTCTCTAAAAGAATACACTAGAATCTGGGTGCAGTGGCTCAAATCTGTAATCCCAGCACTTTGGGAGGCCGAGTCAGGTGGATCATCTGAGGTCAGGAGTTCAAGACCAGCCTGACCAACATGAAGAAATCCCATTTCCATTAAAAACACAAAAAGTAGCTGGGCTTGGTGGCGGGTGCCTGTAATCCCAGCTACTCAGGAGGCTGAGGCAGGAGAATCGCTTGAACCCAGGACGCAGATGTTGCAGTGAGCCAAGATCGCACACTGCACTCCAGTCTTGGTGACAGAGTGAGACTCCAAAAAAAAAAAAAAAAAAAAAAAAAACCACCACTAGAAAACACTAGAAAATAAATGTTTTTTTTCCCCTTAACAATCTTAAGTCTTAACTCTCCTGTCCTGACTTTCATTTGACCTTCATGTTTCACATCAGTCAGTGCCAATCCACAGACTATAGGTCCACCAGAGTGTCCTGGAGCAGGCCACCATGAAATGAGATAAAGACAAGGTCGATTCTTCATAAATTGACATCTAGTTAAAAGACAGTCCTATTAACACACACACACATACACACACACAGTTGTCTTCTACTTCTTTAAAAAAATTATGATGAAAGCTGATGATAGATTTTTAAAAATGTCCTTGCCAAAATAAAATCTTAGCACCTTATATGTGTTCTCCAAGTCTAGGAACTATTGCTCTAAATATCAACTGCCTCTTCCTCATGAGACCACAGTAACTATGGGATGATACAATAAGGGAAAGATGAAAGATCAAAGCTTTGGGGAAGCAAAGATAATGGAAAAAAAGACACGGCTATGTATCCTGTAACTACCACTATACAAATAGGCATCAGCTTTGTAGTAATAATAGAGCATTTATTCTGCACTTTGTATGTGCCAGACTTTTTACTGTTTTATGAACACCATCTCCCTTGCCACAGCTTGAGGCTGTAAATTGAATTATTTGTTGCTTACTAAAGATACTGGAAATTATACATCAAAATTCATTTTGGCTGTATTTAGATAGTATCAAAATGGGGTATTTTCCAAAATAAGCAAATAATAGTTTTATTAATGGTAATAATATCCTTAATAAAAACTATAAACAGAACTGACAAAGGTACATTCAAGAAATATCAGAGTATGCCTACGAATGCCCAAATAAATTCAATCTTTTTTTAAAAATGTGTTTCCTGGAACAATAACAAATTTGTTGATGCAAAAAATTCTTTTAGCCTAAAAATGGAAGAGTTAAAGAGAAAAAGATATTTCCTCCTAATCCATTCCCAACACATATTTGAAATTGATTATGACTGTGTTTGAATGCATTCTGATTCCTTAGATATGTCTCTCAGGTGAAAGGACCAATGGCAAGAGGAAGCAGAGGGTTCATGCACTAGAAAACACCGAGAGAGACCAGAGTATTCTCTCTACTTCACTGAAGATATGGTCTATTGAGGGAAAACTAATTAACAGTTGATCCAAGGAACAGAAGAATGCTGCTATGTGACATTTTGTTGGGAAAGTGACTGTAATAATAATAAAACAAATGTCCAGAGAATGTATCACATAATTACAGTGTTTATGGTTGATAATTTAAAGGCATAGAAGAACTGGATTCTTCTGAAGGTCTCCTTTACCATGTGAGAATACAACTTTGCTATAACCTTGGTTTTCTAGAAAATCAATTTTAAAGTAATGAACCAATACTACAAGATTAAAGAAGAAAACATTTAAAAAAAAAAACCCTCAGGCTCTAATCAGGAGGGAAGTTAAATAGAATAACACGACATTTTACTCTAAGGACAAGAAGCTCTGAAAAGTTAGTATGGACCAGTTGTGTGATATTGTGGGAAAAACACCACATTTTGTGCTGAGAAGCCCTCTACTACATGATTTACTGTTCTAGCGCCTGAATCCGCTTCCTTCCTCTTCCCAGGATATGGTATCATCCTGTACATTCCACCATAATAATGGGGCCATCTACTTGCAGAGTTCCTGCTTGGATCAAACAAGATAATGAACAAAAAAGAGCTTTCGTTGTAAAGGATAAAATCATACAAGGTTACTGTCAGAGAAATGTGTTAAGGATCCACAGAAGTGCCAACTGAACACAAAACTATGGAAGGATGTAAAGAAAAGTAGAGTTTACCTAACTGCAGTTAGCTTTTCATTTTTCAATATGGAACTGCTTGGTTCTGAACAGGACAAAAGTTCATCTTGCAACCCACAGGACATCACCCAAGGACCGCGCAACAATCATCATCTAAGGAAACAAGCATCAGCATCTGAGCCCAAACAACCTACAGGTCAGTAACAGGATAAAGAAGCTTCAATCTCAGGTGTCTGCATCAAGCAACACTGAATCAGAGTAACTAAAAAATGGGTTATCTGAACTAACTTTGGCAATGTCTTTGAAAAAAGGTAATGATCTCTACTGGTTGTTTTCTCAGACTTCCCCTAAATGTTCTCTACAGACACAATTTAGCAAAAGAAGGTATTAACAACAACACCCTAGAATGGTGGCTCATGCCTGTAATCTCCACAGTTTGGGAGGCTGAGATGAGCAGATCGCTTGAGCCCAGGAATTCAAGACCAGCCTAGACAACATGGCTAATACCATACCCAGCTAATTAGATATTTTAGGGCCCATGACAAGACTGTAAAATACCTAATTAGCTGGACATGGTGTTGTGCACCTGTAGCCCCAGCCACTTGGGAGGCTGAGGTGGGAGGATTGCTTGAGCCTGGTAGGTGGAGGTTGCAGTGAGCCAAGATTGCGCCACTGCACTCCAGCCTGGGCCACAGAGACCCTGTCTCAACAACAACAACAAAAGTATTAACAACAAATACACACAAAAAAACAAAAACTGCCAAAGTCTAGGAAGCAGTTAAGATCATTAGACTGTATGGTTAATCCCACATACTGGGCAATATGAAGGTATTTTACATGAAGCTCAAACATTTCATCTTCAGTGAAGCCTTCCTTGACCAGCTCCACCACCAGTCAAATCAAGTCCCATGTGCATACATTTTAAACTAGCTTGTAATTGTATCTTTGTGTGATTATCTGATTAACATCTGTCTCCCTCTCAAATTGGAGTTCCATGGAGGCAGTCACCATATCTGTTAGGAAACCTTATCACAGTGTGGTGCCTGGCACTTAGGTGTTCAACATATTCTAAATGAATAAATCCAATGCAATACTTGACTAGGGAGGCATTGGGCTGAGTTTTATAAACATGGGCTGTTTAGGTCGTTGTTACATTTTACGTAAGCCAGACCAGCAAGAGAGGCAAACTCAAAGGAATATAGGCTAAGGATACTGCCAGATTTAAAATATTTTCCATAAATACATAGGTGGATAATCAAAAGAGAACTGTCTATGTTTCAGCTGTTTTCAGTATTTAACATATAAGGAAGCATTTCACATGAAATACAGTAAAAGATGTTTTCAAGATAGCATCCGTATCACTTCTGGCTCCAATACAACTTTTCTTCCAAGAAAGAACTAAAAAGCTAACCTTTTCAAGAAAGGTTATCTTTCTAAGAAAACCTAGAAACCAAAGACTATAGAGATTGAGCTCACAATCCTTACCCCTCCCAGACCTGGCCCCTCCCACAGGGAAGAAGTGTCCTCATGCTTTCAAGAAGGCAACATTAGATCTGTCAGCTTTCATACGTCTTGATCTGGCTACTAAACATAGAACTAGTCTCGGAAAATAGGCGAGGTTCTCTCAGAGTTTGGGGTTTTATTATCGCTCTTTTCCTCACAGTGGAAGCTTGATGGAGGAGGATTCAGGAGGAAAGCAGGGAGGCAAGTAAACAAGAGGCCCACTGGGTGAGTGAAGGGTAGGGGAGGAGAGGACCTGTGCACAAGCATAGTCTGCAGAGTTCTGCATTTCAGGCAGGGAAGGGCAGCCTCTGGGTATTGAGAAGAGGCACAACCCCATCAGACAGGCCTTAAGATCTGTCTGGCAATGCAGGGTGGAAGGGATTGGGGACAGAGACAGGAGGCTGTATGATCATCTAGAGACAGAGGAGTGATGTTGGAATGGAAAGGCAAGGACTGATGGGAGATCATGGAAACAGGCCCTACAGAACTAAGTGCTCAACCCAATATGAAAGGAGTAAGAATGTACAGAAAGTGTCTGCATGTAGCTGTGAATCCAAGAGGACTGGCTCCCCACCAGCAGCAGGAGCTGCTACAGTCCAGCAGAACCAAATTAGAAGCAACACTCCAAGTTCAAGTGGGGCCAGGTTCCAGTAATAACGAATGTCTTCCTCTCTCCATGACTTCTGCCTCTTAGCAGTGTCGCTCATCTCATGCACGTCTCAGAAGTATCTGAAACCCAAGCCCAAATCATGTCCAGACAATGTAGTTTAATGATTTTTAAATGTTGCATTTTCTTTTACCATTTAAAAGAGATCAGTGCAAGCAGGATGTTTTTAAGCCCATTACACTGGATTTCTCTCTGAACACTTCAGGGACAAAGAGTTCGGGACACTAACACTGTTCTCTTCTTAGAATGCCACATTTTCTGTGGCTCATTAGTTCTTCTCAGTGCCATTCAGTTCCCTGCCCTTAGCAGGAGGCCAGTTTGTCAGGAAACCCAGAGGGAGCAAGAAAGTTGGAGCTGCCCAGCTGAGCCGCACATCCTGATGAAACTATTTATTATAAACACTGCCTGCCCCCAGAGGCCCTCTGAGCACCTGACAGGCCACAGGTGGCATGTGGAACCAGCAGGTGGCATGTGGAACCAGCAGCAAGTCTTCATGGTGCCCCTGAGAATGCACATGGGCAACGGGGGCCCCGAAGGACACTGCCAGACCTCCACAGTGGCAATGTTCTGAGGATGCATGAATGACACCGTGTTCTCCTCCTCCCAACTGTGAAGGTGTGTTTTGTAAGCACTGTCACATTTAGCACTCCCCGCCCCACAATACCCAGAGTACACACACAACCCATTTAAAAATAATAATAAGAACCACTCTAAGGAGGCAGGCAAGTCATCATGAGTAACCGTATCTCTATGGCCCTTTGTAGTCCAAATTCTCCAAGTATATACTGGAAGCATAAGGTAGTACAAAAAAAAGGGGAGATACAGAAACAAAATAACATTTTGAGAAAAAAATAATTAGTACTTTTTTTTTTTTTTAAACTAAAGAAAGAGATAGGAGCAAATAAGTTGGGAGAAAAAGGGAACGGGAATGAAGATCAGAGGTATGGGTTCACACCGTTTTCACAGACTATGTCCTTGACCTCTTCCCCATCTATTTTTGACACAAAATGATTAGACACAAATAGGGCATCTAAAACTAGCACAATCCTGTTGACATTAGAATACAAGAGTAAAATGACTATGGGATTCACCACACTGGACCACACTGTCATCATCTCAGTAATTAAAATATTACTAAAAGTCAATTTGCTGAGATTCTCACTGGAGGGTTAACTTAGGAAGTTGGAAGGAGAAAGCAAGCAGAGAGGCAGTTTAAAAAAAAAGACGGCATACTAACGAGTGCAGCTATCAAAAATATCTGGAAAGCTAAACTCATTTTTTTAAGCAAGGAAAAAGTAAAGCCTTTTTTTTTTTTTTTATTAAACAGAACAGTTTGTTCAAGGTTATATAAGAACATGCAGAAAACAAGTGATTTCCTTCTTGCCAATTTCTCATGGTAATAGGTTACACCCAAGATCCCACTCAATTCTGTACATATTTTGAAGCTCCTCTGGCTTCTAATACACGAAGGCAACATCCAGAGACAAAGACGGGACTGTAAAACACCTAATTTCTGTTTCCCCGACAATTCCAACGATGTTGTGCTCCCTGTCACTCATTTAAATTAGGTATTCTGCACTCAGAGTAGTTACATGTAATGCACTTATGTGCACACACACTTTGGGAGGTTTCAACCAACTAATTCATACACCTACATTTGTAATTACAGTGAATAAGAACCAGATTGGCTGAAACGGAAAATGACAGTGCTCTGTAATGTATCAAGTTTATAAGTTTGGATTGCCCCTCAAGAAAAGAGGAAGACTGTGTTCTTAGATTCTACCTTAGGTGTTTTACGAATGCGTTTTCACAGCCTAGTGGATCTTACCCAGTGTAATGGTGCTGTCAAAATGAGGGTGGATCTAACTCTTCCCAGGTGTCAATATATTCCTTACATGGGAAGTAGAGGTGGGATAAAACAGAAAACAAGGATTGGTGGCACGGAAACATTTACTGTCACAAACCACCACCCTGGAATTGAAAGTTAAACTACAATACCCTAGGTTCAGTAACCCAACAATTGGATTATCAAGTATATGCCTGGTTCATCTCTCACTACTTTTACAACGCATATTCCGTTCACTGCCAGTTTCTAAAGCAGAGGCAAGAGCCTAAATGCAAAGGGGGAAAAAAGGTCAACTTTTCTATTGTCAGGAGTGTTAATAACCTGCAGCTATAAAACTCTCCCTCTTTCCTTTGACAGTGTCGTAGAGATTAATAACCTCCACAGTTCAGACTATACTTTCTTGACATTTTCTAGTGACTGAGAAAAGCTACATTGCAGGGAGAGTATGGCTAACTGGAATACAGCCTTGGGGAGTGTTGAGGGGACGAGGTGTGGGCCAAACAATGAACCCGAGGAGAGAACAAACTGGCAGGGAACAATTCCTATATTTGGAGACAGGGCTTCAGGGGCTTGTTTAAATTATGAAGGAGTGAATCTTTAAACTGGTATTTGGTTGATTTTTCCATAATTCTGAAAGTTGACATCTAGAAGAGAAAAAAACCTCAGGTTTGTCCCAAAGTATTTCACTTTAGAAGTGCACGTGGCAACAGTAAGGTGCTGGATGAATTAGACAAATACAATTTCGTCTAAATATAGGCAATATAAGAACGAAAATGTCTATATCCCAGAAAAATTTAGCCTGGAATCAGTATTCGGGAAAGGCACTGAGGTCTTCAGTGGTGAAAGAACTACTGAATAAACAAGATCTCATCACGACTTTAAATCTTCTAAAAATAAATTTTTTGCTTCAAAAAGGAGCTGAAATTTTGCCTATTGAATCTACACAGAAAAGAGCAGCTTTAATACCTCTGAGGCTTCTTTAGGAATACATGATGATGCTGTAACATAAGGGATTTTCACACGGTACTTCTCAAAATCTGTTCTGCAGAACAGCAGCATTCGAAGATTCCACGGTCAGAGACTCTGGAAATCTCTCTCTTCCATATCCACAATGCGCAACTGCCATATTGAAGATTCTGACAGTCCTGAATTAATGATACCAGTTTATGTGGCTGAAACCCGGCCTCACTAAGCTTGCGTTCTTTTCGCCAGAGAGTACTTTTCATCCACAGAACGCCCTTTTAGTGTCCTCCAGGGACTCTACTTTGAAAAATACTCATCTCAGAACTGAACTCATGGCTTGGCTGTGAGTAAAGCACTAAAATTATACTCAGAAATTTAGTGGAAAAGATATTTACAGGTCTTTAATCTCTTTGTATAGGACTGTATTCCCTGCTAAGTAGCAAGAACTCAATGGAAATGGAAACTCAAGAGATTGTTTTTATCTGTTTTCATGAAGGAAAACATCATTTTCCTCTAAAATGCTTAAACAGGAAGAGTTTAAAGGATGTGCAAAACAACCTCCCACCCCTCCAAAATTCTTTTCCGGTGAAGAAATACCCCAGAGCTCAGACCTAGGAAAATGTGAGGGAAATAAACAACGGGTCTGACAATATAATAATTCCAAACAATCCTTCCTCTACAAGCCCAATTTGTTTTCTATCACGTCTCTGGAAATTTTCTTCTCCCCAGTGATTCAATCAAACATTAGCTTAGTGGAGGCAGTTTCGATCAAATTTAAAATTTTAGAAAATAAAGCAACAAGCCAAGGGCTTAAGCTTTGTGTTAACGGGGTGTTGAGAAAGAGTGAAATGAGATTAAAGACATGGGATTTACACAAACTCTTTGGGAGGGATGAGAGTCCTCATTCCCGTATGAGTCCTGAGGGTTCTGCAGGCTCTTATTAAGCGTCTGTCTGAAATGAGTTAGGAAAAGAAAGGGTAAATGAGGAGAACCTTGGAGTCTATGAAAAAGCTCCTACTTCAGGGACCACAGAAGCCATGAAAATTAGCACTGAGCCCACATGCCCAGGACATAAAAGAAATCAGGACAGTCTTAATGAGAATCAGGCAGTGTGCCTAATGAGAACCTTGATATACTTTATCTTTCCTTTGTATTTCATTTCGGTGTCATCAGAGGCAGTGAAAAAACAAGTATTTATTGAGTGCATACTCTGTGCCCAACTCTGGGCCAAGTCCTCTAGGGAGATCCAAATGGCACCCAGCAGCAGTTGGCAATCTGTGATTTTCTGACCGGCACATGGACACAGGCATCATAATCACCTGGGAACTCGTTAGAAATGCAAATTCTCAGCCCCACCTTGGACCCACTGAATCGGAACGTCTGGGGACGGGCCCAGCGTTCGGGGTTGTTAGACAAGCTGTGCCGTGATTTTGAGAACCACTGGCATGCAGCCTCGTTGGAGAGGCAGGAAAACATTCAACAGCAGCAAACAAAAAGGAGCTGGAAGGTGTAGACAGCTCAATGTCAGCTGATCTCCCTGAATGTTCAAACTCTTCAGGAGCCAGTCGTTGCCTTTAAAAACAAACCCTGAGCATTTTAAATTTTGTTTCCCTTCTTTCACCTCTACCCCTAGAGGCTTCAGTGAAAAAAGCAGAGAACATAAGTGAGCTCCCATTATTGGAACAACGAAATGAGCACACATTCTAACTGGTACTGTGAGTGTCCTGGCCAGATTAAGTGCCACAGAAATATCTATTTTTGTTCTTTAAATAGGCTATAAACAGACATGGCACCTTGAGGGGGTCTCTGTGTTATATTTGTTATATTGAGTTCAGCAGTAGGCTCCGTTCGCTTTTTCAACAAATGGAATGATCTACAGCTCCGGGGAAGGAAGCAGAGGTCACATATTTGCATTTTATTGCTCTACTTATAGCCCTTTTACTACTCTTTACCTGAGAGTCATTCCAGCCTCCCTTTGCCAAAGAATATTTCATCACACATAGTGTTCAAATGTTTTAATAGTAATAATAAGTGCAGTTAACATTTATTGAGCATTTCATTAGGTAGCAGGTACTTTATAGGAATCATCTCACTGAAGTCTCACACGAACTTAGAGGGTAGCTACACTTATTCATCCCATTTTACAGGTGAGGACATTGAAGATTGGAAGGTAAAGTCTCACAGTGACATGTTATGTTAAGGTATAAAGTTAATGGCTGAGTACAGTGGCTCACTCCTGTAATCCTAGTGCTTTAGGAGCTTGAAGAGGGAGGACTGCTTGAGGCCAGGAGTTCAAGACCAGCATGAGCAACCTAACGAGACCCCTGTCTCCACAGAAAAACACAAAAAACTAATCCAGCTCTTAGCCTGAGCTCAGGAGCTTGAGGCTGCAGTGAGTCATTATCATGCCAATGCACTCCAGCCTGGGCAACAGAGTGAGATCCTACCTCCAAAATAAAAATAAAGTTAAGACTCAGCCTTAGGTAATCCTGACTGCAGAACTCAAGTTCTTAGTCACTGCATCATATCCTCTTGAATTATTTAGGGTACTGGAAGGCACTGGAACATTATCTTCACCAAAGTTAATATTAGCCTTACTTATTTTTGGCTCTTCTATTAAATGGAATAAACAGGCGAGTAGAGGCCTGGAAGGCACTTGAACAATCTGGAATTTCAGGTAACAACGTGCTGCACAGTAAGAATAAATTAAACTATGAAGGTGCAATTCTAATACATGGACATATTTTGTCAATATCCCTTTTGGTATTGTGGTATCATGATTTAGGTAAGATTCTCAACACCAGAGTCTCATCCTTGGATATTATAAAACTACAAGAGCTGTATGTGTATATAAGTGAGATCCTCATTAGAACCACAATAATAAGATATTATAACATTACAGTATTATATCCTAGGGTATTGTAATAAAAGACTATTATCGTGTACTTGGCTAATAGGGTCCATACTGTTATAATGTATTAAAACCAGATTGAGTAATAAAAATGACAATATTACCATCATAATCTCGGGTACGTGGTGGGGGGAAACATTTTTCAAATGAGGTCTCAAAGCACCTGCCCAGAATTATTGCAAATTTATATATGAAGAAACTGTGCTACAGAGATTCACATAAATTGGTACATATAGATAGAAGTCTTTTGCAAGATGTAAAAAAAAAATTTAAAGCTCACCCAAAATAGGTTGACAGCAAAAAGACTGAGTGATGCCAAAAGGAAGAATAAAATAACCTGTTCATTTAACAGTAATTTATTGACTTCCGGTTTTGTGCTAAGAACAGCTCCAGGCTATGCAGATATAACAGTAGGCTCAAGAGACCAAGCCCCTGCTGTTTCGGGGCTCCCATCCCAGTAGACAATATGGAAAAGCAACACATAAGCAAATAAGTATGGAACATTTTGTTAAACGGTAAAAAAATGCCACGAAGGGGATAAAGTAAGGTAAGAGGACAGAAAGTGATGGGACACTCTATTTGAGACGGTGGTCAGGGACCACCTTCGGAAGAGGCGACCTAAGCAGAATCTTGAAGTGAGGATGCAAGGCTGTACCAACAACTGAGGGAAGAGGGTTCACGGCCGAGGGAAGAGCGAGCACGGACAACCTTAAGAGGATGTGCTGGCAACATCACAGGACAGTGAAGAAGCCCATGTGGGTGGCGCAGAGCAAGCAGAAGATGCTGGAACTGCAAGCGGCAGGCGGTCAGAGGCTGTGGGATATTTTAAGGATGCTGGCTTGCTTTCTAGGTATGCGAGGAAGCTATTGGGGGATCTGAGAACAATTGCAAGTCCAGGTGAGAGACGATGGCTGGGTGACCAGCCCAGATGGGAAACATGTGTGCTCAGTCTGGGGCGTGAGAAAGCAGTGGCCAGAGCAGGAGCGACTGCGGGTGGAATGTGGAACCCACAAGGTTGTGGATGTCCTGGATGTGGAGAATGTGGAAGAAGCAAAGCCTCTGGGGGTCCGCCTGGAGCAGCTGGCTACCATTTAGTGAGATGGAGAAAGGAAGGAGGCGGGATGAGGAACTTGATTCGGGACATGGAAGTCTGCAATGCAACCATGTAAGCATCCAAGTAGAGAGTCCAGCCAGGAGCGGGATATTTAAGTCTGGTGTTCAGGGCAAGGTTGAGGCTAGAGACACACAACTGGACTGCATCAGAGATCATGGAAACCAATGGCTCCATTCCTTCTAATGGAAAAAATGAAAATAAGTAATTCCAGAACAATTATTATTTTCTCATGTGTTTTTTCTTCAACCAGCTTTCCTGAAATGCAATGTTGCAGTGAATGGTGAGGGTGAGTCAGGAGATACGAATTCTACTAGCCCTGGCCCTGCCTAAGACCCTCCAGGCTTAGTTCTTACTTTCTGTGTCCTACCCTTCTCATTACAAAAGCAAATGTAACTGACCGTGATCCTGGGACAGGCAGTAACAAGTGTTGCTGAGGATGCAGTGAGGTTGGAACCTTATACACTGCTGGTGGGAAGGTAAAATGCTGCAGCCACTTTAGACAAACAGTTTGACAGTTCCTCAAAAATCATCGCACGACCAAGCAACTTCACTCCTAGGCATATATACAAGAGGATTAAAAATAAGTTTTCACACAAAAACTTGTACTTGAATGTTCATAGCAGCATTATTCCTAACTGTCAAACCATCTTAAATGTCCATCAACTGAGGAATAAATTGTGGCACTTATACATAATGAAATATTCAGCCATAAAAATGAGGTCCTGAGATACACTGTGACATAGATAAACCTCTGAAAACATCGTAAGTTTAACAAAAGCCAGACACAAGAGGCCACATATTATATGATTACATTTCTGTGAAAGGTACACATAACAGGCAAATCCAGTCAACACAGAAAGGAGTTCAAGAGTTGCTTGAGGCTAGGGGAAATTGGGGTGGGGGAGGTGACCCTTAAGGTGTACGGGTTTCTTTTTTGGGTGATGAAATTGTCCTGAAAGACAGTGGTGATGGCTGCACAACTTTGGGCATATGATAAAAACCACTGAACTGAACATTTTAGAAGGGTAGCTGGCTTTCATGGTATGTGACAGACAGCCACAGCCAGGCACAGCTTCTCAGATAAAAAGAAAAGATACACCAGGTTAAAATCTTACGTTGTCAGCATAAACATCAATGAGAGTCTATGCTGTTAGAAGAAACATCAATGTGAGTCTTCAAAGGCAAGAGAGACTGTTCAATCATCTGTATGCAGGGATAACCAAGATGTCCACCAATTGTATTCTCACTTCCACCTTTACTCTGACCTCTGCTTCCAAAGAACTCTAACCTTTGAATGCCCGGTTTAAAGTTATTCAACATAAAACAGTGCTGCCAGGCTTTAAAAAGCTCTGGATTAAATATACTGTCTACTGTCAAATAATAACAAATTTGAAAGGGAAGGAGATAAATGTAAGTTTCCTTCTACCACAAGAGAAAAACAACCTCTTGGTAATCTCCTGACAAATCAATACAGTGCTAAGCCCCCAGCTTTCCTTTTCATGTTATTACCGAAATTTTCATCATGCAAAAATAGTTCAACACAAATGTTCTAGTCTATCCATCTAAGTCTACCCATAGCTATGTACCCATAATTATGCCTCCAAATGGGTAGATCATATCATTTTAGTACAATTCACATACATGACAACGGAACTAATCACAGTTATCTAGAAAGAAGTATGCACCAAATACATGAAAATCCCAATAATCCTGACAATTCTTTCTTATATAGAGTAACAGGGTCTGTGAGGACATCCAACTATATCAGCTTACAGATTGTAAACTCTCCAGGATACATTTAATTCCACAAGGATTAATGTTATGTCCCGATGGAAGGGTTAGAGATCCCACTGGGTTCACAGCATGACAATGGACCCATCTCTTTATATAACTATCACAGGAAAATGGTCTGAAAACACAATGAGAAAAGCTCATGTAACCTGACTCATCAGAAATTACAAATGAGTTGAGAACTAAGAAATAGAAATCATACTGTTAATATGAAGTCTTATCACCCTGATACCATCTATATCTGCACTTTATTTTTTCAGCCTCATTACAAAAGACGGCTTGAGAACTTCCCCTGGTGTGACTCTGAGTGAACCTGCTCAGAGTTTAAAAGAGGAATCCTGAGGCATGTGTGTTTAGACACCAACATCATTATTCATAGCTAGTGGGTTTCAATACTGTACTACCATTTCCCTAAGTCTTGCCTTAGGTAGTGCCTCCATCTCTCTCTCGGGATCTTATTCTACATCTTGATACCACCACTGTTTGTCATGGACTGTGTCCCCCTAAAATGCGTATGTTAAAGTTCTAACCCCCAACGTGAACGTGTTAGGAGGTGGGGCCTTCGGGAAGTAGTTAGATTGAGTTGTAGTCACAAGGGCAGAGCCCCCGTGATAGGATTAGTGCTCTTGTGAGAAGAAAAAAGGACACTACAACTTTTTTCAACCATGTGAGGGTACAGCTAGTGGGCAGCCCTCCCCAAGAACCAAATGTGCCAGCACCTTGATCTTGGACTTCCTAGTCTCCAAAACCTTGAGAAATATACATCAGTTGCTTAAGTCATCCAGTCTATGGCATTTTGCTGTAGCAGCCCAACCAAAGTAAGATATTCGCGGCAGGAGGCCATTGAACAGCAGCTGGCCAGAGAACCTATCACAGAGATGGAGCTTACCAGAGGCTTAATGCAGCCCTGAGTAATGGAAAACCCTGAAAGGAAGGTGAAATCAGGTGGAAGAGGAGAACTTACAAAATCAAAGGGAAATAAAAAATGATCGTTTCCATGAATGGGGATATAACTTTGAGGATGCAGAGTTTTCCCGGCACCTAGGATGGTAACGGGCACATAAGCAGGCATTTAAAAGGATTTGCTGAACCAAGGAACAACAACAAAAACCATTACATAGGGACAACGGAGTGACCAACCAGACCAGAACAACAAGGAACTGCAAGGAAGTGAGTCGCTACATAGAAAATGCAACATTAAATAGGTTTCTCCTGGTGGCTCAGAGTTCTAGACTCCATAATTAAAAGTCTATACAAATTATACCTTTAAAGTTTCCATAAACTATTGTTACTTTTACTATATGATGCAGTTTAACAGCTGTGAAGATGTTATTGCAGCAGATTAAGAACTTATTAAGCATTAAACATAAGACAGTGTGTTTACAAAACAAAGACCTTATTTTGTTTCTTCTCCAAAACACTGTCTATATCTTATTAATGCTTGTTTTGAATTATCTCCGTATTGTTGGAGGCAATTTAGAGAACACGGTGAAGACGGCAGTCAGACACACAAATGAAAGGCCACCCTTTCCTTCTGCTTTGGACTGCCCTGAGAATTCTTGAACTTCCTCCTGTCCTACCTTCCCTTACCATCAATCATGTAGTCGATTAGTGGCATGAAAACTTTAAAGTTTTTCAAAATTTACTATTTTCCTACCAGACACTGAACTCCCTGAAAATAGGAAGTCTCAATTAAAAAATCAATTTATCACAGTCCACATAAAGATAATCAATACATTTTGCTCCTTCAGTCCTTGGGATGGTTTATGTAAATAATATTAGCTTGACGAAAACAAACAGGAAGATCCCATTCCCAACACATACCAATTCCAATTAAAATATACACCAACACGCTTCTTTAGGTTACTCTGGTCCATGGTTTCCTCCAGTGGCAATGGAATTTACAAAAATGTAAGATGTAATAGATATATAATTATCTTTTTTTCCTAAATGAAACTAGCCTTAAAAACTGGTACATAATGTTCCTGGTTCAATGACCAAAATTATGAAGTACACTTAACCTATCTTCCATTGAGTGGCTTTAAAGGGAACTTTAAACTGTGACTCAAGAACTTGTCTTCAATAACATGCATTAGAAGCTTGTAAAGTTTACAAAAGGAATAAAATGTGTACGTGGGCAAATACGGAACAAGCAGTGTCTTGTGAAGTAAATAATTAACTCTGAACCCATTTTAAGGTACTTTGAGTACACACTGTGACCGTGACTACAAAGCTCACCACCTTAATAGTATGAATTCACAAAACCAGCTTAAGAAGTAGGCTGGAGGAACAATCCAAAAAGTACTGTTATTTAATAGCTTTGATGGGCTACATTCGGGATGAGTTTACATTCCAAATTCTGGCATGGGAGGTGTCCCTTGAGAATTGGCTCAGTTCACCTCAGCACCAGCAAAGTGCGTTCTCCACTTTTCTTCCGATCTCATTAGACGTGTTTGGCCCACTCTGGAGAGCATGAAATGTTGCGGGCAGAATGCTCCCTGCATCATGGTTTCTGCTCTCAGTGTCCTCCAGGCTAACGGGAGAGCTGACACAGGACTCGGCTGACGTCGCCGTTACACGGTCAATGCCACAAGAGTGGTGTGGATCCAGCGTGCGTGCACACATCTCCGGGATACTGTGGAAGCTCAGGCGCACTTGGCTTAGGGTGGTGGATGGTTAGGGGGATGAAACAAGAAGACTGCTGGCTTTCTACAGGAGGCCCTGCCCCTGTAGAATCTGTAAAACATTCTATTTTTTTAACTCCAAAAGCATGTTTAGTAACTTTTCATTGATGCCAGAAGGGTTTTAATAAAAATGAATCCAATCGGTATAACTTAAAATAATTATCATAGTTTTAAGCCCATCTATGGGGTTCCACATATTTAAATGGTTTTATATGGGATATTTATACTAATGTTAGAGCACCATTTAAAATAATAATCCTTGAGTTTTATCCTACCTTTTGTAACATATGTATGATTTATAAATATATATGTGTAATGTGTATGAAACCAGTGCTGAAATGGATATTCAAATTTTCCTTCCAGAATTTATTTTTATAGTGGTGTACTGCATAGTAGTTGATTAATAGAAATCCTGTCAGAATTCCTACTGTCCCAGTACCATAACTTCTACTCTTTTGATGTATTTTGGTAGAAGAGTCATCACTTTCTAATAGGATTAACTTCACACCTTGCCTAAGTCAACAACCAACCTGTATCAATTAACGTAATAAGTACTACCATTTGAAATACCATTCAATTTCACACACCACATACCTCTACCAGTACAACTTGGTGATTTAATGCAGCGCAAACCACTTTAGATGCACTCTTAGAAGCATTTTTTCTCTTAAGAATATAGGCCAGAGGCTAGGCAAGAGGACTGCACAAAGGGAAGCCAGGCTACAGATGGAAAAAAAGTAAGTCATTTCTCAAACGAGGCTACAACGTTCACCCCTGGAACACTGACCTCAGCTCCTCATTGCTGGTGTGGCTGGGTCCTCTGAGGCAGCCACCTCCAGGGAACAGCGGGACACACAGCATTTCCCATGCTAGCTTCCGCTTCTCTGCCTGTTATCACCAGCAGTAATGACAGGTTTATAACTTAACACGGCTACCTACCAGAGTTCCAGGCAGTAAAGAGCATTTCTACAAAGACTTACAGAAACTATATACTAAAACCACTGGTTTTTTCCATAAACCTTTTCTTCCCCAAAACAAAGAAATCTCAAGCTTTTCACTTTGCCATTGCTCATTAATTCAACCTATAACCCAATTCTATCTTGCTCTCTACCTTTATACATGTTTTAAAACTTAAATTTAAAATCGTAGGACCATGAACTAGGAGCACATCAGGACACAGAAGTATCATGGAAAATCCATTTCAAAGTGGAGACTGAAGTGTAAGAAACTCAACAGCCCAAGCTAGGCCACGAGGAACCTTCATCTTGTACAATACTGAGTCTAATAAATGGATGAATAAACAACTCTCACTGTTCTTTCAGTAAATGACAGAAACATTCGTGGGGTTTGTTACACTCTTAATAAATGGTTGAAATGGGGCTGTGGCCACCTTGAGCATTTAGCACGTGTCCATTACCAAGCAGATAGACTCCACTATCTACCATGGCTGACTCAGAGCCCAGGCTACTGAGACTGAGAAAGAGCTCACCAGGAAACAACCAGATAAAAATCAAAGACCACAAGTTGAAAAACAGCTTCCCCCTACCTCCACCCCAATCAGCTGAGATATGGTGGTCGATATGGCTTTGCTGTGTCCCCACACAAATCTCACCTTGAATTGTAATGACTCCCACATCTCATGGGAGGGACCCGGTGGGAGGTAATTGAATCGTGGGGGTGGGTTTTCCCCACGCTGTTCTTACTACAGTAAGTCTCACGAGATCTGATGGTTTTATAAAAGAGGGCTCCCCTGCACATGCTCTCTTACTTGCACCATGTAAGATAACCCTTTGCTCCTCCTTCATCTTCCACCATGATTGAGGTCTCCCCAGCCATGTGGAACTGTGAGTCCATTAAACCTCTTTCCCTTATAAATTACTCAGTCTGGGGTATGTCTTTCTTAGCAGTGTGAGAAAGGACTAATACAGCGGGTGAAGACAGAAACTTTCTAAAAAGGAAAGGATGAGAAGGACAAGGTGAGAGCAAAAGAGTGAGAAGGGCAAGGCGCCCACAGTCAGGAGGCTGGAAGAAAGGAGGCACGGAGGGGTAATGAAGGATAATCAGAAAAAACATCACATGTCACACAGGCCAACAGAGGAATTTTAAGGAGACAAATTGCCAGATACATCAAAGGCATGGAATACATACTTTAATGACATTAAAAAAACAACCAACACCAGGCCATACTGATGCTTCCTCCCCCAGTCACCCATGAGGAACAAGGCTGTCTGTAAACCTTCAGCGGGCTCTCAGAGTAAAACCAGCAATCGAACAGTAGATCCAGGGATATCATCTTCCCATAGGGGACTGGTCTGAGGAGGCTCAAAGAGATCAAGACACCACCAGGTGGCAACCCAGAGCCAAGTATGATTCCCATTTATTTATCTAGGATCTGTAACAACATTGGCTCATAGGAATGCCCAGTATGTCAATGAAATGTCTACTTTTATGTTCAGCAAAAGATAAGATTAGAGAAGTAATCGGTCCCCATAGAAAGGTAAATATTGAGATTGAAGGAGCCTGTTGCCATTGTATAGAACATATCCTCTATTAGTAACTGTACCTTTACTGAGTAAATGGCTGAAGAAAGTAATTAACGATTAATAGAAGCTGCCCTCAATTTAAAGCCTCGAAGCAAAGTAATTAAATTCAGTAGAAGCTGTAGCCACTAAACAAAGTTAAATCATACAAATACAAAAGGAAACACAGATTTGAATAATAAATGCAAATTAGGAACAAGGTTTGTCTATAAGCTGAAAAGAAATGATCCTAAAGTTATCCTTCCTAAGAAATTCTCTATTCAAGAGTCAGTTTATGGACCTGTTTTAATCTTGGCAAAGGTCTGACTTGAATCCTGGTTGATGTTTAAGTACAACCTGGCTTTCAGAGTATTTATGCATGCAGATCAGACAGCTTCCTGCAGTCTGAATTAGCTGTACAAGTACCTCTCATATCAGTGCAGATATACTTGATATATACAGTGTCAACATTACTACCAGGGATGGAGATCACAAACATTGCTTTGCTTGTTGGTCATGAAATAAAATTGCCAGGCAGAATTTGTGTAGCTCCAGAGGGTATATTAATGTAGGCAAAACGGTTATCAGCAGTCTTTAGCCTGCCTCTCTAAGCTTCTAACAGAAACATTTAGGGAGAGGAAGCATTACATCTGGCTACAGCTGCACATTACATGGTCCATTGAGACTCAGAGGCTGATGGCTGAACGGAATAACAAACAGCTGGGTATAAATGTAAAAATCAGGAAACCAATTTCAAACACACATAATTCAAAAATCCTCTGAACTTCCAGCACTGTAGGAGAAAGAGCAATTAGCCTTACAGAGTGAAAAAGTATCTCAGATTAAAATTCAAAAATATACCTGGGCACCCTGGGGCCATTAAATCTGGGCTGAGCTCTCCCGTGACTCTTTCACAAAGGGCAGTGTGAGAACAAACAAAGGCAGTATCATCAGATCATTTTCTGGCTGTGGTCACGCTTCGGCTGAGTCATCTGAAGCATCTGAGCTGCCTCTCCGAGCTTTCTAGAATGGGGAAAAGTTATTAACAGCACTGAATGGGAAAGTTTCCCCAAATGCCTCATCTCAGGGTCCTCCACATTAAACCCAGGCACCAGGGAAGGGTGTAGACAGGTATCTCCCAGTAGGCCGCTACTGCATTAAAAGCACCAAATAAACTTGTATTAAATTTTAAATACCTTTTCTATGTATAAGGATTTAGGTAAGAAGATGGCTTGGAGAAAGAGAGGTTAGACTTTTTTTTCCCTTAAGGTTTTAAAGTCTTAACCATTTCGGTGGAAAAGTTTGGGTTAATCCTATGCAGAGACTTCTAAACATTGCCACACATTTGTATTTAAGAAAGGCAGTGATAAGGACCAGACAAGAGAAACGGGACCCCATAATTTATTATCCAAACTTGGACACTTTTAATTCAAAGGAGGATACTATTAATGATGATGCTAGGACAACAGATGGAAGCTGGGAGTATCCCAGCAAACCAGGTCAGCACCCTCTTGAGTACCAAGGGCACAAAACAGAGCCTCAGGTTGGATCTAGAATGTCAATTAAGTGGCTGCAATTCCATCCTCTTAATTTCACTGATCCTCATCTACTTTTTCTCAAGATTCCCAATCCAGGGTAAACTACAGAGCTCTGCTACAGAAGTTTAGGGAGCAAAAGGATAGGCTCGACAAAAATCTAGATGCCACTGCTTACACAATTAATTCCATGGATCATACCAGATTCAGTCTGACCTAACGGAGCAATGCCCCACCACCACTGCAGCTTTTCTGAATGGGAAAGAACTGCCACATTGCCAGTTTTGATTAATGCTGATTTTCCTCCATCACAAGCTAACTGGATGCTACAGTCCAAATGGCCAAGATCACAGAAGCCCTAATAGTACTAAAGTATATGCACGTTTCCACCAATCAACGGTTTCTTCCAGTGTTCTTAGTAATAAAGAACACTTGAAATATTTTTAATGCATCTACGAGGGATCTAGACGCAGCCAAAAAATCAAAAATAAAGATGAGGCCCTATTATAATATTTACCTCACCTGATCTACAGAATAAGGAATGAAGGTCTTAGGATGTTACACTGATTAATTTCTTGTATCTCAACAAGAAATTCCTTTATTAATCCAACACAGCCCCAAAACAACACAAAACTACAGCTCTTTCTTCATTTTAAACTTGTGTTTCCTTCAAGAAAATACAGGCAAAGTTAACAGCACAAAAGCCCAGAGTCATCAAATATTTAAGCTTGTAATGTAAGAACTATTCTTACATTTCATGAAATTTTTGTGACACCTAGAACCTACGCCGGCAGCCACCTAGCACATTATATGAGCACAAATATTTAGAGACTAAATATTTGTGTTAACAATGCAAAACTGCAACTCTTGTTCACAGGCAGACATTTCAGACTTAGAAAAAGGGAACAGATAGATGGTACAGAAATGTTGAGGTTGTTTCCAAGTGACGATAAAACAACTCATCAGTTCAGTCCAACAATAATGGGTCGCTTGTGACTCATACGTCCTCAGTTCCTCAGCTGTACAACTTAATTTCAAGTTATTATTAACTACTCGATCTGCTGTACAGACTGTACAATTGCAATGTATTTTCCGACTTACATTGTATTTACAACACCACAGTGGAATCAATATGCTACTGTAGGGGCTCACAAGAAACCCTGAGAATTAGATAACTTTAAAAGCTAAATTTACTTTAGTTCTAGGCTAATTACCTTTCTTAAAATAAGTTTTGCTGATTGGCGAAGAATCTATGCTATCAAAAGCCCAAGCAGTCAGATGCATCAACAAATAACCCATCAACTAAGTACTGAGGCCGGGTGTGGTGACTCACGCTTGTAATCCCAGCACTTTGGGAGGCTGAAGGGGGCAGATCACCTGAGGTCAGGAGGTCGCGATCTGCCTGACCAACATGGAGAAACCCCAACTCTACTAAAAATACAAAAGTAGCTAGGTGTGGTGGCACGTGCCTGTAATCCCAGCTACTTGGGAGGCTGAGGCAGGAGAATAGCTTGAACCTGGGAAGTGGAGGTTGCCCATTGCACTCCAGCCTGGGCAACAAGAGCAAAAACTGTCTTAAAAAAAAAAAATGCCCTGAACATTGAGACAGCATTTGTGATTCACAGAAAGAATTCATGAAATGTACAAATTGAGTTGCCCTCACACCTCACCATTAGACAGTGATATTATTTGATGAGGAATGTCTACGCCTCTGAATTTTCAATGTAGAGGCTTTGCTTCAAAAGCTGTAACAAATATTGACATAAACAATGAAAAAACCCTTGTCCATGCACTGTATTACTCAGGAAGCTTTTCACTTGGACCCCAAAGCTATTTTAACTCCAAGAATGTTAACAATACCTAATTGGTAACCTTCATATTACAGTACAAAATAATCTGTCCAAAACTCAACCTATATTTGAGTTTAACACTTATGTTGGAAAAGGTAACACAAAACATACATATTGGGGAACATCTAATTCACTATATATACATTAACTGTTCAATTTAATTATGACCCAATAAACATTTCTTTGGTGACATATTGTCCTGTCAGACACAGACACTAGAGAATCAGGAATGGTCTATAGGTTTTCAGAGCAACCTTCATCAATTATTTATTCTGCTTCTATTTTGGATAAAGCCATCACGATAATTTTTCTTTAAATTTTCCAAGAGTTTGGACTCTACTGGGGCCTGGAAAGTGAGTTATAACATTGTGAGATACCACGTAGATTATAAATTTCATGTCTTAAAAACAAAACAACGATGCCATCATAAATTCTTCCTCTCATTAGTTTTCCACCCAAAACCAAGGAACATCTATTTCATTAAACAGTTCCCTAGATTTTATATGCGACTCAACAATGAACAAAATACTAAGCTATAACACGTCAGATTCTTTTTTATTTATGTTTTTAGGGACAGGCTGGCCTCAAACTCCTGGCCTCAAGCAATCCCCCCACCTCAGCCTCCTGAGTAGCTGGGATTAAAGGCACTGAGCCATCCCATCCAGCTAGATCCTCTTTAAAAATTTCAAGGGTTTTAAGCTCTTGCTGAGATTAGAAATTGGGTCTCACCCGTGTCTAGAGAGTAAAATTGACCAGGATGGTTTTCTGGTACCACAGCCACATTCTAAGGACAAAGAAAGAGTCCATGATGTAGTGGGTGCCCCCAGAAGCATTTTTTTTTTTTTTTGGCTAAGCCGTATGTGGAGTTGGGGGAGGTAAGGATGATACACATAATATTCCAGGGATGTAATCATACCTGCCCCAAGAAGGCATGCACCTCAACCAACTTTCTCAACTTTGCCTATCATGCTTCGATCTAAATCAAATTGTGTTTGTTTCACAGGGTGGAAATAGAGGACTTGTGCGAGGAGGTGCCACTGTGATTGAGTCAACAATGGAGCAAATGAAGCGCTAAAACAGTAATAGCATTTTCCTCAAATTATATGATCATCATTGGAAACCCAGCATTTTGACAAAGTGTTCAAACATCCGAGAATGGAGTTAGTATCATGTAGTTGAGAGCCACAGTATTGAGCCTTATAGTCTGATTTCTGAAAGCCTTATAATGAGGGTGGAGTGGATATACATTCCATTCTTTGGCTGTATTTTTGTTCCACAAAGCCTGCAATTTTCAGTCACTTGAAAATGTAATTATAGATAATGTTTGCATCAGTAGCAAGAATACAATAAGCACACAGGGCATGAAAACTCCACTCAAATCACATCCTCTTAGGTTATGGCGCTTGTGTCCTGCCAAGAGTAAAGGCATTTTGACAAGCTAATGTTCGGTATGAAATGGTTTGTGGGTTAGACCAACCCATGCATGAATTCTACTCTAACTTTTCTATTATCCCTTCCTTTACATTGGGTGTCTAGAAGTAGACAGAAATTTATGACTTGCTGAAAACACAGAATGCCATCAAATGTTTATGCACTTGAACACAAAACTGTAGAGTAGCTGAAAGTGTAATGATCCTTGAAATGGACCAGGTACCACATGTCCGCTGGCCACAGCTGTCCATCACTGAAACTCCATCGTTATCTTGCACAGAGGCTCATTTATTCTATTGCCTACTTATGAGGCCCACTTAAGAAGGAGTAAAAATTGATGTTACTATAGAAAGGATACTGCATAAGTTCATCAACTGAGGTGGGCTGTAGTGACAAAATGCCACCTGAGAACCATTTTCTAATTCACAAGAAGGCATAGCGCCACCTGAGAAGGCCAAACATTCATCTAAGTCATATGCAAAAATTTGAAAGTTGGAAGTTAATGGGGGAAAATGCCAGGTGTCTAATGAAATCCTCCAAAGAAACCTCTTCATAAACTATACCATTATCATAAATGAAGAATAAGTGTCCACCTTAGCATTCAATGTTAATTGCTTCCTTATCTTGGCAGTAAGTGAGAATCTGCCTCAGGCATTGAGAGATCTTGACACTGGTTGGGTGTGCCCATCCACTGACAGTCTCTTACAATGCTCTTGCCTTCCAGCCTCAGAAATTGCTCTATGAAATACAATCAAGAAAAAGCAGTTTATGTGGAAGAGCACATAAAAAGCAGAAGATTGTTGGGTCATAGCTAAGAACCTGTATTTCACACTCAAAACCCACATATTCAGCAGTCCGTGTGCCCACCTATCTAGAACCTCAACCTGTTTACATCAAAAAATCCTCAAGAGACTTGCAGGCAACCTCAGGCTTCGGAAACGAGAAACACGAGGTGCAACCTCAGGCTTTGGAAACAAGAAACAGAGGTGCAACCTCAGGCTTCGGAAAGGAGAAACAGAGCTGCAACCTCAGGCTATGGAAACGAGAAACAGAGCTGCAACCTCAAGCTTTGGAAAGGAGGAACAGAGGTGCAACCTCAGGCTTTGGAAACGAGGAACAGAGGTGCATTTTGGGGTTTTCAGTACCACCACCTTTCAGAACCTCAATATCCTCATTTGTGAGATGGAAATGACACAAATTACAGAAAACTTTTCTGAGGATTGATAAAATATAAACTCCTTAGCCCAATGGCTGGCCCATGGTATATCCTAAATCAAGAACAACTAATCTCATAAAATAGTTCAGAAAATGTAACCACAGGAAGGCAGCATCCCTTAAAGTGTCAGTAATCAGAATTAAAAGAAATACACACCAAAAAGCAGCATACGATTGGCAAGGAATTAGTTTGGTTGACATTAGAAAACATTTTCTGGCTTCTGGGGTCTGCACGATTATTACTTGAGCAGGGATCTGGAAACGAATCTGGATCAAAAGTAGCACATCCTTAGGACACCTGAAAAACGAGACTGGGAGAGAAGCAAGATAAAAGTGTGGCCAATCACGTGGCTTCTGAGGTGACAAAAGTCCAATCTTGGTCACTTTTTACAACAGGCAGATTTAAAACCGTAGGCCCAACGGAAAGTCTGCCTATAAAGCTAATTAGACTTCTTTGACATTGATAAGAGAAAAAGTGCTAATTACAAAGCGCCAATTAATTTGTACAGAAACATTTGTAGTATCTGTGTGGCTGGCCCCCTTCTCCAAAGATTTTGCCAGCTTTCAGCCACAGACCTACTTTTCCCTTCCCAACAATCTCAGCAACAACAGTCATCTTTGATATTGCCAAAGGCCCCCCTGCCTCCAGCGAAGTCCCCTGGTTCACCCTAACGCAAAGTGCTGTGTGACGAAAGGCCAGAGTCTGCATTTTGGAGGTCACATTCACAGCCTGGAGAATTTCTCCACAGTCAATATCACACTCTCAGCTACAGCAGGTGCCAAATATTCCCCTGGCCCGTCATGGAGGATATTCCTCAACAATGGCTTCACACACCAAGGCTTTAGGCTTCCAAACAGAATCTGTGCTGTCTGATCTAGCGCATCAAGTCATTGCAGCACTGGGAGCAAACTGTTACATTCTGTGGAGGCTCTTATCTCTTAGCACTCCAAAGACCCTATCATGGACATCAGAAGAAAGAAGTGCCTGTTTGTTAACCACCAAAATAACTAGGACACACCCTGCAGCTGGATACCACATAGATGCTGCAGATAACCCACATACCAAACCCCTTGTCTTAACCCTACACCACCACATAAGGCAAAAAGTCACCAATTCCTTGTTTAGGTCATTTCCCCAAGGACTCTCTCCATCGGCATCCTCCAGGCATTCTGCGACCTGAGCACTTAATGAGGCCACCCAAGGCTGCAGGATCTACAGTCCTCCCTGCTCCATATTCATATCATCAAAATCGTGTCCTTGGCCAGGCGCGGTGGCTCACGCCTGTAATCCCAACACTTTGGAAGGCCAAGGTGGACTCATCATGTAAGGTCAGGAGTTCGAGACTAGCTTGGCCAATATGGTGAAACCCCATCTCTACTAAAAGTTCAGAACAATTAGCCAGGTGGGGGCCTGTAATCTCAGCTACTCCAAAGACTGAGGCAAGAGAATCACTTGAACCCAGGAGGCGGAGGTTGCAGTGAGCCAAGACTGTACCACAGCACTCTAGCCTGGGCAATAGAGCAAGACTCCATCTCCCAAAAAAAAAAAAAAAAAAAGGCCGGGTACGGTGGCTCACACCTGTAATCCCAGCATTTTGGGAGGCCAAGGCAGGTGGATCACGAGGTCAGGAGTTTGAGACCATCACGGCCAACATGGTGAAACCCCGTCTTTACTAAAAATAGAAAAAATTAGCCGGGCATGGTGGTGGGCACCTGTAATCCCAGCTACTTGGGAGGCTGAGGCAAGAGAATTGCTTGAACCTGGGAGGCAGAGGTTGCAGTGAGCTGAGATCGAGCCACTGCACTCCAGGCTGGGTGACAATGCGAAACTCCATCTCCAAAAAAAAAAAAAAAAAAGAAAAAGGAAAAAATCGTTTCCTTAATGGCTGGGTTTCTGCAAGGGTTGTGATTCCCATTATGTCAGAACCAGCCTTCATATTGTGTGGCTGATTCTCTTCCCATAAGAAAATCAAAATTCATTTCAGCTAGTGTAGAGAAGGGCTTTTTCAGAAGGATCACGTGGAGATATTGCCTTTGCTTCACCCCATCCCAGAATGGAAAGGTCTGACCACTAGTTCATGGAGAGAACATGAACTTCATTCTACTTCTCAATCATCATGCAGAAAGGCGAGGGGAAGAAAAAAATCAGACTTCATGATGTCGTCCTGGGGACTGTGCGTTTTCTGAAAGTTCACTTGGGAGCAATAATGCTTTATGGGTCTTTGCCTGAGACTTAAAAGCACGAAAGTTCTGAAGAAGAAAACATTCACTCTTCGGTTGTAACGAAGTTCCATTAGAGTTGAGTCTCCTGGGAAATGCAGGGGAACTTGTGCCCAGTTTTAAAGTGCCAGGAAGCTATAAAATATTTAGGTTGTCATTTCTTTCCCAACATTACTCTGACAGTAATACTGTGGGACAGGTAAGCAGCATATTTTATTGTGCTTATTTTCTAGACGAGGAATCTTGACAAGTCAACTGAGATTTGAAGTAGGCATGGAACAGATTAGAAGGCAGGCCAGGCATTCTCATAAGACGGTGGCAAAGGACGCCTAGCCTTGAAGGACACCCTTCCACTCTGGTGCTGGGAAAGGCCCTGATGCCATGTCCCCAGTGGTTCCATTCTACGACATACAGGGCAAGTCGAACAATCCAAGAGGAAGTTACTTCCATGAAAAATTAAAAGCCACACATAGCCAATGGAATTCAAATGGTCTTTGTAGTAAGAAAAAGTATTTCCTCAATTCCTCCCAAGAGAAAGGTAAATTCTGCAACAAGTACTCAACCAAGGGGAAGAAAAAAAAGTGCTTGCCTTTCAGTCTCCTCTCCAACACAGGAAGGAGGCCCTTATGTAAGAGGACTCTAAGACACCAGAAGTAAAAACACATTCCCAAGTGCTCTAGGTACCCAGAAGAGGAAGAAACACCGTCCATTTGATGCTGGTGGCAGCTTTTGGACATCAAAGCGTAAAAGAAAAGGGGGAACAAGGAGACAGGAAAACATGAGCTTGTGGTGAAAAGAAAGAATCCCAAATGCATGAGGAGGCAATGTAAGGACGGCTTAATATTAAGAAACTGCTTTGAGACAGAGCTGCCAGCAGCATTCAGCAGCATCCGGGCTTCTCAAGCGATTCCTGCGTTCTCTCTCAATCCTGACACCAAGAAAAGATGGCTGGCTGGACAATGGGAGTCACGAGCAAAGATGTTACCAGCATGGACTGAAGTGAGTAATTGCAGTTGGAGGCCTCCTGGTGACAATTTTGAGAAGGCAAACACAGCTGCAGCATAGCCAAATATAGCTGGTCCAGACAAAGACATTCATAAAGTTAATCATTCCGAAACACGCCACCCTTATGCTCAACCCGAAAACTCAACACTCCTCCTATAATGTAGGAAGTCAAAATACAGTTCAATGCACAGAAACAAGCAGCTGCTCCAGTGGAATTTACAAGTGATGAGCTAGGTATTTGGATACTGCTCTCCTCCCAAGGCTCCAACCCTCAGAACTAAGTACCGGACGGATGTGGCCCCTTCTCTTGAAACTTAGGAAGCCGCTCAGGAAAAGGATAATAAAACAGGCATTAGAGGAGATTTTTTAAAAAATATACACAAATCAGGAAAACATAAGAAAGGCAACAAGAAAACTTCGGAAAAAGCTGTACTGTTTATGACCACACTGAATCTAGCCGAGGGTACAGAGACTCAGGAGTGAAGAGCAAAACAACGAAGTAAATCCACATTAGTCCTCTACCAAATGCTGTCTGTCTTCATGCTTTTGGGTATCATCTTTCCATTATTCCCCTAAGAGTTTTCAAGGACCAAATGATTTCGACAGTTTCACTTGATATCCAATGTCTCCCCCCGAGTTCCAAAGAGAAAACACGTGTGTGTGTGTGTGTGTGTGCGTGTGTGTGTGTGCGTGGAGAGGGGGGTATTTAAGTTGGTTTACACTAATTTACCCCCTTCCAGGCTTGTGAATCTACTGTAACGTTCACCTTTTAAGTGTTCACTTTATGTGCTGGACTCCCACTAGACAATAAAAATTTCAAGGACCCCTTTCAGCAGCAACAGGCGGCCATGGGATCATGACATGGATCATATAAAATGGCAGCAGCAGCCAAGAGGCATGAGGTAGGGGGTGTGGTCTGTGGAGGACCGTATGTATCTGTGCAATAAGACAACATCCGCAAAGGCCCAGCTGTCCAGATTTCTCTGTGAAGAGTCCGTTTTTCTTCCTACTCTCACTCTGAAAAGACCTCAGGAGTAGCAACATCTCAATTGCCACTGAGAAACAGAAGAAGCGCCCAGATCCAAGGACTGAGCAGTGAGGAGAAAAGAGGCCCTCAAAAGGGAAAGAGTCTCAGCTTTTCACCCAGTAACATGGCAGGATTGCCAGAGTGAGGTTGTCTTCACCCTTCATGGGAGTTAATCCAAAGTTCTGGGCAGAAGAGTCGAAATACAGTCCCGAGACTTTTTTCTAGCAGTATCACTAATTTGCAGTACATCTCTGGTCACAATGTGAAACTTTTCTGAACATAAAATCTTTCAGTTACAATGGTAATAATCCAAAAACACAAGTATCATGACTTTTGTAACCAAAGACCATTTCATGGCAAATATTTTAAGAAAGCGAAGAACTATGGTATATTAGTCCATTTTCATACTGCTATTAAGAACTGCCTGAGACTGGGTAATTTATAAAGAAAATAGTTTTAATTGACTCACAGTTCAGCATGGCTGGGGAGACTTCAGGAAACTTACAGTCATGGCAGAAAGGTAAGGTGAAGCAAGGCGCCTTCGTCACAAAGTGGCAAGAAGGGAAAGCATTGAACAAAGGGGGAAGCGCCCCTTATAAAACCATCAGATCTTGTGAGAACTCACTACCACGAGAACAGCACGTGGGAAACCCTGAAATTCAATTACCTTCACCTGCTCTCTCCCTTGACATATGGGGATTATGGTGACTACAATTCAAGATAAGATCTGGGTGAGGACACAAAGCCTAACCATATGTCCAATAAGATGACTTTCCAGATATATAGTCACATATATATACACATATGCCCCCTACACATATTTTAGGCCTACTGACCACATTCAAGTAAGTAACAAATTATTTTACTATTTTAGCCTGAAGGACCTGATGGTCTTTGTGTCAAATAAATGAGATTCAACTTTCCTGCTACTAGGAGAAAGGAAGACATAATTTGGGGAAAAGGATATAAAATACCACCTTAAAATTTAACGAGTTATAGTCAAGCTGTGAACTTTAGAAAAAGCATAAAATCAAGACTTTCAGCATAAAAGCACAGAATTTTAGACTTAGTATGTAAATTGAAGTACTTAGGAGTATACTGTTATGGCGCCAAAAACAATTTAAGCTGTCCAAAAGCTATGTCAAGATGTCAAACAAATCAGCTGACCTGAATTTCATTCTCCCTGAGTAGTGAGTCACCACCTTCATCTGTGAAAGCAGGAAATCTTCAGTCCTATTGGAGCTTTTAAGTGTGACAAAGCAGCTGTGGTGCTGGGGGGACTGGATTTCCGTGGTTATGACAGCACCACACAGTCTCACTGAAGAGACAAACTTCTGGGGCTTCTTCGTTATTATTATTATTAGAAGACGATGACGGAGTCTTGCTCTGTCGCCCACGCTGGAGTGTAATGCTGCGATCTCAGCTCGCTGCAACCTCCACCTCCCAGGTTCAGGCGATTCTCCTCCCTCAGCCTCCCAAGTAAGTGGGACTAGAGGCATGCGAAACCACAGCAAACTAATTTTTGTATTTTTAGTAGACACAGGTTTTGCCATGTTGGCCAGGCTGGTCTCGAACTCCTGACCTCAAGTGATCCGCTTGCCTCGGCCTCCCAAAGTGCTGGGATTACAGGCGTGAGCAACCGTGCCTGGCTGACTTCTTTAATTATTGAGATTTAAAATCAAAATATTATATCTAACTCCTACCTTTAAAGCACTATTACTATGAGAGGAATCCTGGTAAATTGGTCAACTACCTAGCTTACTTGTGGGCTGCTGATCTGGAAGACGCAGACTGTTTAAATGAAGAGCTCTTCAGCACAGATTTCTTCATTTAAAACCCCACCTTAAGTAAAAGGCCACATAGCCTGATAGAAAAATACAGAATAATAAAGCTGACCTGATAGTTTAAATACAGCTTAAACAGCTTAAACTTAATTTACATAAATCTTTAGGAGGAAAAAAATGGGTCTAATAATTTGCTGGTTAAGTTGGCTCTGAGGCATTCATTCAAATGGAGTAAATAAAATGTAACCAAAATCTGAATTTGTACTCATACATCATTTTGAAAGCCACAGGATTACACACTTACTAGCATTACATTTTAAATTATCAGCTGATTTTAAACCATCACTCTTAGTATCTGAATATAACATACGATCTGTAGTTCATAAAAGAGACCGTTCATAAAACTCCAGGTTAGCACGGTAAATGCGTAAATCTCAAATACGCTCACAAGGCATTTCGGCCACATAACTGGAATTGTATTTCTATAAAAACAGTTGGAGTAATCACTTTCTGTCATGATTTACAACAAATGGGGAGAGTGAAGCTGTTCAAAATCTCCCTCAATGTCTCCCCCTTTCTTTTAAAAGTCCTTTAGGAGGAGTCTAAAGCTCTCGCTAAATGAAAAAGACATTCCCAGGAGGAGGAGGTGGTTTCCATCCCTTCACATCTGGATTCAGAGCATGAGGATATTGGATGGAACAATTACATGGTGATGATGCTAAAGGGGAATAATTATTTTACAATTACCTGAGAGCATCACATTTGCTGCTCTAATTAGTTTTTGTTTCCCACATAGGTTTTTCCCAGGAATGTGCAGCTCCATTTCTCTTAGGTTTAGCAAGAGATGTTTCTTAAGGAAAAATAAAAATACATTTTCTGCACTGCTACACAAGTAGCACACCACTGATACTGGCTTCATTATATGACTCGGCACCTCCCTGGTGGAGGAAACAAACAGGATGCATGAGAACTTGTAGGTGCTAATGAACTGGAAATCATTAGTAGTTTCCAAACCCTCCCTTCTGTGGTTCTATAAAACAAACATTACACGGACAAACATCTAACTCTTTGTGATGGCCTAATCTGAAAACAAAAAGCAAAAATGTGACCCTCCCCTGAAGAAACAAAATCTCCCGAATAGTAATATTCTAAAGTGGAAATAAGGACCTATTAAGTTTGGGTAAAGTGCAGCATTGAACATAAACAACATTGATGACTTATTAATTTTGCTCCTTGAATCATGTTGAAAATATAACATTTTCCATTTAAATGCAAATTAGATACGGAATGCTTATAGTATTGCTTAACATTTATGAGAGTTTGTTTTCATTTTTGTTGGTTTCTACAAAAAAATTCAACAATGACATCATATTCCTGTTATAATCTACATATAAGCCTCAACAATGATCGCTACCCTGATTTTTTTGCCCAAGAGCTGGGTCATATTGGGTGCTGGTTGTGTTACACTCAACTGTATCAGATCACTTTGCATGCCAAACGTAACCTGTCTTTTTATGCTAAGTAAACGAGTGTTATAAAAGCAAGGAAGGGGTAAAGAGAAATGAAGTTTGGGGATTTATGTAAAAAAGGAATGGATATTGCAGTCTTTTACCAGAGGCCAAATATAGTGTTGTTATAGCTGTTAGGAGAGGAAAAAAAAACAAACACTGAGAGAGGTGGAAAACACTCTAAATGATCCCATGAAATCTTAATTACTAGGTTCATATCTAAAAATCCCATCACTTTTTTATCTTGTCTTTCAAGGGTCTTGTTTCCCCAGCTCACTGCATCTCATCAACAGATGCCAAAGTTATCTCAACCCAGCAAATTACAATTAAACAGCAAGATTTAACAATTAAAATAATACCTCTGCCCAGATTAAAGATAACATCAGTGTTCTAAAAAGCCAATGTGGGATAAATTCTTCGTCTCGGAAAGCAGCCGATAATATGTGCTGTTAACTGAGCAATCTCAACTGAAAAAAATACTTTAAAAATTTTCCTTAAAGAACCATATGCAAAGCCTTTTCTGCAGACTTTTCTCATTTTAATTTTCTTTCATGAGGATCATGGTATCAGGTGATAAATGCCAGTCATCTCCGTATTATTTATAACTGTATTTTCTAAATAGACTTTAAATGCCCATGGAGAAGAAAAACAGAACCCCACTGCTTTTGATCTTCATCTTGCTGGAACCTTGTAAACCAAAAAGATTTTTAACTAAAATGTATTCTGCTTAGTTAATAGATATATGGAATAACCGAATTAGAATCAAATTAGAAAGTATAAAATGATGCTTCACATACATCAATCCTGATCAGGTGACATACTTATTTCTTATGTTCATTCTCACGTGGCACAGTTTTGATTTTGATAAAACAGTATGTTATATCCTTCAATTCAGTGTTCTTCTCTGCATCAACCCATGAACATGACACGCCACCCCACATGTGTTCGCTTACTTGAAAACCACGGCTTTGCCATTTACTGCCTATGTGGCAGGGGCAAGCAGGTCACCTCTTTAAGCCTCATCTGTAAAACGTGGGCAATGTCCACCCTGCAGATTAGAGAGAGTGTGAATCAACTATCCTGGGGCACGGCAGGCACTCAACCAACAACTCACGTTTCCTTATTTTGCGGGGAGGCAGTAATTACTTCTTGGACTAGTCACACTGCCCCTCTAACAGTTTCTTAATCTATAAAATAAGGTCTGACGAGATGGTCTCCAAAGCCCTTTTCAGCTTTAACAATGATGTCCTTAGAACCACCTTTCAGTTTAATTATACACTGATAGGTACTTTGCCAGTTATCCTAACTTGAAAGGACTTAACAAAAAGCTAGTTCACTAAGCTGATGAATTTACAATCAACATAACTTTTCTCATTTTCAATAAGGTGACCTACCAACTGTAAAAAAAAATTAAGATTTATTTTTAATTTATTGGTAGACTCTTCTCAGTGTCTTATTCTAACACCTAATGCTTTTTAAGCTGTGTTTGTCAGTCTTTCTAACTGTAATTTCTCATTTCTGAGACATCATTAGTTTATGTTTAAAAATTCAAGACCATTTACAAACCCTAAATGCATGTATATGGTCATTAAAAAGGCAAATCAAAGGAGGAAACAATCCCCCCAATTAATCGAAAACCAACCGTCAGTTTAAAATCAAATTTTAAAAAAATCAGTGTCTGTTTTCATTATGCTGTGTTGCTAATATTGTAGATGATATTCTATAGTAACACAAAGACAATGAAACTTTAATAGCCACGATTATTTAAAATGTCCATTTCCATTTATAGTTTTGATACTGAATGTTTAAAACCCTAAAACTTTTAAGCATATATTGCAGCAATTCTACACCACTACAGAGCCTTAAATGATCTGGGCTCTTTAAACAGTGGATAGCTCGTGGGGCCATCAAGCGTAATAATTCATCTCAAAAGCTATTTGTTCATCTGCCTTGAGGACTCAAACATATTACATCTTGCAAACTTATCTAATATATTCTTGTGGGAAAACGCCACTGAAAATATTCTACTGCTTTGGAAAAATCAACAGCAGAAAAGCTCCTATGCTTTAAGTTCCTTTTAGGAATAGGCCAATATCTAGCTGACTGCAATTTAGTCCAAATGGCAATATACCACACATGACAACCAGTCCCCAAAACAATAAATCCGCGTGGCTATCTTCTCAACTGTGTGACTATGGCAATAAAACTTATAACTTAGGCAGATTTCAGGCATTTTCAACTTGTCATATTCCCCCACACACACCTCTACCCCCAGATACAGTATCTAATGTGAGTTAATTATCAACAATATGTAAAAGCATGCTATAGTGTTCTCAGGGCTATGGAGGCACACAATAGCTATTTTGGAAACAAATAATAAAACTATCATTTACAAATCCTCTTTTCTTCCTTTAGTTCAATTAAGCAACAGCTGACAAACGCTGAGAACAATCTGGGTTTGATTCCAAAGGCTATCATTTGGAAATAACTAACATTTGGAAGAGAAGTGAGGTAGAAGTCACGTTAGGAGAGACTCCATGGCTAAGGCACAGGGGCTCAGTTCAGAGCAAATCGCTTGAACAGGCCACATTCATCCACCAAATGAAAAAGATAAATTAAATTTTCATAATTCATAATTTAATTGACAAGAAACTGCATCTTTCTGAGGCCATTCACACTTTAAATTCATAGAGAATTCATCAGCTTAGCTATATTATGGTCACTTAAGTAGTAGGTGACCATAAATTCAAAATCACGATTAGGCGAATTCTTCAGTTCAGCCTGGACCCTCTAGCCTCTAGAAGAGAAAACGCATAAAACTTTCACACTAGCTCATGTGCAAACATGTATTGTGTCTATACAGATATCTATTTTACGATGGGGGACAGGAGAGAGGTCTCTTAAAACAAGTGTCGTGGAAATGTTACTAATCATGATTCATATCTCAGAGAAAACTACCAAAAAGGAATATTGAAAAGATGAACCTGATCATGTATAAGCAAGTTAACACTCTTAATATTCACTCAAAAGACAATTTGCATAACAGATTCTATCATCCCCCTCCTCCGCCCTCCCCCCCTTTTTTTTTTTTTGGTTCTTGCAGCTCAAATAATTGGCTATTGCAGAGTTTCTCAAGAATCTCTTAACTCATAACACTTAACATGCTAGAAAAAGAATCCAGCATGGCAGGGGAAAGTTAGTTGCCAGGGAAATGGATCATAAAGCCTGGAATAACCTCAATACTGCAGAGTACCATAAGGTGCCAGAAAGAATATGGATGTTAAGTCCTACAGTGGGTAGAACAGGAAACATTTTACATGCACTCTTACCATAGAAATCCTTTTTTCCCCCCACTAGATTAGATTAATTGCAGCTTAGATCCGCTATCCAATTTCTTGCCTGATCAGAGAGAATTTAAAATGTCTAAAAAGGACACAGACCTTTTGGTCCCGCTCTGGCAATCCTTTCTCTCTTTTTAGGTTTCCTTTTCCTAACATGCCTGAAATACAAATAGATCCTACTGACCTTCCCTGAGCTAATAAAAACTTTCCTATCAAGCCAGCTAAAAATTAGACATACTTTCCTTTCTTCAGGAATCCCAGCTCTCTACTTCTTCCAATAAACGCTCTACCCTAGTTTGACGACATGTAAAACAACCAGAATCACATTAATTATTAAATTACAGACTGCATATCAGACAAACCATGATTACGTAAAAATTACCTCTAATTTCTGCAATAAAGTACACCTGGCTAGTTTCAAGCTTTATAATTATCCCCCTGCACTTCCTTGTCTCCGCTTCCCCTCTCCCACCTTAGGAAAGGATCTTTGCAAATATCAAGTCAGATGAGCGGGTAATTTGGTAAGAAAGCTCTTTCCCCGGCCACGAGAGCTCCGTCAGCCCCGCATTTCAAATGACACGAGCGTGCACACTCGCACGCGCGCACCTCGCCCGGACCCCGTGCCCGCTCGCCGGTCCCCGTCACGCCGCGCCCCGCTCAGTCCTCACCCGGACCCCCGGACCCCACCCGGTCCCCGACCGCCCCACCGGACCCCGGGACTCCGCGCCCGGCTCGCCGGTCCCCACTCGGACCCAGGGACCCCGCTCGGACCCCGGGACGTCGCGCCCCGCTCACCCCGCTCGCTGGTCCTCGCCCCGGCCCATGGACCCCGCCCGTTCACACACCCCGCGGGGACCCGGGACGCCGCGCCCCGCTCACCCCGCTCGCAGGTCCTCGCCCCGGCCCGTGGACCCCGCCCGTCCCCCACTCACCCCGCGGGGACCCGGGACGCCGCGCCCCGCCCGCTGGACCTCACCCGGACTCGCGGACCCCGCCCGGTCCCCGGGACGCCGCGCCCCGCTCGCCCCTCCGGCAAGCCCCGCGCCCCGCACCGCCGGCGCCGCTCGTCTGCACCCGCTCCCTCCTCCCGCGTCCCGCGCCGGCCTCCGAAGGCCGAGGGAGGCGGCGGCTCCGAAGCGGCCAAGTCGCGCCCGGGAGCCGCGGGCGCCGCCCGTCCCCTTCGCGCCGCCGACTCGGAGGGGAGGACGCCCGCTCGCCCGGCCTCGGGACGCGGCGCCACTCACATTCTGTCAGGAACGAGCAGGCGGCTCTCGACCATCATGTCCGGGAGGAAATCCAGCTTGAAGGCAGAAGTCATGTTCGCGGGCGCACGCGGCGGCGGCGGCGGGGGGCGGCTCTGCGCGCGTCCGAGCGGCCGCGGGCGGCGCGAGACGGGCAGGGACAGGTGCGCGCGGCCTCCCCCGGCGGCCGCCGAGCCGGCACTTGTCACATTCTCTCCTCGCGCTCCGCCAATCCCCTCCGAAATCCAGCGCCGGGGCGGCCGGCTGCCGAGCGCCAGGTGCGGCGGGCGGGGGCGGAGCTCGCGGGGCGCCCGCCGCCGCTTAACCCCTGCGGGCCCGCCGGCCCAGAGCGCGGCCCCGAACCCGGCCCCGCCCCGCGGGGACCCAGGGCGGGCCGCCGCCGCCGCGCTCACCGCCGGGGCGCGGCCAGACTTCTCAGGGTCCCCCGGGCCCCCGAAGGCAAACCCGCTCCCCGCCTGGCTCTGCTCCCCCGCCCGGGGGTCCCTGGCAAGAGGCCGCCGTGGCCGCTCGCAGTAGGTTTAGGGCCACCCGGGCGCCAAAGCCCGCTCCACTTCCAGACCCGAGCCGCGCTCCCAGAGCCCAGCGGCGGGAGGCGAGGAGCCTGAGGGTTCGCTTCGATGCTCCTCGGTGTGGTGTGCCTGCCTGGGCAGGAACTGACGGCGATCACCGAAAGGGTATAGGAGGTTTAGGCGAAGTAAAGATCAGATATATGACCCAAGTGACATTTAGGGACATATCGCAGTGCCCTAAGGAAGACAAACCTGCCTCTGCACGATGGCACTGCCTCTTCTGTCATCTTGCAAACACTAAGAAGTATAAGCGGCTGAAAATAGTCATAAATCACGTTTTCTACACAAACGATAAATCATAAATCTGCCATTTCCTAGTATTTAACACAATAATTAGAAACCAGCTGAGTGAATTCACGAGTGTTAGGTCTGTAATGTAAGGGCCATGAAGCTTAAATACCCACTTAAGATTTGTGACTGATTTACTAACAAGAATTGAGAAAAATGGCCAAACTCTTAGAAAAAAAGAGAAGCTGGCGAGTTTAATTTTTAAGTGATTTGCATAAATTCTGGAAAATTAATTCGTTTCTAAGGTGACATTCTAATTGATCGTTCTCATTGTTTAGTTGATTATTTGGGTAGCAAACTTTTCACAGTGTAGTAAGACTTCGTGGTGTATTTCACATTCTGAATCATCATAAATTGCATACGAAAAGTTTAGTTTACTTCTTTAGGGAAACCATGACTTGATTTTGTAATGACATCTTCAACTTTAAGGGCAATGTATGTGTCTATACAGCTATATGCTATATACCTAGACAAACATGCATGCATACACACATTATGGTTTTGTTTGAAATATGTAATTTTCAGTCTTTGTTTTTCTAAAAATCAGAACTGTGCTAGGAAGCTGGGCTTTCTCCTCACAAATTATGCCTGAGGATACCATCACACAAACCAGAGGGTTAAACAACCAAGTCACAAGTAGTTAAATGTATCAGACATGACATAGAGAAAATATGATTTTAATTTTTTTCTCACCAGTTTCTTGTGTGATGACAGCTAACTATCTTTAGAGGTTATGAAGGCAAATGGATACTTACATACCAATTTTAAATCCAGGTTTGATGCATTGAGCAATATAAAGTATTAGACCTGGGATAGTCAATTAAGTCCACACGTGCTTATTGGACTTGGTTGCCTTCTTCAGCTGAACAATATATCTGGCTTTTGACCTTCGATTTCCAAGATCGTTAGATGTAGGGCTAAACTAACCTTAATTTTTTAAATACTACCTTACTGGAGGAACCAGGTCTAGGCTCCTAAGGAACTGAGAAATGGTTGCAATCGAGTGAATTCTTATACTCCCAAAGGGCCAAACTTGACCTCAGACTACTAAGCTACATTTATTCCCCAGCTACTGTTCTGCCTTTGAAATTACAGGATTTTAGTTGGTCTTTCAATTATCTTAATAATTAGCTGGATAAATGAAGACAAACCTTGACAGTTCTTGGTTTTCCATATGTTATTTGCATAAATAATGTATACATATAATATATAATGAGCTGACTATATAAAAATTATTTTAAGAAAGGAGCAGAATTGGCTCCAAAACGGAAGCAAAACACAACTGCATTAATCAAAATGAAAAATATTTTCTAATCAGCCATAGCATAAAGTTCCATATATATCTACATTCTATAAGGTAGAACATGTTTCATTAACATGTACGCTTCTGAAATACTTATTTTCTCTTTAATTGCATGTGAATTAGTTGGAAGAAGCTGTAAGGAAGCCCTCTTACTGACTTAAACCTTCTCAGCAGTTTGTTAAATTCTAGCCTCAAATCCCTTGAGGCAATAGTGGATTCAAAGCAGCTTTTAATCATACTATGAGGAGGGTGAAGTAGTATGTAAGTAGGTCATAGAGAGAGAATTCCAAGTGCATAGGTTACTGCCTTATTTAACTACTGTGTAGCATAGTTTTCAAAGCACATTTGCTTTTGCAGTTTAAAGATATAAGCAAAACCAGGGTCAAATATAAAAGAAAACTCACTCTACATGGGATATGGTGATGTGAACCGAGGAGAGCTTATGGGGTGTATCTGAGTTTAAATACTTTGGCTGCCAAATACATAAATAACGTAGTGATTGCATAGGCACTTGAGGTAGGTACCCGAGGGAAACAAAATACTCACACACATCACCCCCCACCATAGGTTATTCACAACAGTCTTCCATTTGTCGCTTTCATTTCTAATATCGAGTCAGTTTCCATGATCACAGCACATACACAAAAGCCATTTGTAAAAATACAAATTTCAAAAGCTCTTGAGAAAACAAAACAAGAACACCCAACCAAATACCACCCGATGAAAAGCTTCAATTTCTCATTTCACTGCTTTGGTAGGAAGAAAAAAAAAATCTAAAAACAACTCAACAGGGCCCCTTTTTTAATTTTCATGCAGTAACGAGCCATCAGGTATCATGTTTTGGCAGGTGGAGTTATTTGGCAGACAGCTCTAAGGGGTCGCTGTTGAACGCTCAGGTTCAATGAAGCTATTTTATAGCCAAGGATCTTATCGACAGCAGTGGAGGGGACGACGCCATCAGCTGGCCCCACCTGTGGATGTGAACCGGTTGGTGACACCACCCTGTGTTGCCATCACTGGGGACCAGGCTGTCCTGAACAATGAAGTTTCCTCATAGTTCTAGCTGCATTGTAGAAAAACCTTGAGCTCTTCTCTCGCCCCATCCCCCTACCTTCCCTAATTGTCTCCTTTTTTTAATCAACTTGCTATTCATTTCCCAAACAAAAGGCAATTCAAGAATTGGAAGCACTTCAAGGGAAAGTTTCTGAATGACCTCATTTTATATGAGGCCTTCCCAGGCAAGGGAAAGCACTGTGCCGTTTCAGCTCCACTTCCCTCTTGGAACCTCATCTCATACAGAGTTTTGTCCACAGGTCATTGTCTGAACACTGAATTATCACTGGCATTAAAAAAAAAACAAAAAAAACTCAATAGAAACAGTGCTAATAAATGCATTTGTACACAGAGTACAAACTGCTTGAATTGGAATACAAACCCTTTTTCTGCCACCTCAATCAGTGAACCAGAATACAGTCCCCTGACTAGAGATCTGTCAACATTTTTGTACAAAGTTGCTACTATAATTTAGGGACTGGTACTCGATATATCATGACCCATGTTTATAACCCAATAGTTAATTTTCTGCTCCTGCAGACAACCCTGTATATCTTGTGACATTTCCATTTTTTATTATTCCTATACACAGCTTCCCATGGTAGCATCACTTAAAAGACAGTAGCTATCAGCCCTGCAACTACAGAACAAAGATGTACTAGCATTGTTCAGTCAACTTAAAAAGCCACCTTTACTGAAGGATTTCTTTTTCCTTCCCATTTCTGGCTCATCATGACAAACCAGGATGCAAAACATCTTTCCTCTATCACATTTGCAAATTCAAATTTTATTAGCATAGCTGTTTTAGTTAACAGCAACAGCAAAGAAACAAAAAAACAAGTCCAGTGTGCTCACAGCCATTTGGAGCAAGCAGTACAGGCCCTGTGAGGGGATTTCCCATCATTGCCAGGCAATACATTTGAAATCCACATGAATTTTAAGTACCTGAGAGAGTATCTGACTTTGTGACCACATGTTTGTTCTTGGCTTACTGCAGTTTCATTAGCAACTTGCAAAAATAAACATTTTTTTTAATGTGTTAACAAAAACCCCATACATATCCTTAAGTGATATATTGTAAGCCTATCTTTTCTTGGTTACACAATGATATCACTTAAACAATAAATATTTATATCGCCAATTATAAGTTTTAAATGATCACTTATTTTCCTTCTATCTTGATAACTTCTGGAACAGTGACATTATCACATTTCTAAGGCTATTTAAGTAAAAGTAAATGCCAATAAAGATGAAATCGTTATTAAGCTCATTTTACATTTTTTCAGGGAATAGTAAGTAGTCACCGTTGCTTGAGAATAGCTTCTACTGGTTTCTATTTATTTTTATTTTTTGCAGTCTTGTGTTTTTCTGAAGCTGTTTTTCATAGAGCCAAAATACATCATGGTGAATTTATCTCCCTTGTGAAGGGACCTTCAAGCTGAAGACGGTTCCTTGGATACATACCTTCTCACTCGCAAAGGAGGGACCCCGCTAGCGTGTTCTGCAGCTTCCAATCCAAGGGAATGAAATGTTAGCACTGTGGATCTCTCGCACCCAGAGCCCAACCATCTCATCACTTCCCTCTCTAACTTGCCCTTTCCTTTTTCTCCTTTCTCCATTGTACCAAGATTGCAGGCCTCTTTCTTTCTTTCTTTCTTTCTTTCTTTCTTTCTTTCTTTCTTTCTTTCTTTCTTTCTTTCTTTCTTTCTTTCTTTCTTTCTTTCTCTTTCTTTCTTTCTTTCTTTCTTTCTCTCTCTTTTTCTTTCTTTCTCTTTCCTTCTTTCTTTCTTTCTTTCTTTCTTTTTCTTTCTTTCTTTTTCTTTCTCTCTCTTTCTCTCTCTCTCTCTCTTTCTTTCTTTTCTCTTTCTCCCTTTTCTCCTCCTCTCTCTCAAACGGGAGCCAGACAATGGCAGAAACTTCCTCTCCAGCTGCGTGTCTGAAAAGGTAGGTGGCTACCAAAGTGAAGAGAGGAGCCTTGGGTTGCTCGTCTGCCAGAGAAATCACATTTGACTTGCCTTGACCAAGGCTGATTTCTGAACTAGGAACAGCTGTCTTCGCAGTGAGCCCTGGGATTCCTTTCCAGACGTTACCAGGAAGAGGAGGCGGGAGGATGGAAGACTGTCCACTGTGAAGGGAGTCAATAGGATGTGAAAATTGGGAAGGAGACGTCTGGGGAAGGGGTGGGGAGAAGAAAAAGGTTTCCATGTCTAGCACTGTGATTTGCACATGGCAGGCACTCAGAGAAAAAAAAAAATCCTTTGAAGAAATGTCCCAGTGCCCTCTTGAAGATGCCGAGATTTGTCAAACTATACCAAGTGCCCTTATCTGGTGCCAGCCTGGCGGCAGGAACAAAATTTACACTTATCAAAATGAGGTTTTCATTCCTTCCCAGTCTGCCCCTCACCACCCCCACCCCGACAACATGTTTTCCCCAATTGGCCAGAAGTTCTTATCTTACTGTCACATGGTTTTAAATTTTAGAAAAAGGAGAAATTACCGCTTGACAAACTACAACAGCTGAACAGCAACAGCTGGGAGGACACAGTTGCGGGCGTAACATTCGGTCCCAGAGAAGGCAGCAACAGGTGGGGTGAAAGGAAGAGAAATGGACGTGGTAAGCTTGAGGGTGGGGTTGTCTGAGACGGATCTTGGCAGGAATCAAATTCTCCACTTCAGAGGGAATCTCTCTGGACATGACAGCCCCATGTGCCTGAATGTCTGTCCTTTTTCTGAACAAATACATCTTGAAAAAAGAGTGAGGATTAAGAGACCCAAAGCTTTGGTTTCTGTTAAAATGAAGCACATGAATCTACTTGACTCACTATGGTAACTGATCCCTCCCTAAGAGCTCGTGGTCACTGGGATGAGAAGATATCTGATCCAGTACATGCAGATCAGAATCTTCAGGGCAAGTGCTACTTTCAGACTGAGTGAAGACATGGTGAGGCTTAAGAACCAGACCTGTTGGATTCAGCATTTCATTCTGTCAAAGAGTTGACTGACACCGGGAATGAGTCATTTAATTTTCTGATTCATCAGCTAGACCTTTCTCTTAAATGTGGCCATTCTGTACTTCCTAATAGAGATGAATGGCTGAAAAATCAAAGCCTATCGTGATCCTCAGATAAGAAGTACAATGTGTTAACCTAATTATCACTACAGCAATTATATAACCAAGCTATTAAAGTGACATGTAGGTTGAAAATACATTAAGGTTTTGAGCACAGGAAATTTATTTTTTTCCTATAATATGGTTCAAATCTCCAGCCATTTTTAGCCAAGGATAGAGGTTTTTGAAAATCCCAAATGACTTTCTATTTAACTTTACTTTTGATGCTAATTCCCATGAAGTCCATTAGAGGAATTTTTTTTCTTTCTCTTAAAAGAACTACCCAAAACCTTCAGGCAAAAGTGGTATGGCTATCTAGTCAAGCTGAGTGGAGTATGTTCTATCTTGTCCTTCCACTATCGCTGAGTACAAAGTGTCATGTGACCTAATCACTTCACCTCTCAATTTCCTCTGTATATGAATAGCTACATATTTGCCCCGTTTCATAGGAATAGGGCAGGTAAGAGAAGAGGAGAGATGTAAATGACTTTAGGGTCTGAGGAAGAAAGGGGATGAAGCTAAGGATTGTATTTTGCTGTCTTTCATAGTAAAAATGAATTCAGGGTGTCCTAATGACATCTTCCCTCTCCCCCTCACCCACCTCCATCTGCCCATCTTTCAGGGCCCAACTCAACTCCCCTGTCTCTGCGTTGCGCCACTTGATCCCTCCTCATCCACTGTCTACTCTTTCTTCCATGACTGTTGTGAGCTCCTTGAGGCCCCAGACGATGTCTTTCATTGAGCACTCCATGTATGTTTATTGCTTGATTGGTTTTCATTGCAGTGTGACCTATTTTGGTCCCCTAGATGCATAAAAATTCACTTTTTAATTTCATAATGCTTTAAAATTGTCTATTGTTCCTTCTGACATCTGTTCCCATTACACAGATTCAAGCCCAAGAGAAGTGAGGCATGGGATGCTTTAATTCAAAGACCTCCTCAACTGTAAGGTGAACAAATGAGGGTATAGAAGAGAGTTGTTAGAATCTACATTGCTACTTTCAAAAATGTTTCCTTCCTTCCTTGCTAGATGCTTTCTGCATTAGCACCATGCTCCATTTCTTCAGTCCTATGCCATTCCCAAAATTGGCACTGGAAGGTAAGTTTAAAAGAGCTGTAATTTAGGAAGGGCTGAGCAGCTGAAACTATAAACAGTGACCCAGGGATTTGACCTCAGATCCTACGTGACGGTTCCTCACTGAATTGTACAACTTCCCCACTAGTTAAAGCCAGGAGACACAACTCAACGTCTACAGTGGAACCACAGCACGAGAGAAAGAAATGTCTTTAAAATGTCAACTATTAAATAGTTATACTCTCAAGGTGGCTCATGTGAGGTGTTTGGCTGAATACAGAGTCACAGTTCCTCCCACTGTGTCTACAGGCCTGTTACTTTACCTCTCTCTTGGGCTCAGTTTTTCCATCTTTGAAATGGGAATAACAACTACCATTAACTCTTGTATATCTGAGGATTAAATTGTACAAGATAAAAGTAACCAGTTAGTGTAGTGCTAGGTATACAGTAGATTGTTAATAAATTTCATTTTTACTCCTTATTTCTATTATAACACCCCCACCCCATCTTTGTTAAAACCTACAATGGGCAGTTGGAAAGGAAAAGAGAAGGCCAATCCTGACTCGATTGTTCTTTTAGTACTGAGGTTTTCACTGATACTTCTAAGGCCTGTAGCCAGACCCAGAGGGAAGAGGGAGGTTATCGTTTCTGGAGAGCAGGCACCAAACATCCTGAGGCTTGGAATGAGGTCTCCATTCCTTTTTATCAAATCGGTTTTCAAAAACAAGGTCAACATGAGTTTTCATTTACAGACATGATACCTTAAAGGCATCTCTGAATGAGCAGGTCAGCCTTCTCATCGAGCCCAGAGGAGAGCTGGACTCTCAGCCCAGGTTGTTCACAAAGCAAGGCATGAGCAACATCGCACGGCCTGTTGTCCTGGTGGGACTGAGATGGAGAGTCCTACTGGAAGGATGAAAAGCAACTCATCAATTTCCACATAAAGGCACAACTGTGCCCAAGCTAGTCAGTTCACAGACCTGCTAGAAGCACGTGATGCTGCCAGTAAGCTTCAACACAGAGTTTTCTACTGATTGCAGCTGCAGGCCTTCTGAAGAAGGGGATGAAAACAGCCATGCATATCGAAGGTGTAACAGCATCATAACTTGAAACCTCAAGCTCTTCCTTTCCATAACAACCAACTTTGTGGAACTAAATAGTCTTGCAGGGAAACTCTAGTTTTTATCTTTTTCTGAGGGCATGCTGCCAATCCTGCTCCCTAAACTCTAGTGATGCATCACGATCCTAAACAGCCAATCATGGGCGGGTCAACCTGGAATGGGCTAAAGTAGCAGGAGTTCAATCTGCCCTCGTAATACATGTCACTCAGGGCTGGTGTCGCCCTCTCTCCACAGATGCCATTTCCTATTAACTTTGATGGTCTTGACATACAAGAAAATGTGCTGGATTGGTCACACAGAAGAAAGCTGTGTGTGTGTGGGGGGCGGGGAGATCAACACACCTGTACATGATAATTGCTGACGACATTCCATGAAGCAGAATGGTGTGTTTGGGAACAAAGTGTACCTCATTGAAAATCAGGGTTAACCAGCAACATCTCTGAGTTGAATGGAGGTTCCGACACACACACACACACACACACACACACACACACACACACACACACCTTCCATCTTAGTCCGATCTCTATGAATAGGTGCCATCTAATCAGAAAGGTGCTTCAGCTCTAGGACACTTCGTTTCAATTCTGAATGGGCTACAACATTAAAACCGCATGCATCCTGTCCCTCCTTGGACACTCTCTCTCCAATGTCAGCCAAGAAGTCAAATGCTACGAATTTTAATCCTCTCCAAACCACTGCCTCGTCTTTCCTACCAAACAAAAGTCACTGTTAGTTCAGAAAAAGACTCCTATATCCAGTAACAATTACAGAAGCATTCAATAGTTTTACGAATCAGGAATGCTCCCCACCCCAGATTCCCCAGGAATTATCAAAATATGCAAAGAAATTCAGTGAAGGCTAATAAAGGTGACCCGAAAAGGCATTATTGCCACTGAATGGACTTGTGATCCTTACTGTTCCAGGAAGTACAGATCAATGCCATGAAGAAGATGATGCCACAAAACAAACTGCATTCTGTTAACGACTGTTACAGAAATCTCTATACAAAGAAATCTAAGTGGGATATTTCTAATACCCACTAATTACTCACTACCATGATGACAAAATCAAGGTATGCTTTTCGTCTACGAATTTTGACACCTTAAATACAGAATGATCATCCCCACATAACACTCTTCCTTGTGCATTTTACTTTCTTTCCATCAACCTGTGTGTTTCCATGGCTGTGCTCAATGAACTTTTTATCAGCCACGTTTTCACCTAATTAACCCCCCTGATTACAATAATTAGTATTGATTCACTCTTTGAATGACTTCCTCGGTCTTCTAGCACAATCTACATTTGCTACAAAGTTCTAGATATGAATATTAATCAAATGCTCGCGTTTGTTTTTCAGCCCCAAAAGGAGATTTTTGCAACTGTATACCCTCTTATTTTTAAAAAAGCAAAACTGTCGGGTTTCATTTTAACAAATCAAGGAATATTCATACACAGGGGTTAGAGATCTCAGTACACATCTATATGAATATTCCCAAAGCTTATGGCAGAAGGGCTTAGGGTGCAATATTTACTTTCTATGGAAAGAAGTCATTTTCCCAGTTCGAATCTTTTGCTATTCATTTTTCTGCATGTCTGGGCTTAGAATTAAAATTTCCTTCAACATTTGTTGAAGTCACTACCTTGGGGAATTATTACATGTAGAGGCTTATGGAAGGATACAGATTACGTATCCTGTTCCTGTTGTGGAAATAGATGTAGACAAGTTTGCCAGCTTTGGGCAACCTCACACCATCCCCATCAGGTGAAAGGAAAAGGCATACGTATGTCGGATGCTGGAATGGGGGCAGCCTCCAAATTCTGGGAGCTGGTAATAATCCAGCCACCGGAAAAGCAAACAAAGTGAGAAGAGAGTTCCCTATTTCCTGGACCTAACTGTGACTACCCAGGAATTACAGTGACTAGATCACAGACAAATAATTGGTAATTTAGTCAAAAATGCAACGTGGGGGTTTCCAAGTCGTTTCTTTAAGCAGGCCACGGACAAGCAGCTAGGGAGCACAGAAGGCTACTCTCCTCCCAACCCACACAAAATTGACTTGCAACCTTTGTTTTGGATTAAACATTTCCCATGGAAGCAGAATCTGAGTGTGCCGGAAACAGTGTGCCAGCTTCAGATATAAAGCTTCACCAATTACCTTTTATGAGCTCATCTTGAAAGCAGTTATTGGTATACCTGATGGAATGAGCAGTTCGAATCTCATTGCAAGTAAGACAACATCACAAGCATGCATTTAAAATCCACTCTATTCATAACCGATAATTTTAAAAAATATTACTATGCTGCACATACGTTTTGAGTGTCCCTACTCTGAAAATATTGTCCATAGAAAAATCTCTACTTCAGAAGGCAATTCTCTTTATCCGGTAACATTTGTTTTAATAATTCTGTATTAAAATTTTTTAAAACATTTCAACTTAAATTGAAAAGATTGAAATTCATGTCCAAATTCTAAAAAATAGCTCATGTTTCATAACTGTTTTCCTAAGTAATACATCTTGTTTCTTATTTACTGAGAACATCACTAATTTAAACCAAAATATAATCCAATAGGGAATATTTACAACTAAAGTTTTAAAAATTACCCTTTAAAATGATTTCCCCTCTGTTTTTTAAAATGAGGTCCTTAAACTCTCTCTATAAATGTACTAATATATTCTGATATATTGCTGTGGCACAAACAACTAATTAAGCAACACATTAGAATGTTAGATAAGATATATGCTTCACAGAAATCAACCTTAGTAAAATGGTTTTCATGTAAATCAATTATAATTCACTACTGTAGGGTCAATTCTTTTATTTCTTATGTGGCAATATAAATGGTTTCATTATTTGAGAAGTTTGAAACAGATTTTTCCATTTTCTCTGTCGAAAGCTTCACTGTTCTTACCTTAGAAACCAATGCTTATCTGGTAAAATGAAAGATATTTGAAGATGTGAGAAATGTTTGCCCTGCATAGAAAGGCATTTTATGAGGACATAAGCATAAATCAAAAATCAATATATTCCACAGAGAACTTGAACTTCACAACTTAATAGGCTATGTAATAATAGTTTGTGACCAAAATTGTAAGGGCAAAAGTTCTCACTTGTCCTTGAATTTCTAAATTGTTTATGTACATAGATGCCAAAGGGAGAAGCAGAGACTAAAAACTGTAATTTATGTAAACATCAAAAATATTCCTCTTAACTCTTTTTCATGCTATGTTTCATAAGTTCACCAAATGAGCAAATTAAAAATCCCCAAGCTTTAAATACCACAGAAGCAGGTCTGATCACAAGGCATTTGCCAGACTGATAATGGTATTACAAGCATTCTCAATCAATAAGTTTTCTTTCAGTAGTTAACAGAGAGGTAAGCAATAAATCTCTAACTTAATCCAACCAACATAGCAGCAGAATGCAAAAAGCTCTATGAACGGTAGATACTAAATTTTTTAAAAGCACAAAACCACAAACAAGCAGTTGCAAAAGCTCTTCATTCTGATAGTCTATACAAACAAGATTATAGGAGATAAAAAGGGTGTTGAAAAAGAAAAAAATAAAGCCCCAGACATGCATGAAGCTAGTTTGACAGCTCCATTGTTCAACCGGTCCCATTGTCAGACCCAAAGATGTATTCAGTGCTACAATGTCTGCTAGCAAATAAACAAAAGACTACATTTTTCAAAGCAGGACGCCAATTCTATCATAATTCTCCCTCTGCTTCCCAAAAGGTCAGTGGTGCCTCCTTCCTGGTATGTGATAGAACCCCCAACACAGAGGCAGGAAACAAATATTTGCTTTCAATACATGGGGACCCAGGACGCCATGCATGAAAGAGGTCTCCAAACGGGTACACATTTTGGCAAACAGGATAAAGTGATCCAAACCTGGTAACACACGAGGACTATTTAGGTAGGCTAAGTCCAGATTAGAGCGGTATTTGGAACGCAAGTCTAATATGGAGTCTCCTCAGCTCCTTTTTCGGTGATTATTCCATGCAGAGTGCATAAAAATGAAAGAGGCTTAGACATTGCAAAGGAAAAGATGAACCAAGAGCCAGATTCAGAGCCCTTAAAATTATCCACTGGCCACTCACAAATAGCACTGAGCAAATACATGATATGCTTTCAAAAGGCAACTAGTACAAATAGAACTCACGGCAGTCCTCCGCCTTTCTCTCGCTGGCTCTCTCTTTCTCCCAATCTCTGGGTCTCGATTTCATCTCCCTCTCTCTCTTTAGATTCTTTTTCCCCCCTTCTCTTCTAAGGTAAGGAAGCTACTTGATTCAGAGCATAATTATTGTCTCTGCCAGCTCTAGAAACTAGAAAAGCGTGCATTAAAAACAAAGGACACAACAACATACCTTAAAAGCAGCTCTTCATTTCTCATAGTAACAGCGGATTTGGGACAGCGCATGCTTCTATACTGATAGTCTCAACAAAAGCCAGTTCAGAAGTACGCTCAAACATCAATGCCACAGTCGCTGCTCACTAACGCGCCCTCTCCTCCCTCTCTCTCTCTCTCTCCCTCTCTCTCTCTCTCTCTCTCTCTCTCTCTTCCCACTCTCTTCCCTAGTCAAATGCTGAATAGTAGAGCAAAGGGGCTCCTGCCGATTCACTAAGTAGAAATAATCCTCTCTGACAAGTTATGTTGTCTATGCATATTATTACACTAATACACTCTGCTGCCTATAGGGGTCTTGTCTGCATTCACTCAAGCCTGGCTGGTGTTAGTTCTCCTAGTTACCATCTTTAAAAATTGGAAAACAAAAACAAAAACAAAAACAAAAATACCAAGGAACTCATTTACCTTTTTCTTATACATTTAATAGCAAAATCAATTTCCCAGTTGCCTTCTGCTATCAAAACTACAAGCAAGCATCGCAGATGACTAACCACAGATTGGGACGGGTCAGTGTGCTAAAAAGGATTTTTGCCTCTCTTTTCTGGGACACTGCATTCACAGTTGGATTCATCTGCTCCTCTTGTCTTGTCCTCAGGAAGAGTGACAAGGTTAAGACCCTTAGCCCCACCCTGGGTCATAGATGCATAGGATAGAGATCGAGGATTTGGAAATATTTTAACTCCGTGCACACCAGAGTTCTCATAAATCAGAGCGTCATTCACCTGGAGGAGGGTATCTAAAGAAGGCAGGCGATGCAAAGATTGTTTGGTGGCACTGGAGTCCTCATCAACACAGGAACATCATCTGCAAAAGACCAATGAGTTGCTCTTTTCTAAAATAAGAAAAATCTGCTTCCCTACCAGGCTTCGCATGTACAGTTAACCAGGGAAATACACATTGTACTTCTGTTTATTGGAATTAGAAAAATTCTATGCAGATTAGCCAAGTAAAATAACAAGTTAAACACATACACACACACACACAGGAAAGAAGAGATGCTAAGGACTGAGCAATCCGTCATCAAAAGTGCAAGCTAAGGCACCGTTCCAGGAGGTGTGTGCTGACCTGAAGCCAAGAATGCGCTCAGCTTGGATGGAACAACATAGAACAGCCTCAAACAGACGTGGGTCACTGAATCCTGGTCCCACTCCCATTCTCCATCAGTACCAACATGCACCTCAGTATAATCTGGACTCCAAGCATCAGTGGGGAGAATAACAGAGGAGGAAAGGAATGGTGGACTCTGTTCCCCACCTATTTGAAGATCTGGAACACACTCCAATTTCTTGCTAAGTCTCTGACCTCTGAACTTGGTCTTGATCCACAGCTAGAAAAATGAACATGTTCTCTGGGCAGGGGGAGATGAAGGTTTTTAAATCTCCACTGCACAGCAATCTTGCATGATGTATCAGCTGGACTATGGCAAGTAAGAGAAGGATAGCACTCACCATCCCTATTTCTAGAGGGCAACAAGAAGGCGTGATGAGTCACTTGACAAAAATCAGATCATGAAATGAGAGCCTTGTCCCTAAAACAACCCCATTTTTTTTGTACATATTCTTGCTTCATTCTAACATATGAAAGTTACAGTGAATATATAAAAATGAACAACCTTGCCAGCAAATGATATCATATAAAATCTAAGATGTTCTTTTGAAGTAAGAAAAGCATCATGTAAATGAGCCTGGAACCAGAGAGATCTTAGGGAGAAAGAGTTTGAGCCCATTCGCCTTGTGACTTGTGCTCGGCGCTGGGGCAGAAGTCTCTTTTCCCCTCTGTGGCTCTCTTTACTCCAGCGGTTAAATGGGGGCAACAAATGCTAATTTATTTTAAAGCATGTGAAGAGCCTGTAGTGAAACTGGGTGTCCAAATATTAATAAAAGTGGGATAACTGGACTGATACCAGTCACGGGTTTTGTCCAGTAGAGAAAAATAAAAATACACTGCTCAGACACGAAGCCCTTTTCTGCATATTTTCATACAGTTTATAATCGGGGCTAAACTATAAGGCAAGCACTAACACACAACAGTAATGCAGTTGCTTATCCAAAGGTAAATTCTTAGCATTGGAAGCCCATGTTGTAATATATGGGGCTGTTCCTACAGTGAAATAAATTGTGGATCCATGGTAGTAAGGACTGGAACTGCACCAAGCCATTAAATATTTTGTACTCTCTCCACTTCCTTTTTAGTCTACGGATGTAAATAACGAGAACGCTATTGAGGTGGAGTTGAGTACCTGTCTAAATGCCACTAAGATGACAGATTGAGGGCTTTACATCCACCATGTGCTAAACCTGGGTTATGAAGATGAGTAAATAGAAAGAAAGGACGTGGTTTATACCATGTACACAGTATATAGTAAGTCTTTGGCCTTCCCAACTCCACATTAAGTTAATCTTTGCACTTCGTAACGCACCCAATAGAATATTTTCCCCTATCTGGTAATTAATACATATTTGTTAAATAAAGGATTGAATTTATTTTTAACCACTGGAAATGTGAGAACTATTTTATTTTCAAAAAAATTTTAAATGCCATTTCATTAACAACTATGTGAAAAAAAATTAACCTCGATGTTTTGTATTCTAATTCAGGCACTGGTCAGCATAGATGACTACACTGAGATATTCCTTTCATGCTATTATGTTTTACATTTCAAGACCTTTTCACATTTAGCAATTCATTTAATCCCCACGACAGCATAGTGGGCAGGCAGAGCTGGTTCCTTAACCCCCTTAGCTGCAGAAATTCAAGTGTAGGAAGTGACTGGAGTGACTTACCCAGAGAAGATGCAATAATGACAGAGCTTAGGAGCTCATTCTACCGACTGCCGGGCCTGCGCCTTTCTAGGGCACCACATGCAACTCAGTGCCCCCACTGTGCACAGAGATCCAAATATGCACCCCAGCAAAGCAGAGTTTTTAAGGAGTGCTTAGTGTAATGAATCTTACACTTCCCTAATGTGATACTAATAACCTTAGAGGATAGTGATACGGTTTGGCTTTGTGTCCTCACCCAAATTTCATCTTGAATTGTAGCTCCCAAAATTCCCACGTGTTGTAGGAGGGACCCGGTGGGAGATAGCTGAATCATGCGGGCGGTTTCCTCCATACTGTTCTCGTGGTAGTGAATAAGTCTTATGGGATCTGTTGGTTTTATAAGGGAGTTCCTCTTTCACTTGGCTCTCATTTTCTCTCTTGCCTGTTGCCATGTAAGATGTGACTTTCACCTTCCGCCATGATTGTGAGTCCTGCCCAGCCATGTGGCACTGTGAGTCCATTAAACCTCTTTTTCTTTATAAATTCCCCAGTCTTGGATATGTCTTTATCAGCAGTGTGAAAACGGACTAATATAGATAGATAGTAAATTAATGAAAAATTGCGTAAGAGGTTCTGACTTGGATACTAGATCAAAGCAATTCCTTTCAAACTTTACTCCAAATGAAGGTTGAATTGAGCCTAGACAGACGAACAACTTTTGGGGGCAAATTAGTCATATTTTTTGAGATCATCTGCAGTAGGAGCCAATTTTTAACAATCCTGATTATTACTATATTTGGCTGGTAGGGAATTTTTTCTCCAAAAAAAAAAAAAAAAAAAAAAAAAGCAGTAATTAACAAAGAACAACAATAAGAAAATCTTAGATTGTTCTCATGCCCTCTATATCCAAAAAGATGTTTTTGCTATATAAATTACATTTTTAGCTAATAATGCAAACTTGATGAAGAAAAAAACTAGAAAAGTACTGCAATGTGAGAATATTGGCAGTGAGCTAAGAATCAGCCAGCTTCTTGGCCTTTCCAGATTTGAGCTTTCTAGAAAATTTTAAAAGGTGAAATTATAGGTGCATTTATTTCTGTTATAGGTAATTTCCAGAAGAAAGAGCTAAATTTCCAGATACAACTTAATGACTCTAAGTTTTTTCTGCTTTCTGTGCCTTCTCTTTGCATTTTGGCATCTACATTGCAAAAGTAATAGAAAGTATCATTTCAATGGAAGTGTTAATATGAAATATGCTAGAGCCTGACAGAACAGATTCCCTCTTTGATAAGAATGGGACAGCACACAAATCTAGCCTGCCTCTCAGATCCTAAAAGAACAATCCAGGAATGTGGAGGCACCGAGGACATTAAATCTATTTAGCTGCTAGTTTCAGATACTGAGAACTGCCAAGTTTAATTAAGAAACATCCCATATTGCTCTGGAAGATGGAAAGAATACACAGAAAATTTGTTAAGTAAATATGAAGCCATGATCAAGGTCTAAAAGAAATGGATTTTCAGTGTACCAAGTGTGTGATACATAGTAGGAGCTCAGTGAAGTTGATAAATACACATGCAAATGGATGAACGTTCTTCTATTCCGCTGATGTCACACTGAAGACACAAAGCTCCTCTGACCCCAATTTATCAACTTCAGAAGAAGGGTCTTTCTCTATGGGTGCAATAGAGGCAAAGCGGTGACATCTGCAAATAGTGGGGGAGCCCAGAGCAGTACTGGCGACAGAAGCCAGAAACTGATGGAATATGGTGCAATCCTTCTTTCAGATCCCAGTTCCCCGCTCTGCCTTGCGGGGGAAAAATACTTCCAAAGCATAAAAGACCCAAGTATCACAATTCACTGCCTGAAAAATAAAACTGACAGTGGGTTTAAAGTAAGACCCCAGGAGCATTGCTAAATAAAGGGTTTGATAGTATCTTGAGAACTTGTTCACATGAGTTGCTTTCACTTGAGCAACTCAAAAATGACCTGTCAGTCACACTGTGGAAGCAGGAGGTGGCCATCCCAGTGACAAATCCAAGGGCCCTAAATTCCAAATGGAAATTCCTTCCATAAAGACTCTTTGCTCATTTTCAAAATGGACCTGTTTGCCAGGATGAGCAGGGCACAGGAATGATTAACGAGCAAGACTAATTGTAAAGCCCCTGATCATGATAAAGTGACGTAGTTATCAATACATATGTATAAATAATAAACCATAAAGTACTTGGAATTCCAAGAAGCCACTTGAAAATAGATACTAGGTAAATTTAAGAGGTATTGTTCTAAAGAGTAATCATGACTCTCTGCTGTAAATGAAAGCAGACACCAAGAACTGGCTTCAGAGGACTATGTCTGTGTAGGTAAAGAAAGGTCCATCGAAGACAAGAAGAAAGGTAAAGATTTCCCATTAAAATAAGCTATCATGGATAGCATAGTTGATAAAAAACAAACAAACAAAAATTAGCTTTGGTTTGTGAAATCTTACAACTTAGCAGACAACATGTTCACAATGGAGCGGTCATTTTTGGCCTAATGTTTTGCCAAGCACCACTTTCAGGCAGGTGGGAAATCTTAAGAAGGCCACAGGTGAATATTAATCAGTTAGGCATTTAACATTTATGTGGAAAATGGACCAAGTTTATTCTTGCTATTTTTAGAGGAGGCAAAGGCACAAGCAACTCCCTTTCTTCCTGCTCAAAGTACCAGGTCAGATAAACTATGTAACTCGACCATTATACAGGCATCCAAACATGAATACGACCTTTGGTGCACTTGGTGATCTTCCTTTTCTAGTGGTTTTGATTCCAGGGAATCCTAAGAAGTAAATCGCACAAGCTTAATAAAGACCACGGTGGCGTGGATCAGCCTTCCTTCCTGGAAGGTGACACCAATATGGTGATTCATATGATCACATGACGGAAATGCAAGAGAAACCCAGATGGTCTGGGGAAGATGAGTTTGAAACTATCATAACACATCCACAGCTCTTTTTAATTTTTTAAACTTTTTCAGAGATAGTGTCTTGCTCTGTTGCCCAGGCTGGAGTGCAGTGGCACAATCATAGCTCCCTGCGGCGTTGAACTCCCGGGCTCAAGTGTTCCTCCCACCTCAGCCTCCCAAGTAGGTAGGACTACAAGTGCATGCTTCTACGCGCCACGCATAGCTCTCATATAATACTCAGGTGCTTTCAATGTTATCTTTCTTTCTATATCACCTTCTGAAATTAAGTTATTTACTTATTAACTTGTTCATTATCTGTTTCCTCCATGTGAACCTAAGTTCCATCAAAACAGGGAGTTTCTCCATTTTATCCCCACTTTAGAACAACGTGTGGTATGTGGTAGACACTTAGGAAACATTTGTTCAGAGGATGGATTTCTTCGTGAAGCATTCTTCTTGTGCGTTACCTAGTCTCGGTGGCTTGCAGCTATATCACACAATTTGTGAAATACCACACTCTATGAGGAGGAGTCATTAAGTTATTCAGCTAGAACGGAGAGAGACAAAAAGATTAGGAAGGGACTGTTCGTAACTTTAAGGATTTGATACATTCTTTGAGATGGAATGATAAACTTGATGTTTTCATAATTGTTTTTGAATTTTAAAGCACCATTTATATGGGTACATTGAAAATGAAATGATAAAACTGTATATTTCCTTCATTACTTTCCATAAATGCTAAAGTTTGGGAGTTCATAAACTGCAGGCAGGTCGAACTGGGCGTTGAAGATGAGATTGGAAGACGAGACTTTCAGAATTAAGGGCAATGGGAGCAGGAGGGAGATTTTTGTGGTGGCTTGGCAAAAGCAAGTGTCCTCGGGCAAGGAACAAGAATCAGAAGTCAGTGTAATTTTTACTTCATTCATTTTCAGGAGTAGGCCTACTTTTTGTATTTAATGCTTCAGTTGACTGTGCCACAGCCCCAGGAGCTGGTGTTACCTCATTTCTTCCCGGGTCAGCCTGTGCCCTGCTGACCTCCCACCTCACTGAGATCCCCCAGAGATCAACAGCAAGTTACTTTTATGAGTTCTATCCTCTGCCTGCTATTAAAAACAAATCACTGGAAGCTATTAAAGGCCCACACATTTCCTTAAATCAGCTCCTAATGAGATATAGCCTCACTTTTTAAAGTGCATTAAATTTTATTTTACATTGCAGTGGTAGAAAGTAAGCATTACTTTCACTTTCCTATTCCTTGTAAATATGACAAGCGCTCTAAGCACATAACTAAGTTATGAGCTCCAAAAGAAAGTCCCTGGCAGGTTTCTAGAGGCCAAAGGGACAGTGAAGACAAGGCAGAAAGTAGCCTAGGGCTGAGTGAGGAAGGACATTGCATTTTACACTGAAGACTCTGCCAATAGGAAGCCATGAAAGGTTTGAGGCTCTAGAAAGATAACTCAGCATTGTATTAGCCTGTTCTCACACTGCTGATGAAGACATACCTGAGATTAGGTACTTTATAAAGGAAAGAGGCTTAATTGACTCACAGTTTCACATGGCTGGGGAGGCCTCACAATCTCATGGTGGAAGGTGAATAAGGAGCAAAGTCACATCTTACATGGCGGCAGGCAAGAGAGCATGTGCAGAGGAACTCCCCTTTATAAAACCATCAGATCTCATGAGACTTAGTCACGGTCACAAGAACAGCATGAGAAAATCCAGCCCCCATGATTCAATTACCCACCACCAGGTCCCTCCCATGACATGTGGGGATTATTACAATTCAAGGTGAGATTTGGGTGGTGATACAGAGCCAAACCATATCAAGCATGAAGCATGGACTCAGAACTTGGAAGAATCTAGAGACAGGAAGGAAGGGCAGTGGGAAGACCACTGTACAAGTGAGAGACTATGAGGCCTGTGAGGGAGGTTCTTCTCTTCGTCAGCCACTGCCTACTTGTCCAGCTTGTGCAAGATGCATATAACATTTATGTGGAAGAGGGACCAAGTTTACTCTTGCAATATTTAGAAGCGGCAAAGGCACAAGCAACTCCCTTTCTTCTTGCTCAAAGTGCCAGGTCAGAGAAACTACGTAACTCAACCATTATCCAGGCATCCAAAATGTAAATGTGGTGTTTGGTACACTTGGGGATCTTCCTTTCCTGGTGGTTTTGATTCCAGGGAATCCTAAGAAGTAAATCACACAAGCTTAATAAAGACCATGGTGGCGTGGATCAGCCTTCCTTCCTGGAAGGTGACACCAACATGGTGATTCATATGATCACATGACGGAAATGCAAAAGAAACCCAGATGGTCTAGGGAAGATGAGTATGAAACTATCATAACACATCCACAGCTCTTTTTCATTTTTTAAACTTTTTCAGAGATGGGGTCTTGCTCTGTTGCCCAGGCTAGAGTGCAGTGGCACAAAGGCTTGCATCACTCAGCTATCAGAGCCATCCCGTAAATCTGCATTATCACCCACATGACACAAATGAGGAAATGCAAGGGCCTGGGAGATTAAGAACGGCTGAAGCTGACACATGCAGTACATGGAAGGGATGGGCATCACTATTCCATGTTGCCAGGCAGCAGCTGTAGAGAGCAGAGAGGGGCCAAAGCATATTTTAGCAGTCGAATCACAATGTGAACAACTGAGTGGGTGGAATGAAGAAAACCAAGGATTTGAAGATAATTCTGATGTTTCCAACATGGACAATTTGGCAAATGATGGTACTGTTGACCAAAGGCAACCAAAAAAGGTAAAACAGGGTCATTGGGGAAGATAAGTTACTCTGCTGAGAATATGCTGAGCTTGAGAAGCCTGTGGGCAGCACCTCCCAGGGGAGGAGGAAGTTAGAAATACTGCAGTGGAAGAGACCAGCCCAGAAGAAAGTTGAGGAAAAAACAAAAGGGGGGGATGTAGAGGAGGACTAGAACCCCAGGGCAAATCCAAACTTGACAGTGGGGACAAAGGAGGATGTTCCAGCAAAAGAGAAGACCAAATGCATTACAAAAGGGTTGAAACCTAGTTGGAGTGAGAAAATACACACATACAAAGTTATGAGTTATCTTGCCATTGATGAGATCATGAATTATTTATTTGGATGCTAAATGAAAAAAACAAGGCAGTACAAATAAGAGGCAGGAATATGCAGAAAGTTTCAGAAATCAGTTGGGAACTGGGGCAGTAACCCACGAAGGCAGCCTACTTTTAAAAGAAAGCAGGCTACTTCTGGGCCTGCACATGTCCTGAGAAAGGAGGCGAGGACAGAGGTAGACCTTAGAGGTCAGATAAAATCCTTGCCTTCACTGACTCTAGCCAAATCTTCAGCTCCTTGCCCTGATTTCTGAAATAGAATCATAAGTGCTCTGCTATTCATCACCATCTCCTCTAACATACAACTAAAAAAAATAACAGGGCTGTGGGACTGGGCTAGGAGCACTGCACTCCACTTTCTGAATAGACAAGCAAAGGAGCAGAACAAGCTCTTATGCTTCCAGTAGGCCAGTTGGGTCCAATATTTCCAGAAAAGCAACAGCACAAGTTGATTTTGAAGATGTCTTTGAATTTGGCAAGATAAGGACTCCAAAAAATTAGAAACTCTAGACTTGCATAAAATGTCCTGGGCCAATTGTTTTATACTTTAAACTTTTTTAGTAAAAAGTATGATATACTTATAGGAAAGTTCACATAAGTGTTTAGCTCATGGAATATTCACAGACTGAACATATCCATGCAATTAGCACCCAGATCAAAAGAGCCTTATGTTCATTTTTAATTCCAGAACCAATGCATAATTTGATGAACATAAATATATAGAAACTAGAATGCCCATGAGTTTACATTGTCAGAGACACAACGAGAATCCGTTGATCAACACTTTCTCTAGAAGCACTTACTTCCTCACATTTCTACTACGTTAGTTGAGGCCATCAGACCTCTTAAGGAATCTCCCTGTCCCTAGTCTCTCTGGCTCTGATCCATGCTACACATTTCAGCCAGAGTTATTTAATACTGAAATATGGTCATAGTTGTTTCCTGTTTAGAACACTTTGAAGGTGTCCCCTGCCCTAAGATGAAGTCCAACCCATGAGACCCACCTATGTCTCCAACTCATCTCTCAGGTATGCTCACCTGGCACACCTGAACTTCTTCCAGTTCCTCAAATACACAATTTCTCTTGTGTCTGTGCTTTCATTCGTGCTGTTTTCTACTAATGCAAAACTCTCCAGTGATCCCCACCCTATGACTGGGTTTATTTCCGTGTATCCTTCAGGGCTGAGCTTAAATATCAAAGCACCAAGCATAAAAATAGGCGCTCAAAAATACTGGCTGGCTGAATATATGATTAATTCAATGACATCATCTCAGGAGAAAAGGAGATACAAAGATGTCATAATATGGTCCCAGTTTCAAAAAATAAAAATAAAAAAAACTGACGAGCTACGTGAGCCGCACATTTCTTTTTCTGAAGGACTACAGTGTTAGTTATCTAAAGTTGAATTCCTCTAAGGAGGATTCAAAAGAGGCACGGGGCATGGCTCCTGCCCTCAAGGAGCTTATAACCAAGTTAGAAAGACACAGCTTAATTTGGGAAACAAAGAAGAATGCAGTGTCTACTGCTGTGGGATTTTATGGGCCACAAGAGCTCCAAGGAAGGGCAGGTGCTAAGAGTGTGCTGGAGTCACCAGGGAGACTTTTGCAGAGAGACAAGACTTGGGAGACTCTTGAAGGGTGTGCCTTCACTGGGGTAGGACATGGAGGGAAAGTGTGAGATAGCCCTGCAGAGAAGACTAGCCTGAGGCGGATTACATGAGGGATGGTAAAAGCAAGCCTGAATAGAAGAGCTTGCATTGACAAAGGTGGAGAAACAGACACTAGGAAGAATGAGGCTGAACTGTGAATCTTATACATCAGCAGTCCCCAACCTTTTTGGCACCCGGGAGGGTGGGGTGTGGGGGTGGGAGGGGGGATGATGGTTTTGGGATGAAACTGGTCCACCTCAGATCATCAGGCATTAGATTCTCATAAGGAGCACATAACCTAGATCCCTCGTATGTGATGTTCACAATAGGGTTTGTGCTCCTTTGAGAATAGAATGCCACTGCTGATCTGATGGGAGGCAGAGCTTAGGTGGTAATGCAAACAATGAGGAGCGGCTGTAAATACAGATGCAGCTTAGCTGGCTCACCCGCCACTCACCTCCTGCTGTGTGGCCCTGTTCCTAACAGGGCTGGGGACCCCTATTGTAAATCAGGCAAAGGAATCTGCACTCAACATAGTAAACAATGGAGATTCCATGTGATTTCTGGATCAGTAAATGAGAATCCTCTCTGAATATGTCAATGAGAAGGTGAAAGACAGTTTTGGTGGTGAGCAGTTGACAGGTAGATCATGATGTTCCCAACTAAACATTAACAGCACTCACATAATATAAAAACAATCAGAATTTGAGATCATGGTGGAACAAGAGAAAGAAACAGCCACTCTGCAAACATAATAATAATGAAATATCCCCTTCTTCCAATTGCTTCTTTACCAATGACAACTCTAGTCCTTCTTTAATCTTCCTGTTGTCTACATAAAAACTACCAAGATATTTGTGTTAGTCAGCTAGGGCTGCTGTGATAATATATCACAAACTGAGTGGCTTAAGCAACAGAAATTTATTTCTCACAGTTCTGGAGGCTGGAAGTCAAGATCAAGGTGACAGCAGGTTTGGTTTCTCATGAGGCTCATCTCCTTCCTTGGCTTGCCAACAGCCTTCTCCCTATGCCTGCACATCTCTAGTGTCTTTTTTTTTCCTGATAAGGATACCAGTCCTATTAGTTTGGGGCCCCACACCTATGACTCTAATTATTTCCTTAAAGGTTCTATCTCCAAATACAATCACATTCCCAGGTACCAGGGTTAGGATTTCAACATACAAATTTTAGGGAGAAAACAGTTGAGTCCATAATGATATCCAATGCTTTCTGAAAACATCCAATCCAGGACTGTTCTCCAGTTCCTGAAAACCCCATTAGAATCATGCAGCACAAGCCCTATGTCTACAATAAGCTCCTTCCAACTCTCTTTTTCCAAGTTGTCCTGTCATACCCTTGGCATGCATTCCCTTTTGCTGCCACAATTATGTAAATACAGCTTTGACTACAAGTGTGTTCCCAGTGGCTTAGGCTGTCAGACTTCTATACCAGGATCTTCCATATTCCCGAGGCTTGCCTTTCTCATGCTTGGTGTCTGCCTAAATTGGCATTTCCCCTTCCCAGTTAACTCCTGCTCATCCTTACAGTTGCAGTTCAAATATCACCTACCCTGAAAGTGTTTCCTAATTTACTTTTTCTAGTAGTTTCAATTAGATGCCTCTCGTGATGGCTTTGAAATGAGTCAAAGCCTTTGTAACGAGTCAAATGTAGTTTGGCTAGGCCAAAATTCATTTAAAAATATTTCCAGTTAGGGTGAGACACAAGATTCTTGGGAGATCTGCAGGACAGAAGGGAAGCAACAGTTATTTTGTAGCTCATACACCTTGTTACTGATCTGCTGACTTGCCTTTTTGGTGGGAAGCAGCAACTGGTCCTGCAATTGTTCTGCCTTGCCCTGGATCCTCCGCCCTCAGTTTCTCTGAATTCTGGGCCAGGCATGTGTTTAGCTCTCTCACCAAGGTCAATGAACCTTACTGAGACAGTGACAACAAGAACATATAAGTGTTTCAGCACATCCTCAAGTAGTTCAAGCTGTGGTTGTGGGCTCTAGCCTGCCCTTGATCTCCTCCACTTCACCATCTTTCCTTGTTAACTATTTGGTCTACAGTCTTCAATTTCCAGCACTGGATGTAGAGAAAAAAACCTTACAGAGACTGTTTAACCTACTGCTGCAACTGTGTTGTCAAATCCCTGTAAGAAACATCCGTTTATCACCTATCATTGAATTACCTATTCATCCATTCATTACCTTTCTATTTAACTATCAGATCATCTGCCTGCCTATATATCCATCATCTATTGATCCTGCTAGTTCTGTTTCTTCTGCTGAACCCTGACTAATACACCCCTCTTCTGAAATATTTCTCTGTACTTCATCTAAACCTCGAATATACTTCTCTTGTATCATTTATTATACTTCATTGTCACAAATTTTGTGTTAGATTGGATTATTTTGCCAATTCTTAGTGCCCTCCTTTGATCATATGACCTTATAGTATGATAGAGTGAGTGGAATATATGTCCCCACTCTGTTGACATTGGGCTTGATAATGCAACTTGCTTTCATCATTAACATGTTGCTTGACATTAGGTTAAATGTGCTTGTGTGTTTGGGTTTTTCTCTGACATGAGAAAAGCATGCGTGGGGAATCTACTGTTCCTTCCACCTGGGTCCCAGAACAAACACACATGGAGATTTGAGCCCAGCTCACAGTTGAAAGCCAACCTCAGCTGACTCACAGTTTGAAAGAGAGCCACCTAGCCTAGATCTGCCAAACCATTGTTGATCTTCAGATTCATAAGTGTAAGAATAAACGTTTATTGCTGCAAACCACTGCACTGTGGGATACTTTGTATGTGGCCTTATTGCAGCAATTGACTAGGACATTTGTCTTCTTGTCTGGGCCCCCATTAGAGTGTCGGCTCCTTGAGGTCAGGTGCCATGATGAGAATTTCCATGTTTCCCAATGCCTATTAAGATACCTGACACACAGTAGGTACTCAATAAATGTTGGTTGCATAATAGAGTAAAAAATGACCAAGTGATTGAAGAACTATAGTGAAGAAAGGCACGGCACAGGGGTGTTTTACAAAAAAGAAACTGATATATGTGTGTAGGATGGAAATAGGGAGTAAGTCTGGAATCAAGTAATAAACATAATGGGATCTGTGCACAATTATGGGGTAAAATGTTGTCTACTTTTTTCAAGAGGCCACAGGGGTTCCATGTGATTCCACTAATCTTTGAAGAGCATTTCCTTCCCTCTTTCAAGTCTTTGGGGGCAGCTGCAGTGCCTTTCTGTAGCAATATTAGAGAAATTGATGAAAGATGAAAAGCCTCAAACTCCTCCAAAAAAAATTGAGAAAACAAAATCACTGACAAGTAAAACTTTCCTTTTTTTTTTTTTTCAGATAACTTTGTCTCGGTGTAACAGTCTAATTTGATATGGGCAGTTTATCACCCCATGGATGCACTGGTGGATTTGTTGGGGACAGGCAGGTGTGACACCACATCTGAAGCTCTCCCAGCTCTTAGCCTGGTTACCAGAGGTCTCTGCAGTGCATTTGTCTCAGTCTTCTCAGCAGGATCATCCTCACTGAGACTCTTGTCACATCCCCTTAGTGTGTGCCTCCTAGGCCTGTCATCAGAATTGCTTCTTAGGAGACAGCTTGAAGGATGCCAAATTCATTAGCTGTTGTCAGCTGAACTTTGCAAACCTTTTTCTTACCTTGAACAAACAGCACACACATATACAAGTGTGCCCACATGCACACCCAACACCACAAATACCCGCAAGGATTCCACTGCGTTTTGGAGAACAAAGAGAGAGTCTGCATTTTGTTTGGTGTCAATCATAACCTGAGATTAAAGCTGCTGTTTTATGCATCCAAAAGTTACACCCGCCAAACTCAGCCTTTCTCTGCCTAAGCTCTGAACTTCAAAAGGAATACTTTATAGTGGGGAGAAAAACTCACACAAACAAAACAACACACACGCGCGTGCGCGCACACACACACGCAGAAGAAACTCAAAAAGATGCTGCAAGCACTGGAATGCATTTCATTTTCATTCTTTAAATGAAGGCTCAATGCCAAAATGCCTGCAAAATTATTCTTAGGGCTGTGCAAAGCCACTGAGAACAGATCTTGCCCCGAATGATACCAAAACCATGTTGACTTAATAAAATGTCAATTGGCGCATTTCTGAGCATCTTATTGAATCCTCTTTCTAGGCTATCTCAGGCAGAAACAAGACTTGTTTTATAACAATTATTTATCTACAAATCTCTGGAAGATCATTCCATTTTTTTAGCCTATATTTAGCATCCTGCTACAAATGAAACTTATCTATGAAGTATACTGAATTCCCACTGAGCGTATATTATACTATTATACTACTAAAATTTTACCATTGCAAGACTCTTAATTTAGATGCCATTAACTCAGATTTAGTGATAATTTGGACACAGAATGTGATTCTCTTTAAAATAACATTTCTTGTTTTTAATGATTACAAAAGCAATTCATGCTGATAGCAATGCTCAGAAACACAGATAAGTATAAAGAAGAAAAATTATCTACACCTCAATCTCACTAGATACAAAATTGTTTAACTTTTGGTAATATTTCCTTTTAGTCATTTTCAATCCATGTACTTTATCTCTTTATATAAAACTGTGGTTGTATTGATCAGAATTTTTAATCCTTTCTATACAACATGATAGATTTTTCTCACAAAAGTAATTACTGTTGAAAATATTTTCAAAGGATTATATATTATTTCATTTTATAACGATCCCATAATTTATTTAACCATTCCTCTAAGATTAGATATTAAGGGCATTTGTAAATTTTTACTTTTATATATAGCATTGAGATGAAAATTCTTATGAATGTGTGTGGGTAATTCTGATTTTCTTCAGAGAGAAGATAACTGTTTTACATCTTAACATACATTACTAAATTGCTTTGCAGATTTGCAATGGACATTCCCCCATATAAAAGAGTGGCTTGCTATTCTCAAGTGCACCGTTAATTTTAACTTTGTACATATGATGAGTGATGACCTGTTACTACACTGTTTTATTTGCATATCTCTGAATACTAGTGAAGATAAATATTCCTCCCGATGTTTATTGTCATTTGTCTACTTTTATCATCAGTTTATGTGCTTTAGTCAGCAATTTTTTTTTTTAATCAAGTTGAAACCGTTCTATATTTACTTACGTATTTTAATTACTAAAAAAAGATTTTTTTCCCCCAAATCATCATTTACTTTTAATGATTAAAAATGTTTTGGTACTGAATTTACAAATTTTCATATAGCCAGAGATTTCAATAATTTGCTTATTCTATTTAACATAAAAAGTCTTACCTACCCTGAGAGTAGATTTTTACCTTTGTGGTTTTTTTGTTTTCCTTTTTTGCTATTTGATCCATTCAGGATTTATTTTGGTGCACGGTGGAAGGTGAAGATGCAATGTGAATTATTTCTTTTTTTCACGTGGGAAGTTTAACCAATATCATTTATGATACAATCCTCTTCCCTGGGGTTTTGGGGTAAGATGCGTATGTCTACATATCGGATTTCATGCTACTGAATCCGTCTGTCATTTGTTAGGTTGGTACCATGTTGCTTTAATGGTGAAAAACTGGTAGCTATGCTTTCTAACACCTGTTATGGCAAGTTACTCTTAGCAGTATGCTTCCTTTTCAAAAGGAACTTCAAGCTGAGATTTAGAATAAATTCAAATCAATTAAAAAAATTCTACTGAAATTTTTATTGGTATTTGTTCTAAACCCTTGGATTTATCTGGGAAAAATTTAATGTATTTACAGCACTAGCTCTTTCCATCTAGAAGTATAGGCTAACTCTAAATTTATTGAAATCCTAACATTTTGTCTGAGAGGACTTAATGTTTTCTTCAGACAGTTCCCACGTGTTAACTACTGATTTAAGGTAAAGCTGTTGCTTAAAAGTTTTCTTCAGTACACTGTCCTTAAATTCACACAGATCTTAAATTCATACAGAATTTTAGGTTTTTCACTTTTTATGTTTATATTTATCTTTCTTGCAAATGATGAAATGTGGATCTTTTGTGTTTCTAATGAATGTATCTGTTTATTTGGGTTCCATGATTTATTGCTATGCTCAGAACTTCCAGTACATTATATTGTGAATGTTGACAAATTGTGCCCTTGCTCATCTCTTACCCAATTGTCGGTTTAAGATAGCTGTCTTTTATGAAATTTTAAAAGTTCCTTTGTATTCCTCATTTTCTAAAGAGTTTCTTTAGTCCCTTAGGAATAAGGGCTTAATATTTTTTATATTTTTACTTCAATAGTTTTTGGGGTACAGGTGGGTTTTGGTTACTTGGATAAGTTATTTAGTGGTGATTTCTGAGATTTGAGTGTACCCATCACCCAAGCAGTCTACACTGTGCCTAGTATGTAGTCTTTTATCCCTCACCCCCTCCCAACACTCCCCACCAAGTCCCCAAAGTCCTTTTTATCATTCTTATGCCTTTGTATCCTCATAGCTTAGCTCCTACTTATAAGTGAGAATGTATGATACTTGGTTTTCCATTCCTGAGTTACTTCACTTAGAATAATGGCCTCCAGCTCCACCCAAGTTGCTGTAAAAGACATTATTTTGTTCCTTTTTAAGGCTGAGTAGTATTCCATGATATAGAAATATATATGTATATGTATATGTATATGTATGTGTGTGTGTATATATATCTCACATTTTCTTTATCCATTCATTGGTTGATGGGCACTTAGGTTGGTTCCATGTCTTGGCAATTGCGAATTGTGCTGCTGTAAACATGTGTGTGCAAGTGTCTTTTTCACATGACTTCCTTTCCTCTGGGATTGCTGGATCGAATGGTAGATCCACTTTTAATTCTTTAAGGAATCCCCATACTTTTCCATAGTGATTGTACTAATTTACATTCCTACCAGCCCGTGTAAAGTGTTCCCTTTTCACCACATCCATGCCAACATCTACTGTTTTTTGGCTTTTTAATTATGGCCATTCTTGCAGCAGTAAGGTGGTATCTCAGTGTAGTTTTAATTTGTATTTCCCTGATAATCAGTGATGTTGAGCATGTTTTCATACCTTTGTTGGCTGTTTGTATATCTTCTTTTGAGAATTGTCTATTCATGTTCTTTGCATACTTTTTGATGGGATTTTTTTTTTCTTGCTGATTTGTTTGAGTTCCTTATAGATTCTGGCTGTCATTACTGAGTTCCTATTGAGATTTTTTTTATTGCTCTAATGAGGTGATATGTTATCGTATATTAATATTATAAACTAGAACATCTTTTTATTTTCAAACAAACTACAATTAATTGTGGAGTATAATTCTTTTAATGTGCTCTATCTCTGAACTACATCAAGGGCCCTAAGTTAAAACACAATCTTAACTAGAAGTCCCAAAGAATATGCACCATTTTTTTTTTGAGTAAAAAGTTAAAAAGCAAATAATATATCTTGATATTTTAAAGTTTAGGAAACATTTAATACAGCCCTGTTGTGCCATATTTATTTTCATTCAACTAAGCAGTATATGTGTGTGTGTGTATATATACACACACACATATATATATGCCTTAGTTTATGATAATATTTACAAAAATAGCTTACATTTGGGAAATTCTCCAATTTTAGGAAAAACTATTCTGAATTAGTGAGGTTTTAGAGCAATGCCAGAAATGAAAAAAAGAAAAAGATCTCTGGAGAGCTGTTACAATGTTTTCACTACTGACTTACAAGGTATTCTAAAATGATCAATCTTTTTGCTGTTGGAGTTTTGGAATTGAGAGTCTCTGCTGTCTCACCAGTCTTAACTTCTCCCATTAAGACCTTGTGACATGATTCAGGCAGTAGGATGCAATGGAGACGGCAGGACTAAAGGTAAAGACGACTCCTGCCAGACAGTCTATCCGTGCCTGACTTTCGGAAAAATCTCCTGATGACTTTTCTTCCCATAAAATAAACAATTTATACACTTGTACAGCAGACTCCACATTGTCATCAGTTACTGCTTGGACTGTGCCTTCCTCCTGCCACTGAAAGTCCTCAGGGCTGGGGGCCTTCTTCCCTCCTTTTATATAGTCATATCAACCCATTATGTTTGGCAGTGAGAACTCACGACCTTGTAGTGCTGATGCTAATGTTTATCTCACGCATTCCTCCCTGTGAGCCTGGCCACACTGCAGTGTGGCAGACATTGCCCTGTAGAGGGATCCATGAAAATGCCCATTACAGCTGTGCCATCATCACTTTAAGTGTGGTTTGATCCCCTTGAATTTATCAATTCAATTTAATTTTAAAAACATCACCAAGCAGCGGTCATGCGAATGGAACTATATTCCAACGTAAAGATACTTCATCATCTGATTATACGAGACTCCTTTCTTCTTCCCAGGTTACAATTTTAATTTCTACTAATTGGGTATCAATACCTAAGTAACTTCCACACTTTACAAGCTACTTAAAAACACCTATCACACATTTTCACCGTTAATGTAATGCATTTTTCTCATATGCAAACCCACAAAATCAGTGTTAAAGAATAGAATGAAGATGTAGTAAAGGAGACAATTCTTTGTGAGATTAATCAGACTCACAGGAAACTTGATTATGTCCATGTTATAAAACAGTGTTCTTAGATATTGGAGGGAAAAAAAACTCTATTGGTATTTTGATTTATCCCAGATTCTAGCAAATTATATGAAAACCAATCCTTTGAATTTTTTGCAATTTTAATAGTTTGAAATACAGAGAATACACTTTTTTTAAAAAAAGGTTTACACTACATAGATAAGTGCTATTGTTAGTGTAGGATGTAGGGAAGTGGACAAAACTGGAAATTAATCTAATCAACTACGGAATTTTCAGAAGCTGCTTGGGAGACAGATAAATGAATGGTTAGAATTCTCTCTCAAATTCAGTGTTTCTCTATTTTGATCTCAACATATAACTATTTTAACTGGCATTTCTATACAGTAAGTCTACAGATTTCCTAGGGATGAGAAAAGAGTCCAGATTTTACAAACATAGCCCACATGCCTATTCTATGGTTGGACAGGTGTCTCCAACGCCCACCAGCTGCCCAGGAATGGGGTCATCATCGGTGTGACTGTCATCAGGCCCACATGCAGACCCAGCTTTGTGAGCACACATTCATGGGTCTTTAGCGAGAAGAAGAAACAAGAGAGGGAAGGAGAGAATGAGAAACCTGGGCTTTCAAAGTGAAAAGCTTTAACTCTATTTTTTATATTATGACCACGGCAAGGTCAATCATTTAAGTATGGCTGCGGCCAATCCCACATTTCAACTAAGGACAGTGTTTCTAGCATGAACCAGACTACCACAGGCAGCATCAAAATCTTCAACAAAAGGAAACTTGTAAAAGATGATTACCAAGCACTTACACGGAGACAATGTGTGCTTTGTGGTCAATTAAAATGCAAGAATAGTCTGTAGTGGGTGTCTTACAAAAGGGCCCTTTCTTCTCAGGATTTTAAGAAAGGCAGATCTATCAAACTTATGATAATGCATTGCCATGCTGATTTAATTGTCAATTACAAATTACTTAAGTGTAGTTTAAGGATCTATATAAAACCTTGTTTTTTTTTTTTTTTAACTTCTAATAGCTATTAATGGATGTTAAAGAAAATGAAACCACTTTACTAAAATGTAATGTGGGGATCTATTAAGAATAAGTTTTCAAAATGATAAAATATTATCACAAAAATGTGAACCCCTGTACATTTTAATATTCCCGAGTAGGTCAGTCTTCAGTGTACCGAAAGAACATTTCCTTGAAATGACATGCAATTACAGTTTAAACATCTTCATAGATGTTATACATAGAACGAAGTTTTCCTAATTCCCAGCCAAAATGTTCCTTCGGAAATTGGAAAGGAAGTTGGGGCGACATATTTTTACATTTCCTCGAAAAATTTGAGAAAATGTGAAACATTCGTCAATAGAATAGACTCCACTGACCACACTCACATGCCTATTTCTCTTCTTCACCACTCCGGTCCCTGTTTGCTTTTACAAATATTGAAAGAATGAACGAGAAAGAAGCATTTTGTACTCTGTATAAGGACAAACGTTTAATCAATTCAAGGTATGAATATGCTTCACTTAACAGACATATCTCCAAAAACAGGTATAATTCATATTCATATATTAAAATAATATTTTAAATACGCTAGTGAGTCTTGCTAAGGAGACAAAAATGGTGGTGAATCCCCTTAAAAGAGAGTCATTCTGTAATGAAACCATGATGTACTAGTATACCTATTTGTCAGCCTGACTTTCCTGCACCGAGTTTCTTCAAAGGGAGGGCACGTGTGCTATCTGAAGACCGCTTGAGTACACGCAACTGAGGTCATCCTCAAAGTGTACCTTTCCCCATACTATAGGATACTCACTAGACAAGGAGCTATTAGGAATAAGAAATCAAATATTATTAGAGTCAGAATCAAACAGCGCCAGGCTTATGTCCACATAACCTAAAGTAATTGAGAGGCTGTACAATTATCCATCTAGCTAGTAACTGTAGATAGTTAAATAAGCCAAGTAGTCAAAGCAAAATAGCTATTTCAGAGTCTTAATTGTTCTACTTGGCTGCCTGCATTGCTCGCATTAAACAACCATCAACACTTCATTTAGTTTTATATTTTATGATGGGATGGGAAATAAAAAGAAGATGGCTTTTAGAGTAAGATAGGGCTTGGAGTGGATCTCTGACTCGACCATCTGTGTGTCCTTCAGCAAGTTTCTTTTACAAACCTATTTCCTCATCTGTGAAGTGGGGATAACACATACCTTTCCTGAATATTACAAAGGTAAAATAAATTAACAGATACCGACAACCTGGCACATAATAGACACTTAATAAGTACTAGCTATTGTTCCATATGATCTTTTCAACACCGAGGTCCTTAAAAAATTGGCAGATTCACATGTGTGGTTATAAGTCTTCCATTCGCAACTTAATAGTTCAGTGGTTGAACTCAGAGGTTACATGCAAATTACAATGCTGTCTTTTAAATCCTTGAGGGCAAGCATCAAAACCTACATTAATAACAGATATATCAGCTGGGCGTGGTGGCTCATGTCTGTAATCCCAGCACTTTGGGAGGTTGAGGTGGGCGGATCACCTGTCAGGAGTTCAAGACCAGCCTGGCCAACATGGTGAAATCCCATTTATACTAAAAATACAAAAATTAGCCAGGTGTGGTGGCAGGTACCTATAATCCCAGTTACTTGCGAGGCTGAGGCAGGAGAATCGCTTGAACCTGGGAGGTGGAAATTACAGTGAGTCAAGATTGTGCCACTGCACTCCAGCCTGGGCAACAGAGTGAGGCTGTCTCAAAAAAATAAAAACAAAAAACAACAACAAAAAAACTCCAGATTTATCTTCAGTAGCACCCATCACAGCACAAGGCCTTTATCAGGACTCAGTAAAAATTACAGACTGAATTGAGTCCAGTACAAGAACTAGAACTATGTTATACATGTGTTTACTCTTTGCTTCTCAAGGATAATTTTATTTTTTAATAGTCCCTAATCAATTCAATCAAGTAAACAGGTTAAAGAAGATGTGTCATCTTAGATACAGGTCACTAACTGAATACCGTACCTCCAAATGCCCTCAGCCTGTTTTACCAAAATGTGTGTAAATATTGCTATGTGGACATGTGTGGTATTTAAGTAAAAATGTTTAAAATACATAATTCAGATGTATCACAATTTTTATCTAATATTTTCATCTTGTATAAAGTATGTGTCTGAACTTGCCTTCTGAAAAACTGAAAAAAAATATAATGAAAGAAGAGCTAAAATTATTTTTAAAAATGTAGCACTTCAGCTAATTACTGGATTGAGAAGATGCAAGTTTCAAGTCAGTAAAGGGCTAATATCCAACTATTATGGCAACATTTCTGCAGGAAGGGGCTCCTTCAGTACATCTTGACAACATCCTTTTTGACAATTTAAATGAATACAAAAGCACAGTAGTCTTAGAAAAATCAAACATGAAAAAAAATACCAGAAAATTTCTAGTAGACCATAAGAAATGCAAGTAACTTCAAAACCAAATTCACTTTAAAAGTAGAAGATTTGAGGGTAGTTATGGGCAAGAATGGGAAAACTGACAAGTGCTTGATAAATTAATTAGACTTGACATGGGTGGGAGAAAAATGTCATACTCACGTTGCCCAAGTGAACATGCCTTAGGTCATAAAACAAATCTAGTTTAGAAGGGAAGCAACTTCTTCCCTTCAGATCAAAGCTGGAAGTACCAGGTAATAGGAAGAAAACACTCAGCAGACTTTCTTTAAAATCCTGGGATCTGAGGAGGAGCTCTTTCCTGGACCTCATTCCTGCTTGCTCTGCCCTCACCTCCTTCCTCTGGGGCCTGTAGCCTGGGCTGGGACCTAGATGCTGCTTCATTAACCTCATCTGTGTCCCCAGGATCTCCAGATTCCTAAATTTTTATAGCAGCTAATTCCTTTTCCATGTTATTCTGAAAGCTAGTTTTCTTTTGTCGGTTTCAAAACGTGTTATTAAGGACATGCCTCTGTGGGTTTTGGGGTAATTGTGAGACTTCTACACCTCTACCTATCATTTCTACCTGGCTCCGGGTGCCAGAGGATTTTGATTGTATGGGTGCCAGGAAGTAGAAGAGAGGGTCAGCTGAGCATGGTGGCTCACACCTGTAATCCCAGCAGTTTGGGAGGCTAAGGTGGGTGGATCACCTGAGGTCAGGAGTTTGAGACTAGCCTGGCCAACATGGTGAAAACCTGTCTCTAGTAAAAATACAAAAATTAGCCAGCCATGGTGGTGGGCACCCATAATCCCAGCTACTTAGGAGGCTGAGGCAGGAGAATTGCCTGAACCCGGGAGGTGGAGGCTGCAGTGGGCCGAGATCATGCCATTGCACTCCAACCTGGGTCCCTAGAGTGAGACTCCATCTAAAATAATAATAATAATAATAATAATAATAATAATAATAATAATAACAATAAAACAAAAAAGAAAAGGAAGTAGAAGAGAGGGTCTACCAGGCAGTTAGCAGTGGAAGCTTGGAAATCGGACAGACCTGGGTTTATATCCTGACTGTGTAGCCTTTCTTAGCCTCATCTTTAAAATGAGGATTATATCATTTCACCTGCCTAATCAACTAGAGGAATTAAATGAGGAAATGCATGAAAAGGGCTTGGCACAAAGCCTGGCACATAGAAAGTGCACAACAAGTGTTACTTACTTGCATTATTTCTATAGGTTCTCAACAGAAAAGGATGAGTGTGAAATGTAATAAAATGAGCAGAGCCCTAGAAAAGGGTGTAACTATGGCAAACACTGTTGGAAAGACCTATTTCCTCTGAGTGTCACTGAAAATAAAGCCTGCATGGATGATAGAGCACTAAGTATATATTGTTGTTGTTTCTAAACTAGGTATAAAAACTGTGTATTTTAAAAAATATAGACAATCTAGGAAGTACTTATTGACTTGTACAAATTACCGTCACTGCAGATTCTTCAACCTTGAATCTATTAGACCATATACGCTGGCCACTTCTTCCGGCTTATTAGTTTTTAGTGCTCTCAAAATGCAGCATCAATAAGGTCTCACTAAGTGTGTGGTAAAAGCCAATAAATGTTTTGACAGGGAGGTACGGTTTAGTAAGCTCATTCCCTACTCAGCCTTTCAACAAATCACGTAGTTCAAACTGAAAAGAAAGCCCTTTGATTACAGGTACTGAATAGAAGTCTCTATAATGAAGTAGAATCCAAGTGCAAAGAAAGGAATGAAATAAGCGAGAAACCTTCATTCATTCAGTAATATTTATTGGGCACCTACTCTACACAGACTCTGGGACTTCAGTGGGCATGGCACAAGGGCAAAAGGGCTCTCTCTGGAGCCCCTAATGCATAGCCCCCTGTGCTAGCAGTTTAGGATTTTGTGATACCTTCATTATAAAAAGTATAGATGTACACAAATCAATACGTGCTCTCATGCCAGGTAATGAGTGGTGCTATCAAAAGAAATAAAAGGGGCTATGTGTGGTGGTTCATGCCTGTAATCCCAGCACAATGGGAGGCCAAGGTGGGAGGATCGCTGGAGACCAGGAGTTCAAGAGCAGCCAGGGCAACATAGCAAGACCCCATCTTCAGGGGAAAAAAGAAAGAAAAAAAAAAGGAGGGGAAAGAAGATAGAGGGGATGGAGCTGGATTAAGGGATATTTTATAGATGTTGGTTAAAGAAGGCCTTTCTGATAAGGTGACATCTGAGCAGATACTCGAATAACCTGTGCAGGTGAGACAGACCATTAGGAGACCATGTGAGTCCTCAGAAAGGCATCCCAGTTAGTGGGAAGAGCAGGTGCAAAGACTCCCAAGACAGAATCTATTAGGTTGATGCAAAAGTGATTGCCATTAAATGCAAGAAACAGGAGGTTTTTAAGAAATAGCAAGAAGGCCAACCCAGCAGAAGCACAGTGAGCTGAGCAGAGTGTGGAAAGCAAGAGAAGGAGGCCATGAGAACGTGGACTTTTGCATCTTAAAACAGAGGCACGGCAGAGTCTAAGAGGTGAGAAGGGCTTCGAAGATAACATTCCTTCTACGATAAGGTAGGTACCATCTTGGGAGGGAAAAGAAAAGTGACATAACTTCTTTTAAATAAACAGGAACATCTGTAAAGATGAAACTGTGTGATCTGGGAAGAAAAACTGTACATGACAAAGTGGAGCACCAGCAGAGACGCTGAAGATGGGAGAAAAGAAATTGAAGAAATGAAGCCAAGGCTGGCTGCCGGAATGATCTGCTCCTGTGTGTTTATTATTCTTTGACATTTAAAGCTCTGGTAGTTTTTCTTTCTTGTTCCTTGCATTCTTCCTTCTTCCTCTGTTTTCAGCAACTTTTTAGGGAACAAATGAAGTCTGATGACTCTGAATTGAATTATGTGTGCCGACCTCATGCTGCCTTCTTCCTCACCTTTCATTTTGCTTCTGCAAGTGCTGTCAACATTCTCCCTAAAAACTATGCCCTTGACTTTCGTAAAATAAACATGCTACCAAAAGAGAATCTGTCCTTATCAAAAAGGGACAGGAGAAACAGTTACCACAATCCTTGCAATTACATAGTTTTCCTCTTTCACTTGACTGTGATCAGCATTTCATTCCCCGCCATCTCCGATGTTTTACCAGCTATGCTCTGACTGTGGTCTGCTCTTATGGGCATTGTCAACTTTGATTTGCTCCTTAGCTAGAATCCTTTGTAAATTGTAAGGTTATAAGCCAATGGAATTTGTTTTTTTGGAGACAAGGTCTGGCTCTATCGCCCAGGATGGAGTGCAGTGGCACGATCTTGGCTTACTGCAACCTCCACCTCCCAGGCTCAAACCATCCTCCCACCTCAGCCCCCTGCGTAGCTGAGACTACAGGTATGCACCACCATGCGCAGCTAATTTTTGTATTTTTTGTAGAGACAGGGTTTCACCATGTTTCCCAGGCTGCTCTTGAACTCCTGGACTCCAGCCATCCACCGGCCTAGGCCTCCCAAAGTGCTGGGATTACAGGCATGAGGGACGGCGTCAGGCTTCTGATGTAATTTTTATTAGAATTATTATCATTCATCATTATTTAAGAAATTTCCACCGCTCTCCCCTGTCGTTCCTTCTTAGATTTACAATCTGAGGTTTGCCAATCAGTGAGTCTTGTGGGCTCCCAGCTGTGTGGTTAGAAGGCACAGTCCTGGCTTCAAGAGAACAGAAATGTTACCACTCGATACAAAAACGTGCGGGAGGGGCCCCAGATACCCTTCCTCTTTCCTTGTTCTCAGGCTTCCTTTCTATCAATTTCTCTCCTGGAAAATGGTGGCCAAACCTGGGCTCAGAGAGTGAGAGGCAGGGGTGGAATTCTCCAAGAGCAGAGAACTGGCCCTGAAACTGGAGGCTTGGGGAACACTTCTCAGAATTTTAGAAATAAGAAGTCTGAAATCCTGCAAATGGGCTACAAGGTCAATACAGAACTGGGTCCTGCCAAGGACCCAAAACTCTCTAGCTATTAACTTCCAAAAAGGCATGGGATATGCTTCCATCAAGCGATCCCTTGCTTATGAGTATTTTTGTGAATTTTCCTAATATTCATCAGTAATACTGATATTGTTTTGACACTAGGTGTTCAAAAATCTCCTGTTTTCTTCCCTCTTCATATTCAGTCTTGCAACTGAGGGTATTAGCCTACTGTATAATCGGTAGTGGTTGATTCTCACCAATTGAGTTTTCTCCCTACGCTTTCCTTAGTGACTACAAGATACGGCTTCAGTATCCCCCTACAATAGTTCAAGTTGTTTTTATTACTTTCTTGGCATGTGCAGTACAACTTTTGTGTGTTCATTACCAATTATTCTGGACACTGATTAACATGTAGTTGCCAATCTCCTATTACCTTAATGTCTTTAAAAGACACAAACCACATCAGAGACCTAAGTACTATGAAGGATTTGTCTGTTCTTGCCATCTTAATGGGTTACCAATCAAAGACATCAGTAAAAGCATAAATGTAAATGAAAACTCTTGAGCTAGCCCTAGCTCTTAACACCACTTTTTTTATGATGGATTCACAGTTGAATAGTTTTCCTTTCTCCACCAAGACTTACATTATTAGAACTGTAAGGGGCAGCAAAAGTGTTAAACAGAGATGGATTGTACAAAGCATAGGCTAAAATTGGATATTCATTTTCTGCGTAACTGAACAATAGCATAAAACCAGTGTCTTGGGAAGTCTAGAAGAGCAGTCGCTTTGCTTTGATTTTTGAATCACATAATTTCAGGATGAGTCAAGTACAGTAATTTCATAGACACATTCCTGTAAATCTGTGATCAACTTCTGAAAAGAATTGCCTAATGTTAACCACCTTTCTCTGGAAAAAAAAAAAAAAAAAAAACCAAACCCAAACCCAAAACACATATAATACTTTTCTTCTTCCTATATTAACTTCTACGTAATAACACAAGAGCAGCTAACATTTACTGTGCCAGGCACTGGTTTCAACTTCCTGTGGATATTATGCTTATTCCTCAAAACAATCCCAGGAGATGGGGACAGTCAAGATGCCCTTTTACTGTGAGCCCCAAATTGTTAAACACGCTGCTCAGAACCACACAGCTGTGAATCCAGAATTTGAGCCTAATCCAATTCCGGGGCACATGACAGTGAACTGCCAGCAAGGCAGTTATGTACCAGAATGAATCCAGTGAAGAGAATGTACAAAATGTACCAAATTCTTCCATTTTCCTTTAAAGAAACTGCAAAGATTTCCCCATAATTTTAGAAGGGGATGACATTCAGAAAAATGCTTTCTTTTTCTTTCTGTGTTTCAGAATATCTAAATTGACTCATTCCTAATCTTTAAAATTTGTACATTTCACACCAGGAAAGACAGTCAAAGAAGGGAACATTTTATTCCCAACTGACATTCTGGGTTTAAATATCCTTTGCAACAGTTTTGTTTTGAAAGATCTCAGTGGCTGCATATGAACCTGCCAGATGTCAACAATGTATCTGCCATGTACAATATCCCCCAAAGACTAAAGATACTTCTTGCTGATATAGTATTTGGAAATAACTGGCAAACATCACGGGCCTGCAGCATCGCTAAGTGTCTGTGTAAACACCTCTGAAACAACAGATGTTCTGAATTCTTGTTCCCTCGGAATAACAAAATGACTTGCAGGGAACTGATGTTCCCCTCACTTTTCCAAAACAATTTCAGGAAGAATCCATGAGCTCTCAAACTCAGATCAGCTTCAGGTTCTGGAATCCACCTGTGGCTACTGGCAGTTTTTTTTTTGCAGGTGTTTGCCCTTGGGAAGCTGTCAGGAATTGGTCTAAATCAGGGCAGAGCTCCTGACAGAAAGATATTAACCAGCAGGAACTGTTTTAGGTTTCAGAATTTCTTTCTGGGCCACAGTCCTATAGGTGGAATCTGTACTCAAAAATAAGTCAGTGATGGGGACAGCAGAAAAGTCTGTGCTTGAGCCATTTAGGCAGAAGAAGGGTTATCTGGAAATACACAATGATAGAAATGACACATGACAGGGGCCAAGAGAGATGCCCCATGGTGCAAGTGAGTCACATTTTGAGTTACTTCGAGGGAAGAGAGGGGAAATGTCAGGAAGTCAGACCCTAAAAGGTGAAGGAAATGACACTGAATATGAACAAATACAGAATTGTGGTTTGAATTGCAAGCTTAGTCATAATAATGAACATCAATACTTTAGAAGCATTTTGCAATTTCCAAAGCCTTTTTAGGTACATTGTATCATTTTAACTGATTAGGAACCTGAGACTCAGAAGTGGAACCAGATCTTGAACCCAGAAAAGGGGAGACAAGAAAAAGGAGCAAAATGAAAGGTGATCTTAAGGTCTCCTCTCTGAAACTAAAGGCATGAAAAAAAGAGTAGGGTAAAATGGCTTAACATAAAAAAAAAAATGACCAAGCCTGACATGAGATAAGACATACTCATTTCATGAAGATATACACAGATAGCAACTCTGTCTACAAGAGCCCTGTGGTTCTGAGAACAAGCATGTGATACAGTCAAAAGACCCACATTCTAGACTTGGCTCAACAAGTCGCCCACTGTGTAACTTTGACAATGTCATTGAATATATCCAAGCTCCAGTTTCCTGATCTGCAGAATTGGAGCGATAGTGAGGTAGGAGACGTGCAGGACCTGTTTTCTTGTCACGACCCTGCTGACCAAAACAGTATCTGGACAAAATGGGATGAAGCTAAGAAACTAGTGGGAACCAGCAGATGTGACAAAAGGCATTCCTAGATGCTCTCATTGCTTATTAGCGTAAGACACTCCCACCAGCATCATGACAGTTTACAAATGTCAAGGCAAAGACTCAGAAGTTACCGCCCCTTTCGAGGGCAACAACCTGGAAGTTACCACCCCTTTCCCAGAAAGCCCTAAACAACCTGCCCCTCAATTTGCATTGACCCACCCCTTAATTTGCATGTAATTGAAAGTGGGTTTACATGAGTATAAATACAGTTGCCAAGTAGGACTTGGTGTGTTGCCTATGGATTAGCTGTGCTCTGCGAGGAGCAGCACTGTTCAATAAAAGATTGCTCTCTCACACCACAGGCTTGCCCTCAATTTCTTTCCTGAATGAAGCCAAGAACCCCCCTGGCTTAAGCCCAGTTTTGGGGTTCACAGTCCCGCATCACCAGCATCGGCGTTCCGCCATATATGTGAATGTGCTTAGCACTTAGAAGCTAGGCAAAACCATTAGCTTAAAATGATCATTAGACTCCTCTTAATCAACCACCTACAAGTGTCTGTGAATATTACAAATGCAAGAACTGAGATCTCCATGAATTAGATGGTCCCCTTGTAGAAGTAAGGAAGATTAAAACTGAATGGTCAGTTTGTGGACTGGACAGTGGAAATTAAGTATTTGAACTCCTGATCCCTGGATCTTTCATCAAGGAAAATCAATCATTTAAACAATATGTTGGCCAGGCGCAGTGGCTCATCCCTGTAATCCCAACACTTTGAGGGAGACCAAGGCGGGAGGATTGAGGCAGGAGGATCACTTGAGCACAGGAGTTTGACACCAGCCTAAGCAACACAGTAAGACCTCGTCTCTACTAAAAATTAAAAGTTAGCAGGGCACAGTGGCTCATGCCTGTGGTCCCAGCTACTCTAGAGGCTGTTACAGGAGGACTGCTTGAATCTGGGAGGTGGAAGCTGCAGTACGCCGTGAGTGCACCATTGCACTGCAGACTGGGTGACAGAGCCAGACCGTGCCTCAGGAGGAAAAAATGTGTTCCAAGTTACATAGCCACAAAGGAGGTGAGAGAGAATTTGACACCAGGACTATCCAAATCTAAAACCTGGGCTTCTGAGGCTACATCCCTAAAAACTAAGAATTAATGCCATTCTTCTTCAGCCTTTATCTACTGTTGATTACAAGGGACCATTCGTTTGCAGATAAATATCACAATGCTGGTCTGCCAATATGGGAAGATAGGTTTTTGAGTCAAAACACTATAAAATCACTCTATGGTTTGCCTTCCTTTATGGTAAAAACAGAAGTTCACCTCTGCATTGTGTACTGAAAATTAATTTCAGTCTTGGTTCACGAGAATTTGACCAGGCAGGGCTCAAACTGTCTAAGACAGCATACACTTAATTTTGTTACCACAGTTGAGAGGTGGGGCTGGGAAAAACAGCAATACAGCCAGCAAGCACTTCTTCTCCTTTCATTGATAGTAAATTGCTGTATATAATCACATAGCCAGAGGGGATAGCTTAGTGAAGTAAGCTTCAGGTTTGCTAGTCTAGGCTGTTTAAAACCTCAAGTTCTAATCCCGGCAGAGTCAGTGCATGACTCTTCATCTCCTTGAGTTTGATCAATTACATTTCATAGATTTTTTATTATGTAAGAGACTCAAATGAGGCTTTAGAACCCAAATCCAATCTATCTTATGGAGACACTAAATACCTTGTCCTTTTTATTTATCTAAGTATTGAATTTCAGGCTTACTGTTTCTAACACCTCTCTCTAACTACAGTTAGAGAGAAAATTATGTGAAAACTTTTAATTAAGATGGGAATCTTTTGGTGGGATAATTCACTGTATCTTTTATATATGTTGATCCGCTAATACTAGTGAAGGAATGGGTCTAGGAAACAGAGGAATCTAACATAAAAAATGACATTAACCACCATTTATTGAATAACTACTGTGTGCTCGGCACGCATCATAAATTATCTCATTCAATCCTCCCAGCTCCCTTATAAGGTAGATATTCCTAGACTCAGTGTACAGAGGATTCTAAATGCCAGGTCCAAAGTCACCCTAGCTAAAGTGGGAGAGCTGAGATCCTGGTATACATGTGTCTGACCCCAACGTCCATGTTCCATTTATCTATGCTTCCCTGAAGTTACTGTATATCTAATTAGAAAAATTAGAATGATGTGGGAGAAAGGTACCAAAAGATGGAGGTTGGAAAGTAAAACCCCAAATCAGGAAGGCAGCAGGACCCTGGGGCTCAAAGGAAAACCCAAGTCACGTTGGCAAGGCAGGGTGGCTAATGCCTGTAATCCCAGCACTTTGGGAGACTGAGCGGGGGAGGGTAGTTGGGGGGCAGGAGTTCGAGACCAGCCCAGGCAACACAGTGAGATGTCATCTCTACAAAACATAAAAAAATTAGCCAGGTGTGGTGGCACATGCCTGTTACTACTCAGGAGGCTGAGGCGGGAGGATGGCTTAAACCTGGGAGGTAGAGGCTGCAGTGAGCTATGATTGAGCTACTGCAGTCCAGCCTGGGCAACTGTGTGAGACTTTCTGGGTCATGCTGTCATATATTACATCAAGGCTATCTTTAAAGAGCTGGCAACTGGTCTTCCCACTCACACCCTGCCTCTTCCACATGGTGAGTAGGCAGGCTTTTAAGCGTGGTCTGCACAAGAACCTGGCATGGGCGGGCGTGAGGGGTATAACACTCTAAAAATGTCAGAAAGCTCTTACACTTAGTGGAATCTTCTCTCTGCTGAGGTGGGATGTCAGGCATGGGGGGCTGGGACCCAGGAGTTATATCCCCCAAGAGTATGTGCTGCTGCCCTCTGCTTTCTTTTTTTGTTTTTTGTTTTTTTGAAACAGAGTCTCCCTCTGTTCCCCAGGCTGGAGTGCAGTGGTGTGGTCTCGGCTCACTGCAACCTCTGCCTCCCAGGCTCAAGCGATTCTCCTGCCTCAGCCTCCCAGACTACAGGCGTATGCCACCGAGCCTGGCTAATTTTTGTATTTTTAGTAGAGATGAAGTTTTGACATGTTGGCCAGGCTGGTCTCAAATTCCTGACTGCGAGTGATCCGCCCACCTCGGCCTCCCAAAGTGCTGAGATTACAGGCGTGAGCCACCGCGTCCGGCCGCCTTCTGTTTTCTTTAATTATCTCCTCAGGGTTCCACATTCTTTGCCATTAAAAACATCTCCACACTCCCTTCACATCTTTCCATCTATCATGTAAGCATCACATTGTGCCTCGTTGCAGTGCTGATGATGCAGGGAGGGAAGACACAGGCAAAATCTACCATGTCCTCATGCTTTCTGGGGAAGGTGGCTCTCTGAGGACCACTCGTGGATATTGTGTATTTCGGAATAGAAACAGATCAAAAAGGAAGGGTGTGAGTGGACACGACCTTGTGAGTTGGAGGCTCGTTGAGTTTGAAGTGCCCCAGGAGCAGCCAGGTGAGGAGGCAGAGGAGAAAACTAGGTATGTGCACCTGAAGGACGCAGCAAGGTCAGGCATGGAGACCGGGACTGAGAATCATCAATATGTAGGAGATGGTTGAACCCATAACAGAGATGAGCTCATCCAGGGAGCGAGTATATGGAAAGAAGAGCAGTGGGTCAAAGCAGAAAGCTGAGCAATACCAAGAGAAAGGAGAATTACAAGGACAGATGTAGAGGGAGAACCAGGAGACGAGAGGGATGGGGAAATCAAGTTGGAAAAGCAGCATTTCCCAGAGGGTATTCCTAGTTTTAGATAAGATAAGTTTTCCAGGTTAAAGCAAAACAGCTTGCTAATTTCTATTGTGAATTTTTACAGGGAATGATCATATGTAGAGCTTCCTAAAATCATTTAACAACGGAACTCTTCATTTTCTATAAAATCTATTCATATCCTTCAAAAGTTATGTTCTTTGGTGCATGCTTTTGGATAACCTAGGTAGTGAGTTTCCCTGAATAAGAAATTGTCTGTGAGATCAGTGCCACAGAGAAATCCAGTATATGAGGATTCCATAAAGGTTAAAGTTTGATAATTGCCAAGACACTGAATTACCTGTATCAACCAGTACTGTTTCAGTGGAGTAGTAAAGACCAATGGACTGAAGAAGAGCAACAGTTCACTAAGAAGAAATGAGGATGGTATATGTGTGTCAAAACATCATGTCATACAGCTTAATTATATACAATTTTATTTTTCAATTATATCTCAATAAAAAACAAAAAGAAAAGAAGATGTAAAAGCCATGCATGGGTTGGGCATGATGGCTCACGCCTGTAATCCCAGCACTTTGGGAGATCGAGGTGGGTGGATCACCTGAGGTCAGGAGTTCAAGACCAGCCTGACCAACATGGTGAAACACCATCTTTACTAAAAATACAAAAATTAGCTGGGCATGGTGGCGGGTGCCTGTAGTCCCAGCTACTTGGGAGGCTGAGGCAGGAGAATGGCCTGAACCCAGGAGGCACAGGTTGTAGTGAACTGAAATCACATCACTGCACTCCAACCTGGGTGACAGAGTGAGACTCCTTCTCAAAACAAAACAAAAATAAACAAACAACAACAACAACAAAACTATACATGTGGATGACTCTTTCCAGAAACTTGGGTTACCAGGCACATAGGCTGGTAACTAAGGTGGGTGCACCATGAATTGGACATCTCAGGATTGGCAGAGCATTGTGCACATTTATATGCTTGATAGGAAAAGCAAGTGAGCGAGCAAGAGAAAGAAAAGCCAAAAATATATAAGGTGAAGGGGGATAAGGTGGAAGGGTAGGTGCTCAACAGAGGCACTGAAGCTATGGAGAGGAACCAAGAGTAAGACAGAACATGGGGTGTGCGTGTATAAAAATATAGTGGCTGTCTATGAGAACTCAGAGGAGCAAGGGCTTCACACTCGTTGGGAGGACAGGACAGAGCTCCTTCCAAAAGGTGGCCTTTGACTTGGACCACGAAGGAGCAGCCAGAGAAGCAGAGATGAGAAGTAGGCAGGGAACGAAAGCCACTCCAAAGGGATGGGAGCCCGAAGAAAAGGAGTTGAGAGGCTAAAAAACAGAGTACACCCCAAAAAGAGTATTTGGGATTGGAATTCTAGCACTTTTCACTTTTAGCTATTATAATTCTCGCTTCATTGAATGTCATCAGTTCCATGGGAGAGGATATCTAATTGACTATGGGATTTTTTTTTTTTTTATTTTAAAATTACTTGACTCTCTATATCTCAACTTATGCAAAGAAAAGAAAACAAAGTTTTCTTTTTCTATTAAAAAAAGAAAAGGAGACTAATGAAGCACATAGTCTGCTTTTGGTGAATTGAAGAGTGTAATTAGACAAGCCAGAACAAACCCAAATCTTGTAGATAAAAAAAATTACATGTTGTTCATTTTGCTAATTTGGGATGAAGAATTGAGTCAAGGATTTCTCCAAGACCAGAATCTGGAAAGAAAATGAGAATTGTTATCAGTGATTACTGTTTACCATTTAAAGATGTGAAATAATCAGTGCTTTGGGTAATATTTTAGAGACGATTATTTTAAAGGTTTTGCATGACTGTGCAATTCAAAGCAAGAACTCACTAGCCATCTCTTGGTTTTGGAACAAGTGTGAATACTAGGATTTAGATGCATCCAAAGGACATTTCCACAGAACATTTCTGTTCTAAGCAGGCTGCATCAACACAAGCTTTTCAGTGGTTTTCCTCTTTAACATTCCACTTTAATCCTTCAGTCAATCATATTAAAAAAAAAAAATAGGCCGGGCGCGGTGGCTCAAGCCTGTAATCCCAGCACTTTGGGAGGCCGAGACGGGCGGATCACGAGGTCAGGAGATCGAGACCATCCTGGCTAACATAGTGAAACGCCGTCTCTACTAAAAATACAAAAAACTAGCCGGGCGAGGTGGCAGGCGCCTGTGGTCCCAGCTACTTGGGAGGCTGAGGCAGGAGAATGGCGTGAACCTGGGAGGCAGAGCTTGCAGTGAGCTGAGATCCGGCCACTGCATTCCAGCCTGGGCGACAGAGCGAGACTCCGGCTCAAAAAAAAAAAAAAAAACACTGGCTGGGCATGGTGGCTTACACCTGTAATCCCAGCACTTTGGGAGGCCGAGGTGGGTGGATCCCTTGAGGCCAAAAGTTCAAGACCAGCTTGGCCAACATGGTGAAACCCCGTATCTCTTAAAAGCAAAAATTAGCCAGGCAAGGTGGTGCACACCTGTAATCCCAGCTACTCAGGAGATGGGCAAAAGAACTGCTTCACCCTGCAAGAAGGAGGTGGTAGTGAGCTGAAATTATACCACTGCACTCCAGCCTGGGTGACACAGTGAGACCCTGTCTCAAGGAAAAATAAAAACACACAAATGGAAATTACCCAGTTCTAAAGATGTCACTGCAGTTGTTTCCATTAGAAGCTGGCCCCCTCCATGGCTTGGTGAAGCATCCCTGTCTACCCCACCACAAAGAGAAAGTTCCTCCCCATCCCAAATTAAGTGTTTAAACAAGTACTAGGTAGTACATTGGTAACCTATGACACCAGCACCAGCCAACTTCCTATAGATGGAGCAGGACCATTAAATCTACATCTCTTTAATTGCCACAGACATGAGAGATAACCACCTTCATTTATGTGGGAAAGGCTCGTATGGAAATAGAGCTCAAGCAACCACACATGACTTTAGATCTATTCTTTTAGGGAATGCATCTGTATTGGATATATATTCTGAGGCAAAGAAACATCAAGACCATTCCTTCATGTGTAGTGCATGAATAAATAAGTGTGCACAATGACAGAGAATGGGGAAAGGGAGAGGGAGGGGAAGGAAAAGGAGATAGAGAGAAAGAGGGAGAGGGAATGCAGTATTGCGTGTATCTTTGTATGTGTAGTACAACGGGAATGTTTATAGTTTATTTGCTATTGGTATGTAAACTAAAGAGATAGAGTAATCTACAATTAATCTGCTTAAGGGCTAAGTCTCCATTTCATGTGATAAAATATGCCTTCTCCATCTACTGGAAGCCCCTCTTAGTCAGAATTCTTAGAGATCACTCACCCCTGCTGTTTCTCTTTAATGCCTACCCCCAATGTGTGACTTAGTGGAATTCATTCCATACTTTTTGGGGTTTGCCCAAGTCCCACTTTTTTTTTCCAGACTGTTTAAAGTCTTAATCTGTTGCCCAGGCTGGAGTGCAATGGCACAATCTTGGCTCATTGCAACCGCCGTCTCCCAGGTTCAAGTGATTCTCTTGCCTCAGACTCCTGAGTAGCTGGGACTACAGGCACAAGCCACCACACCCAGCTAATTTTTGTATTCCAAGTCCCACATTTTGAAGTTGTCCCCAGATACTCTTATCATAATCATCATCGCCATCATAATCTTAGCTGTTATCCCTATCAGAAAAAGCAAGGTCTTTGTTCATCCCATTTGCACATTATTAGAACTAGTTAATGCATTTTCATTTTGAATAAGGAAAAAAGGCTTTTTATTCTTAGAGTCATTATATCTTATTATTCATTTTTGCTCTTGTCATTAGAAATGTATCTCCTTAAACATCATGAATAACAACTTTATCAGTAACCATAATGGTTTGACCTTTAGTCTATGGATTCTTTACCAGGAAAAATAATACTGAGCATGAAGCAATGGTCCCACCCCTGATAAATGAATGTTTTTTTTTTTTCTTTTCACCACTTTTAGTAAAATCCATTAATATACTCTCATCTTTGTTATACACTAGTTTAAGCCCAGAAGAACACAGAGTGAAGTGCAATACAATTAGAATACAACACACATATGTCCTCACTGGAATCTTTACATTAGTTATGCTTTTCAAAAGTCATCTAAAAGAAACCCTGCTCCCTGTACACTCCCACCTCTCACAGACAGCAATAAAATATACAATACTCATTGGGTTTTAGAAACAATAAGTGCTCATTTCTCCATTTTGACATCAGAAGAAACAGAAAGCAAATTATTTACATAATTGAAAATACAGCATGATATATGCATATTTAACTTTGGGAACATGGCTAGGTGGCAGCTGGTATTCTAAACATCATCACACATTCCACCCAGTGGAATGGAATACAGATTGTTTATAGAAAATGAAAAACTAGGTGCTCCAAATTTACAAGCCAAGAATTTTTTTCTGGGTCAAAACAACAAACCTTTTGGCAATCATGAACAACAACAACAAAAAGATGTGCTGTCCATATACACCACGGAATACTATGCAGCCATAAAAAAGGATGAGTTGGTGTCCTTTGTAGGGACATGGATGCAGCTGGAAACCATTATTCTCAGCAAACTACCACAAGAACAGAAAACCAAACACCACATGTTCTCACTCATAGGTGGGAACTGAACAATGAGATCACTTGGACTCGGGAAGGGGGACATCACACACCGGGGCCTATTATGCGGAGCGGGGAGTGGGGAGGGATTGCACTGGGAGTTATACCTGATGTAAATGATGAGTTGATGGGTACAGCACACCAACATGGCACAAGTATACATATGTAACAAACCTGCACGTTGTGCACATGTACCCTAAAACTTAAAGTATAATAATAATAATAAAAAAAGAAAATTCTCATGAATCCGAAAAAGTAAAAACAAAAAACAAACAAAAACAAAAACAAAAACAAAAACAACCCCCAAAAGATGTGCTGTCAATTCTTGACGATTTAGCAGCGATGATTGAGTTGGAGCTCTTTCCCAGCCCTCCCTTATCAACTCTGGTGGCCAACTCTGTGGCATTTTGTTGACCTTTCTATAACCTCTGAGAAAAAAGTGAGGACTAGACATGTCGTTCCTGTTGCTCCTTCACAGTCCTTAAAACCAATCTAGAGGGGCTGGGTTGAAATTGTAGGCTTAAAGTACAGCTTTCAGGTCCTGTTGGATTTTAATGACTTACACTTTCTTCTCTCTAAGTACTAGAGATAATAAAATGGGGTGTTGTGTGTGTTTACTTTAATAACTCGTATTACAGCATCCCCATTGCAAAGCACAACTGTTCAGTTTACATTTGTCCCAGGACACTTCAGCTCTCTGTCTATGTGGAGGACATACCCTTGGCCAAACTCCAGCTACTGGAGGCATGGCTGACCCAGGGCCCCAGCTGCTGGGCTCTGAAATCCATCAGTGCATTTGCTCCCAGGCCTTGCTTCCTATTGGGAGCTCCCAGCCATTGATTACAGGTGGCAGGAACACTAAGGCAGGACTGTTTAGCCCGAGGCCCCTCCAGCAGCCTTGCTCTACGTTTCTTAGACTGCACTGCAAACTAGGAGGCTGGCGCCCACCTTCCTGCACTCAGGGTCACAACATGTATTGTGGCCTGACCACTCTCCCTGCCTTTTCTGGCTCCCAACCCATTTTCTCACATAGGCATCTCCCCTGAATGAAATCCTTGCATGTTTATTTCCCTCTCGATGCCTACTTCTCAAAGTACCAGGACTAACACACTCTGTAATTCTATGTGAAAATCAGGAGTAGGAAGGTGTTCAGTCAAGCCTAGCCTAAAGTGGCCTCCTTATATATTTTCAGTCCAGCTTAAAGGTTTCTCCTATATAGTGACCTCTAACCTAACCAGATGTGTAAACAGACTGGAACCTACTCTTGTACCAATCATTGAGTTTCAGCCAATCCCAGGCAGCCATCTGTTCAGTGTTCAAATAAAGCAAACGCCCAGCTGTCTCTGTGCCTCCCTTCCACGTTCTGTAGGTCATTTTCCTTTTTCTGTCCATGAACACCCTCTGACCACATAGCGGCACTGGAGTCTCCGTGAACCTACTTTGGTTCGTGGGGCTACCCGGTTCTCGAATTGTTCTTTGCTCAATTAAACTCTGTTAAATTTAATTTGTCTAGAATTTTTCTTTTAACAATGGTATGAATTGGTAATCAATGAAATCCATTCAGGCATATCACTTCGAATAGCTCTTCTGGTTCATCCCAAACTATTCTAGTCAAGCGGCTACAGGAATTAGTTTTACTTTCTGATTTGCTGGTAATGATTGCTTTCTTCGCCTTTCTCTTACCCCACAATGGTAGAGACCTTACTGGTGACCTGGGCTCTGGGGCAGCCCTGGGTGGTTCCTGCGGTCATGGGGATACAGGACTGCTGGGAACTCACTGACTTACTGCAGTGATTCAGGCCAGCCTGTGGTGTCCTTGTCCTGGTCCTCTCATCATTTAATGCCCTATTCCCAGATATTCTTCTCCTTCTTGACATGGAACACCTGCTCAGCTCCAGGCGTTTAGATTTTCCCCAGAAAGGTAGGAAAATGGGTGTCCCAAGCACCATCTTTATCAGCTATGAATCCTTTGCAAATCTTCATAAAAGACGAAAACGGTAGGGTTGGAGTATAGTAGGAAGCCCAGAGGAGAAGGTGGGAGAGGGAGCAAAGTTGTTGCTGCCGAAAGTTAAAATATCCAAGCAGGCCTGTCCATGCCTGGAACTCCAGAAGCAAGAAAAGGGATTAATAGAGAAAGAGATCAAAAATATCCTCAGCCATTTATATCACAGGGCACACAGCTGTCCCCAAGCTCTTCAGCTCCACTGTACCACACTCATTGACCCAACTCTGGAAGAAAAGCAGCATTGGAGTCTCCCCAGTCACTGGCTAATGAAGGGAGAGGGCAAAGGGAATGTCTGACTGGGCTTTGTAGGAGGCAGGAGTATGCAAGATACACATCCTCAGAGTGCTGCACATGGACGCTGCCTGGATGTGCAAAGGAAACTCAAATGTAAGGTGTGCAAACCCAACTCACCATCTTCTCCATCCCAGATCTCCTATCTGGGTACCTACCTTAGTGGGTGGTGCTGGATAGCAGTAAATCCTAAAGTTTTCCCTTTGGAAGCACAGTAAGTAGGGCCTGTGGCACTATTAGAAGTATTTTGTGTTAGGGAGACACTTGTGATCATTGCTTGTCACAATCTTTCTATGTATGGCAAAACACACTTGAGTTCCAAACGTCAGATTCCAAATATACTGTGGAATATGATCCATTCATAAGTTAGGTAATAACTGTGCTAATCATGTGGGATACAGCCTCATTTAGAAAATTATTAGTATTCTCATTAATCAGTTAGAGTTATTCACTCATAGCCTGATATATTTGGAGCTCAGCTTGGGTTCTTTTAGGTCTTTTAACTTGTGGGTTTAACGTTGAGTTCCTTGACTGTATTTGGTTGTATGAATAATATTTTGTGCTCTTATACCCCAGTTTAAAATGGATAGAAATCTTAAATATCATCAAATAAAATTCGGAGGGTACTAAATATTTATTTGTTCTAATGATTCTCAAAGTGTATTAGCATCACCTGGGAATCATTAGCAATGCAGATTTCAGCCTCATCCCATATTACTACATCAGAAACTCCGGGGTTCAGGCCCAGAATTGAATTTCAACAAGCCGTCTAGGTGATTCTAACCCATCCTCAAGTTTGGGATTGAATGTATCTACTATATTTAGACCAGGAATTATGTCAATTACGGATCAATTAAAGCTGTTTTAAGTGTCCTATATGTAATAGCCCCTGGGGAGAATCCAAAAATAGCTTCAAGAATGAGTTTTTTCTTTAAGAATTTTCAAGCACTTTGGGGAAGCTGACGCGCATGAAATTAACAGAAAACTGACAGGACATAAGTAATTAACTTTGTACCAATCAAACTGTACCATAGGATATTCAAGACAGAGGGCTATATTCATCGGCCTCTATCAATTCAGACATGATTCAACATTTGCCTAACAAATAAATAATATTGATGGAAAGGCAAGATATTCTTCTAGCAAATGAGAAACGAGAGGGAAAAGCCTCTTTTCCCTGGGCTCTAAGAATTGGGTTGGAGTAAATTGAATTGTATATGTAAATATGCTGTTTTAAACATCAGAGACAATGACTACATGGTTTTTCTCATTAAGCCACGCTAGTATTACTACTGTGAGAGCTAAGAGATTTTTCATGTCCAGCTGAAATCTTTTCCCATTGACCAGAAGAAAGCTCTTCATAGCTAATTCATAATTGGCACCATAAGATCGTGAGATGTGAAAGCATTTTCTATCTTCCAAGTTTAAAATGTTATATAAAAGTTAGATGTTTGCTATTATTATTATTGCTTGGTTTAAAGAGCTGCACTGCTTCTGCATGAGAGGTTTCAGGATTTTGTTCATTCTAAAGTGGCACTATGAGAAGGTTCATATTCAATTTAAAATTTTAGAAAATGTGTTTTCTTATTTCTTCTGTGGAAGTATCTGGAAATGTACAATAGAAAATCAAAAGCCCCAGGCTTTCTTCTGCTGTCAAAATGATATTTTTTAAGTTGCTAAGATGACATAAAATAAAATCCCTTTGAAAGGTGGATGGCCTCACTTACAATTCCATAGGCCTGACCTTAAAGTGAAAAAGAAAATAATTTGCTCACTTTGGGTGGTCATTAATTCTTTTAAGTTACAAAAGTACCATTTAGCAAATTACCTTTTTGAAGGCATGAAATGATATCTTAAAGGTCTGAAAGTGTTAAAACACCTTCAAAAAGTGGTCAGTTTACCCCCTTAATCACTCATCACATCAGTCCAAATAGCTTCAATTTCTTGAGTGCTAGGGTCTGATAAACATAAACACTTTTAGAGGCATGATCAAATTCACCCTTAACACCATGCTGAGGGTGAAAAAGGGGAGCCTGAGAAAAAGACTCCAGAACTTCTCTTGTAAGGTAAAGGAACCCCATGGCTTTCAAAGGAGGTTTTAACTACAAACTTGTCCAATAATTGCAAAATAATATTATCTGAATAGTGCTCTGCTCTTCCTTTTTTATTGACCATGCTTTATAATGCTAATATTGTACTAATATAATATCTACTCTAATGTCTCTCTGATTCAGATTTACGTTTTCAGGCTGAGTGGGAGCACACGGTATTAGATTTAGATTCAAGTTTATGAAAGAATCCTTCTGAATCTTTTCAGACAGCTGTGAATATGGAGAGAACTCAGGAAATGTGTTCCTGAGGCATCTCCATTGAGGACATAGATAGATACACTGGAATGGGAACGGGTAGAAAATCCATTGCTACATCTAGATTTGGATCAACATGGCCACACTGACCATTTCAGGAGGATAAGCCCCTTCTTCACCTTACATAGGTGGCTTTAACTATGAAGGACCTTAACTCTGACTTCAATTTGGTACTTTTGCTCAAAAGCCGTAAATTAAATCCAGTTAACGAGCTGCTTTTTCATTTTATAGATAACAAATATACGGCAGGATGGACAGATAAATACAGGCTCATGCATAGGGGAGCTATGGAAAGACTTCACACTGTCAGGTGAAAGCAGGGCAGTGTGCATTCTCCTCCAATTCTTCACGTACATTTCTCTAGTTTTTAGCCATGTGGATTGTTTGTACATGCACTTCTGACAAATTTCCAGGAAAAGCTCTAACCGTCAGTGGTGAGAGACCTTAAAAGCCCCATTAAGAAGACAGAGTTAAAGATGACAGCCTCAAGTGTGAAAGAGAAGAGAATATTTTTTTCAGTATTGAATAAAACAATGTCCTGGCTGGGTACGGTAGCTCATGCCTGTAATCCCAGCACTTTGGGAGGCCAAGGTGGGTGGATCACTTGAAGTCAGGAGTTCAAGACCAGCCTGGCCAACATGGTGAAACCTCATCTCTACTAAAAAATACAAAAACTAGCTAAGCGTGGTGGCGTGTGCCTGTAATCCCAGCTTCTCAGGAGGCTGAGGCAGGAGGCTGAGGCAGGAGAGTTGCTTGAACCCAGGAGGCGAAGGGTGCAGGGAGTCACGATTGTGCCACTGCACTCCAGCCTGGGCAACAGAGCGAGACTACATTTCAAAACAAAACAAAATAAAACAGAATTTCCTTATAGGGAAGTACAACCCATTTGACTTACCAAGATGGTATTGCACGTTTGATGAAAACATGACCCCTAAAGCATAAGCAATAAATGGCCACGTAGCAAAATGGAACCGACTTCAGCATCGGCTGAGGGTTTGAGTGACCATTGGAAGGCTGGGAAGAAATATCACATTTTTTTTCTCCTAGTTTTTCCCTATCACCTCCCTTCTTCCTTCATTTCCTCTCTTTAGTTGTTGAAAAAGACATTTAATTTTTTTAGAGACAGTGTCTTGCTCTATCACCCAGGCTGGAACGAAGCAGCCCAGTCATGGCTCACTGAAGCTTCGGACTCCCAGGCTCACACCATCTTCCCACCTCAGCCTCCCAAGTAGCTGGGACTACAGGTGTGTGCACCACCATGCCTGGTTAATATTTTTTATTTGTAGAGATGGGGTCTTGCTCTGCTGCTCAGGCTGGTCTTGAACTCCTGGCCTCAAGCAGTTATCCGGCCTTGGCCTCCCAAAGTGTGGGATTATGTGTGTGAGCCACTATGCCTAGCTGAAGAGGAAATTTCTTGTTACGGTATACTTTGTTTGATACTTCAAACACGAAAGCCCCTTAGGGCAGAATTCTGGTCTTATCCTAAAACAAATACTGGTTCTAAGAGACCTTCAAGGCTTTGTGAGTGGCCACAGAAAGCAGAGGAGACAGGGCAGGGAGATGGTGCTGTACCCAGAATCCCATTTGGTTTTGTCTGAAACCTCTGCCATGCGGTGCTATGGCACCTGTGGGTTAGAAATGAGAGAGGAGAGCCTCTGTCTTTTTTCTTTTCTTTTCTCTTCTTCTTCCTCCTCTCCCTCCCCCTCTCCTCCCTTCTCTTCTTTCCATTCTTCCCTCCCTCCCTTCGTTCCCTCCCTCCTTCCCTCCTTCCCTCATTCCCTCTGCTTTTCTTTTTTGGTAGAGATGGGGTCTCCTATAATGTTGCCCAGGCTGGTCCTGAACTCCTGGCCTCAAGTGATCCTCCTGCCTTGGCCTCCCAAAGTACTGCATTATAAGCATGAGTCACCGCACCTGGCTGTAAGAGGACAGCCTTTGTTAGCTTGAGATTAGTTTTTTTGGTTTTCATTCATACTTAGGTGGGAAAAAAAGATCTGAGGGAAGGAAAAGGAAAACGTATACCCAGGAAGACAATGAAAGATTAACTTCAGAAGCCAAAATTAAATAATGTGGGAAAGATTTCAAACTTTCTTTTCTTATTTTTATTTTTTGACACACAGTCTCGCTCTGTTGCTCAGGGTGCGGTGCAGTGGTGCCATCTTGGCTCACTGCAAGCTCTGCCCTGTCTCTTGGGTTCAAGCCATTCTCATGTAGTAGCTGGGATTATAGGTGCCCACTACTATGCTCAGCTAATTTTGTATTTTTAGTAAAGATGGAGTTTTGCCATGTTGCCCAGGCTGGTATTTTACTCCTGACCTCAAGTGATCTGCTCAACTTAGCCTCCCAAAGGGCTGGGATTACAGGCATGAGCCACTGCACCTGGCCTACAAACATTTTTTAAACAAATTCTTTCATGTTACTGAGACCATTGTTTAAATTTGTCAAACAAAGAAATTCACCTGGATGAGAATATCACTCACTCCTTACTTTAATATGGTAACATTCACAATACATTTTTAGTTTGTCTCTTCAGGAAGTCAATATCACAAACTATAAATACACAGTGTAATCTTCTGCCAATAAAATGAGGTCAGCTTTCCTTTGGGTCTCCTATAAACTTGAAATCATTACTGCATCTTCCTACTCCAAATCCCCTCACCTACTTAAAGAACTTACCACTTCTCTTTTTTTTTTTTAGGAAGAAGAACAACAGATGCCTTCCAATTTCAAATTAATTCTTTGGCCTTTTCTGACCTAAAAAATATTACTTGTAAGAAGACCATATCGGAATTCAAAGTGCATTGGGCAGCTGGGGGCTGTGCTAATGAAATAGGCAGAAATATTAGAGCAATGACAGCCGTCTCATCCTCATGTCTTCTTTAACCTTTTAGCCAAAGAGAATGCCAGACTTTGAGAAATTTAGGAGCAGAGAGGCATCTGTCTAGGGGCACGACTAGTTACAATGTGCCTCTAAATGTGCCTATTATGTTGAAATGTACAAAGCTAATGCCCAATTAAAAAGGAAAAAGGAGGCAGATGCTAACGCATACCTATTAGGTTCGCCATAAGAATCACCCAACTCTGCCTTGAGCTGAACAACCAGCTGGCTCTAATAAGTCTCTGCTGTTCTGCTCTGTTAGGAAATGGGATGTCGCGTCAGATCAAATACTCTGTTTAATACAGTATTATCAAACATACTGGGTATGCATTACCAATTTGCCAGGTATGCAATAAAACAAAATACACTTAACACTGAAACAACACTGAACATATTTTAATCTTTCTCTGATGAGTCAAGACATTTCAGAATTTTTTATGGGCTCCAGGTCACCCTTATGAACCTCAATTTTCACTATGCCCAGTGAAGCATGGTTATATCAATTAATAAAGGTTTCTATTTGACAGAATGTTCTAAAAACTAGCTTTAATAGTATAATGTTTCTATAGGTGAGGTACTGGACCAAAAATGTGAATACCGGTCAGTTGGGAGTTTTTGCCCTAGGATGGCAGCACATTCAGTTCAATTCCTGAAGAAGAGTGCTGTCTTCAAATGGTTTGAATGATCAAGAAGACTTTTCCTGCCACAAGGGTGGGTTGTGATGAAGAGAGAAGCACAAGTTGCTTCAATGCCTTCACCTTTGTTCTTGCAGCACCGTTAATAGAAAGCTCACCAGCTGTAATGAGCGGATCCCTTTTGAGTTTCAGTGTTCCCAGGGAGGGGTCTACCGCCAATGAATGGTCGCCTAGGAAGCATACTATCCGGCTGTAACATCCCAATTGCAATGTAATGCCATCCTGAGTGGATGGAGAGTTTGAAAGCCTGTAGCAGGAACCCTGAAAGCTCATGCTTACGTTGATAACCACAGTGCTGGAATAAAAGCATGTTGATGCAAATCTTTTTTCAGTGTTGATCACACAAGGTGGCGGTGACTGGTGCTAATTGAAAAGGAAAACGATAATTCAATGTTGTAACAGTTCACACCTACCCCATGCTTTCTCATCCAGAAGACATTTTCAAGCAGACACATTTGCCACAAAGGGAAATAATCTAAGGTCATTTCCTCTGGGGTATGGGGCATTACGTGTCTCTGAAGAGGCCAGGCAATACTTACATGATGACAGCACCTTCTGCGGATAGACTAGAAAGATGCAAGGAGGAAAAATAGAATATGCTTTCTGAAAGCATATTACGTGCTTCGGAAGTAGGGCTGCACTAACCAACATGGACTGGAGATTCAAGAACATCCCCGCCATCCATGTTTGGTTTTCCATGTTGGACAAGTCGTCCAGTTGAAACCTTATCTTTCTTCCTTGGAAAATGCATGGAACACTTTTTTTTTTTAAATTGTTTTCTTCTGAGCGGAACTCAAAGTGTTTAAAATGCCGAGTAAACACTTGTGGAAGATGATCAGTCTTTCATTAAAGGGAGAACACCATATATTGAAGCTAGTGGGTCATAATAAAGTCTTCCTTACTTTGATAACCGATAAGCACAGATTCCTCATGTGAAGTGCCACAAAAGGTATTAAAATGGATCCAAGACTTTTTTTTTTCCTCTGAGATGGAGTCTCGCTCTGTTCAAGTGATTCTCCTGTCTCAGCCTCCCAGGTAGTTGAGACTACGGGTGCCCGCGACCACGCTCGGCTAATTTTTTTGTATTTTTAGTAGAACGGGGTTTCATCATGTTGGTCAGGCTAATCTCGAACTCCTGACCTCAAATGATCTGCCCACCTCGGCCTCCCAAAGTGCTGGGATTACAGGTGTGAGCCACCGTGCCCAGCCTGGATCCAAGACTTCTTAAGACTGAAAAACTGTTTTGCCTTGTCTTGTAAATGTCAACCAAAGCACTATACATATATACCTTGTGGTATTGTTGTGGCCCTATTCTTTGTTTTGTCTTTATTTTTTTAGAGACTAGGTCTTGCTGTGTTACCCAGGCTGGAGTGCAGTGGTGTGATCATAGCTCACTGCAGCCTCAAACTCCTGGGCTCAAGCTATTCTCCTGCCTAAGCCTCCAGAGTAGCTGGGACTGACAGGTACATACCACCATGCCTGGCTAATTTTTAAATTTTTTCTAGAGATGAGGTCTTGCTCTGTTGCCCAGGCTGGTCTTGAATGCCTGGGCTCAAGTGATCCTCTTGCCTTGGCCTCTCAAAGCTCTGAGCCACCATGCCCAGCCATCTTTGTTGGTTTTCTAACAGTTGAGAGGCAGAACATGAGAGGATGCCTGCAAATGAGGGCAGAGCAGCAGCTCTCCAACTCAGAGGCCCTCTGTCACCGTTTCTCCATAATGCTCCACATTCCATGTGCTAGCTCTAGAGAATCCCAAGTTGGGGTGCAAAATATCTTGGGCAGATGGCTGGGTTTCTCACTTCCATCTCCCTGACTCCACCATTTGTTCTATTTTCCCCTTTTAAAATGTGGTTCATTCTAAAAGCAGATGAATTGGGACACACAGGACTTCTGAGGATAGATCCCAGAGAATTCAGCTGCAAAGCCCAGGAAAAGTGATATTTCTGGGAAAAAGCCAAGCACAGATTTCAGCAAAACCTCTCCCTCATGCTTGAGCAAGTTTTTCTTTCTTGTTCAAACTTGTCAAATTCCCTTTATCCACCCTTCTCTCTAGACCGATGGACAGAGAAGAGACCAATACATGCTTTTTTGAGTCTAAACATTTCTTTGATGAAATAGAGCTTTCCGCTAGACTCAGTTATTCCTAAAGAATCACTCACATTTAATCTGCTTATTTCACCCCCAACCTGGTGAAGACTTCACACGCATTCCTTAAGTCATAGCGCTCCCCTGAAACACATAACAAAAATGGTGACATAAAATGATTTTCTTCGTAACAACTTGAAGTGATTCAAGCGCTTAGTTTCATATCATCTCGCCATGGGATGGTGAGAAGATGTAGCAGAGAATGTGATCCCAGTTAGGAAGATGGGGAAAACCGACGAAAAACGTGGTTTGTGAACTAATGGGCCCGTGTTTGTCCTGACTTTCCAACCAGTTTCTGTTCACCAGCTACCAACTCTTTTGAAGATATGTGAGCAAGGAGAAGCTGGAGAATTTGGCCAATTATTAGTCATTTTACTGTGTCAGGAGCGCAGAAGTGATCCTGAACATGTTCTTCACATAAGAAGTCGCCCACTGACTTTGAGCTCTCTGCCCTCTATATAGGGAGAGAGGAGGGATGGGGAGAAAGAAGGAGTGAAGCAATCAATGGAACAAATGCCTGGCGGCCTGATGGTTGTTTAAAGTAGACCCTAGTTAATTCCAGTAGGGTTTCTTCTGGCCTCAACTCACATTGCCTCACAGGTGAATCAATTCATCCTCTTACATTCAAACAGAAGGCATCCGGGATCATCCTTCAGCGAGAGTGAATGAATCCCAGAGGAGACACAGGCACAAAAAGAATGTTAATTCGATCACAGCGCTAATGTACCATTACCTGTAATGCACTTCTTTCAATAACTTTACTGGCACCTGAGGTCATATCTAAATACATAAATCAGTTTGAGTGAATTAGTGGGAAACCGGTTAAATGGTAAAGAGACTAAGACTTATTTGTGGAAATGTCAGGGACTCCAGAGAGGCACAGCAAAGAGAGGATTAGGGGAGAAGGTAGCTGTCTCTAAATACTTCCAGAGCTGCCTTGTGCAAGAGTCTACACCTGATCCTGAAGTGCTTAGATGGCAGAGGTGGGGCCACTCATGGAGGTTATAGGGAGGCAGAGTTAGGATCATTCTAAGAGGACCTGAAATCAAGGGCAACACACTTTAAGTATATCACTTTCCTTCCTTTCTTCCTTCCTTTTTCCTTCCTTCCTTCCTTCCTTCCTTCCTTCCTTCCTTCCTTCCTTCCTTCCTTCCTTTCAGACGATGTCTTGTCTACTGCCCAGGCTGGAGTGCTGCAGTGCAATCAAAGCTCACTGCAGCCTTGACCTCCTGGGCTCCAGTGATCCTCCAGCCTCAGCCTCCCAAATAGCTGGGACTACAGGTGCACGCCACTATACCCAGCTAATTAATTCTTTTTTCTTTTTGTAGAGAAAGAGATCTTGCTATGTTGCCCAAGCTGGTTTTGAACTCCTGGCTTCAAGCAATCCTCCGACTTGGCCTCCTGAAGCACTGGGATTACAAGCTTGAACCACTGTGCCCGACCAGCAACCCACTTTCATGGGTCCTTTTGCATTTGGTTCCCTGAATCACCTCAAAGACCTGTCTAGCAGATATTATTTAACACTATGGTAGAGAAGTTAACAGTGAGGTTCAGAAAAGGTAAGAAAGTGCTTTGGGTTACACTGCTTAAAAGCAGCAGAAACAGGATTAGATCCAAGTCTGGGCTGCTTCCAAAATTGTGGCCATCTGATGGCCTCTATCCAGGATAAAATAACTGCTAAAAAGGGAGACAAATATGCAAGTCAATAAAGCACCTGGAACACTTCCCACTTGTGACAGGAAAGCATTTTCTCCAGAAAAGCGTTTTAAAGCCCTTACATTTTGATTATGGCGCTCTCTTGAAGAAACAGAGCAGAGACGCCATAAGCTTCCATTCTTCTTTCTTTCACTTCTTATTAAGGGTAGTTTTGTGGCAGCAATGAAGGAAAATAACTCAGTATCGACGCTCAGTAAGCTCCCCATCAAACTAAGAGGAGAAACAGAAGAAGGATGTTGCTATAAAAATATCTGTAAACAGACCCATCCATATCAGGCGAATTTAAAAGCCAGGACAAATGGATTCTCGGTTGCCCTTTCTTCTCCATTTCTTTGTAACAAGTGTAATCTTTCCTAACTTAGGTCTGAACGATTCCCAATGATGACTTGATTTGCAGCGATGGACCTAGCGGGAACTGGGGAGACTTGGGTGAGTGTTTAAACTATTGGTGTTGGGCATGGGATGCTAGCAAGTCGCTTTGCCTCTTGGAGCTTCCGTTTCCTCCTGAGTGACTTGAAGGGACCCCTGTGATGCCTTTGACCTCAACCTGCATGAACACAGAATCTTCCTACGACAATATCCTAGTGTCTGGTTCTTGTCTTATTATTGAAATTGCTGTATATGCGCAGAGTAGGTGGCTAAAAATACAGTATGATGAAACACGGTCTTGGGGGGCAGACTATCTGGGCTTACATTTCAGCCCCAGCTCACTTTACTTGCTGTGTGACCTGGGCACAGTATTCAAACTCTCTAAGCCTGAGCTCCTGCATCCAAGAAATGGTTATGGTAACAGTACCTACTCCACACAGGTGGCTGACGGTTGAATGAGTTCATATGTCGAGTGTATGTGCTGTTATGGCTTCACTGGGTAGCAGTGGTTCTGAACTGTGTTTCAGGCTCTCTCAAAGAGCTCTGAGAAAGCCACATGCAAAAGCTCTATTTCATGGGGTCAGATTCAAGAGATCTGGGTTGAGCCTCAGGAAGCTGCAAAGTCCCTGATGCACAACCAGAGGTGAAAATGCCAGTTATCAGTTCACATGAGGCCCCCAAAGGCAGGCGAGGCATACTCGCACTGTGTGGTTGAGCGGGAAGCACACACACTTTAGTTCCAGAAAGACATGAGTTCAAATACTGGCTTTGCAATTTCTTAGCCATGTGGCCTTGAGCAAGTTACTGTCTCTGAGTTTGTTTTCTCATCAATAACATGGAGAGAATACCATCTCTCTGGCAGTTGTTGTGAGGTTTAAAGAGAGGTGAATGACAAATTTAAAGCCCTAGCAGGCAATCAATAAATGATACTTTAAAAAATACATATTTAACCTTACACAGATTGCTCAAACCAGAAGGAAAGATCACAGAAATAAAACTGCTAAGCTGTTTGGAGCCTTTGAAATAGGCAGCTGATCTTCTAAGAACTGTGGATTATGATTTATCTTTTTAAAACAACAAATGCACGAGTATATTTTCTTTATCCCTTTGGAACAAAAGATATAGCATATTTATGTATTCTTTGCTATATGCTGCTTTTTAAAAAATCTCTATCATATATCTTGTGGAATTTTTTCAAATCAGTAAAGAACATCATTATTTTTACTTTACTGAATCATAGTATTCCACTGAATTGATGGTTCATAATTTAACAAGTTCCTTATTGACAGGTGTTGAAGATGTTTTCTACCATTTGCTTCTACAAACAGGGCAGGAATAGATAACTTTTAAATAACTCTTTTTGAACAAATGCATCTGTAAGATAAATTCCTAGAAGTGGAACTGCTGGATCAGGAAAATGGTACATTTGACATTTAGTTAGAAATTGCCAAATTGACCAGGTGCAGTGGCTCACGCCTGTAATCCCAGCACTTTGGGAGGCTGAGGCAGGAGGATCACAAGGTCAGGAGTTCGGGACCTGCCTGACCAACATGGTGAAATCTCGCCTCACTAAAAAAATACAAAAGTTAGCTGGGTATGGTGGCATGCGCCTGTAATTCCAGCTATTCAGGAGGCTGAGGCAGGACAATTCCTTGAACCAGGAAGGCGGAGGGTGCAGTGAGCCAAGATCATGCCACTGCACTCCAGCTTGGGTGACAGAGCAAGACTCCATCTCAAAATAAATAAATAAACAAATAAATTGCCAAATTGCCCTCTATAGATTTTGTGCCAATTTATGCTCCTATCCACAATGGGAGAGGGCAGGCTGTTTCTCACCCCATCACTGACACAATCTGTTGTCAAATTTTCTGACTTTGGCCAATCTGATCATCAAAAAGCGGTATCATGATGGAGTTTAATTTGCATTTGCTTTATTAGGAGTGTGCAATGCATCTTTTCACATGTTTTAAAATAATTTCAACACCTTTTCCAGTAAAATGATTATTCATACCCTTTGCCTGTTTCTCTATTGGTCTACTAGTCTTTGTCATTTTCATTTATAGTAACTCTTGATATATATATTTTCAATAGCAGGCTTATGAAATGAACTACAAATGTTTTTTTCTAGTTTGTCATTTATTTTTTTACTTTGCTTATGGTGTTTTTGTTCTGTATGTTAGTTTGCCAAGCAGAAGTTTTCAAAATGTAGTTGAATTTATCTAATTTTTCTCTTACGGCTTTTGGGTTTTGTCTGATGGTTTCAAAAGGTCTTCCCCACTCTGATATCATAAAAGAATTCTCCCGTGGTTCCTTCTGATAAATTTATTATTTTGTATTTTTCATTTAAGTGTTTGATCCATTTGAAATTCATCCTGGTGGAAGGTATGGCTCTAACTTCTTTTTAAATGGATGAACTGTATTTTTTTACACTTAGAGAAGAACAATATACAAGGAAGTGTAGTTGGGATTTATAACAGCAGTCTTGAAGATTTCAAGCAAAGAGAAAATGAACAATTATTCTTGTTAGATAACTTCAACAGCTAAATTTCTTTCGGGTGTGAAGGCACACTCAATCTTCTTCCCCCTCTTCTTAGCAGTTGTCACTCATTAACCAAAAATATTAATCTGAAGAGTGAATTGAGATAAAAATTATAGATGGTAATTATAGATGGTATACAGTGAAAGTTTCTGAAGATGACATGAGTGATGGACTGTATTTTCCTCCCTTGCCACAGAATTCTCTTCTGTGGGCATCCTATCTCCTTGATTTCCAATGCTTTAAAAGCCTCAGTGCAATAACAATATAATCATAAAAGCTAATTAGTAAAGATTTTGTGTCTTTTTAATGATGTACAATTGATTGTGGCTCGAGGACAGAACGAGAGTAACCATTCATCCGTGATGAGCATTGCATTTTATCTTCTCACAATGTGAAGGTGATGGCATTTTTACGACTGTGTTTCCATTATGGAGACATCTGAACCAACTCACCAATCTGTTCTGAAGCATCATCTTTTACTAGTAGCAAACCTGAGCCCTTTAAAAATGTAGAGATAATTCTGGATGCCTGATTACGGGAGGAATGAGGAAAATTAATTACCTACGGACCAAATGGTGAAAAACAGTCAGGCATCATTTATCTATTCTATCTTTGCTTAATTTCCTTTTTCAACTGCACTTTTCTCCTATAAGCACATTGACCATAATTACATTATACAAATGCCTGATTAAAAATAACCTTAAAGCAGCTACTTAAATAACTACAATCCCCCGTCTGTTTTTTTTTTTTTTTCCTGGACCATCTCATACTCATTCATTCTCTGTAAATAAATATATGTAGATAGACATAGACACGCACAGATGTTAAAGTATCTATTTGTGTAGAGAAGGAAACACCCTGTGGAGGCTCTGGGACTTCCCAGGAAAAGCCACTCTCCAGGAATCTCTTCCGCGCTAACTTCCTCTCCTGAGCCCAGTGGCTGGAAGCCTTCATTCCTGACTTCCTTCCCCGCTCACTGCCTTTCTTCTCTTTTCATAATTTCCTCCTCCACCTCAAGAGGCTCCCGCCCTGAAGCCACGCACAACTGTAGCTCCTGTCTTTGGAGTTTGGTCCAATACCCCATTTTTCAAAGGCATAGGAGTTCGGCTCTTTTCAGAGTTAGTCTGGATCACAGAGCTGTGATGAGAAAAGTGCATCGTGGATGTGGAACTTCAGCGAGGAAGGGTAATGAGTTTGTTGTGACGTGGTTCTTTTTTTTGGGGACGGAGTCTCGCTCTGTTGCCCAGACTGGAGTGAGTGGCGCGATCTCGGCTCACTGCAAGCTCCACCTCCCGGGTTCACGTCATTCTCCTGCCTCAGCCTCTCGAGTAGCTGGGACTATAGGCGCCGCCACCACGCCCGGCTAATTTTTTCTATTTTTAGTAGAAACGGGATTTCACCATGTTAGCAGCATGGTCTCGATCTCCTGACCTCGTGATCCGCCCGCCTCGGCCTCCCGAAGTGCTGGGATTACAGGCGTGAGCCACCGCGCCCGGCCGTGACGTGGTTCTTTTCTTAGATCGTACAACCAAGGTGCTGATACTGGCATAGTAATTCCCGGTTGCCATTTTTTGACATTTGAAAAGAGCTGAAGATACGCCCCTTGGATGCCTGCAGAGCAGCTCTGGGGCTTCAGCTGATGGCTCAGGGTAGCCACTGAATGTGGTGCTCACAGAGGGTGCCACCTGGACTCCACTCTCCTCTCTCTCTGGGATCATAGATTCCAAGGTGTTCTGTGGCCTGTTGGCCAATTCCAGCAGCTCAGCGTGCAGAAGACCGAGGAGCCATCGTCAGTGTAGGAGGCGCCTGGCATTTTGGAGATGGGATCCAGAGGTCTCTTCACACCCAATGCCTCTTCCCCTCTTGTGCCAGCTTGATGCTGACTTCATTGTGTTTGGACTGGTGGGCCCATAGGAGGAGAAAGGCTGGGGCTGAACTGGGTAGGTGGATAGAACACAAGGAATCTCTTTATTTCTTCTCCTGTTTTTCTAGGTGAGTAGAGTTTGATTTAAATGGAAAAGCATGAACCTTTTTCTTTCCTCTTGACTCAAGGGCTGGCTCTAAGGGGCAGATACTAGGTGAAGTGGAAAGACTGAACACCGGGTGAATTGGGAGGGCTGTGGTTTTCAACCTTTAAAACTAGTGTCCTTGGAGGAGTAAAATGGCATGGAGCCACCCTCAGCCACTCAATCACCCTTCCCCTTTGCTGGTGTCTGTTCACCAAACACAAACATTTTACAATGAAGGGTTTGAATATTTGATACTATAAAAATCCTCTTTTGTGTGTTGGAGAAAGGCTAGGTGCAGTAACTCATGACTGTAATCCCAATGCTTCAGGAGACCAAAGCAGGTGGATCACTTGAGTCCAGGAGTTCACGACTAGCCTGGGAAATGTGGCAAGAACCCTGTCCCTACAAAAATATAGTTGGGTGTGGTGGTGCGTGCCTGTGGTCCCAGCTACTCAGAAAGCCAAGGTGGGAAGATGGCTTGAGCCCAAAAGATCAAGGCTGCTGAGAACTATGATCATACCTCCAACCTGGGCAACAGAGCGAGACCACATCCCTAAAAAGAAAAAAAAAAAAAGGAGGATGGTGCTGAAGTTGAGTTCCCAGTGGTTTGAAGAATTTGTTCTGATGACTTTGGTAGCTGGTTTTTGTAGACACCAAGTGTCTAGCTAAATAACAGATCATGAAATAGAGGGGTTTGAAATTGGTACAGGAGCTATTTTCACGAGTTACCACAATCCTATCATGAGAGAATAACCACTGCAACATACACATACCACAATGCTCAAATCTGACTCAAATTCTCACCTTTGACTGCCAAAGTGTTTTCCGTGGAAATTCTCCTTTGGCTCGGCACAGGCCTAGATTTCTGGATGCCATGCATGACACACTTTTTTTGCAGTAGAGGCGTATTTAATATGTGTTGATAGCTGCTACTGTTCTGTCTTAGACACTTTAACTGAACTTTCATATTTTGTACTTGTGCCCTGAGGCAATTTAATCAGGAAAGTTGCAATGTGATGTGCAAAAATGATAAATAAGTAAATGATATCTAATTTCCAAAAGAGGGCAGCAGCAATGGGGACTCATGGTCCCCAGAGTCCCTCTTCATGTGACCCTCATGAAATCCTTGCAATTCTGCCGTTCTTCTATACGTCCCTGAGTGAGGCAGTCCCATGGTAAGGTGCTATTAAAGAAATCATACGTATTCCCTCACACACACAGAATAAATGAACATTAAGAATGGTATCACTTCTTCCTGCAGTTATCACTGTTTATGAGACCATCACACATTTCCTCTGTCTTTATCCAGGTACCCATGTGAAATCCTGACTCTTTGGAGCCTTTTGCCCCATTTGTTTGTTCAGACCCAGCCCTTGCTGGGACCACAGAGAGAAGCCTATGAGAGTGGCCATTCTCTCACCTGTACCTCCCATCCTGGAACACACATACTGCACTGGGTTCTTCTTCTTCTTCTTCTTTTTTTTTTTTTTTTGGACAGACTTTTGCTCTGTCACCCAGGCTGGAGTGCAGTGGCACAATCTCGGGTCACTGCAAGCTCCGCCTCCTGGGTTCATGCCATTCTGCCTCAGCCTCCCGAGTAGCTGGGACTACAGGCACCCACCACCACGTCCGGCTAATTTTTTGTATTTTTAGTAGAGACAGGGTTTCACCGTGTTAACCAGGATGGCCTCATCTCGATCTCCTGACCTCGTGATCCACCTGCCTTGGCCTCCCAAAGTGCTGGGATTACAGGCGTGAGCCACTGTACCTGGCCTGGATTCTTCTTAGTAATGACCTCTGGGGTTCTAGCAACTCCAAGATTCAGAAATGCTCAGAACCACAGTTCAGGCCCTGGCCCTTTCCCAGTGCAAACTTCCTGCCTCTCTTCAAGAAGACAAGGTCAAGGTAGAGAAACCCAGGGAACCTGCACACCCTCAACTCGCCTCCTGCAGCCAGGGGATAAACTCAGGAAGCAGGAGAGGGAGGCGTGATGATATATGGCCCCAGACATTGCCAAGGTAATCAGAGAAGACTGTCAAGCAACCAAGTGTTAGAAAAGGGATGCTGTGCCCTTTTAGCATTGAAAAAGGCAAAGTCCCATCAACCTGAAAAGAATATGAATGTCTCAGGTAGGCAAAATAAGGGTTTTCAGCCAAAACTGATCCAAGTCATGTAAAGTGAGTCTGAATTTGCAGGTGAGCTTGTGTGTGTATGTGTGTGTGTGTGTGTGTGTTTTGTTTTGTTTTGAGACACAGTGTCACTCTGTCACCCAGGTTGGAATGCAGTGGTGTGATCTTGGCTCAATGCAACCTCTGCCTCGCAGCTTCAAGTGGTTCTCATGCCTCAGCCTCCCGAGCAGCTGGGACTGCAGGTGCCTGCCCCCAAGCCTGGAGAATTTTTTTTGTTTGTTTTGGTATTTTTAGTAGAGATGGGGTTTTGCTGTGTTGGCCAGGCTGGTCTTGAACTCCTGGCCCCAAATGATCCGCCTGCCTTGGCCTCCCAAAGTGCTGAGATTGCAGGCATGTGCCACCGCGCCTGGTCTCTGGGTGAGGTATTTAAAAGAAAAAACAAAACTTAATGCATCCCTGCTTGAGAAGTTTCTGCCACCCTCCTCTGTGGCATGATGGCCTCCACCATGGCACTGGGTGTCCCATCTCTCTTATCCACAGTGGTGATGCCAGGCCTGGGGAGATCACCTAGAGGCGTGTTGTCCACATGACATGAGTGGGATTTGGGGAATGATACGTTGCTCTAGAAAGTGCAAGGGCTTTGGGAGTGGCACAGGGATGAAAGGAGAGAGAATATGGGAAGGGGATGCGATGGAGAAAGCTGAGAGGAGGTGGCCCTGGAGAATGAGGGAACACATGTATAGAGGACCCCCTCAAACTCCATAAAGTGAGACTTCACATGCAAATATTTTCACCCTGAATTTCCCCTCTCTCCCTCAGAGATGGTCCCCTCACCTCCTCCAATTCTCTCTGGGTAAATACTGCTGTCACCTGCTGTTTGTGTGTGCATGTTCATTTGGCGGAACCTGGGTCCAGGCAGTGTCTGGAACACGTGAAGGAGTTGCTCCTCCTTCTCCACAGTCAGGAGCAGGAAACTCACCTTTTAGATGGGTACAGAGACAGGTAAGCGTTTTTGCAGGAAGCCAGAGCCAGCCAATGCCAGCAGCGGAGGAATTCAGACAGGGGTTTGATCATGCTAAGAAGGACCATGGAGAGTTTGAAAGACCCTAAGATTTAGAATGTAAAAACATGACAGCCCCTGTGCAGGAGGGTCTGCCCGTCCTAGGGATGTGGATAGGTAGAGAATGAAGAGGAAGTGCTCAGAGGTTCTGACTACTGTGCAGAAAGGAAGGTATGGAGCTTCATGCAGAGAAGCACCCCCTACCCTAGGGAGGCTTCATGTAGCCTTGGCTTCCTGAACATTCTCGAATCCTTCTAAAATGTCCAGAAAACAACCAATTTAGCCAAAGGTTAAATTGAAGACCACAAATTTATATAAAGCTTGATCAAACAGCAGAACATCAAGTCTTAGGTCCAACACAGAAGGTGTCATTGCAAGACAGGGTGTGGCTTCGACAGCAGCCCCCAAATTTAGAAGCCATCCAAACCTTTCCTTCCGGGGCAGGACGCTCTGGGCCTAGCTCGCAGGGCATGCTCCTGAGGCTACCTATTTTTCTGCTACTACCCTGGCTAAGAGAGACATATAAGGGCTGGATGTAAACTCCCAGAGGGCATCTCCTGGGCTGCAGAAGGTGCAGCATGAGGTCAGGTGGGAAGCAAGGTTTGTACTGAGATATTGAATAGAGGACCAAGAATACACAACTGGAGGACTATGGGTGAAGAAGGTGCAGACCAGGCTGTATTATGGAAGTGGTTTCCATCCATCTCTCCATCCATGTGAACTTGCCCACTGTCCAGCTGTGTGATCTGATGAGCCCAGGTTTCTGGCAAAATACAGAGGCCCAGACCCTCTGGAATGTTTGAATTTCTGAATTAAGAAAAGTGGGCACCCATACAATGTGTCCAACCCTACATCCAGCTTTCTCATTCCCTTGCATGATCTGTACATATCTCACACCCCAAGGGCAATTCTTTGTGATTTTTCTACCATACTTGGACATTCTTGCCTCAAACTCCTACAGAGTCCCACCTCTCCTCTGCTGGCTTGCTCCAATACACTCTTCATGAAAACTTTCCTATGGCCCCAAACTGGAAGCATTTTTCTCTCTCTCAAATGATGTATTTTTCTTTTGTGGTAAAGATGTGTGTATTTGTCTTCTTAAAAGCAGAAAGCTGAAGGTATTCGGGTGTGTAGCAGAGACTACACAGTAGGTGCTCACTCCCTCATACATTTCTTGATTCTATAAACTTGAAAGCCAGGGACTGTTCTAGGCACTGAGGACACAGAGGTAATAGGACACCATTTCCCTCTTTCGTATGCCTGTTAGGAATTCAACACAACATGAAATAATCGACAAATTCGGGAAATGGTAATCTGACCATCCCCAGTTACAAATGATGTTTCATGCTACCTTCTATTCCTGCCCTCATAAATCAAGGTAATTACTTAGCAATCTGGCTATGCCTTGTAAGGCAAAAGAGCTGTTCATTTCTTGTGTCAAATGGTGAACAGGGAGGGTGAGGAAAATGGTAAATAACCCTGCCTCCCATCTGTGCCCAATCAGTTCTAAATCTTCAGGAAAAAATGCACTCAGGATCGCCAGAGAAATGTCCTTCCAACCGTGCATGGAAAGGTGGGATTTTTTGCAGCAGGTAAGGGACTGGCTAGAGTTAAGTGTGTGCTGAGCTTTTGTGTTTGAAAGTGAGCCTGTGCGCTTCTAACGGACTGAAAGGTTTCCTTGCCTTCTCCAATCCTACAGCAAAGACAGCAAAGCCTTCCAGGCCTGCCTGTGACATGCTCTGCACATTCTAAAGATGCCTGTGCAATGGAAAACACCACTGTCTGCTCCAGCACAGCTGCCATCCTTCCATCTTATCGACCTTAATGCAACAACTCCTCATGGGCAGAGATCTTAAAATGTGTTCTTGCCAGAAGAGAGACTCAAAGATGGGAAAAACGGATCCTTTAAATGCCTGTTAAAATGGAAACGGATGCAGTATAGTCAGAGGACTGTGACAGCTAAGAACATAGTCTCTGGAGCAAATCTGCATGGGTGGCAACCCCAAGCGCATGAGGTCCTAGTTGTATGAACTTAGGTAAGTACAGAGGGTTTGTACTTCTCTATACCTCATCTCTAAATGGAGTCAATAAAATAACTTACCTTAGAAGTATTATTGTATTAAATGAATTAACATTTGTAAGGGGCTTAGAATAGTGCCTGGCAGTCACCACGTGAGTGTTTATTAAATTAAAAACAAAAACAAAAACAAAAACCCTAAAACTTTATCTCTTCAGGAAAAGAAAAAGAGAACGTATATCCCCCTACCTTTTGATTTCCAATAGTCTACTGAGAGGCCAACATTATTTGCAGGGAAAGAAAAGGGGTAAGTTTTATCATATACAGTACATTTTTATGCTTACTACTCTCTTAAACTGAAGGAAAACATCCGAAGAGGGAAAAAGGAGTCTTCCCCGAAGGCTACTTAAATAAAACTCGAATAAATGAAAGCTCTGTAGGTAATTTAACCCTCTGGATAGAATGGCACAATTTCTACACCTTTAATGAGTATCACGTGCGTTCCTGTGGGGAGAGAAATTCCCCAAATTGGTCCTCTTTATGTCTTGTTTCCTTCTTGATGTGCAATTTCATCTTTCTGGGGCCTATATAAATCTCTCCCAGCCTGTATTATCTTCCCATTATGAGCCAGAGGCCATAATGACAGCCACCTGTTTTAATGACAGAGCCAGGATGGCATGGTTTTCAGTGGAGTGTTGTTAATCTGGGTAACCTTTCCCTTCAGGAATGCCATCCCCACCCTCTCACAGCTACGTGCCAGTTCCAGAGCACCTGTTCCCTTCTACTTTGAAAAGGTAAATGCCTCCCCAAGGGGGCTCCCCTGCCTACAGCCCAATCCCCTGCTACACAATTTGTATAAATCTTGCACTTTCGGTCGCTATGGTTTTCTCAATCAAAGCAGCAGGGGGAAAACGTGGGAGGTGGAAATGTATTGTTTGAGGGTATGCATTAACATCCCATAATAGCCCAGCCAGAAATTTGTCAACATCATTAACAGCCCCTTTCCCGGGGCTTCTATCCTGGAGCGGCTGCTGATGGGCCCTCGCTGTGACTCCTCCAGGACATTAGGTGTGTGGGATCAACGGCACCGCAGGGTTCATGCCAGTGACTGCCAGTGACACCATTCACTGCTCAGATACACCCAGAGAGGCACTCCCGGAGCTCTGGCTGCCTCCACTGAGCCCCAGTGACATTCCCAGGCTCCCTGATACTGACTAGGTGGCTAAACATGGATTTCACCTTCAAAGCGGTGCTGGCAAGCCCACCTAAGTCAGGCCCAGGTAGCTCTTGGCTTGTCTCCGGTCCTGGGCACACAGTGTGGTGTAAACTGGAAATCAGATGGGCCTTGGTGCAGAGCTGGCTCTTCCTCTTACAAGCTGGAAGACTGCAGGTAGGGCTTGTCACTACCCTAACAAAATGCTGTGATGCCTATAGGTGACATATGCTGGGGTCTGGTCAAGAGCAGGTACTCAGGGCAAGTTACCTGCTTTCCTTCCTCCCATGATACCTAAGGCCTGCTCATCCGCCAAGGCTACTGCATGAGGCCGAAGGAGGGAAATGCTGTCAGCTTACCCCTCCACCAAATAACCTTGTTCCCCCTGCCTCTATGCTGGGTCCCCTGGCAGTGTCCCCACTCCTGGGTTAGCACCTACTGCTCCCATCCATTCTTAGGCTGAATGTCTAAGACTCCCTGAGTCCCCAGTCCCACACACTGCTCTGAATCCACACACCGCTTTCCTGCTTCCATCCTTGTTCAGATGGAAGCCTGGGCTCTCCTCTCAGGCTGATCCCGTCTGTGCCCTGGATCCCATGCCCTCTTGCCTTCTTAGGGACTCTGCCCCCTTCCCCCCTCTCCTGGTGCCTTCTGTGCATTTAGATGAGTAAGTTTCTCCTCTCTTTAAGAAACATCTGCTGGGTGCAGGGACTCATGCCTATAATTCCAGCAGTTTGGGAGGCTGAGGCAGGTGGCTCACCTGAGGTCAGCTGTTTGAGACCAGCCAGGCCAACATAGCAAAACCCCTTTTCTACTAAAAATACAAAAAAAAAAAAAAATACTCAGGCATGGTGGTGCACACCTGTAATCCCAGCTACTTGGGAGGCTGAGGCAGGAGAATCACTTGAACCTGGGAAGTAGAGGTTGCAGTGAGCTGAGATCATGCCACTGCACTCCAGTCTGGGTGACAGAGTGGGACTCTGTCTCAAAAAAAAAAAAAAAAAAAAAAAAAAAAAGGAAACGAGCAATGTTGGGTAGCTGATATAGCTAGTTCTTCAAGAACAGTGTTTTGCCTCAGGCTCCAGAGTCCTTCTAGAGCATCTCAGTATTTCCTAGCACATACCTAGATCGTAAGACTGATTCCCTATCCTAATCTGCTCGTCCTTGTAAGAAATATGCACTTGAGTTTCTATTCCTCCCATTGTATGTAGCTCTCGGGTCCACGTGACTTTTTCCTTTCAGAGCTCAACTAACTCACTCTTCCTTCGGCCCCATGTGGGATTTCTGCCCCTCACAGGTAGCAACTTGATAGGGATACTCTTACCAAATGCTAGAGGTTCAGTCTAGGTTTCATTGCTGGGTGCACAGAAAGCCAATCACTGAGACAAGTATCGCCAGGAAGAAGACCTTATTCAGGTGACATCAGTTGGAGAGATGGGAGACAAACCCCAAATCTGTCCCCTCCCCAGTGACAAAGTTAATGGTTTATATAGCCAGGAAGGACAACAGGAGGGGCAAGGAAGAGGAGTTGGTTAACAGGCAGCAGGTACATTTCATTGTACAAATATAAGTTTCTGAAGCTTCAGTTCTATGGGCACCCGGCTTGTTGGAAAATGGTTCAATACTTGTGGATCCTGCCCTGAGCTTCCACTTGGCTTGAACTCTGGTTTGTTTTTGGCCACAATGGGACAGTTTCCAATTATCCAAGAAATAGTTAATCTGATCATATTTTCTTGACCCTATGATTTAGTCTTCATTCTCAAGGTATTAGTCCACATCACCACAAATAATTAAACATTTGTCCTAGAACATAGCGTGTATTGCATCAAAATAACGCTCCATCATATAGCAATTTCAGAATCAAATCTACATATAAAGCATTTAAAATGGTCCCCAGTGATCCCTACCTCTTGGTATTCATGTCCTTGGATAATCTCTCCTTTGAATATGGGCTGAACCTCATGACTCATTTATAATGAAGAGAGTACAGTAACAGGGATGGCATGTCAGTAGATCGGGTTGCAAAATGACTGTGACTTCCATCTTGTGGTGGGATCTTATTCTCTCTCGTTTGCTACAGTAGAAGCCAGCTTTCCTATGGAAAGACCCACATGGCAAAGAAGTGATGGCGGTTCCAGGCAACAGAAAGGCAGGGACTAAGGCCCTCAGTCCAACAGCCCATAAGACATGGAATCCTTCCAACAACCATACAAGTGAGCCTGAAAGCAGATCCATCCACAATCAAGTTTTCATATGAGATTGCAGCCCCCTTGACTGTAGCTTTGTGAGTGGCGGTGAGGCACAAGTGCCCACCAAAGCTGTGCCCAATTTCCTGACCCCAAGAAACCAAGATAACAAATGTCTGTTGTTTCAAGCAGCTAACTTTTGGAATCATTTTAATACATAAACAGATAACCAATATTGCATCTAAGCTAACCCTTTCGCATGATCCAAGAGTAAAGAATCACATCCAAGAGATTTTTTTTTCCTGAGGCCCAAATCAAAATGAAGACCGAAAACTATGTTGTTCAAGTTCAAGCCTGATACATGATAAGGATAATGATGTTACGAAGATTATTGACTTTTGATTTTTTTTTTTTTTTTTTTTTTGGAGAAAGAGTCTCACTCTGTCACCCAGGCTGGAGTGAAGTGGTGTGATCGTGGCTCACCACAACCTCTACTTCCTGGGTTCAATCAACCCTTCTGCCCTAGCCTCCCCAGTGGCTGGGATTACAGGCACCTGCCACCACACCTGGCTAATTTTTATTTTGTTTTGTTTTGTTTTTTGTTTTTGAGATGGAGTCTCACTCTGTTGCTCAGGCTGGAGTACAGTGGCGCGATCTCCCCTCACTGCAAGCTCTGCCTCCCGGGTTCAGGCCATTCTCCTGCCTCAGCCTCTGAGTAGTTGGGACTACAGGTGTCCGCCACCATGCCCAGCTAATTTTTTGTATTTTTTAGTAGAGATAGGGTTTCACCGTGTTAGCCAGGATGGTCTCGATCTCCTGACCTTGTGATCCACCCACATCAGCCTCCCAATTTTTGTATTTTTAGTAGGAAAGGGAGTTTCACTATGTTGGCCAGCCTGGTCTCAAACTCTTGACCTCAAATGATCCACCCTCATAGGCCTCCCAAAGGGCTGGGATTGTAGGTGTGAGCCACTGTGCCTGGTCGACTTTTGATTTCTAAGGTTAACCATTAAGGGGAAAGTAACACACATATCCTTCTATTACTACCATCCCAACTGAGTAAATGGAAGAAACAAGTCTTTGTTGCTTGCTGGGTGTCATTTGGCTGTTGTTTTCTCTAGCTGATTTGGGCAGATGCAAAGTGGCTCTAGGATCCAAGTGCAGTGTTAGCATTAGTGAATTCCCAAAATATCTTGTTTTCCTAGGGTAAATTTACTTTATAACTACTACCACTGCCAACCAGAAATTAAATCAATAAATCAGCATGAGGAAATTGTCAAGAGGAGCTGGGAGTCCTGCTAGAAGAAACCAAGGGTTTGTGGACTGAATTCCCACACTCCTCTGTAGCTGGCCTGCCACCCAGTTCCAGGGTCATGGGAGGCCTTGAGAGGGGGATGGCATCAAGACACTGCGGGCAGGAAAACACTCCAGCACTCTCGGTCCAAGTTGGCTATGGTGTCTCCGTAGCACATTTCTTAACTCCTCCAGAAAAAAAGAGAAAGAAATCATTGCCAAGCTCCCTCTGTTCTTGTTTCCTGCAGGGAATACGTATTTCTAACTTATTAACCCTTTGCAGATACTTTCCATTTCTCCATGCTCAATGCTGCTTTTCTGTGAGCCCCTTTTCCCTCTGGTGTTGTTTCTCTAGAAGGACATCACTCAGGACCCCGTGAAGAAGACAAAAGATCACCCTGACTATGAGTCCTGAAGTTAACACAGTTGGCATACTTAGATGTTTGCTAGAGAAATGGCCCTTTTGAGGTTTTACATGAATACTATAGGGTCATTCACTGAATCATGTAGAAATCGTCATTGCCACAAAAGTTACAGATGATCAAAACCAGCAAATAAGCCAAAAATATACATATTTTTGGAAGGAACAGCTCTCTGCAACCCTTCTTCTCCCTACCCTTCATGCCACACATACATACACTTCACATACAAACACAATGAGATTTATGCTTGGCCAGACAGGCACAATCTCAGGTTACAAGTACTATCTACACAATGAGAACTACCAGAATAATAAATGAAAGTAATCCGATGCTATTCCTAGATATTTCTATGTTTAGTGCCATGCATTTAAAATAACTATGAATTACTGAATTTTGTATACTTCATTCAAGTATGTTAGTAGAATATAAACAGAGCCATTTGTATGACACGGAACCTCTTGATACCTGTAAATGTCCAAGTGACTAAAGCAATTTCTTCATTTTTGTCTGGATGCTGGACATCGTCCTTACCTCAAACCTGCACTCCTCAGTCCACACTACTCCTTTCCCCGCATGACAAAGGAGCAAGTGAGCTGCCTTTGTGGGACTTAGCAGGGATTATCTACAGTTCTTCAATGATTCATTGAGAACTGTGAACTGCCCAGAATGCTGGGAACTGATTTGTCTTGAATAATCAAAGATAAACATACTGCTAATCTTGTAACAAACAAACAGAACAAAACAAAACAAAAAATCCAGATATAACTATTGATGTCAAAAGTGTAATTCCCCCAAGTGCCACCCTTTAGAGTTAAGGTAGTTGACATATAGGGCTATGTGCTCTCTCATGCCAACCCTTTTGTTTATTTTCCCACCTCTGCACGTATAATAAATCTGGCAAGCAAAAAATTTAGGTATTAAGTTGGGGACCTAAATCAGAAGTAAAATGCTATTTTCAAAAACTATCTCTAATCATTGATCTGTCTATGGATGCTGCCTGACATGTTGCCAATGCGGGCTTTTCTGATTCTATTTGAGTCATTCATTTTTCTCCCTCCCTCCCTTCATTGAATAAACACTTATTAAGAATTTGCTAATTATCAACTGAGTAGGGTGGCTCACATCTGTAATCCCAGCAGTTTGGGAGGCCAAGGTGGGTGGATCACCTAAAATCAGGAGTTTGAGATCAGCCTGGCCAACATGGTGAAACCCCAACTCTTCTAAAAATATGAAAAATAGCTAGGCATGGTGGCTCATACCTGTAATCCCAGCTACTTGGGAGGCTGAGGCAGGAGAATCGCTTGAACCCGGGAGGGAGAGGTTGCAGTGAGCCGAGATCACACCACTGCACTCCAGCCTGGGTGACAGGCGAGACTCTGTCTCAAAAAGAACACCACCACTACCACCACCACCATCATCACCACCACTACCACCACCACCACCACCACCACGATCACCACCACCACCACCACCACCACCACCATCACCACCACCACCACCACCACCACCATCACCACCATCACCACCACCACCATCACCACCACCACCACCACCACCACCACCACCATCACCACCATCACCACCATCACCACCACCACCACCACCACCACCATCACCACCACCACCACCACCACCATCACCACCACCACCACCACCACCACCACCACAAAAGAACTTGCTAATTATCAAGTGCTACAGCCCAGGTGAGGGGGTTACAATAGTGGCCACACTGATAAGGTGGAGACTGTCAGGGCCCTGCCTGTATGATCTCAGCCTGCCCTGAAGGTCGCCTGCAGAACCCTCCCCAAGAAGCCTGTGGATCTCAGGCTTTCTGACTTTCAGAGAGGGCTTTTCCTGCTGCAGGAATGCTTGGCCTAGGCATGGAGAAAGACAGACGTACACAAGAGCAAACACCCCTGGGGTGACTTCAACTAGCGAGAGGCAGGACAGATGGAAAAAGACAGCAGCTTCTTCGTCCCTCGGTGGGACAATGCTTCACGGGGTCCCCAGTGGGCTCAAACCCGAGTTGCCCAGGCACTAACCCACCTACACTCAGGCTTTGCTGACCTCCCCCATTCCTGTCTCACATCCCCCTCCCTCATGTCCTTAGACTCAAATTCTTGTCTTAGGATCTTCTTCGGGGAAATTCAATGAACCTACAAACTCACTTGGGAGACAAAGAAAAGGACCTCCAAATTGTCATCAACTCCTGTTTTCCCCCAAGTAATTCAAATAGCAGAATGCTAAAATAATTCAAGTTGAGAATCCTCTAAACCCAAGTTGCCTGACATGTTTGCAATGGTATTTTAACATATCCTTCAGCGTCACAAAAATCCATAAAGTGTTCATTCAAATGAAATGTGAAGGACACGGAAAACTCAGGCATATTCTCTGAAATAATTATTATCTGATGCCCAAAATACAATGCTCTCGCATTTCTCATTCTCTAAACTTAAAGATAATCCTTTGGTATTTGGGTCTTTGGACTGGCTGCTCCGTTCAGCTCTTTGTTAAATCTAAATAACATTTCCTATACTGCAAAATAACATAATACCTTGAATCAAACCAATTGTACTTGGTAAACTTTACTTGAATGCTATTTTTCATCAACATCACATGCCCATTAGAAAACAAAGAACAGCTGGCTTTTCACTAAAGTGATTAGTTTTCTATGATTGAATTCTGCATATTCAGTATTACCTATCTCCCCTCTATCTCTCTTGAATTATTCCAAATTAGATTTCTATATCTAAGACACCTCAGTTTACTTTAGGGAGGGGATAGACTGAATGGGAATAGAGTCAAAAGCAGAGAAGAATTTTGCTTCTTTAATACTTTTCAGTTCATATGGGGTAAATAAAACAAGGACAATTTTAACACCCATGCAGTCAATAATTGTCAGTTTCCAGGAATCAATTTCAAAACAATTTCAAATCAATTTCAACTATGGTTAATTCATAGTCCCTCTTTCTCTTCCTCTCTCTATATATACATTCACACACTATCATGCTACCTAGACTTACACTGTCTGCAGCCACTGATCCAGAATGAGAACATCTAGGAACTCAATTACTTGACACAAATAACACTTCACATTGGTAAAATAAACACTTTCTAATACAAAAACTACTTTCATTCCGTCAATTATAGCTACTCATCACAAACTCAGAATTGAAAGTCAGATCTTGATTGATATTATATCCAAAGCTCATAGGATACTGTATCCTAAGCTCAATAACAGAATATTACCTTTCTCAAGTTCTTTTCAATCCACAGGCTTCCACAGCTGTTTTATGGTAATCCAGAGTTTGAAGAGAAATTACTCCTGCAGTACCAGTTTCCAAAATGCTTTGTAGCATCTTCTCAAAAAGCAAATGGGAAGAAGCCAATCAGAAATAAGGTAGAATTGGCCAGGCATGGTGGCTCACACCTGTAATCCAGGATGTGGAGGCCAAGGCGGGCGGATCACCTGAGGTCAGGGGTTTGAGACCAGCCTGGTCAACATGGGAAACCCCGTCTCTACCAAAAATATAAAAATCAGCCAGGCATGGTGGCAGTTGCCTATAATCCCAGCTACTTGTGAGGCTGAGGCAAAAGAATCGCTTGAACTTGGAAGGTAGAAGTTGCAGTGAGCCAAGACTGCACCATTGCAGTCCAGCCTGGGTAACAGAGAGAGACTCCGTCTCAAAAAAAAAAAAAAAAAATTCATTCATTCATTCATTTTTATTGAGATGTAATTAAAGCCTAAGCATTATATTCTTAAAGCTCTGGATGAGAGACTTGGCAAGTGTCGGTTACTTCTTTCAAAGATGAGACTGGTGGCTGTGTAGTCGTTTGCTCCTCAAAGGATGGTCTGAGGACCAGAATCCTCAGAAACCCTGTGGGAGCTTGTCAGAAATGCAGAATTTCAGGTTTCACCCCAGACCAGCTGAATCAGAACATGCTTTTAAACACAATCCTCAGGTCACTTCCATGGGCCACCTAAATTTGAAGAGCAGCTTTCTACGCTGTGATATGCCAGCATCGACACTTGTTTCAGTACTTTGCTTTTGCTTGTTTCAGCACCAGAACAAGGTTATGGTGGAAAACACTAGAAATGAAGATTCTGTCCCCAGGGATGGGGGATGCAAGTTACCAAAGAAGTGGCAAGAAAAGTACAGAGAACCAGAATGTAGTTAAAAGGGTTCCTGACTCTTCTGCCCCCAAGAACAGGCCCTGCAATGATAACTGGACTCCATCCAACCCAACAAATGTTAGCTTGTCCAGTGATCCCACATAGTGTGGTCATGAGGACTTGCTTTTCATTGTCCGATCTTCAGCCTATTCAGCTGTAGAACAAGGAGATAGCGCAAAACAGGTTCCATGGAGCTCTAAGGTTCTACTAGGATTCTGATTAAAAAAAAAAAATGAATAGGCTGACTATATACTGCAGGGAGAACAGTCACATAACATGAGGATTTTTGCACAATTATGCAGATTACTTTGTGATCTTGGACAATCTTTATGTCAAAATGTGATTATTGCTCCATTGAAAGTAACCATTTCTTTACCTTCTTTCTAACCTCTGCAGGACTTATTGTTTCTTTCTTCTCTCTCTCTCTCTCTTTCTTATTTTGTGTGAGATGGAGTCTCACTCTGTCACTCAGGCTGGAGTGCAGTGGCACAATCTTGTTCACTGCAACCTCTGCCTCCTGGGTTTAAGCGATTATCTCGCCTCAGCCTCCTGAGTAGCTGGGACTACAGGTGTGTGCCACCATGCCTGGCTAATTTTTTTTTTTATTTTTATTTTTTATTTTTAGTAGAGACAGGGTTTCACCATGTTGGCCAGGCTGATCTTGACCTCCTGACCTCAGGTGATCCACCTGCCTTGTGGATCAATCCTCCCAAAGTGCTGGGATTACAGGTGTGATCCAAGAACTTATTATTTCTTTCCACTTCACAAAAGTCAACTAGAATGCACATGCGTATCAGAGAAGGGAAAAAATCTATAAGAGAGTGGAAGAGAGAAAGGATGAAGAATATAAGAAATATTTGCAGAAACACCGGATTATGAGAATTCCTAAAAACCAATGTGACCCCATCTTGCTCTCCAGGGCTTAATTTCTTTTGCAGTGTTTCATTTCCCAATTATAAAGTAGGATTGTTCTTTATTACTGCTAGAAATGGGAACATATCTTTGTTAACCTCCCAGGCATTCCTGTATGATGCTTGAGTGGCCACACACATTAACAAACAAAATGTGAAATCCTTGTGGCTCAACAAACTTTGGGATGACATACCATATTAGCTTCCAGCCACTGTATGACCTATTTTCCCTTACCTGTTATGCCTAAGTTTCTCTCAAAGCACCGTCTCAAACTCATCTCTGGTCTTTTATAGGAAATTCTCATTTAGGACACTTAGGCCATACTGAAGAAAGGTGACAAAATGAATAGCTGCAATGTCTCATGAATCTTGGGTTTCCATTCACCCTGGTACTCAAGAGAAATTCTTGCATTATGGAAGTTGAAGTTGGATAGGACTGTCTCAACTGAACGCTGTCATCTGCCAGAGCTTCCGGCAAGAACCCAGAAAAGATGAAACTCCAGACATGACAAAATAAGCCAAGGAATACCAGGCCAAGATGTGAAAGGCCAGATGAGAACAAGCAGCGCACACGATTCTATTGCCAACAGATCTCCCCTAACAGTGTCGTGCACCAAATTTTCATAGTGAATGTCAGCAAAAAATGCCAGTTGAGGTGGGTGGTCAAAAGAGAAGCACAGTCTATGACAAAGCCACCCCGGAAAAGTCCTTTTTCCTTTTACTCCCGAGAAATTGCCAGAAGAAATTAAAATCCTTTTGAGTATTGCATTTATCTTTGCAGTAACATTATTTGTTCTTAAGGAATCTCTATCAGATTTGCATCTTGTCTAATTTAGCAGGGAATGTCACCAGGATAAGACAACAGCAAAACCCTTTAGGGTGTGCAAAATGGCTTCAACTGAACCTCCGTGCAAACAACGTACAAGATGCTTTCGTACTAAACACCCAAACATCGAGTTCTATGTGCATAACTGCCCTTCAACCCTCACCTTCTCAAACTCAGTACAAAACAACCCTCGTTCTAGCTCTGCATTTCCAATGAATGCCTCTTCCTCCAGACATCCCTCGTTTTTGTTCATGATACTATGACATTCCTAAACTGGAAACGTGAGAATCATGTGGACCGCTCGCTCCCTCCTTCGTTGCCTGAGTTTAAGCAAATAATATTGATTAGTTTTCCCCAATATTTCCTGTAATCAACTATTTTGTTTTTGTTTCTACAATGATCAGCCTAGTTCATGCACCCGTTATCCTCACTTCCACCATTCAGAAAGATTCTTAGCTCCCATTTACTCTTGAGTTCATCTGATGCATATTTGAACACCTGTTGTGTGCTGGAGGCACTATGCTAGGTGTTGAGGATAGAGAGGTGAGCACAGTAGACTTGGGGCCACTCCTCGAGGAGTTTACAAGCTGCTGGCTCTTCCCACTATGATAGGTTTTACAGATTACCATCAGATTAACCCTGCTAACATGCTCTTTGAATTATATTTTTAACCCTGTTCCAATACCCCTGCTGGTACCGAAAACAAAACAAAGCAAATCACAATGAGGTATCACCTCACCCCAATTAAAATGGCTATTATCAAAAAGACACAAAATAAGAAATGCTGGCACTGACTGGAGAAAGGGAACCCTTATATACTGTTTGTGGGAATTTATATTAGCATAGCCATTACGGAAATCAGTATGGCAGTTCCTCAAAAATCTAAAAATAGAACTGCCATATGATGTAGCAATCCCACTATTGGGTATACATGCAAAGGAATTAAAATCAATATGTCAGGACATATCTGCACTCCCATGTTTATGGCACCATTATCCACAAGAGCCAAGATATGGAATCAACCTAAGCGTCCATCCACAGATGAACAGATAAAGAAAATGTTGCATATATACACAATAGAATACTCTTTGGCCACAAAAAAGTCAAAATCTGTCATTTTCAACAATATGGATGAACTTGGAGAACATTATGTCAAGTGAGATAAGCTAGGCACAGAAAGACAAGTACCGTATCACCTTACTCATATGTAGAATCTAAAGAAGTTGATATGATAGAAGTAGAGAGTAGAATAATGGTTATCAGGGGATGGGGTGGGGTGGGTATGAGAGGAGGGCACTGGGAGAGAAGGTCAATGGGTATAAATTTACCGTTAGATACTAAGCTCTGTTGCTCTATTGTATAATAGGGTGAGTGTGGTTATAAAAGTACAAAATTATAATATATGTTTCAAAACAGGTAATTTTAAATGCTCTCACAACAAAGAAATGATAATTGTATGAGATGACAGATATGCTAAATACCCTGATTTGATTTTTGCACAATGTATTCAGGTGTAGAAATATCATGCTGTACCACATAAATATGTATAACTATTATGTGTCAAAATTTTTTTATATATGGTTATAATCTGTCACCTAGGCTGGAGTGCAGTGGTGCCATCATGACTCACTGCAGCCTCAACCTCCCAGGCTCAAGCGATCCTCCCACCTCAGCCTCCTGAGTAGCTGGCACTACAGTTGTGTGCCACCGTGCCTGGCTAACTTTTGTACTTTTTGTTTTTTTTATAGAGACTTGGTTTTGCCATGTTGCCCAGGCTGGTCTTGAACTCCTGGGCTCAAGCATTCCTCCTGCCTCAGCCTCCCAAAATGCTGGGATTATAGGCATGAGCCACTGCACCCAGCCTTGGGTCAATTTTCTTTTAAAAAAGTAAACCACTTCTATAATTCTAAAGCTTTGCAATCTGGCTTCTATCTACTTCTCTAATTTGTATTTCATTATTCTCTTAACAAACCATCTGGGTGAAACCAGCTGGCTGGGTCTCCATCTCAAGACACTCTACGTTCCTTGCACTCTGCTTCATTTTTGACCTTTCTGGCTGCAGAAGGAATATTCCCTCCAATGATATTCTTTCAATTGCCACATGAAAAATGTTCTCTCTTCTCTGCACTTAATTGTTTGGTCCAGGTATATGTTACTTAATGTATTTTATACATATATATATGTACTTTATCATGTAAGACATTTTGCTAAGAAAGAACATGCTTTCTCCTACTAAAATTGATTCCTACTTTTAGAACCATTTGGTTCTTTTATTTAATTAACTAATTTATTAGTTTAATTTTTAATTGATAATGTAAAACTGTCCCATATTTATGGGGTACATTGTGATGTCTTGATGTACATATACATACACTGTAGAATGTTTAAATCAAATAATTACATATCTATCACTTCACATATTGATCTTTTTTTTGTGATGAGAACATTTAAAATCTACCTTCATAGCAATTTTCCAGTATATATACATTAATTATAGTCACCATGCTGTACAATAGACCTCCCAAAGTTATTCCTCTTGTCCAGTGAAATTCTGTACCCTTTGACCAACATCTCCCCACTCCCAACTGCATCCTTTGTCCAGCCCCCATGCTACTCTGCTTCTATGACTTTGATTTTTTTTTAGTAGAATCTTTTGGTTCTTAAGGGCAGGGATCATTGTACCTTGCATCCCCCATAGGACCTCATATATTTCCTTGATCAAAGATGTCATTAGTAATGATACTGCCTGATAATGTTTTGGCTGTGTCCCCACTCAAATCTCATCTTGAACTCCCACACGTTGTGGGAGGGACCTGGTGGGAGGTAATTGAATCATGGGGGCAGGTCTTTCCCATGCTGTTCTCATGATAATGAATAAGATTCATGAGATGTGATGGTTTTATAAAGGGCAGTTCCCCTGCACAAGTTCTCTTGCTGGCCACCATGTAAGACGTGACTTTGATTCTCATTCACCTTCTGCCATAGTTGTGAGGCCTCCCCAGCCATGTGGAACTGTGAGTCCATTAAAACTCTTTTCTTTATAAATTACTCAGTTGTGGGTATGCCTTTATTAGCAGCGTGAGAAAAGATTAATGTACTGCTATTATCAAGAGATTCATTTTAAGATTTCATTGTGGTGTCCATAAGCATCTACATTATTAATTAGGTGTATATTTTAAAAACTTGTAAACCATATGCAGAAACCTATTACATTGAAAGCCTAATTTGGAAATAAATTTTCTTTACTTTGGAAGGGGTGCCGTGGTGCCCAATGATGAATTAGGGGCCACCAGGTGTCACTATGTCGATGCTAGCCTGAGTTCCACAGGTTGGGATCTGGGCAAGGGAGGGTCTCAAATTCTGTACTGTGGTGGTAAAGAGAGTTTCCACTTACTCACTAGATAATCATGTTTCCAATATGAGTTTCTCTTCAGAATCCTTTATGGAGCCTTTATTCCTTAAAGCTACACTCCCCACCCCCAGCCAGCATGACAAGCAGATGTTTAAGGATGAATAGTCAGGTCTAATGGGGAATTTATTTTCTCTGTTGGCTCATGTCACTGCCTCAGCTTGGTTTTATATAGTGTTTTGTGAGTCTAATGTTGCTTATTTGAAAAATGAACACAATATAGGATGCTTGAGTGGTTTGAGTCCAAAAGGAAAACTGCGTATTTGCCAGAAAGAAGGAAAAGGAAAATACATAATAGAAACATTTATAAAATCTAATCTGAAAAGAAAGGTTTACAAGGTTTAAAACTATCTATGTATACGTACAAATACATTTTATTAATTTATATGTTCTCGGTAGCTTGACAATCCCAATCATCAGTGGAAGCCAATATTTAAGAAGGTATAAAAAGCAAATCAACCTTGGGCAGGCACAGAAACTCTCCAACCTGTTTTGTTTTTGTCAAAGCTCATTGGACAGCAAAATCTGAAATCCTTTAGAGGAAAAAGAAAGGCTTTTAAACTAACATGGGTGTGCTTTATATTGCAAAAGTTATTAAAGATGAGAATATTGTATTTAATATAGAATGTTATTATATTTTGGAAATGCCCCCTTAAATACAGAAGAAAATGAATGGCAAAAGGTTATGGGAAAAAATTATTCACCCAAGGGATAAGTAACTTTTAGGTAGCAAATGAGGAATTCTAACTGCAAAACTGTATCTTACATGGAAACCATTTTCTACCCCTTTGCTCTATAAACTCTGAAGATATGAATGCTTCCACAAACAGAATGAATAAATCTCCAATTCTCTATGGTGACAAATCCAGAAAATGGCAGGTTTTATCTTAAAGAAGCTCCACTGCTGCACAAAAGCTCTCATGCACAAATAATGGAATTCTCAAATTGGGATAAATGTGCTTTTAAGAATTTTTATTTTGATCATTTATTTCAGGAAACACTTGTGGATCATGCAACATAGCTTTGAATTACAGAGCAGATAAGGAAAAATCTAAAAGGAAAAAAAATTAGGGCAGGCCTTTATTAATTTTTAAAGTATGTCTTTGCTATACTCTTATAAAGAGCCAAATAGGGTATCAGAATCTCTGGAGATCACCAGTATAATTTCTTTATCATGTTCCATTTAAAATTTAATTATGCAGTCTACCACAAGAAGAATCTGAGAAGTCTAAATAGGTCACACAGTGAGTAACTTAACAATATTCTAAAGTTTTCCTCGTAAAGATCATTCCTTTGATAGTCTGTTACACATCAGAATACTATATTACAAAACAAGTGTAATTTAATTCACTCACTATGGATTCCTATATGCACCTATAAAGAATTTGGAGAATTAATGAGCAGCACATTTGTGATGGAACTGCCCGTGATAGGTGGGCAGTATTTGCATATATACTTCCTTTAAGCGATTGTTGTTTTCATGTTTTACAGCAAGGTCAGGGGACTTTTACATTTAATGCTTTGGGTATTCTCTTTTAAATCATCAACAATAACTCATAGCAAGGCAACAATCTAGGCACTGCATAATTAAAATCTGAATTACAGGGTTATGTGCCCGATGGCTTGATGCACTCTCATCTCCACCTCAAATTTCAACTAACAGGTAACTTTAATTTCCTTATAATAAGATAAACAGCAAACACCGTTTTAAGCACTTTACATGTATCGTGTCACTTACTTCTCAGAACAGCTGATCCTATGATTACCCATTTTACAGATGAAGAAACTGAGGCAGACAGAGGCGAAGAAACTTGCACAAGGTCAAAGACCAAGTAAGTGGCTGAACTGGGATTTAACACGAGCCAGAGTTTGGCTCTAGATCATATGCACTGCATCACTTCGCTGGGCTGCTCCTTATAATGTAATACAGTATCCTCTCTTAGATTTGAACACACCTAAGCACTGGTAAAATAATTAGCATAATCCTCTCTTTCAGTGAACTGAGATAACGGTTACCACGTATTGATTGCTGTGTGGCAGGCACTGAGCTAAATACTTTACATGGGTTATCTCCACACAGTGATCCTATGAGATGGGTACTATAATTCTTCCAATGTTATAAATGAAAAACTGAGGCAGAGAGAATAACTATAATAACTTGTTTAAGTTCACATGATTAAGAAATGGCAGACACAAGATTCAAGCATTTCTGAGCCCAAAGCCTGACCTCTTAGCCTCCATGTTAACATGGCCTCGAAAGCAACAGCTCTGTGCAGCTTGGCAACAACAGGATTTAGGTTAATAACTTTCCAGCCAATTAGATGAATTTTTCCACGTGCAAAAATCTACCCCTGGTTCTTTAGGAGAAGGTTAACTCAATCCTTCCTCCCTCCTTTCCTAATTCAAACATTTATTCATTGATTCAAACGTTTATTAATCCACTCAAACACTTATTAATTCATTTAAACATCTATTCAGATGGTCAAACACTTAGACAAATATTTATTCAGTGCCTACTATGTTCCAGGCACTGCTAGGCACTGGGGACAAACAATGAATAGTAATAAGATTTTAGTGTGTTTCCTACTTAGTGGAGAAGGTGTAAAAGTCCTCTAGTCAATTACATTATTGGGTGACACAGATGTTAGGATAGGGGCTAAAACTGGGGTCTTTGGGAACCAACAGAAGGAACATAAAACTCTTCAGGGCAGAGAAAGTATCAAAGAAACCTAGGATGTGTCTAGAACAGTGGTCAGCAAACCTTTCTATAAAAGTAAACAGTAAATATTTTCAGTTTGGGGGCTATACCATCTCTGCCACAACCACTCAACTGTGATGTTGTAGCACAAAAATGGTACGGACAACACATAAATAGATGTTATGGCTGTGTTCCAAAAAACAATATTTATAAGCACAGGCCACCACCTAGATTTCGTCTATGGGCTGTAGTTTGCAAATCTGGATCTAGAAGAACAAGTGGTAGAGAATTTGGTGGGGGAGAAAAAGAGCAGAGAGATGAACACAGGGCTTCCAAATAGAAGGAAGAACACGTGCAAAGTCGAGGCCGGGCGCGGTGGCTCAAGCCTGTAATCCCAGCACTTTGGGAGGCCGAGACGGGCGGATCACGAGGTCAGGAGATCGAGACCATCCTGGCTAACACGGTGAAACCCCGTCTCTACTAAAAAAATACAAAAAACTAGCCAGGCGAGGTGGCGGGCGCCTGTAGTCCCAGCTACTCGGGAGGCTGAGACAGGAGAATGGCGTAAACCCGGGAGGCGGAGCTTGCAGTGAGCTGAGATCCGGCCACTGCACTCCAGCCTGGGCGACAGAGCGAGACTCCGTCTCAAAAAAAAAAAAAAAAAAAAAGAACACGTGCAAAGTCTAGCAGACCAGATGTCAGTTTTCTTATCTCTGGAATGGGGGCTCATACAGTCATTCAACAAACATTTATTGACTGCCAGTTCTGTTCAGGGGCCTACAAATACAGGAATAAACCAGACAGGCAAGGGAAACATTGTTCTGGAGCTAAGGGGAAGGGAACAGATCATATATAAATCAATGAATAAAAACAGATGACAATAAATATGACAAGAAGTGTGTTGGGGGGTTACTTAATAGGGTGGTGAAAGGAGAACTTTCTGTGGAAGTAAGTGGGGAGAAAGGCCAGTACGCCAGAAGCAAAGTAAATGAGAAAGAAAGTATCAGGCGATGAGGCTGCAGACGTAGACAAAAGCAGCCCTTGGAACCAAAGTACATTGTGCTGATTTTATTCTAAGCAATAGGAAACTCTTACATGATTTTATGAAAAAAACAATATTTTGATGGGTGACTTTTCAGAGATCATTTGGACTTCTATGTAGAGAATGAATTGCAAAAGAGGAAGTGGGAAGGACCACTTGGAAGGCCATTTAACAGTTCAGGTAGGAGTTTACAGTGGCTTGGAAAGAGATAGAGAAAGTAGACAAATTGAAGATAAATTTTAGGCTGGGCATGGTACTCCATGCCTGTAATCCCAGCATTTTAGGAGGCCAAGGTGGGAGAGCTGCTTGAGGCCCGGAGTTTGAGACCAGCTTGGGTAACATAGCAAGACTGCATCTCCACAAAAAATGTTCAAAATTAGCCCAGTGTGGTGATGTGCACCTGTGGTCCCAGCTACTTGGGAGTCTGAGGCAGGATGATCACTTGAGCCCAGGAGTTGGAGGCTGCAGTGTGCTATGATCATGCTACTGAACTTTCATCTGGGCAACAGAGTGAGACCCATTTCAAAATAAATAAATAAATAAAGATACATTTTGGAAGTTGAGCTAACAAGTTATCTGCTAAGTCTGAAAACAGAAAAAGGTGGTGTTTTTTTTTTGTTTTTTTTTAATGTCCCTAGGTTCTCCTTTGAGTGTTGGGTGTATGATGATAAGGTGGGCTGAGGTAGGGTTCAAGAGTTCTTTTCCAGCCACATCAAGTTTAAGGTTATGCTTCCAAGTAGAGAGTCACATTAGCAGCTGGATATTCAGCTTTGAAGCTCAAGGAAGAAGTCAGGGCTAGAGATCTACAAATGAGAACCATCTGCATAAAGATGATCTTTAAAATCATGGAGCTAGATGAAATCTCTCTCCATTCCCTTCCCACAGGGGAACAGAGCAATGCCCAGGGCACCCTGGGACACCTCAACTTGCAGAGGCCAGTCAAGCTGGCAAGGAATAACAGAAGACTGATGAAGAATGGCCAGCGAGAGAGGAGGGAAACCTGGAGGGCTTGATGTCTCTACAATGAAGAGAGCACTGCATGGAGGAGGAAGTTGTCCCTAGGTTGAATGCGGCTGAGGGGCTAAATAAGATCACAGCTAAATGGCCATTGGGTTTACCCAGATGGAGAAGAAGAGCACCTACCTGACATGGATGCCATTCTTTAAGTACTTACAGTCGATTCTCCCCTTACCCTGACTCCTACCTTTCTCCTTGCTGACAGAACAGGCCTTCCATTATAAAGGCTGAGAATACCAGAAATCCAATGTCCCCTCCCTAAGGGATCAGGCATGGAAAAGGGATTCCTCCCCTAAAAAATAGTCCAATGGAAGAAGTTGGACGTGGTCCCCATGTGATGGCTGGAGTTGCTGTGAGCATGAGGTGCAAGTTGTTAACATGATGAAGATGGCAGATGGTATACCAGGGTGCTGGCTCTAGTCCATTTTGTGCTGTTATAACAGAATCACACAGACTGAGTAATTGACAAAGAACACAGATTCATTTCTCACAGTTCTGGAGGCTGGGAAGTCCAAGCTCAAAGCATCAACATCGGTGTGAGCCTTCTTACGGTGTCCTCACATGGCAGATGGCAGAAGAGCAAGAGAAGACAAACATTGGGTCCTCACGTGGCAGAAGAGTGAGAAAGGGAGTGAATCTGCCCCCACAAGCCCTTTTTACAGTGGCATTGATCCGCTCATGACGTCAGAACCCTCATGACCTCACTACCTCCCATTCAGAACCCTCACGACCTCACCACCTCCCATTCATTCCCACCACCCCAGAGTTACATTGAGGATTAGGCTTTCAGCACATGAATTCTGGGGGACACACTCAGACCAATGAGGCTCTGAATTCGCCCTGGGCCTTCTCTGACCTTGAACCACAGCTACAAACTCAACCTGCATTTTTAGCCTGCTATAACTACAGAGTCTTTTCAATGGATTCAACCTGAGAAAAATAATAAAGAAGGACATTGTAAGAGAAAGGTTTGTGCAGCACAGACTATGAGTGGTAGATGCATTAGAAAAGGTGAGGAGGTAGGGGCTGGGGCAGGGAGGAAGATAGAGCACACCTCACCACCTGCAGCTGTGATCGCAGAGTCTGGGTACTGTGTGATGGTTGGGCACTGGGAGGAGAAAGTTGGGTTGTGAAAGGTATGGAAACCAGCCACTTAAGCCAGTGGGTTTGTTTCATATTGTGAGTCCCATAGTGAATCTGAAAGAAGAGGGTTTGGAGGGTGGCAAGGTCTGGGGACCCCGTGGGCTATCCCCTGGCCTGTGCTCACCCACTCTGACCCACCCACTCCAGTCCTGCTCAGAAGGTTGGTTCAGGATGCTGTCCTTACTGCCTCTGATCAGAACTAGCCCATCTTGCTGCTGAAATCCTTTGGGATTTTTGTTTGCTTTGATGTTTTCCTAGTTCTTCATGGGTTAAACACTTCCCCATAGCACTGGGATGATTGGTACCTTCTTCATGCCACTGAACCACTTCAGAGAAGAGATGGTGTCCTGTCTGTTTTCTCCCACAGCCAAGGTACAGCACGTACTAAGTATATGCTAAGCCTACAACCGTCCTTGACATATACTTAGTGCATGCTGTACTTTGGTTGAATTAACGATAGAGGATGAACTATGTCAATACTGAACAGTGCCAGGCATGGGCCCCAGAAGAGCTGGGGGAGCTGCTATTTCTTAGGGATTATAAAGAAGACAGGAAATATCCATCCATTGACTCTAGATGACTCTAGAGATTGGCTTGGAAGTACCAGCATATTTATCTCCCAATTTCTGAAAGTCTTTCAGAAGATGGCACTGTGTCCTGAGGACAGCGAGAAATAGGAGGTCTTGTTACCTATCAAAGCCCTCCATGTAGAAAGGTGAGCTCTCAGAGATGATCTGAATTCTCTTTGCTTCCACCGTTTCTGCCTATTGCTCCCTGATCTGTCACATCCATGACTGAGAAATATATGGTCAACTGGAGAGGTAAGTCTCACCCGTCCATTAAACGGAATCTGTTCAGTTCAAATTTCAGATAACAAAGATCTATGACTTAAGACCAGAATTTCACACGCAAAACGGCAGTATAATGGCTTTTGTCTCTGACAGTCACACAAACCAGGCAGTTCTGTCTTGGCAGAGGCTCTTAAACAGTGATCCTATGGTATACGCCAGTGTTCTGGGTACTGGGGGCTCCCCCATTGCTTAGATTGAATTGTTTCCTAACCCCCTCACAGAAGGCAAAAAAAAAAAAGAGATCAAGTTACTGGATTAATATACAAGGGAAAAGTCTAAATTTTTCTTTCACAACTTTACGTTAACTTTTGGCCCCTGCTTTCACTGGTTTATACTAAAATCTAGTACAAGATGACATCTGATTTATATTCCGAATTATTTTAAGCTTCATTGACGAGTACTTCATGGTCCTCAGAGAACATCCTGACTTTTTGGTGTTGTGTATAAGAATCAGCATGTGAATCTCTACTGCAGTACTTAAGATACTTCTATTAAGGTCTGTTATATCCCTTCATTTTCTAAACTGTTTAGTTTATGTTGAATAACAGTGGACTCCGTTAACAAGGAATTAAAATGCTCCCTTTTTATCAAAAACAGCAGCTCACAGTAAAACAGTAAAACCTCTGTTATATCAACCTCTGTTGATATAAACCTTGTTTATATATTTACTCAGCTATCCGAAATAAAATTTTCTCTCTTTATAGGCATTTATATTGAAACCTCATTCCATTTGAACAACTTGGGTTTCACCATGATTTAATTAAAACACATCTACTGAAATGCAACTCCCTCCATCCTAAAAACCAGATCTTGAAAAACATGATTGTAATGGGGAAAACAATTGCTCAGATTGCTAAATTGTCCTTTGCTACAAGCAAAAATAAAAGCAAGGAGTAATTTATACGATTGAAAATGATTGTTTTCACAGTTCAAGAAGTGGTTCCATACATCCCGTTTCCGGGACACTTCAAGATAAAGAGATCGGCATGAATAGTACATGTAGCCAGTTTAAATGTTTGTTTTAATCCTGACAAGATCATTGGTTTTAATATTTATAATATAATTACAATGCTTAGTGCATGTTGCTCATATAATCTAATTTTTTTCTGGTGACTTATTACTACCAGGCTTTAATTTCAGCAATGGCAAGAATTCAAAAACACATTTAGGTTATCATTAGTAATGAAAAACAAACCTAGTGCCTGTTCAAGCACCTTGGGCACATATCTCATTTAGACTTCAAAGCATTTTTAACTACCTAGATGCAATCCACTGCTACAGGATGTGCACATTTTCACAGAATATTATCCACCAGTGGTCAGGGTGCTTTAAATTAGTACCATGTAAGGTAATGACAGTGGAAATACTCTACCCTTATGCAACCAGTGTAAATGGCCTTTCAGAACATTTCAAGACAGTCATGGCCAATGAAAACCAAACCATAAAACTGTTCTCAAATGCCACCGTCTTCCTTCCCAGCCACATATCACTAGTTAGCTGTTGCCCGAGTCGCAATTTTCCATTTTTCCTAGACGTCACAGAGTAAGCGCACTTTTATGACTAAATGCAGAAAAAACTGAAAGTGTCATGTTCCACTAATCATTAGCCTACAAACACACAAAATAACTACAGGTGCCTTGTTTTCCACAGCACCGAGGTATTTCGGGGCTAATTTGTACTTTCCTTGTGACAGGCTGAAGAAATCTGAAAAAAGGCTGAAAGCTGAAACAACTGATGGAATTCTACGAGACTGTACAAACAAACACACACTAGCAAAAGAAATAATCTGGACCCAAGGAAAGGATTCATCATCAAATAATCACATTATTTCATGTTAATATGGGGAAGGGAAATACCTATCAATGGCTACATCTCAAACTGCCCCTGGAGAAGTCAAAAGAATACCTGAAGCTATATATCAGAAGCACAATTGCAAAATCACTGATGTATATTTCTCACTCCTTTATTGCCAGGCAGTGCGGTGACTGCAAATTGCAGTTAGAATGGGAATGTTGGCATGTTGTTTATTTTCTACATGACTCGTCATTAGAATAACAAAAATTCCTGAAGAAAAATAAGTGGGCTCATTACCAAAATACCACCCACCAAACTTAAGGAGAGAGCAGCCTCTCCCTTGGGTAATAAACCAGCTACAAAAGATCGTTCCTGGGGAATAAACGCATTGCTGCTTGGTATTCAAAATACAGCGCTACTTAATAGAATTCTGGGTGTTGACGGTGATTTCTTAGACATCTGAGTAATTTTCATCTGTGTGATTACAGCACAGAGTGGGTCTCTTCTGACAACACAGAGGTGGTCCACTCCTTAGCTGCTCTGCAAAAGTTTGGAAGTCATTCCTCATTCCATTATTTCAGGATTAACTTCCTCAGCACAAACGTGGGTAGACACACAACAGTCTCTCTCCCCACACATGATGGGATACTCAGGTCTTCAGGGTGGACTTTTTCCAGAGCGAAAGCACAAAGACAGACAAACTCGGCAGGGAGACACAGACCAGAACACTCGGACAGTTTTAACCCTGAAAACTGGCACACGATGGAAATGTTTCTTTGGGATGTTATCCAAAGAATGAAGACATACAGTAATTTAAATATTTGGATCACAGTAAACAGTTTTTTTTTGGCAATATTAATCATGATCCTATAAGCAAAGATTTTCTTTACATAAAAAAAGCAACCAAATGTGCTTATCTCCGGTAGCAGATGGCGACAATTTGTACTTTCCCCTGTTCTCCAGCACTGCTCATGACAACACTGTGCTCACTCTGCTTTTCGTGTTCTTGAGAGTCTCTCAATTTCTACTTCCAACAGTTTCTAGGCAATATCCTAGTACATATTAATACATTCACACATGATTATCGAGTACCTTCAAAAACTAAAGCACGAGACAGGCGCGGGGGCTCATGCCTGTAATCCCATCCATGCTTAGGTAGAATGTCTAAGATTCCCGGAGGCCCCAGTCCCACACACCGCTCTGAATCCATGCAGCCCTTTCCTGCTTCCATCCTTGTTCAGATGGAAGCCTGGGCTCTCCTCTCAGGCTGATCCCGTCTGTGCCCTGGATCCCATGCCCTCTTGTCTTCTCAAGGACTCCGCCTCCTTCCCCCCTCCCCTGATGTCTTCTACGCATGTAGATGAGTAAGTTTCTCCTCTCTTTAAGAAACATCTGACCTGACCGGGCACAGTGGCTCACACCTGTAATCCCAGCACTTTGGGAGGCTGAGGCAGGCGGATCACCTGAGGTCAGGAGCTCGAGATCAGCTGGCCAACATGGTGAAACTCCATCTCTACTAAAAATACAAAAATTAGCCAGGCGTGGTGGTGCACGCCTGTAATCCCAGCTATTCAGGAAGCTAAGGCAGGAGAATCGCTTGAACCCAGCGGCGGAATTTGCAGTGAGCCGAGATCATGCCACTGTGCTCCAGCCTGGGTGACAGAAGGAGACTCCAGCTAAAACAAACAAACAAAAACAAACAAAAAAACAAAGAAACACCTGACTGGGCACAGTGGTTCATGCCTCTAATCCTAGCATTTTGGGAGGCTAAGACAGGTGGATCACCTGAGGTCAGGAATGAGACCAGCCTGGCCAACATGGCAAAACCCCATCTCTACTAAAAATACAAAAATTAGCCAGGTGCGGTGGCAGTCTCCTGTAATCCCAGCCTCCCAGAAGGCTGAGGCAGGTGAATCACTTGAACCTGGGAGGCAGGGGTTGCAGTGAGTTGAGACTGCACCACTGCACGCCAGCCTGGGTGACAGAGCGAGATTCTGTCTCAAAAAATAACAATAACAACAAACAAAGGCATGATCCTTGGTGCTCAGGAGAGATTCTAGATACATGCAATGCCCAGTAAAATACCTCTTAAATTATTGCCCCTTCCTCTCTCCCTCCCTCCCTTTCTTCCTTTCTTCTTTCCTCCCCAGTCTTCCCTCCCCCATTCCCTCTCCCTCCCTTCCTCTCTTCCTTCTTCCTTCCTTTCTTCCTGTCTTCCCAGTCTTACCCCCATCTCCTCTCCTGTCCTCCTTTCCTCCTTCCTCCCTTCTTTTCTCCATTTCTCCCTCCCTTCCATTAAATGCTGGTAATCATCCTTGATGGCTAGTTATCTAGAGCTTGCATTCTGTTAATCATGTCTTATTTAATTATTGACATAAATACCAAAAACATATAAACCACATTGATACATTACATATAAAACACATTGATCAATTACATATTAATTTCTTTCTATGATATAATATTACTAATATTTATTTTGATGATAATGAGAATTCCACTGCACTTATGCCATCAATACTATGATGTGAGCTCTTCAGGGGAAGCTCAGGATTCTTTCATAAATCTCTAAGTCCCCGAACACAGTAACAGTAATGAATATATTGAAGAAAAAACCAATTCAATATGTTTTTTGATTGCCAATTCCCGTGAGCATAATAAAGGAAGCAGCATGTTTATGATTTCTATGGCATATCTAGCTCATATATACATCTCCAAATATACCATACGACTTCAAAGGAATGTGAATAATCTCTCTAAGTCATTTATGAACATAAGCCTCATTACTTCTTGGTTACATCATGTATTTGTGACTCATGCATAATTTTGGGCATTTACGTAGTGATGTATGAGGTATCAAAATCTGACATGAGGAAGACAAAATGAGAAGACCTCTTACGGAGGACATGGCACAGTACTTCTCTTTGTGGCTATAAGAAATCAGGCATAGAATAAGCAAAGCCCGCGTGCTCACCTTGGTAGACTCCCAGCTAACTCTGTGGCCGTCTCTCTGCAGGAAGGAGAAAAAGAAGATTAAGCGTGATTCAGTTCATTTTGGTGAATTACAAAAATGTATTTAATCACATAATAAGTATTATGGTACCAGGTATAAAGAAGATACCGTACATGCAGGTGGTTAGAAAGTTAAAATTGACTAATTGCATTTCTGGTTAATTCCCATTAATCATTCCAATGGTTACTTTCAATGGAAAGTTTATACACGTGCACAGTATCTGCCTCTACTTTCTGGTGGTTGAATGCAACTGAGTTCAGAACATTAAAATGTAAAAATGTACAACATCCAAAAGGATAATAGAAGGAGAAACAAACCCCAAACCGCCTTGTAGACATTTACATGTTAAACAAAGCACCCATGATCTCTCTCCAAGAATCTCTGAGAAACGTATTCCTTTTGGGATGTTGCTTCATGTTGACCTCTGTCACCCGAAGCTTATGAAGGAACACGGACAGCACAAAATGGAATTCTTTTAGTAGCAAATTGCTCTTTTTCATTTCTTTGTTATAAAGTTCTACCATTGGGGACTGTTGAAGGTAGATACTATAATTCAAATGGCGCAAAAGAAAAGTCACTAAAGATAGGCTCTATAGCATATTAATAAAAATGACCAGGGACAAATTTCAGAACTAACTTTGTCCTAATTGCCATCTCTTGTCTTTCGTTTTCTCTTTTCATTTTCCAGACAGTGTCTCTCTCTGTTGCCCAGGCTGCAGTACACTGGTGCGATCTCGGCTCACTGCAACCTCTGCCTCCTGGGTTCCAGCGATTCTCGTGCCTCAGCCTCCTGAGTAGCTGAGATTACAGGTGTGTGCCACCATGTCCAGCTAACTTTTGTATTTTTAGTAGAGATGGGGTTTCTCCGTGTTGGCCAGGCTAGTCTTGAGCTCCTGACCTCAAGTGATCTGACAGCCTACCAAAGTGCTGGGATTTGAACCACCGCACCCAGCCCATCTCTTGTCTTTCAATCAGAAGTGTATTTTTGGAAAGAGAAGGGAACAATGAGTAGAAGGAGGAGATAGAGGCTTTATGTTGATCTCTTTTAAAAGGAGAGAAGGGCTCAACTTTAGACCAAGGGATTAAAGGTGTAATTCTTAGCAATAATGGTGTAAAATCTCCTTAGTGTCATAACCCCTTTAAGAATCTCATGAAAGATACAAACACCTTATATAGAGAAAATAACAAAATATACATACACACACACTGTGGTACACACTTGTAGATGGTTCATCGGCCTCCTGAATCTAATGTGTCAATCCTGGTTAAGAGCCTCAGCTTTAAATGAACATTTTCTTTTCCTACTGTGTCAATTCAAACAAAGGACTTCCTTCTCAACAAAGGACATTCCCTGACCCTCCCAGCTATTAGAACTCGCTCTTCCTATTTACTCCCTGTGAAAATACCTGGGCACTTTGGAGAAGTGGTGGTTCCCACAGAGCCATACTTCCTTAAAAAATGAGTAAGTTTAGTTTCTATAAAAATGTTATTTCCTAAGTAATCATATAATATTAAACAATCAGGTTTTATTGCTATAAAAATTGGCTTTGGGGAGAAAGTTTTCATTCTTTCAGCAAAACCAGAGTTGAAGGCATTGTCCACTATGCCACTGAAAGGTCACACACGTTCATCTCTTTGAAGAATTTAGTGTCTACATAAAAAATTTTTCTTTCCAAACAGAATCTGGAATTGTGGATACCCCAGCTAAGAAACACCCCTCCCTTTAGCCTTCCCTTAGGACATTTATTACAGTATAAGTATCTTTTAAATGCTTGTTTTATCCTTTATCTTTCTGTCATTTGAGACCAACATATATACTCAATAAATATTTATTAATCCTATCAGGAATGAATGAACTTTTCTGGCCTCATTGACCTTGAGGGTGAGCTTTATGTTTACAGCTTGATCATAGTAACACTAACAGCACAGAGTTGAGATACAACTAAATTTCTTTTAGTCTAATCTTTTAACTTTTTAGTTTTGCTTTCCAGACTATACATATTTTAATATGATGAGTCCCCTGGTATCTTCTAAAATGATGTTGTTCATACATTATAATAAATTCATTTAAATCACAGTGGAGCAGCATTTCTCAACCTTGACATTATTTTGAGCTAGATAATCTTTTGTTTTGGACATTGTTTTACCTTGGACATTGAGAAATGTTTAATAGCACCCCTGTCATCTACCCACTGATACTGGTAGTACTGCTCCCCACCCGCCCCATTGTAACTCCCAAACATGTCCTCAGACAATGCTAAATTTCCTCTGGTAACAAAGCTGTCATCAACTGAGACCACCGCAGTAAGGTCAAGCACAGCGGCTTACACCTGTGATCCTAGCACTTTGGGAGGCTGAGGCAGGAGGATGGCTTGAACCCAGGAGTTTGAGACCAGCCAGGGCAACACAGTGAGACCCTGTCTCTACCAAACATTTTAAAAATTAGCTGGGTATCATGGTGCCTGCTTGTAATCCTAGCTACTTGGGAGGCTGAGGCGGGAGGACTGCTTGAGCTCAGGAGGTCAAGGCTGTAGTGAGTCATGATTGTGCCACACCACTCCACTCCATCTGGGCAACAGAGTGACATTCTCTCTTAAAAACAAAACAAAACAAAACAACAGTCCACTGCAATAGAAATGTCCACAATTGACCTCTGTTTCAAAAGCTTGCTTGCTTGACCAACATCCTTTACTCGCATGGGAAAACACAGAGGCTGAAGCCTCCTAAGAGCACCTGCTTTGCTTTGGCTCCAGCTGCTTAAGTCTCCACGCTTAGCAAGAGTATGTTGTGTTCGTTCCCCAACCTGCTTATGGTACTGGTAATCACTGTAATTTTTAAATTTAATTAAGCATGATGTAAAATTGATGAAATACAAGTGTGGAAAAATTCTTGTTTCCGTAAAAACTAAGTTGGAAACTTTGAAAAGATAAAACATGACAAGTCACTTAAGAAAAACTAATGTTGAATTAGATACAAATGTCTCGAAGTTCTTTTTCCTTTAAAAAAAAAAAAAAGAAGAAGAAGGAAACTCCAGTCCGGGTGCAGTGGCTCATGACTATAATCTCAGCACTTTGGGAGGCCGAAGCAGGTGGATCACTTGAGGCCAGGAGTCCAAGACCAGCCTGACCAGTATGGTCAAACCCAATCTCTATTAAAAATACAAGAATTAGCCAGGTGTGGTGGCAGGTGCCTGTAATCCCACCTATTTGGGAGGCTGAGGCAGGAGAATTGCTTGAACCAGGGAGGCAGAGGTTGCAGTAAGCAGTGATCGTGCCACTGCACTCCACTCTGGGCAACTGAGCAAAACTCTGTCTCTAAACAACAAGAACAAAAAAAGAAATTCCAAATAGTGGAGTATGGGTGGATTTATGCACAAAAGACAACGCAGAACTTTATTCAGTGAAGCACACATTCAGAGACAAAGGTGTTGGCCCTACCTTGAAAGCAAAAGACAGACACTAGGGGAAAGTCATGTTCATCACGTATTAAGTTCCAGCAGGAGAAAACTATGCTTTACACAGTCATGTGCTAAAAACTTACATGAGAGTTACAGATACTACTTGATGTCCGTGATTACTGAAAACCTGATGACTTCACTGGCGCATGTAGCTCCAAGAGTTAACAAGACGAAACAAAGAAAAAACCCCACTGTATTTGTCTGCAGTAATGTAGCTAGGACTCGTCATCCAGTCACCATTCTTTAGATCAGCAAATCGACAAACACTGGAGCTTTTCAGGTGACCACTTATTTGTTTTTATCTGTTTACTACTGTTAAACAGTCATCTGAATTAGTCACATGTTTTCATGAATTTATACCTTTTGTAAAGAAACCCTTGAGCGACATAAATTGAACAGAATATCCCTTGCTTCTTCTAGATTATGCTCTGTCATAAGTCAGTTGAGAGGATTTAAAGCAGGTGACGTAAAGACCATGCATTTTTCATTGAACTTTTACAGGCACAATGTCCATTATTAGCACTGCTTCCTAAGTGTAAATCATCTTTATTTGCTGACTAATGTTTATTCATGCAACATATTCATTAGCACTAAATCTACGTTCAGCCCAGGCGATGCTGGATGTTTTGAGAGGCACTAAGATGAATTTAGATCCTGATCCTTCTTGCCAAGTGTTTACATTCCAGTGAAAGAGACTGTATAAGGTACCAAGTAATGAATACGTTTCATTTTTCTACTATTGAAAACTCCCCTAAGTGCCGGGTGCTGTGGCTTATACCTATAATCCCAGCACTTTGGGAGGCTGAGGTAGGAGGATCACTTGAGGCTAGGAGTACAAAACCAGTGTAGGCCACACAGCAAGACCCCATTCTTACAAACAAACAAACAAAAAACAAAACAGATGAGGTGGGCATGGTAACATGCACCTATAATCTTAGCTACGTTGGAGGCTGAGGTGGGAGAAGCGCTTCAGCCCAGGGGCTCAAGGTTGCAGTGAGCTATGTTCCTTCTACTGCTCTCCAGCCTGGGTGACAGAGCAAGATCTTATGTCAAAAACAACAACAAAAAAGGCTACTCTAAGTCAAAGATCACATCTCGTATACAATTTTGAATACTCAGTGCCTGGCACACACCAAACACTCAATAAATATGAGTGTAATAGTCATTTCTACTGGCTGGTAATTCTACTCTCTTAAGTTCATTTTTTAAAAATGCCTGATATAGCAGTATTTGGAGTTTCATTGTACTAATTTCCTTTCCTTAGTGATCATTGCGAAGATAATCTGATTTCAAGTGAAAAGCAGAACACGAAAAAGTCTTTTATTTATTTATTTATTTTTTAAAGGAAGCTTCACCCTGTCACCCAGGCTGGAGTGCCATGGCGTGATCTTGGCTCACTGCAACCTCCGCCTCCTGGGATCAAGCATTTCTCTTGCCTCAGTCTCCCGAGTAGCTGGGATTACAGGCATGTGCCACCACACTCTGCTAATTTTTTTTTGTATTTTTTCGTAGAGACGCGGTTTCACCACGTTGGTCAGGCTGGTCTCCAACTCTTGATCTGAGGTGATCCACCCGCCTCAGCCTCCCAAAGTGCTGGGATGAGAGGTGTGAGCCATCACGCCTGGCCCAGATCACTAAAAATTGAATGAAAACAAGGATGCAAAAAACTACAAAGTGCAATTATATGTTCAGAGGAAAAGAACTGTCTCAGCAACTAAGAAGCAGACTGAGGTGATGGGAGGTGCTGGTTCTGATAAGTTGTGTATCCTTGGGCAAGTCATTTTACCCCTTCAGGGTCTCTGTGTCCCAGATGTCAAAGTAACACCACACCATTGTTGGTGTGATCATCAGCCTGAACCAACAGGAAAGCTCTCCGCAAATTTGAAGTTGCAGCATAAATTGAGTTTTATTGAAGGGAAAAATTCCCAGAAAAGATAGCAGACAAGTGTCCCCTGTGTCTGACACAGTTTCGGTAGATTATTTAGCATTCCTTTAAAAAATCGTTTAATTTTAAATATGTAGAGTATTCATCAGTGCATAGCGTGATGCCAGCTTTTATCAGCTGTCTGCAGTAACATTCCCTCGTCATCTCCTGTCCTTCCCCGTTCCTGAACTATGCGAACAGTTCTTTTTTTAGGAAGTGTTGAAGCAAGAGCACACCATCTATTTCTGTGCAGCTGCCAGTTTCCAAAATTAGCTGACAACTGTAAAACAGAAGACGTGAGCCCCCATGCTAATTGTGTGTCAGCAAGATAAATATTTTTAAGACCTGGAATGTTTTTCTCCAATGGTATCTTTAATTTTTTCCCCCAAAAGTACAGAGACCTTCTTTTTTTAAAAAAAGGTAAAATAGATTTTATTTTTATTGTCTGTCCTACAAATGATTTAATGTTCCAGTCGTAGGTGTGAGGTTTTCTTTATTGTAATTAAGAAAGTATTACAACCAAGCAGATTTTTCCCCTCCTCTCCCTTCCCCTTCCCTTTTTCCTTCCAGCCTCCCTCCCTCCCTTCCTTCCCTCCCTACCTCTCTTCTTCCTCCCCTCCCTCCCTCCCTCTCTTTCTCTCTTTATCTCTCTCTTTCTCGCCTTCTCTCTTTCTCTCTTTTGTCAGCTTGAGGCAAACAGTGGGCATTTTTAATTTGGATCCATTTTCAGATAAAACATAAACAAGAACTTAGCTTAAAGACATCATTACAGGCTGGGTGCAGTGGCTCACACCTGGAATCACAACACTTTGGTAGCCTGAGGCGGGTGGATCACCTGAGGTCAGGAGTTTGAGACCAGCCTGGCCAACACGGTGAAAAACCCATCTCTACTAAAAATACAAAAATTAGCTGGACGTAGTGGTGCATGCCTGTAATCCCAGCCATTTGGGAGACTGAGGCAGGAGAATCGCTTGAACCTGGGAGGCAGAGGTTGCAGTAAGCAAAGATCGCGCCACTGCTCTCCAGCCTGGGCAAAAAGAGCGAGACTCTATCTCCAAAAAAAAAAAAAAAAAAAAAAAAAAAAAAAAAAAAAAAAAAAAAAAAGACATCATTACAAAGGCATATATTAATTCAGGACAGTTAATTTTTTTCTTGTGTGGTAAACCTTAGCACTGGAAAATTCCAAACACCTTAGAGATGAAAGTTTCTTCTCTGTTAAACAAAATCTAAAGACACTGTTCTTTCCTCTCACTCTGATTTTCCCTCCGGTCATTCATCGCTGTTTTCATGCTTTTTGGCCTTTATGTCTTCTCTCCTACTTTTATTCCTTCTTGATTTTCACTCACATGATTAAAACATCAAAATGTATGTGTGTGTGTGTGTATCTGCATACAAACACAAGTAATTATTCTTACACGGTGACATCTACAATTGCACACATCCATGTATCTGTTCACACCAACCAGAATCTTCTTTAACACAAGCCACTATTCCAGGCCATTTACAGGCATCCACTCACTTAATCCTTATAAAAGCCTCATGAAGTAGTTATTGTCACTAAACCATGGTTAGGACGAGAAAAATGAGACAAAAAAGTATTATGTAACTTCCTGAGGCCACGCAGGCAATGACAGATAGAGTCAGGCTTTGAACACAGCCCAAGCATCCTGGCTCTGGAGCCCATGTTCATTAGGATGTGAACAACAGAGAAGTATGCATAAGCCACAGATACATTATCTATTCCGTATACTCGTGCACCCCTTCTGGCTTCTGCTATAGCAAATGAACCACAGCAACAAAAAAAAGCCCCATTGGCCGGGTGCAGTGGTGCACGCCTATAATCCCAGCACTTTGGGAGGCTGAGGCAGGCAGATCACGAGGTCAAGAGATCAAGACCCTCCTGGCCAATATGGTGAAACCCCATCTCTACTAAAAATACAAAAATTAGCTTGACATGGTGGTGCACACCTGTGGTCCCAGCTACTTGGGAGGCTGAAGCAGGAGAATCGCTTGAACCCAGGAGGTGGAGGTTGCAGTGAGCCGATATCATGCCACTGCACTCCAGCCTGGCAACAGGGCATCTCAAAAAAAAAAAAAAAAAAGCCCCATTGTTAGGAACTTCACATTCTAGAAGTGGGAGACAGACAAAAACCAAACAAGCAAATGAATATTGATTCCTACATTACATAGTATATGTTACGAAGGATGAAGCAAGATGGCGGGGTAGAAAGTAAAAGCAGAGGTGGTAGAGGCCGTAATTTTATACAGGGTGGTCCTGGAAGACCTCTCTGATGAGGTGACTCTGTGAATACGTGATTGCATTAAATGCAACTGCTTCCATCCCCACCTCCCTTTCTTATGCTCATTGCTTTCTTTTGCACTACTCTATTTCTTTCTTCTTCTCAAGATTTATGGGGTACCTGCTGTATGAGGCAGGTGATACTAGCTATTGTTGTAATTTAAGAGAAAATATGGGCATCCCATGTTTGTACATTCAAAATGCCTTAAACAAGCTCACCACATCACTTAGAAAACCGTAGGTTTCGACAAGAGATACTTTACATCACTACAGAGGCCAGCCTCTCAGATCTACTCCTGGGTGGAAATGATTGCAATATGAGCCAGCTACATTCGCAGATGTGGTTCTGCTTTCAGAACAGCTTCCCAAGAGCGCTCCTCTAAGTTCCTTCTGCCTAGCCTGCGTTCAAAGGAACGAACCTTTCTCTACCCTTCAGGTTCCAAGATAAAGTCCAGGAGGCGGAGTTTTGCTTTAAATCACTCCATACACTTTTGGGATTTCACTGCCTGGATGGAGGTCCGGACAGGCCCCAGGGCCAGGCTTGCGGAGAGGCGCTGCCCTGGGGAAACCGGTCTTCCATGCACAAATCCCTTAGTCAACACTCAGGAATGCACTGCGCGGTGCTCGGAACAAGCCACTTCCATCTGATAGTAGGCAGGCCTGCAGTCTGAGTTGTCAGAGGCATCGCTGCAGTTGAGATTCATTGAATCTAATCACTGACACGTACAGCCTCTTCCTGATCATCTTTCATTTTCCCTTGGGGAGTCCTGTTCAGAGTCCTTGCTATGATTTTATTTGGCTCACAATTTACTTGTATTATTTTATTTTATTTTATTTTATTTTATTTTATTTTATTTATTTATTTTTTTTTTTGAGACGGAGTCTCGCTCTGTCGCCCAGGCTGGAGTGCAGTGGCTGGATCTCAGCTCACTGCAAGCTCCGCCTCCCGGGTTCACGCCATTCTCCTGCCTCAGCCTTCCCGAGTAGCTGGGACTACAAGCGCCCGCCACCTCGCCCGGCTAGATTTTTGTATTTTTTAGTAGAGACGGGGTTTCACCGGGTTAGCCAGGATGGTCTCGATCTTCTGACCTCGTGATCCGCCCGTCTCGGCCTCCCAAAGTGCTGGGATTACAGGCTTGAGCCACCGCGCCCGGCATTTGTATTATTTTAGTATTCTTTCCATAAAAGAGCCACAAGTGTGTGCCTTTGTCCCTGCCCCTGTGCTCAAATGCCTTGCAAATCAAACTGTCAAAGGTTTCTCTTAATCACCTCCGCAGAGGAGCCCATCTGGTCCTGGCTGGCGTCTGTAAGGGAAGCCAGTGTGCACAGGGCACTGGTGTCCCTTCCATCATTTCGAGATAGTGTGAAGGGCTTCTGTTTGCTTTTCTTTCAGAAATGCGCTCTTCAGACGCAGCTCAGAAATCCACCCAAGAAAAGGAAGCCTGTCTTGGACACTGCTAGTAGCATTATGAGGATGTTCCCCATGCAGGCTTGGGTTTGCATGTTAATCATCATACACTTTCTGCTCTGTAATTCTACCACAGTTAAATAACGTGAGCCACTGACTTGGCTGTTAGTAACAATTCCTGCTCATTGAAAGTCACTCATTCAGACTTTAGCAGTTGCAAATGTAACCAGCTCTTGAAGACAGTCTCAGAGCCTAGAAATGTCACATGAAGTTTCATTTACCAACGTGTACTCCCAGAAACGAAAAGCAAAAGTCAAAGCAAAAATCAAAAAAGCAGACAATGCCCATGTGAGAGATATACTTGCGTTTCTTTTTCTTTTTTTTTTTTGAGACAGATTCTCACTCTGTAGCCCAGGCTAGAGTGCAGTGGTGCGATCTCAGCTCACTACAACCTCTGCCTCCTGCGTTCAAGCAATTTGCTTGTCTTGGCCTCCCAGGAAGCTAGCTGAGATTACAAATGCATGCCACCATGCCTGGCTAATTTTTGTATTTTTTAGTGGAGACGGGCTTTCACTATGTTGGCCAGGCTGGTCTCAAACGCATGAACTCAAATCATCTGCCCACCTTGGCCTCTCAAAGTGTTGGGATTACAGGCATGAACCACTGCACTGGCCTGTGTTTCTTTAAAGCTTTGTGAACAAAATGATATCTCTCCAAAACAAACCAAAAAAAGTGTATTTTTTTCAAGTCCTATGCTTGTACAAGTGGGAGAAGATCAGTTTATTAAAGAACTCTGCAGTTAATATTGCTGAATTATCGTGCTCTAAACTGCACTGCAATTCATACATGGCTTCTTAAGGAAAAACACACCAAAATAATTATTAATCAAAAGTAAAAATTTTATATAAGTTTGTTTAAAAGGATGCCTATTTTACAATAATGCCTAATTTTTTTCTATTAGTTCCCAGGGACATAATATCACTAATAAGTCCCCTTAATTAGAGAAAATCTTCTCTACTCTTGATAATTTCTGGATCAAAGAGGCATCTGCAAATACCAGCCTGAATTATGATGTTTGACTAATGGCCTAATCCATCAACCAACAAGTATTAGTATTGAATTCATTAGCATTTATTCATTTATTCAACACACATTTCTGTACCTCCTACTGTGTGTCCATCTCTACATGCTGGAAATTAGACAGGAAACTTTATAAACACGAGCCCCCTCTTTCATGAGGCTGTCTGTCTCCTGGGGAAGACACGGCCACAAACACTTACACAAATGAATACATAATGATAAGTCATGGGAGGAGATCTTATCTACCTCATCCCACTGATTCCCTTTTGGGGAGGGAAGAAAGGGAGTTTTTGCTGAAACAAATATCAAGGGACTTCATTCACCTCACAGCCAATGCCAATATTGGTGACTGAAAAAGGAGATAACATGGACAAGAGGAAGAAGATTTTTGTCTCAGAGATACTCCTTCTGTTTCTGAGAATGGAAAATGCCAAAGCTACGGCCTTCAAAGAGGAGTCTGTGTGAGAGCTACCAGGGCAGAAGTAACACGGGAGGTTCTGGTGGAGAGAGAAACCAGGGAGAAGAACAAGCAGCTTTGTGATAGCCACAGAAAGACTCCATCCAGGATGAAGTGGTTTGATGGATACGATGAAGAAATAAGCTACCCTAGCCCCTGGATTTCTGCTGCCTGTGATGAAGTAGGGGCCACATTATTTCCTCCTACCAGGTACTAGGAAGACTTTGAGGGACACAAGCCATTTCTAAGGACACAGCCTCTCTTGCCTCCCCCAGATACCCTGAAGTAAGGAACAGATTTGCTCCCATCTAGGGAGCAGTGTGGCTGCAGTGACCTTGGTCAAAAGCGCAGTCCCTCAGAGGACCTCCCTCTCCCTGGGCCTACCTCCAACCTGCAGTCAGAACATGGGGCTCCCCTCAGTTAAATGTATTATTTTTCTCTTTAAAAAATGCACCAGTGGCGAGGCATGGTGGCTCTTGCCTGTAATTCTAGTGCTTTGGGAGGCTGAGGCAGGAGAATCAACTGAATCCGGGAGGTGGAGGGTGAAGTGAGCCAAGATGGCGCCACTGCACTCCAGCCTGGGTGACAGAGCGAGACTCCATCTCAAAAAAAATAAAAATAAAAAAAAAAGTACCCGCAATTGCATCAAAGCTGTCTCTGGCTATGAAGTTGAAAACTCTTAGCAGCCACTTATGGAAATAGCAAAGAAATAAAGGTTGTTCTGATATGATTTGAAAGAATCTTTTTGTTGTTGTTGTTAATGTTCGTTTTTATTTTTTAATTTTCTGAACAATGGCTATAAACACATAATAAAATGCTTCTTTCTCCTGAAGCTAAAGAACCTATTTCCTTTCTCCAACAGTGTATTTATTTATGTTTAAAAATATCCTCTCATACAGTCTTTGACAAGGAACAGGGTAGTGTTATCAGCCCTTATTTTGCAAAGTAGCAAAGTGAGGTTCCCTGAGGGTCAGAAGGCAACTCAGAGCCAAACATCCACCCTCTGACTGTATGGGCAGGCTGGGCAGCAGCAGTATGGGCAGAAACAGAACTTGATTTGAGTCCTGAGCATAAAGGAGAGAGAGCGAGATGAACATTTTTCCATTCATGGGGCATTTTACCCATTTGAAGTAACACTACTCTGAGAGCTTTCTGCAGAGGGGTAGCTCATGCTATTTTAGACCCTTCAGATTTTCCAGGTTGCTTCTTGGACCATGCTGGGCAAATTAAATGTGGTATTCATCATTACCTCTGAAAATGCATATCTGGGTATTCAATGTATTCAACCATGATGGGGTCATGTCCAAATCTCTCATTTTAACAATCTCCAATATATCTTTTCTCTGTAGCAATGGGAATTTTGAACCAACTCCAGATGAAATTTACAACCTTCAATACATTCACAGATGACAATTATATATCTATAATCACTAAAAAATTAAAATAAAACCAACAGAAGTGGAATCAACAGTAAAAGAGCTAAATTATAGATAACAGTATATTCATAAAATGATACCTCATCTCATGAGTGTGGGTGCACTGCCTGCATGCCAGGATTTCTTTAGCCATTGGTGATATTCAGCATATTGCAATTGAGTGCAATTACAGTTAGCTATAATTAAGAACAATTACAGCTTTTATTTCTCTACTTGTTCTTTAAAAGCACATTTGTAATAAAACTTTTTTTAAAAGGTGAAGAATATAATTATACATCCTTATAACGTCTCAAATAATTAGTTTGACTAAAGTTTCTTCTGGAACAATTTTCATTTTAACTGTCAAATCTGCCATTTATAGTCAATGAAACATACTTAAAAAAATTCCATCATTAACCTTTTTCACCCCATATAGCTGTATATGAATTATCGGTACAAATTAAAGGTTTCGGTATTTAAATCTCTAGGGCCTGCTGCAAGCTGTGTGAATTTTTTCCCTTCTAGTTATGTGTGTGCATGCATGCGTGTGTGTGTGTGTGTGTGTGTGTGTATGTGTGTCTTTGAACAAAAAGGAAATGCTATATTTGTAGAGTATGTTTTCTTGATCAAGATTTTGGGAAAAGATTTCTTATGTTAGAAAGGTATGTTCTCGTGGCTCACGCCTGTAATCCCAGCACTTTGGGACGCTGAGGAGGGTGGATCACAAGGTCAAGAAATCTAGACTATCCTGGCCAACATGGTGAAACCCCATCTCTACTAAAAATACAAAAATTAGCTGGGTATGGTGTCATGTGCCTGTAGTCCCAGCTACTCAGAAGGCTGAGGCAGGAGAATCACTTGAACCCGGGAGGCGGAGGTTGCAGTGAGCAGAGATTATGCCACTGCACTCCAGCCTGACGACAGAGCGAGACTCCATTTCAAAAAAAAAGAAAAAGAAAAGGAAAAAGAACGGTATGTTCTTGTATGTTCTCAGCTTTGCCTATTACAAAACACTCTCCCCTCTTTGTTTATTTACTGTATATTTTTATAGCATCAAAACTAAGAAGTCCCTGGATTGTGACAGGTCTGCTTCTCAGTTTAGTAATTTATGGAGCACATGGTCAATATCAGCTTACTTAGGACTAGTGAAACGCTACCTTCTCATAATCTAGATTCTGACTCAATGCTACTTCATTCCTGCTTGTCTCCTGTGCCGGACTGTAGATTCCATGAGGGCAGCAGCTTGGGTGCTTTTGTAACATCTCCATCATGAACACTTAGGACAGTGAGTGGCTGGTGCAAAGTGCTGGGTAAATTGAACACACTGCATCAGCAAAGAGGGCTTTTTTTCAGGTCTTTCCCAGTTATGTTGGGGATAATTAAAAATTTTATCACCTGAGTGACTTTGAAGATAGAAGAAAATTAGGTAGTACAACTCTGGAAATTAAGAATATTTTCACCATGTATCCTGTTGAATTAGCAGACCTGGGAAATAAATGGTGAGACAGCCTACGCATGTTGGGAATGAGGAGTTGGGACAGATCATCTTTTAAGATCTTTTACAACTTTCATCTTTTTTTTGAGACAGTCTGGCTCTATCGCCCAGGCTGGAGTGCAGTGGCACCATCTGAGCTCACTGCAACTTCCGCCTCTTGGGTTGAAGCAATTCTCCTGCCTCAGGCACCCCAATAGCTGGGCCTACAGGTGCATGCCACCACACCCAGCTAAGTTTCTTTCTTTTTTCTTTTTTTAGTAGGGATGGGGTTTCGCCATGTTGGCAAGGCTGGTCTCGAACTCCTGGCCTCAAGTGATCCTCCCATGTTGGCCTCCCTAAGTACTGGGATTACGGGCGTGAACCACCATGCCCAGCCTCAAATTTTAGATTACTAGTAATTTATCAAACTTAGACCAAACTCTAATGGCAATTTAACATAAAGTTAAAATGGGTATGTGTAATTGTGTGGCAGTGAATAAATAGTAATTTCATTCCTAGGAAAGATAATGAGTGACAAAGATACGAATATACCAAAAAAAAAAAGCTGTTACTAAAAATACTCTCAATATTCAAAATACTGAAATTACTGGATATACTTTATTTTGTAAACTTTACCATTTATTCCGTAACAGCCACCAATTATTACATACTATGTTTTAATCATTTTGCTTAGCACTTCACATACATTCCATAGGTTGACAACACTGTTAGTTATTAATTATCATGTCCATTCTTCAGATACAGAAACTTGAGGCTCAGAGAAGTCAAATCAGTTTGAACCCAGGCCTGTCCAAGTCTAACGTGAACAGTTAAAACAAGCAAATGAAACAAAACATAGCTAATCATGATCAAGAGACATCCAAACAGGATGATAATCTGGGTGGATCCTTATCTGAAGGCTGAAATGAGAGAAACAGGGATCTAAGAAAAAAGTCCCACTCCCCAATTTTACTTATTGATCCTGAAGTGTTTTTCTAACTGCTTCTCAGGAATTGATACTTTCTATGACAAAGATGTATATATACATATTAGAAGTTTTGAAAGCAGTTATGAGGTAAAATGGTATTTATCAAGGGTATGCGGGTGAAACTGTATTTCTCAGGAGTATGGGGTTAAAGTTCAGTTTAAACCCTCCCCAAGTGTACCAAAGGCAGGTGCATGGACATTAATCACAGCGATGTCTGCAACAGAAACAACCTAAATGCCCACGAATAAGCACATGGCTACATAAACTGTGCTATGGATGTTGTGTGCAATCTAGGGAGTGGTTAGAAAGAATGAGGTAGACTTCTATATTCTAATATAGAGCAGGTTGGACACAGTGGCTCATACCCATAATCCCAACACTTTGGGAGGCTGAGGTGGGAGGATGGCTTGAGGCCAGGAGTTCATGACCAGCCCGGGCAACATATTGAGACGCTGTCTTTACAAAAAATAAAAATAAAAATATTATCCAGGCATGGTGACACATGCCGGTAGTCCCAGCTCCTTGGGAGGTAGAGGATTGCTTAAGCCCAGGAGATGCAGGCTTCAGGGAGCTATGATCACACCACTGCACTCTAGCCTGGGTGACAGTAGGGGACTCTGTCTCTAAACAAAAAAAATTAAAAATAGATAGAATTACAAGGCATGTTGATTGACAGAAATAATAAGATACAGAATAATATGGTTCAGTTTAAGGATGTTTGTGTTTAAAAATAAAAGACACAGATGAATAAAATATTCCATGGGTACATTTAAGTCTGGACATGGATGGCAACGGTCCTAGAAGGGAACACAGCAGCGTGATCCATGGTGGACTCTGTAGAGAGGAGACAGCAGGTGGCTGGCACAGAGTGCTGGGTGCCTCCTATCCCAGGCACTAGCACCAGGGACACCCTTAACTCACCACACCCATAGCCGGGCCAGGTCCAGCCACATCAGTGAGTCTTTTATGCTATGCAGGCATGCGTGACCTGGGGATCAGCTGGCTTCCCCAATGACTGCATGTGGGCCTCCTGTCCTCTAGGGGCACTACAGAAAAGCCTGAGGCCCCTGTGCAGTTGGCTCTGCATCATTCCTAAGCACAGCTGCACTCCACTATCCCTGATGCCCTTCACTCACCACCAGGAGGAAATGGGGGTTTAGTACAGGGTGGATACTCAGCACCATGGAGGCCCTTCTGAAAACAAGGGCAGTTTATAAAACTCATTTCACTTGGTCAGGTTGGCCTAATAGCATGTAGTTAGATTCCTGAAATATGTACAGTCAGTTTTTATACATTGACTCATCTTTAGACTCCCTATAGAAGCTTTCTTACTTCAAGTGGCGCTTTTGGACTCTTTTTGTAAGAAATGTGATCCATTTCTTCTTTATCTGTTTTATACATTTGTATTTTCATCAATTGGGTTTGCTTATTGGAAAGTTCCATCATTAATAGAATTATCCACAATGAGGGGTAAGTAGAAAGTGAGGAGGTATGTGTACTAACAAAAACTCAGTCCTAGATGACAAATGTGGCTGAGTTGTATATAGCCATCACCGTTTTCATCTGACATCTGGGAGCAGATAGGTCAGATTTTTCTGGGATGGTGGACTGGTAGAACCCTCATGTCCCACAGATATCGCAGGGACATTATACAAAATAAATGGAAATGGAATAATGTGAGCCAGTATTCCGGTGGAACATGTCACTTAGCTGATACGCATAGTCAGGGCCAGTCTTACTGAGATTAGGAAATGGTATTGAGGAGCTCCAAAGAAATCTCACTTTCCTCTCACTAACTTAAGCTCCTAGACCAGTTCTCTGATAGCTGAAATTTCTCTTCTTTCGCATTCTCTCCTTTCTTTCTTCCTCTCTTTCCTCTCCTTTCTCCCTCCCTTCTTCTCCTTATCTTCCCTCCCTCCCTTCCTTCCTTCTTCCTTCCTTCTCTCCCTCTTCTCCCTCCCTACCTCTTTTCCCTCCCTCCCTTCTTCCCTCTCTCTCCTGTCCATATTCGCTTCCTCTTCTTCTTTCCTCTCCTCCCTCCCTTTCTTTCTCTCTCTCCTCTCCATCTTCCCTTCCTCTCCTTCCTTCCTCACTTCCTCTCTTCCCCTCCCCACCCTCCCTCCTTTCCTGAGCTTTACTAAGGTACAACTGACAGATGATCAACTACACCCACTTAAAGTACAGGATTTCATAAATTTACACCCGTGAAGCTATTGCCATAACCAACATAGTAAACACACCTAACAGCTCCAAAGGTTTCCTTCTGTCCCTTTGTAATCCTTTCCTCCCTTCCCTTCCCTGTCCCCAAGTAACCACTGATCTGCCTTCCTTCACTCTAAGTAAGTTTCCATTTCCTGGAATTGTATATAAATAGAATCCTATGGTACGTACCCATTTTTTTGGCCTGGCTTCTTTTACTCAGCACAGTTACTACAGGATTCACGCATGGTGTTGCCTGTATAAATAGCTCATTACCTTTCATTGCTGGGTAGCATTCAATTGTATGAGTAGACCATGGGGCTTATGTGTCGATATTTTTCTTGAAGAACGTGTGGGTTGTTTCCATTTTGTTGACTCTTACAAATAGAGTTACTATGAACATTCATGTACACATCTATAAAAACTGTATTATTTCCTTGCTTTTGAGTAAACATCTAGGAGTGGAATAGCTGTATCAAATGGTAGGTGTGTATTTAACTTTTTAAGAAACAGCTAAACTGTTTTCTAAAGCAAAGGTGAGAGTGTACTATTTTACATTCCTACCAGCAGTGTGTGAGAGTATATGAGAATTCTAGTACTTCCGCTCTCACTATGACTTGGTATTTTTAATTTTAGTCATTCAAAACTGTGGATAGTGGTAGCTCAAGGTACATTTAATCTACATTTTACTAATAACTAATGATGTTGAGAATCTTTCTGTGTGCTTATTTGACATTTGTGTATTTTCTTTGGTGGAACGCCGATTCAAATCTTTTGCCCAGTTACAAAAAAATGGGTTTCTTGTTTTCTTATTGTTGAATTGTCAGGGATTCTTTATAGTTGAAAGTATTCTTTATACATTGAAAGTAATGGCAAAAACCCTTATACATATAGTTGAAAGGATTCTTTATACATTGAAAGTAAAGGCAAAAACTGCAATTATTTTAGCACAAACCTAATATGTTCTGGACACAATTCCTTCATCGGATATATAAATGTAATAATATTTTCTTCTAGTCTGTAACTTCTCTTTTCATTCTCTTATTGATGTCTCTCAAATAAAATGAGTTTTAAAAAACTTTAGTGAAGTCCGGTGTACTAGCTGTTGAATCACGCTTTTAAAGCTGTATCTAAGAACTCTTTGCCTACTCAAAGTCACAAAAATTTTTCTCCAATGTTTTCTTCTAAATGTTTTATAATGTGAAGCCTTATATTAGGTCTGTGGCCATATTGAGTTAATATTAAAGTGATGCAAAGATTAAATATTTATTTGTATGTGGATGTCTAATTGGTTCACTGTCATATGTTGAAAAATTCATTCTTTTCCCACTTCATTGGCTTTGCACCTTTGTGGGAAATCAGTTGTCCAGATATGTAAGGTCTCTTTGCTTGATATATGTAGGTTTTCTATTCTGTTGCCTTGATTAATCTATCTTTGTGTCAAGACCACACTGTCCTGATCACTGCAACTTGATAAAACATCTTGAAATCATACACTGTTAGCCTCCCAACTTTGTTCTTCTCTGTCAAAGCTATTTGATTATTTTAGGTCCTGTGTCCACATGAATTTTATCAGAAAATTCTACCAAAAAGTCCTTGGGGTGTTGACCGGTATTGCATTCAATCTATAGATCCTTTTTTGGGGAGAATTCATGTGTTAACACTATTGAGTCTTCTGACCCATAAATTCAGTGTGTCCATTTATTTAGGTCTTCTCTAATTTCTCTCCACAATGTTTTGTGTTTTCAGTGTACAGATTTTCACCTCTTTTGTCAGATTTATCCCCCAATACTTAATAATTTTGAAGGAATAACAGGTACAGTACACAGAAATACTATTTACTTCCATTTATATATCTTGTACCTTGCCAACTTGTGAAACTTAACTTATTAGTTCTAGTAGCTTTTTTATTAAGATTTTTTTTTCAATTTTCTACATCGACAATCATGCTGTCTGCAGAAAGACAGTTTAATTTCTTTCTTTTCAATGTAAGTGTCTTTTATGTCGTATTTTATATTGCATTCTTTCTGACCGTGCTGGCTACAACCTGCAATAGAATGTTGAATGGGAGTGGAGAGGGCAGACTCATTGTCTTCTTCCTGATCTTGGAGAAAAAAGACTCAGTCTTTCCCTATTAAACGCTATAGCAGCAGGGAATTTTCTGCTACTAGATTAAGGAAGTTTCAGGTTGAGAACTTTCCCTTCTATTCCTAGTTTGCTGAGAATTTTTATCAAGAATGAATGTAGAGTTTTGTCAAATCCTTTTCTCTATCTATTGAGATGATTATGTGGTTTTTCTCCTTTAGCTTATTAATGTGATAAATTATATAAATTGCTTTTGGAATGTTATACCAATCAGACCCCAAATGATTATGATGAATGTCACTTTCTATAAATTGTTGGATTCAATTTGCTAAACTTTTATTTAGAATTTTACATCTATGTTCACCAGGGATACTGATCTTTAGCTTTCTTTTCTTGTAGCACCTTTGCTTGTGCTAACAGGGTGATGCTTATCTCATAGAATGAATTGGAAAGCATTCCCTCTTTTAATTTTCTGGAGGAGTTTGTGTAGAATTGGTATCATTTCTTTTTTAAAATATTTATAGAATTTATCAGTGAAATACTCTGGTTTGTAGTTTCCTTTGTGAGAAAATTTAAAATTCAATTTCTTATTAGATATGGAAACTCAGGTTATCTATTTCTTGTTGAGTGAGTTCTGAAAACTTGTATCTTACAAGGAATTTGTCTATTTCATTTAAGACAGGGGTTGGCTCTTAGTCTGTGACATGGTTTGGGTCTGTGTCCCCACCCAAATCTCACATCAAATTGTAATCCCCAATGTTGGAGGTAGAGCCTGGTGGGAGGTGACTGGCTCACAGGGGTAGATTTCCCTTTAGTGCTGTTCTCGTGAAAGTGAGTGGGTTATTGTGAGATTTGGTTCTTTAAAAGTGCGTAGCACCTCCCCACCTCCTCTTCCTCCTGCTCTAGCTCCCTGATCACTTTCTACCATAACTGTAAGTTACCTGGGGCCTCCCCAGCTGTGCTTCCTATACAGCCTGCAGAACCATGAGCCAATTAAACCTCTTTTCTTTATAAATTACCCAGTCTCAGGTATTTCTTTACAGCAGTGTGAGAAAGGACTAGTACAGTCTGTAAGCTAAGAATGTTTTTTACATTTTTAAAGGTTGGGGGAAAAAAACACGACATAGACCACTTGTGGTCCTAAAAGCCAAAAATACTTACTATCTAGTCCTCTACAGACAAAGCTTGCTCACCCCTGATCTAGGCTGTCAAATCTATTGGCATAAAGTTGTCATAATACCCGTGATTATCTTTTTAATGCCCGTATAATCTCTAATGATATCACCTCTTTCATTTTTTATATTCATAAACTGTGCTTTTTTTCCCCCACCACACCCCATAAATCCGTTTGGCAATTTTACCAGTCTTCTCAAAGAATCAGCATTTAGTTTCATCAATTTTCTTTGTTGGTTTTCTGTTTTCTGTTCCACTTTGACTTTCATTATATCCTTTCTTTCACTTATTTTGTGTTTAATTAGCTCTTCTTTTCGTAGTTTCTTAATGTGGAAGCTGAAGTAATTGATTTGAGACTTTTTTGTTTCTAACCATAGAGCTTTAGAGCTAACAGGTCCCCCACAATACTGCTTTAGGGGCATTCTTTGACTGTGCTGTATTTCTTTATCTATTCAGTTAAAATACTTTCTGATGACCATTTGATGTATTTGACCCATTCATTATGCAGAAATGTTTTATTTTAGCTTCAAATATTTGGAGACGTCCGATTTATAATTCAATATTTTTATCATTTACATATCTTGCATCACTTGAATATTTTTAAATTCAATGAGACTTGTTTTATGGACCAGGGTATGAACTATTCTGCTAAATGTTCTATGTGCACTTAAAAAGAATGTGAATTCTGTTGTTGGGTGTGATGCTTTATAAATGTCAATTAGGTCAGGTTGTTTCACGGGTTGTTCAAATCTTTTATATCCTTACTGATTTCCTGTCTACTTGTTCTATCAATTATTGAAGAGGAATGTTGAAAACTCTGACTATTGTGGATTTGTCTGTTTCTACTATCAGTGTTTGTTTCATGTATTTTGAAAACATGTTATTAGAGGCACTATAATTTAGAATGATGATATATTCTTGATTAGCTGATGAACTGACCATTTTATGATTATCAGATGACCCTCTTTATCCCTGGAAATAGTCTTTGCTCTGAAATTGACTTTGTCTACTACTAATAGAGCCACTCAAGCTTACTTTTGATTTAGGTATTAGTTTCTTAAGACTGATATAAGAAATTATCAGAAAATAGGTGGCTTAAGCAATATAAATTTATTCTCTCAAATTTCTGGAGGCCAGAAGTCCAAAATCAAGCTATCGGCCTACGCATGCTCCCTCTGAAGAGCATCAGCTCAAAAGGTTCCAAATAGCATCATATAATTCACATAAATTAGGTTTGGTGAGACACTGGGTATGATCCAAAGTGGGAAAATTCTTGTCTGTCTGTGGACCTGTGATACTAGAAAACAAGTTATCTGCTTCCAACATACAATGGTGGGTCAGGCATACAAAAGACTTTCCCATTGTAAAAGGGAGAAAATTGAAGAAATAAGGGGTTACTGGTCTAAAGTAGGTTTGAAACCCAACAGAGAAGGTTCCATTAATCTTTAGGGCCAGATAATATTCTTTGCGGCTTGATCCACCCTCTAAGCCCACGAAGACTGAACCAGTCACTGTTTCTGGACCTACAGAGACCACATTGGCCTCTCATCTATGTCCACTTTTCTGTCCTCTGCCTCTGGATGTCTTTCTTTTCTTTTTCTAGAAAGGTAGAACATGTTTATAGCTGAGCAGTTCTATAAGCCTGTTTTCTGCCTGTAGAAGCCTAGAAGTTCAACCTCCTTCTTTCATTTCATTCTGTCTCTGTTCCCTTCAGTACAAGCAGTCAGTGTTTCTGCTGATATAATGTTCTCAGAAAGCTTGTTGCTCTCCTGTGCCTGCTGTGAGATCCATACCATTACACAAGAAGATTCTGCATGGATCCTTCCTGGATGACCCATCTCTATTGCTGGCCTCTGCTGAGATGGTTGCTTGGGTCCATGAGTCATAGGCCTCATCTCCTCAGCAAAGGTTTGTCCAGCCACACCCTTGGCCACATTGTCTGGAGCTTATTTTCTAAATAGGTTGAGAATTTTCCAAATCAAGTGCTGTCCTTCTTTGTTTAATAGTTACTCCCTCAATATTTTTTCCTTTCTCTCTCATTCTGCCATAAGCAATAAGGAGAAAACAGCCCATATTTTCTACATCTTTCTTGGAAATCTCTTCAGCTAAATTCCCAAGTTTGTTGCTACAATTTCTACTTTCCATCAGACCCTAGAAGGCAATTCAGCTACATTTTCTACCACTTTCTAAAAAGCATCTCCTTTCCTCTCATGCCTGGTAACATATTTCTTTTGAGACCTCACCAGAAGCACCTGAAATATTCTAATTTCTACCAACAATCTGTTCATGATGATATAGGTATTCTCTAAAATGATAGATGCTTTCTCTACCATGGTCTTCACTTCTTACTGAGCCTTCACCAGAAACATCTTTAGTGCCTGTATTTCTACCAATAATCTCTTCAAGGAATTCTGGTCTTTTTCTGTCATGGTATCTTAAAATTATTCCAGCCTTTACCCATTACCCAATTTCACAGCCACTTTCACATTATTAGGTATTTGCACAATAGCACCCCATTTCCCAGTACAAAAATCAACATTAGTTTCCTAAGACTATCATTACTAATTACAGATGGTCCCAGTCTGATGGTGGTTCAACTTACAATTGTTCAACTTCAGAATGGGTTAATCAGGATAGAACCCTGTCCTAGGTCAAGGGGCATCTGTATCAGAAACAAGGTGCTTTCAAACAACAGAAATTTATTCTCTCACAATTCTAGAAGCTTGAAGTTTGAGATTGAAGTGCTGGTAGGGTCATCCTCTGGTCTGAAGATTCCAGGGAATAACATCTTGCCTCTTCCTACCTTCTGGTGTTTGCTGAGAACCCTTGGTATTCCTTGGCTGGCAGCTTCATCTCTAGAGTCTCTGCCTCTGTTGTCACCTGTCCTTTTATGTGTGTTGTCTGTGCCTCTGTGTCTCCTCTTTTCTTCTTATAAGAATACCAGCCATATTGGATTTAGGGCCCATCCTAATCTAGTTTGCCCCTATCTTAACTAATTATATCTCCAAAGACCCTATTTTCAAATAAGGTCATATTCGAGATTCTGGGTGGACATAAATTCTTCACAGACACTATTCAACCCAGTACACATAGTGTGTCTTTTTTTATCCTTTCCCTTGTAACCTGTTTATATTGGCAGTGCATTTCTTGCAAGTAGCATATAATTGGATCTTGCTTAATTAATGGCTTATGACCTCCATTGTGGAGGCAAGTCCCTTCTATGTGCTGTACCCACTGCCCTGTGGTACTGAGGTGTTCCTGTCTGACTGATGGGAATGGGCACTATTTTCAGCCCTGTATGACTAGCGGTCACTGTTAACTTTAATCCTTTCAAGTGGTTATCTCCCCAGTTTCCAGTAGTTTCTTTACATGCATACATCAGTCAGTACTAAGCTAAGTCCTAAAGGGGGACTTTCTACAGATCTCTGACGTTTTCACACTACATAGCTCTCAGCTCTCTAGTACTCTCCTGTGAATTCTAGCCACCTTAATCTTCTTGGACTCTCTGCTTTGTTTCCTTAACTAACAGAGTCTACCAGCCTCCTTCTGCCCCTTCCAAATACCTTAAGCCATGGCCTGGAAACTCTCCCAAAGCAGCAAGTCTGGGGAGCTTAGAGTTCATCCCATTTGTTTCCCATCACTGAAAGATCACAGCCCTTCATTGCCTGTCACCCAGTGCCTCGCAAACGATATTTTTCCCAAAAGTATAACTTTAATATATGTTAAAAATGTATTTAATATATTTTGCCCATGTTTTTGGTTTTTCATCAGACAGGAGAATAAATCTAGTCCATGATACTACATCTAGGTCAGAAGCAGATACCCTGCAGTTGAATTTTTTGGGACTGGAAAATAAATTGTGAAATTGAAATTTTCTTGAACTGGAAAAGATTTGTCCAGCCACACCCTTGGCCACATTGTCTGGAGCATATTATCTGAATAGGTTGAAAATTTTCCAAATCAACTACTGGTACTTCTTTGTTTCATAGTTCTTCCTCATTTTTTTCTGTTTCTGCTCTCATTTTGCTATAAGCAACAAGGTGAAAACAGGCCATACTTTCTACATTTTTTCTTAGAAATCTCTTCAGCTACATTCTCAAGTTTGTTGCTCACAATTTCTACTTTCCACCAAACCCTAGAATGCAATTAAGCTACATCTTCTGCTCAATTCCAAGTAAGGTCAAAAATGTATAGGGTGGATAATACAGTCAAATTCACATCAAGATGGTGAATATTTCTTTCTTGGGAAAATATCTTTATGGGGTAAGTCCATAAAGGACATCAGGAGGCAGCTGGGCTCAGGGGTTTGATATCCTGGGTTCAAATCTTGGTTCTCTAACATATCAATCAGCTGTGCGACTTCAGCCAGGTTATGTCACCTTTGCATCTCAGTATCTCCTCTGTGAAATGCAGATAAATCTGGACTCTTGTAAGGATTTAATGTGATATCACTCAGTACAGTGCCAGGCATATAGTAGCTAGCACATTTGATTCTCATTGAATATGGACTCATATTATTATAAGTTTCACTTCATAATAGTACCTGGAGACCACAAGTGGAGCAATGTAAGAGAAAGTATTTGCAAACACAGTACTGGGAGTTTTAAAAGGACATTTTCCAGTTTATAAACAGAGTATGAAATCATATTAGACTTCTGGTGTGCCCATCAACAGAGTGAATTCACCACAAAGTAGAAACCTACTGCCCTGCACTCTAAGTTTGTGAATGGGATTAGCACCATTTATAAATATGATGCCTGACAGGCTGCCTGTGCTCAGTTCATTTTTTTTTCTTTCAGGTAGCACATTTTTTAGTCAATCATAGTAGACCCCTCTTTCCAGTTAATTGTACATTTCCTAAGTTCAGACAAATTTTATTATCAACTGCCTAAAATTCCATCCTACTGGTGTGATTGAAACCAGGGCCTGGAATGTCTGTGTGCTAAAGGAATTTTCACATTATCTTTTCAACTGTGCCATGTATCTGTGGCTTTGATAAAGTGGATCCACTTCAGAACAATGCCAGACAAATCAAGTTACTCAGAATCTCATCTCACAATGTGGTCAGGCTACTTCCAATATCAAAGCTTAGTCATTTTATACATTAAAACCATCAAGTTGGTGACCTTGAGCTGGTGAGAGGATTCATCATCGGAAATCCAGTAACATGTTACCAACTCCCAGACCCCAATTTTATTCTATTTGACTCTTTATAATCCATTTTAAAGTTCACATTATACCTCCTCTCTGCACTTCAAATGTTGGCCTCTCGCCCAAAGTGGTAAACTTCTGAGATTACTTCCAACTCTTTTTTTGCCCAAAATGAAAAATCTATCGCTTGGCTTTTTAAAAATTTATTTATTTTTTTGGCCTATAAGAATCAGGTTAAAAACTTTTTTTGTTGTTGTAATTGTCTGTTGTCGTTAAAAATGTCTCACGTTCATTTCTGTTGTGGTTAACACAGTCATTCTGCCCCAAGAACTCTCTCTGATTCCAGAAACCATGAAAAGCACCCAGTGCCTGCCTTCTGATATGGTTTGGATCCGTGTCCCCACCCAAATCTCATGTTCAATTGTAATCCCCAGTGTTGGAGGTGGGGCCTGGTGGGAGGTGATTAGATCATGGGGGAGGTTTCTCATGGATGGTTTAGCACCATCCCCTTGGTGCTGTTCTTGTGATAGTGAGTGAGCTCTCATGAGATCTGGTTGTTTAAATGTGTATACCACCTCCCTCATCTATCTCTTGCTCCTGCTTCCACCTTGTGAGGTGTCCCGCTCCCTTTTTGCCTTCTGCCATGATTGAAAGCTTCCTAAGGTCTTCCTGGAAGCAGAAGCCACTATGTTTCCCATACAGCCTGGAGAACCATGAGCCAATTATACCACTTTTCTTTATAAATTACCCAGTCTCAGGTATTTCTTTATAGCAATGTGGGTACGGATGAATACACCTTCCTAGACTGGGTTTGCTCTGGGAACCCTGTACAGTAGACAAGGCCATAGTTTTAGGTCCTGCAGCCCCACACAAGTCCATAGTGGTGACTTGTAAATCTTGCATCCTACTCCTGCCTGACTCCTGGGTTTAAGCTGTTGACCTCATGAGAGTTGATCTGGAAACCACTTGGATGGCAAAGGAACTGTTGGAAGCCTCATGTATAATGGCACTTCGATAATCTTAGGGCTCAGATAATTAAGTTCTTTCTCTATGTGTAATTACAGTCAAGCTGCTTAGTAACTTGCTGTGTGGCCTTGAGTGAGTAATCCACCCTCTCTTGTGTCTCTGTGTGAAATGCCCTGCCTCTGCAAAATAAGAAGAATTTTATTGACCGCCCTCATTGGGATTTGGGCTGGATTAATTTTTTGCTGTATTTTAAAGAGCAGTTAATTCCAATTCTCGCTTCAAAGCAAAGTGTTAGAACGTTCTGCTCTAAAGTTATCCAGGAAGTCCACAAGGAGCCAGTGTTAGGAAGGATACAATGAAGAGAGAACAACCGTAAGAAAAGAAAGATGACAAAAAAATGATATCAACATTTTCCTCTTTCTTTGTTTGACTTTCAAGTCCTATCACCTCCACCCAAATGTAAGGAATAACCAAGCTCCATCCTCCTTGACAAACACATTTTCCTGAGTTAGCTTTACACAATAACAACAAAAATCATCTCTGTGTGCTTTTTCTCCTCTGTGTCAATACCCAATGTCTTCCTCCATGGTAGATTTACAAAATTTAGGAGTGAGGCTGGAAGTTTTCCAGTGAATTGGAACAACATGTAGAGCCTGGCAGTAGACCTGACACATTGTCCAAGTTCACTGCATGTCCCAGATAGTTCAAATCACAATGGGAACTTATTTTCCATTACTATAGAAGGCAAATAACAACAATGAAAGCTTCACTAATGAGAATGAATGCAGAATGGAACATTTTGATAAACGGAGATTTCTATTTGTAGACTCTGTGGTTGAAACTCTTAAGTGTGAAGCAATTCACTGTGAGTCGGCTCAGTCTACGGGAACAAAAAAGGGTGCCTTCCGTTTGTGGATGGAGGCAATCTGAAGAACTCTCTTGCTGAACATGCATGTGTGCTCCAGATCAGGCCAAGGAGATGAGGAGCTCTGGGGGATGAGGTAGAAAGACCAACCACAAGGTAGAGCATCGGAACTTGGGCCCGGGTGGGTGAGTGACCTTGGCTAAGTAACTGGACATTTCTAGTCTCTAAGGAAGCTTCCTGCCTAAACCTGATTGTGACCCTAAAATATTCTAGACGTTGTTTGGGTTTTTAGCAAATCTATGCTTACCTCTATGCTTCTTTTCTTAATTATGTCTTACTTTCTTAATTATTTCTTGCTCTCAAAAGTGGAGTTCAAGAAAGCAACCTGAAACAAGAGTTTCTATTTATGTGGGCACTAATTATGTAAAGGTTTTTTTTTGCATATTATTGCTTATGCTACTTGATGAATGTCTATGTCTTGAAATAATAGAAAATCATTAAGGCAAACATATTTTAAAGAATAAGCCTTGCAAGCAGTGTCGCTCAAGAGGGAATGGTTGTCAGACGTTAGATTTTTCTAGCACTCAATATATACTGTGTCATTTGCTCCTCCCAATGATCCTGCAAGGATTGACGGCCCAATTTAACACTTTACAGATGAGACAACAGACTTAGAGTGATTAACAGACTCTTCCAAGATCACAGAGGTAATAAGTGACAGAATTGAGACCAGAAGCCAGAGGTGATCTGACCTTGAGGCCTGTTGCTCTGTAAATCCATCCTGTCTGCCCGTGCAGCTAATAAACAGTGAAGCAGCCACATCGAGTCATGGAATGAACCGAGGCCTGAAGTCAAGTCTGGGTTGAAGTCCAGCTCTGCCTCTTAAAAGCTCATGTCTGAGTCATGTCAACAACATCTGAGCAGCTGTTTGTTCATTTGGAAAATGAGAAATATGACACATACCTCTCAGGGTTGTTGCAAGGATGAAATTATAAGCTCTAATGTTTGTAAGTATCTAGTGCTGCATCTGGCACAGAGAGGAAATTCAGTAAAAGGTGCTGCTACTGATGGTGACAATAATGATGATGATGACAGAGAAATCTTTGAGATTTTGGCATGTACAATAATAAGAGCTATTCTTTAAACTTTGTCTAGGAGGAAGGAACAGCATTTCTCCCAGGGAGTTTGCCTATCAGGGTAAGTTAGTGTTGCTTGCTCCCCAGATGCCCTTATTTGGCTAAGGATTTATATGAGAGGGAGTGAACAGCAGTCTATTCCCAGTTGCTTACATTAATATATGGGAAGGCAGTACAAATAATCCTAAACAGATAATCTAAAAATTACTTACATTTGTTCTCACCTGGAGTCTATATGCCTAATCATCTGGAAATAACTTTAAACATATGAAAAAAAATTACACTGAATACGATGCTGGTTTTTTTGAGATGAAGTCTCCTTCTTGTCTCCCAGGTTGGAGTGCAATGCCACAATTTCATCTCACTGCAATCTCTACCTCCCAGGTTCAAGTGATTCTCCTGCCTCAGCCTCCCGAGTAGCTGGAATTACAGGGACCTGCCATCATGCCCAGCTAATTTTTGTATTTTTAGTAGAGATGGGGTTTCACCATGTTGGTCAGGCTGGTCTTGAACTCCTGACCTCAGGCGATCTGCCTGCTTTGGCCTCCCAAAGTGCTGGGGTTACAGGTGTGAGCCACAGTGCCCAGCCTATGCTGGTCTCTTTAATCACTTTCCTCTCTCTTCTCTGTTGTGGAAATGGAAGAAACACTTTGCACACAGATATGGAGAACAACTAAAACCAGCTTCACCTCTCAGCGAAAGTGCTACCTTCCAAGGCAGAGAGGTGCTTAGTGGTTCAAACAAAGTTTACTTTCAAAAAATGGGCAAATCCTAAACAACCCTAAATTTCATCCATGTCCATCAGACTACGGGGAAAATCAGTAAAATTATAAAGTAATCATTTCAATAATTGTAATAATGCACAACTGAATTTTATACTCTGCTTTGTAGTTGACAAAGCATTTTTTTGCCATGACATTTTGCAAAGCTCAGCCACTCTTGTAAGTTGGTCTAGACCAGCAGCTGGTGAGGGGTGGAGGGGGCATGCATTCCCACGTCCTTAATTCCGAGTCTGTGGGCCTTCCTTTCTACCTTACTGTCCGTGATGTAGACAATTCACCCTTGAGCAATCCATGCCTAGATATAAAGCTATATGGAAATACCCCTGATTTCCAGAAAGCTGGCCAATACCTGTGTAGATCATCTTCAAACTTGACAAGTCATGATTCTCCTTCTCTTTGGCTGTTCATTTTACTCTTACTTTGAACTAAAGAGAAAAAAAATCATGAGAACTTACCATATCCACATGCCACTAAAATTCTATCAGTTGCAGTTTGGGGGGAAAACACCCTCCTCATTGTGACCCTGACCCCATTGTTTCCATCTCAGGAAACTGTATACTTTTGATTTTGGCATAGAAGATAAAGATGAATGGTGATCCACATTGGTATAGGACTCTCCTAGTGTACATTCCCCACATTTATCATGCACAGGAAAGACTGGACACTCTTCCAGGAAGAGAAATGGTCCCTGAAGAGTCCAGATGGGCTATGATTTTTCTTAGAATCAGAGTGCTACTTTGGAAGACTCTCCTATGCAATACTCTTGTGTTATGCTCCCCTCCTAGGGCCGGGGCAGGAGGAAGGATACTTTATGCTTTCTTGACCAGCAGGTATATGCTTGGAGGTGGCAGAATTAAGTTCTGAATATCAGTGCCCAAGCCAGGCTAGATCTGCACATTTGCTCATGAGTTTTATTACAAAGCAAAAGTCAGACTGACATGGGCCAGAGACTGCTAGAGGTCTTTTGAGAGAAAATATATCACCTGAATCTTGCATGTTTCTGGTGATCAGACATTCTCCAGTTCTGATAGAGTATGTGCAAAACCTCTGATTTTAATGAAGAAACTACTCACAATAATATATACTTGCTTAGGGACAGCAAAAAAAAAAATTTATTTTAAAAGGTATTACCTGCAGTGATAAACATCAGCCTATTTATCACTGTTTTGTATCATGCTGCCTAGAAAAGAAAAACCTCAGAGTCCCATAAGTGGAGTACAGTATATGATTTCTTTGAAACTTCATTAGGTGTAGGTTAACCCCTGTGAAATGCCTCCATCACATGGCATTACTGGGAAGAGGTGAAAACAAGAAAGCAAATCCATGGATTTCAGAGTGAAAATCCCTTAGGCTTAGTTTCTTCTCTGTTGGATCTACCCACATGAACATTTTATATTGCAGGATTTTAAGTTTCACAACCTCTTCTGCTTTCTTCATCACAGAAGATTTTACATTAAGAGTTTTGCATATTTGACAAGAGAGGAAATAAAAAGAGGGTGAGGGGTGTCTCTTGGACTGTTTGATGTCCCTTCTCTGGGCACAAATTCATTCAATTATTTAATAGGCACTAAGAGTCTATGATTTGCTTGGGTAGGGCAGGAAGACAAAGATGAGAGTGACATGGTCCCCACTCCAAGAAGCCTATTATCTACTGGGGGAGACAGACCACATTGTAGATAAATAACGAATCAGTTATAAAAGATACATGTACAACGTGCCAAAAGGTTTCGGAAAGGAAGTCACTCACTAATTTTGGTGAGAGATGGTAACAACTGTTTGCTCTGGGTCTTGAAGGGCAAGCCCGAGGTTACTAGAAAAAAAGAGTATTTGAGACAGAGAGAATAGATCAGGCGAAGGCATGGAGGTGTGAAAACATTGCTCAAGCCTGGAGCATGCAGACTTTCCAAGAAGGCTTCAGCCCTAGGCTCACAGAACACAGAGAAGAGTTTCTGAATGAGGCTGGACAAGGTATGTCTTGCTTTTTTGTTTACCCACAAACAATCTTTTATGTAAAACAGAGTCTCTGTTTTCCATTTGTTAGTCTCAGAAATATCCAAATTCACTGATCTAATGGGTCCTTATAATTGAATACTGCTCTATAACCACATGGTAATTTTTAGCTATGCTTAAAGTTATGGTATGAGATGAAACTGTTCCCCCAACTCATCCCCCAAGAGAATTCAGTCTACAGGGGTGCCTGTGCCATGCTCTTCACACCCTACGTACACATTTAAATTTCCTTCAGAATGTGTCCAGTAAGCAAGTCATACCTGGAAGGAATGTCTACATTCTTTCTGCTCCCATCTAACCCAAGGTGATTTTTCACTATTTACATCTCTTGTCATTTAGAAATTCAGTATGTAAATCATTTGCTATGTTATCCATAAATCTTATGCACATGTACATCTTGACATCCTAAACCATCCCCCACATACAGTTTGTGCATCAAAAGTCTACAAAGGCTGGGTGCGGTGGCTCATGCCTGTAATCCCAGCACAGCACTTTAAAAAGCCAAGGTGACCAGATCACTTGAGGTCAGGGGTTTGAGACCAGCCTCGCCAACATGGTGAAACCCCATCTCTACTAAAAATACAAAAAATTAGCCAGACGTGGTGGCATATGCCAGTAATTCCAGCTACTCAGGAGATTGAGGCAGGAGAATCACTTGAACTTGGGAGGCGGAGGTTGCAGTGAGCCGAGACTGTGGCATTGCACTCCAGCCTGGTGACAGAGCGAGAATCTGTCTCAAAAAAAAAAAAAGGTCTACATGGAACAACTGCATTTTCCTCTTCCCTCTTCAACGTTTCCCAGACAATTTTAAATGTTTTGTTTCAGTGTTCCACCAGAAGCTTTGATGTATGAATTTCTAAGGGAAAAAAAGACAACTAGAAAATTTTTTTTCCAAGTGTGCATAATATTCTAAAAGTGGTTATAAAAAATAGACCAACAACCAAACAGATAATCTCTATCAGGCAAACATGGGTTTTGGTACTATTGGTATTTGTTTTCCCCACTCAACAGAAGCAAAATCAATTGGACAAGTGGCCTAGTCGATTCAAATGAACTTTGCAAACTATCACCCTGTCATAATAATATGCACTGAAACGCCTGCCCGAACTGCTTACATAACACGGTTCTTATCACATGAGATTTATCAGCAACCGCATTTTTCTTAGTAGGCTGGAGCCCAGTGAAGTCAATGGTGAAAGAGTCCTATTAATCATAGTTGAACTTCGCGTGCTATCTGTGATACCTTGTAAAAAGGAGGGTGATAAAAAAGATGCATAGTGACACTGACTGTCAGAAATGCTTACGGGATGATGTGCCTGTATCAGATGGCTTTGCAAGTTGGATTGGCATTCAACATTCTACAAGTGGAGCTTAGGAAAAAAAAAAATAACAATGCTACAAATCTGGGAAGGAATAGCTCCAGGCTTCTGCCAGTCCCTGGTTATTTTAGACCTGGCGACAGGGAGTGAATGTATGAGAGACTGCCAAGGCAGCCATTTGAAACTGCAAATTCAGGAGGCTGTGACACCCAGGCAAAAATCTGTCTCCCCCTCCCACCCTACTCCCCAAACCTCACCGCATCTAGAAATGCAATTTCTGTGAGAATCCCTTGCTTGGCATACCAAAAACAGCTTATAAATGTCAGCACCTCGCTCATTAATTTTGTTTTTTGTTTTTTTCTGAGACATGGTCTCACTCTGTCATCCAGGCTGGAGTGCAGTGGTGTGATCACAGCTCCCTGCCGCCTTGACCTCCCAGACTCAAGAAATCTTCTTACCTCAGCCTTCCAGGTAACTGGGACCACAGGCGTGCACCCACATGCTTGACTAATTTTTTATTTTTTGCACAGATGGTGTCTCACTATATTGCCTAGGCTGGTCTTGAACTTCTGGGCTCAAGCCATCCTCCTGCCTTGGCCTCCTAAAGGGCTGCAATTACAGGCATGAGTCATCATGCCCAGCTTCATTTCCTTTTTTAATGCACATACATGTTTAGGCTGTTGTTCAGTTGTCAGACTCTTCTTCGTGTATCTGTGCAACAGTCTCATTTGTCAAAAACATAAATATCAGGAGGGCAGCCCCTCTGTTGGCACGTTGCCTATATTCTGCATGTCTCAGTGTTCGGTGAGAGTTCTAAAATAATGAGGCTCAAACTTATTTATGAAAGGCTGTTATATTATATTATATTATCATTTTGGGTGATGGTTTTCTCCCAATAGTTTTGTCTTGAAGCAACAGTTAAAGGGGTAATAGATGGTCAAGTGAGTTATGCTGGTATAACTAACTTGGGCTAAAAACAGTGCCTGATACACAGACTCAGTAAAAACTTACAAAAAGAGAGGAAGGAAGGAAGGAAGGAAGGAAGGAAGGAAGGAAGGAAGGAAGGAAGGAAGGAAGGAAGGAGGGAAGGGTAGGAATGAAGGAAGGCAAGAATGAAGCAAAGAAAGAAAATGACCCTGGATAGAACATTAATTTAAAATATGAAAGACCACCCATCCAGATTATTAGAATATCTGGGAAAGAGGAGTTATTTCTGCTATCATGAGATGTGGTAGGCAGACTCATGTTCTTCCAAAAACATCCACAGTTTAATCCCTGGAACTTGTGAAAATATTATTTTATATGGCAAAAGGGGTTTGCAGATGTGATTAAATGAAGGATCTTAAACTGGAGAGAATATCCTGCATTATCCAGGTGAACCCAATGTATGCACAAAAATCTTTATAAGAGAAAGCGGGGAGCAGGAGAATGAGGGTCAGTGGAGGAGACTGGGAGACAGGAGATGGGAAGCAGAGGTCAAAAAGAAGAGATCTGAATGTTACATTGCTGGCTTTGAAGATGGAACAAGAGGCCAGGAGCCAAGGAGTGCAGGTGACCTGTGGAAGCTGAGAAAGGCACATCAATGAATTCTTTCTAGGACCTCTGGAAGAAATCCTGAACCATAAGATAATAAATTTATGTTGTTTCATGCCACTACATTTGCAGCAATTGGTTATAGCAGCAACAGGAAAGTATTACATAAGATTTCCATTTTGTTTACCAGGTGCTTATGGAGACATTTTTGTGTAATTTTTTAAAAAAACTGTTCTGTGAGCTTGCTTCCTTTATGTAAGCATTTTTATAAACTTCAGGAAGTCAGAGGAGGTTTGTTATACAGTTCATCACAATAAAATTCTTGTCTTCTGCTTGTTTCCTGCTAATCTACAAGCCTAGATTCTAGATTTAGACTAGAACTGCACTTATATTTCTCATGTAATTTTTAAGAACAACTATCTACCATTTGATAACTTTTCTTCTAGAAAGCATATTTCCCCAGCATATACACTAGTGTGAAGTACATACCTACATATAGTCTGTAAAGACTTATCGTTTTAACCTTTTTTTTTTTTTTTTTTTTTTGAGACAGAGTCTCATCCTGTCACCCAAGTTGGAGTACAATGGCATAATCTTGGCTCACTGCAACCTCCACCTACCAGGTTCAAGTGATTCTCCTGCCTCAGCCTCCCAAGTAGCTGGAATTACAGGCAAACACCACCAAGCCCAGCTAATTTTTTGTATCTTTAGTAGAGACAGGGTTTCACCATGTTGGCCAGGCTAGTCTCAAACTCCTGACCTCACGATCCACCCCCCTCAGCCTCCCAAAGTGCTGGGATTACAGGCGTGAGCCACTGTGCCCAGTCAACCTATCATTTAATCTTAAAAATCACTTACTAAGTGCTTAGCATGTGCTAGATAAGTGCCATTGCAGAGGAGGCCACAATAAGCATGCCACAATGAGCATGCATGTACACAGAATAATCACTCAACACAAAAAGACCAAGTGACCCAAAGTCATACACAGTGGCACTGTATAGAAGTGCAAAATCCTTCTCAATAAATAAAACAGAATTTCATCTGGGCCCTAGTTTGTTCAGATTTCCTCAAGTTCAGGAAAACAGTATGAGTAAGGAGTTGTGGTCATGTAAGTATAAGACATAGTCTAGAAATGACAAGAAGTCAAGGATGGTTCAAGCACAGTGTATGAGTGTGTCTGGGTCTTGAATTTATGGGTAGGCAAAAGAGTAGTACACATGAAACACATAAAGGGTAGGATAAGTTCTGTTCATAGTATTAAAAATCCTGTTAAAGAATGTGGACTTTCTTTTGTATATAATGAAATAAAAAATTAGGGAAATCCGGGAGTGCAGTGTCATTCAGGTTTGTGTGAACTCATACTTTGACTTTTGACATTTAAAAGCAGGTTTAGCAATGGGCAATGGTTAAGTTCAAAACTGGGGTGAGAAACATCACACAATACCTTCCAGATTGTCCAAACCACTTCTGACAGTGGCTGGCAGGCACAGGTTCTACTTTCCCAAAGCCAGGCTCTAGAAAATACACAGCTCCCTCATTTAGGAAAACCCCATTTATTTACAGCTGTTCTTCAAAGAGTCACTGTTACAGAGCTTTGAAACTGGAAAAAGACCTTCAAGATGATTGTTTACTCACTCTTGGCTGTTTTTATTTAGTGGTGGTAGTGTTCTTTTTTCTTTCTATTTAAATGCAAACAAAAGGAGAGCAAGAAAGAAGATTGTGAGGTTCCTTGTAGATTCCTAAATCATATTCCCAAACAGCTCCTGACAAGGAGGAGGAAGACAAAGAGGAAGAGTAGGAGGGAGGGGAGGAGAAGGAAGAGGTGTAGAAAGAGGAGGACAAGAGTAAGAAGGAGGAGATAAAGAGGATGAGGATGAGGAGGAGGAGGAGGAGAAGGAGGAGGAGGAGGAGGAGGAAGAGGAGGAGGAGGAAGAAAAAAATTATGAGAATGCCTAGCCCTCATCATCTGTTCAATACTAGTAGCAGGAGGGAAACGTATTAGGCAAAACCATATGAAACTGCCGTTTCTGTGGGTAAATATGGTCAAATATCAGCAAGTGGCCTTAGCTGTACCTGTCTTTCTCCCCCTCTTTCCACCCTTGAGATGAGTTTCTCCTCACTACTGCAGGACTCCACACCATCTCAGTACACCAGATGAGTCCAATAAGAGCACTGGCCGTGGATCCTGTCCCCTTCACAATGTCACTCTGGCCAGGGACAGCATGAGGAGCACACAGCTAGACTCCCCATAACCTAAAAATGCCATTCCGGTGGCAGCATCCATGATGACTGTTTGGATCATACAGCGAAAAAATCAAGAGGGCCAGTTTCTGTAGAGAACACACTTTTAAATGAAGAATCTGTTAGAGCTGCTATTGGATTGCAACATGACTGCTTGAATAAAACATTCTTTTCCTTATACAGGATAGAAAATTTTGGAACATGAAAAACGCTATACTTCTCAAATGTTATTGCTTAAATGCTCAATTTATGTAAGGAATTTTAAAGCTAAAAGTAAATACAATGTAGCTCAGTTAACATTTAGCCTCATTATTTTTCTGTAGGTTTTTAAACATGTACATATTTGCTCCTCTAGTCAATGTGTTAATTTGCCAAGATCTATAAAGATATTTCTCTTGAAAAGTAAAATGGATAAACATGCGTCTGTTACTAGATTAGCAGAATGACAGAGTATTGTCGAGTATTGTGTAATGGCCTGTTAAAATACAATAACAATGAAAGTAAACTATTAGTCTTGCTCTTGGTGCTACCTTATCTTAATTAATAAGTGTGAAACTAACATTTCAAGAGACAGGAAGAATGACAATAAGCCCCTTTGCCATCTTATCATGCCCAGAGCTTATAAACCAGGGGAAAGTGAACTTTACTATTTAGTCATGACAAGATCATATTATTATAATAGAAGATTCCTAGTCTGAGGGTGCTTTATGGGGACAGGCAAAGAGATCAAAGGTTACCAATGTACCTAGAAGTTGATTTTTTAAAATTTGATATTTAAATTTTAGAATAATAGAATAAAATAATAGGAGTAAAATAATAAAATGCACTTTATTTATCAAGGGCCCAAATCACAAGAAAATCTTAAGGGAGAAAATTCACATGAGGCAAATTGTCATTAAGTATGATATTTTCCCTCTCTTAATATATTATAGAGTTTCTCTCATCAATGAAGGGATTGCTTTTTAGAGCAATAAAACCCCATGGAATAATTCAATTTGTTCATGTTAGCAGAGGGATTTTCCAATAATGAATTGAGTTTCATGAGAAAGACAGGACACATTTTCATAGCTATGAATAAGGATTAAACCAATAGAAACTTCCTTCCCTGTTCAGACAAGTAATATAGTGACAACGGAACACTTTCCCTTTGTGGTCAAGTCATGACAGAATGGAGATACATTTAAGAAAACAAACTATGAGGGAAACCACATTTCGGTTCTGCTCTTGGATGGCAATTTAAGCCAGAGGAGGCCACTCTGGGGATTCCCTGCCTGTTTTCTTCTTCCCTTACTTCCTTTCTTCATTGAGGTCTTTTTTTTTTTTTTTTTTTTTTTTTTTTTTTTTTTTTTTTTTTGAGACGGAGTCTTGCTCTGTGCCCCAGGCTGGAGTGCAGTGGCGCGATCTCGGTTCACTGCAAACTCCGCCCCCCCGGGTTCCCGCCATTCTCCTGCCTCAGCCTCCCGAGTCGCTGGGACTACAGGCACCCGCCACCTCGCCCGGCTAATTTTCTTGTATTTTTAGTAGAGACGGGGTTTCACCATGTTAGCCAGGATGGTCTCGATCTCCTGACCTCGTGATCCGCCCGTCTCGGCCTCCCAAAGTGCTGGGATTACAGGCTTGAGCCACCGCGCCCGGCTATTGAGGTCTTTCGACTTCACTTTTCTTGTCAATTGCATCATGTTATAAGAATGAAATCATGAGTCACAAGATGGAAGCCAATAGCCATCTAAACAATGTTGATAAGCATTCTGTGGGAAATGGGAAAACCAGCCAAATAAATGGATATGGTAATGATGGCATTTTCAGAGTTACGATGGCAATCCGCTGGCTTTGCCAGATTCACTTTCTGCCCATTTCTCCTGAAGTGTCCTTAAAAACATGTTAAAAGATGCCAAAGGGCAGTAATACTACATAAGAAAGTGTCAAATGAAATATTACTAATGTTTGGGAGAAATTGCCCCAATCTCAAAACAAGATGGATCATATTGAAGACGGAATAATATCCAGTCATGCCTAGACTTCGGAAACTTGATAAAGTGGAATGATGTTGGGTGAATGACTGTTAGGCAGCAGCAGTTTTGTCTGGCATCTGCATAACAACTTGCTGTTAAGTTCCACATCTGTAAAAAGGGATTCTAGCAGCACCGAGTGGACTCTGAGAGATGACTCTTTCAGCATAAGACACATACCTATCCACATATCAAGACTTTAAAAACGTCAAGACTAAAGCAAAATATTCTCATCAAAAGTCAGATTGGGAATTCAGCTGACTTGTAACAGTTCATTTCTTAGGAAAAAAAAAGAAAAGAGATCTGAGTTACATATGAAAAATGCTTCATGATGCTAAATCTGGATGGTGGGTTTACCTTTGTCTAACACTCCCAATCTTTGGACAGAGGCATTACGTTTGAAATATCTCATATTTTACTAACAGCTGGTTTCCCTAGCCAGACTCTCTTTCACAGCTTTAAACTTCAGAAAAAAGTGAAGTTAAAAATTTCTTTTTATTCTGAAGGAAATAGGTAGTTACTCTTGAACTCTGTACGCAGCCAGATGGCTTTCAGATTTTAAGGCAACTGTAAGTCTTGCTTGGACATGCGAGGTCTCTCAAAATATACCATCCATGCGCCAGTTCTGAAAATGTATGTAAATATATTCCAGTGATAAGTGAGATGAATCAAAGGCAAGAACTTACGCATGGCAGGCAAGTCCAAGGACAAAAGGACAGTGGTGAGCAACTGACCAAGGTGAGCCCATAGAATCACGTCCTAGTAACAGTTATAAGTGAAGTTGCAAAGTTAAACATGCATGTTAAACAATAGTTTTTGGAAGAATCTATTTACGGTAGCAATCATCAGGGTCTGGAATTCTATGTGACACAAAGATTAGTCAGAAGGTGGGTGGGGAAAAATGAAATGCCCTAAATTCATCACTAAAAATAAGGAAGAATAAAAAATGTGGCCCTTGAATTAGGTCATTCGAGTACACAAGACTACTTTTTTACCTTCCAGAAATATACCTTCCTCATCACTGGGAAAAATAAAAGCAGAAAATAAGACAAAGAATTCTGGAAAAAGGCACAAACATAGAATGTACAAAACATGGCAGAAGTTAGCCCAACTATTTTTGTTAAGACAAAAAACGTCCTCTTTCAAGAAATTTGCTTTCACTCCACTCTGTCTAAACAGAGACGCTTATTCTACTTCTGCTGGCTTTGGCCTAGTTGCTTGGTCTTTCCTTTTTGTGTTTCCCAGTCTGTTCACTTCTTAGCTTCAGAAATTATGTCTTCCTGTAAAATCCATATGCTCAACATATTTTAGTCATAGAGGCTGAAGCCAGTATCCTTAACACCCCAAATCTCACTTGAAGGATTCTCAGGTGAGAGTCAGTCCTGAAAGGATGTGGTTAAGGCTCCTTAGCACCCTTCCCTATTTGACCATCCTAAGGAACAAAGTCAGAGAATTTCCAGAGCACACTGATCACCCCTATTTTCTTTCTGCTTAGAATATTCAGGCCTCCAAATCATGGTATTTATCTTTTCAGCCACTTGTAAGCTCAAAGACAGCAGAAACTATAACATGGGCCTCATAACAACAGGCATGGGAGAAAATCTAAGTCTTCCCAAACCCAAATTTCATGTTTCTCTTCCCTGGTAGACCCAGCCCCTCACAGTTTCTGTAGAACTTGCAGGAACCAATCTTTTGTCAAGAAACAAGGAACAGTCTCCTCTTGTGCTAGCTCTCAAATCATGCCCATGTTCTTTTATTTAGTTATTTCCAGAATTAAGATTTATGCTCCTTGAAGACAGAAACCATTTCTTACCCTTCCTGATTCCCATTAGATTGGGCACATTTTCTTCTACTTAGAAGGTTGAATAAATATTTGCTAAATGGATTTAAACTTGAAAATTGAACTGCTTGAGTTCACCCTGTGTTAGATTACTCAAGAGGTTAGATGTCAGGTTTTATAATTAGGAAGATGGTCACCTCCGTGATGCCATTACTGTCAGACTAGACAAGAAGATTCAGAAAGTGTATGTGGTGAGTGGCAGGTGTGGAGTTGGGGGAGCAGCGAAACTATTTGAAAATGCTGGAATTATTCCACCCAAGGAAGAGAAGGATTAAGAACAGGATGGCGGGATAGCAAGGTGCGCTGGAGAGAGAAAGCATTTATTTCACGTGGAAGGCACAATCACGTGGAAGGCACTAGGTAACAATTACATTTGATTGGGCCGAAGGAAGGATTTCTTAACTCAGTGTTAAACGATTTAGACAGGTGCCCTGTAGACTCTTTTTCTAGAGAGCTTTCAAAATGGAATTGCCATCTATCCCTTCCAAATGTTTTAATCACAGGGCTTTCTGGGAAGGTAGGCGTAAATTCAACACTGTATTTTATGTGTAATTCTGAGAATGTGTGGTATGAACAACATCAAACGTGATTTGATTTTCTTTTTGATTTTCTTGTATTTAAAAAATACATCGGCCGGAGTCAAGTTCTAAATCAAGTCTTTAGCGTGGATTTAACCAGGTTGCGTTTGAAAATATTAGCCAGTGCGTGGCACTACACATTGTATACGTTGGAGAAATGTCCAGGAGTGGGCGCTCTGGGAGACACAGGAGCAGCCAGAGAAATTTTCTGTCTTTGTCAAATGCAATGAATTGCATTCACCAGGCCCCTTGTTTAAATGTGTTATGAAAGTGACACAGGGTTTACTTTCCATTATGAGAAAGTACATTGCCGTGCAGGCTTGGAATTAACTGTTTTCATTTGATTACCTAAAGTATAACTCCCTGGGATGTGAGTACAGTCATCCCCGTTATTCTCCTGGATACAAAGAGACAGGTAATTAATGGCTCCTTGTGCATCCTGGCAAAGACAAAAAAGGAACAGGAACGGCCCTGGGAGTGAGGAGTGTGAAAAGTAAAGGATAAAATCTTAGTTTAATTTTCTAGACAATGCATCTGAGGGAGGTGGGAGAGAATCAACAGCAAAGCAGTCATAGTTCTTCATTTCCCCTGACCCTGATCCTCACCCAGAGCGTGGCGGAGACGAGAAGATGCTGGAACAACGCTGTCATGAGGACAGCTGCTTTCTTCTGTGTGTTTGTGGAAAAGAAAATCATGTTTCCGTCGCAAACAATTATGTGATCTCAATTTGAATTGGAAACAAACGCTCTCTCCTTCACAAGCAGTGATGCATTGTCACTCAGAAAACCCTCCACTCACTAAGATGAGGAGAGATTTCTCAGCACAAACGACCAACTTGAGAGGGCTGGGCTGAAGTGGAGGGCATTTGTATGACCCCTTGTCTAGGCCTGCCCACTTGGACATGCGTATACAAGATCTTTACCTACCATCTTATTCAAAGAGCAGACAGAAGCCCTCCAGTCTCAGGCTTGAGGAAGTGAGCAGACAGTGGCATCGTGGCACAGAAGCGCAGGTTAAACCCAAGGTTTCATGGAAGGAAACGGGTTCACACACAAAGCAAGTGTTTGCTCTGTGTCTTGTCTGGGAAAGTAACCCTCTGTGCTCAGAGACTCACAGAAAGGCCTGTTTGTTTTTTCCCATCTGAGGTTGGTCACCAGATTCGCTCAGGGAGATGGCCCCTCAACCGAGCAAAGGAAAGAGTGGCCCTTGAGTCCAAGCTAGTTGACATTGGAATCAATACCCTTCCTTCTAGTGGAGAGTGAATGATTCTATTAGAGTCATACTGTGGCCTCTGGGAGCCTCACGTTGGAAGGTGTAGTGGGTGGTGCTCATTTCTGGGTCTAGCTGGGAAATTCCTGCTGGCAGGTGAGCAATCCCAAGCTTTTTAATTGCCTCAGCTGCTGGTAGAGGCAGGGAGGTCCACTTGCCCCCTCCATTGGTCTTTTGTCTATCAGCCATCCCCTACTTGGTTTATTAATTTTCTTTTTTTGGAAGAGTTGGAAGAGTGCGTCTTCATTGGCATGTTCTGGGTTAGGCTGCTAGAAAATTAGATCCTATCTGGATGAATGAATAAAAGAGATGTATGCTGTCAACCACATGAGGTCAGAGGCTACGCTAGACCTGCTGAATATAATACGCAAGAAGTAGAATTATTGAATAAATAAAGGAAGGAAGAAAGGAAGGAAAGAAGGAACGTATTCAGCCTCCTCTAAGGATGGCAGTAAAATGGTTCCCTCCCACCCAACTCGTCCGACTCACTCATTATCCTGCAGCCTTATCAATTCTTTCTCCAAATTTCAGGTTGCTGAGAAAAATCTTCCATCCATTCAATCGTGAAAGGAAAATAAATCTTGGGGCCCCCAAATCACTAAGCTAAAGAAAAAAGTCAAGCAGGGAACTGCTCAGGGCAAAACTGCCTTTCATTCTACTCAAAGTCACTCCCCTGCTCACTGGCATAAATTCATATCTGATTGTCTCCTTTGGAGAGGTTCATCAGAAACAAAAGAATGCAACCATTTGTCTTGAATCTGCCTATGACCTGGAAGCACTCTCCCCATTTCTAGTTGTCCCACCTTTCCGGGCTGAACCAATGTTCATCTTACCTATGATGATTGATGTCTCATGCCTCCCTAAAATGCATAAAACCAAACTGTGCTCTGACCACCTTGGGCGTATGTCGTCGGGGCCTCCTGAGGCTGTGTCACGGGTGTGTGTCTTTGACTTTGGCAAAATAAATTGTCTAAATTAACTGAGAGCTGTCTCAGATATTTGGGGTTCACACAGGAAACTGTCAGTCATAATGCCCTGATGATTAAGTTGAAGGAAAGTGGAATTACTGCTTGCCCAGATCACCACAGTGCCCTCTACTTGTTTAAGGCAAGTCTACATTAGTTGCTCACCTTTATGGAGCCACATCTTTAGATGCCTCCTGCAATGGGACTCTTGTAGAAGGAAGCTAACACTCTCAGTACTCTAGAGGAGTACAAATAAGCCTTCTGGGTGGCATTCAGCTAAGGAAACGTGAGCTTAGGAATTTCAGGTATGGATCTGAATCTCCATCCTACGTACATGCAACCATGTGTGCGTGCACACACATACACACAGACCACACACACATTGCATGTGCACAAACATTGCTCCATTTAAACAAGCATCTCTTAATTTATATCTGAAATGCCACTCTCATCTGAAGGAGAGCATGATGATGCTTTCTTGGTTTTAAAGACGGGAGAAAGGAGAACATAAAAGACATAATCCCGTAAGTGGAGAGGCATTCTGGAGAGTAGGAAAACCAACACATATAGGGAGAATAGGGGTCAGTGAAGAGGCATTTCCACATTGCACATCTTTGTCCTGCAGACATCAAAAAATCAGAGCCGTCACACTGCATTAAAAGTAATCAGCCTTCTAAAATGCAGCACTGTTCACCACATCTCATTAGAAGACACACTTGTTCAAGTGTGTGAGAGTCTCTGGCAAGTGAGAGTAAAGAGGCAAAGAGGGCGTATATTATGTACATAATTCTGATCAGTGGCAGGGCATTTTTGGATTCTTTGTGTCTGAGAAGACAATGGCAGTTTAGCACAGAAGTGCAGGTTAAATATAAGGTTAACCCAAACTTAACTGTGAGGTTGGAATGCTCCCTTACCAGAGCATAGCACAATGGGAACGCTCTCTTCCTCCTAAACGTAACTCTGCTTCTTCCCACCTCCCATTTTCCTAACATATTTACAGGAGAAGGGATTTCCCCCGTTGGTATTCAAATGGAAACTGACATTGGGTTTGTAGCGTTTTTATGTGGTCCTTTGCACAAACCCAGGGATTAGAATAAGCCTCAACATAAGCCATAGGGAAGGAGCATAAAAAATGATTCTAAACTTCACCTCTGCCCAGCTGACTCCTGTAAGGCACAATTGTGTTTTAAAGATAACACTTTGGAATGGCTCAGGTACATATAACGCCATATGCAAGGCTTTCAGATGGTGGCAAATGCCATCAGTACTTACGATCCCTGTAGGCAGGTTTTCTCTTGCTGTGTTCAAGTTTGAATGGAATATAAATGCACCATTAAGGCTGCCCTAGAAGTACAGAGAGCAGTTGTTGCATAGTTAAGCGAAAAGGCAGCATTTTATGTCTGATAGAGCAGTCATCTTGTAAACAGCAAATTGGTAGAGAGAGGCAGGGGGAAGAGATGTATGGAGAGTAACCTCAACAGGAGAGGGAGATGGAAGTTGCAAGTTCGTTTGAAATAACATACTGTACCTTATCAAGCTTTTGGAGAAAAAAAAATGCAGATTCTTTTCTAGGCTTAGAAGTAAGGTGCTTATCCCTCATCCTCCCACCCCAGCACAGGCAGAAAAGCCACTGTGATCACCACCACCATTGTTAGTAAGAAAGGGGGAAGAGGAGAAACAACCCTCCTTCACTACAGTAAACAAAGCGAGTTTAGCCCGTCACAGTGAATGATGAATGGCTACCCATCACTTTCCTAGGGAGAGAGAAACCCAAGATTGTGTATCAATTTTTATAATTTTAAGGCTGAAAGATAATAACTCTGTAGAAATGGAGCAGACTATATAAAATCCCCTCTGAAAATGTGATTACACGTAAAAATCCATAAAAATGTACAAAGTGATAGATGAACCAAAACTAAACAAATGCAGTTTTTTATCCTTTTGGAACTGAGCAGAAATAGCATATGTAGAGAGAATGATTTTATTTTGTATTTTTAAAAGAAATATTTGGAACTTAATTGAATTATCCTTCTGGTGGGAATTGAAATTTTCAGACGGAATATCGGATTGTATTTTAAATTGAATTCCATATTGGAGAGATGAAGAACGGACCATCAGTGAAATATTAACAATAAAGTTGACACATTTCAATAAACAACTAAAAGAAGCTGAGCATAATATAAGCTACCACAGCTTCTTCCTACATTCTCCTAAACCCCCAAAGGGTCTATATTAACTATTCTTGATAATTTGGATAAGGAAATAATCTCTGGTCAATTTTAATTAAATCTAGTTTACATTTATATTTATTTCTAGAGATTCTTAAAACAGATCAAAATTAAATCCTTTTCCTGTGGTCGCCCTGCTGAATGGACTGTTTCCCTTATACCTTTAACTTCATACTATTAGTGAATCTAGAACAGGTATTGAAATGCTTGTGTCATTCTGCATATTCCTCAGAAGTGATCAACTTAATCCTGGATTCTACACACTCCATCTTTCCAATATATATTATTTTTATTAAATTATTTTGTTTGAGTTGAGACTTCAGGAATTTCATGACTCCCCATTAGGTAAATTTAACCAGCATCAATATATATAATGAAATGTGCTTGCATTTTTTGCATTTACGAATCACACTAACGATTTGTTGGATAATTAGGGTTGATGAGAAAAATGGCTTTCTTCTCTCAACTTTGAAAATCTTGCGTCAGAAGTCCTTAGAGATCTATTTATAAATTTTTAACTTATAGTTATCAGCTAGTATGGACACCCCTGTATAGTATAATCAACGTTTTTCTTTTTTACCATTTTCCCTGGAATCTGGGTAAAGTGTTCTGTAAATATAGTGGGTTCTCTTCTTTCCCTTCCCTTCCCTTCCCTTCCCTTCCCTTCCCTTCCCTTCCCTTCCCTTCCCTTCCCTTCCCTGCCCTGCCCTGCCCTTCCCTTTCCTTTCTTCCTTGAGACACTCTCTTTGTCACTACTCTTTCTTTTAAGAGACAGAGTCACTTTGTCACTACTCAGGTCACTCAGGCTGAAGTGCAGGAGTGCAATCATGGCTCACTGCAACCTTGAACTCCTGGGCTCAAGCAATTCTCCTGCCTCAGCCTCCCAAGTAGTTAGGATTAAGGCATGTGCCGCCATGTCTGGCTAATTTACAAAAACTTTTTTTTTTTTTTTTTTTTTGAGAGGCAGGGTCTTACTACATTGCCCTGGCTGGTGTCAAACTCCTGGGCTCAAGCGAGCCTGGCTGCCTCTGCCTCCTGAAGTGCCAGGATTACAGGCGTGAGCCGCTGCACCTGGCCAGAATCATTTTAATACACAATTTTAGCACATTATTTACATCGACTAGATTTAGGGCAAATACAGAGACTAAGTTAGCAGCATCCCAATCAAAGCTGTATTTTTAAATGGCTGTAAGGCAGAGCAATGTGCCATTTGTTCGCATCACCTTTGCTTACAGGAAGCTGCTTCCTCCACACCCCCAGAAAGAAGGCTGGACAAAGGGGTGAAGGTCTGGAAACCGACAAGGAGGACTCAGAGAAGGGACAGGGAGAACCGGATAGTGAGGACGGGTTGGAAAAATAAATTCCAGAGCGAAGACGAGTTGGAGAGATGAACAGACCTTCGATTTATTGCTAATTTCATTAATATAGGATGACTCTGCAACCTTGGTTAAAAACCGATTCAAGTTGTATAAACTTCCACCCTTCAACGGCCCCAATTTCGAATAGGAGAGCCTTGGTAGGAGCTAACGATATGCTCAGGGCACTGATGTGCCTGTTATCAACAGTATGAACCGCAATTCATCTTACTAAACACCTTGGACAGAATCCAGCTTGAGACTCAGAAAGCTCTTTGGGATAAAAGATGTTGTCACTAAAGAAACCCTGTTTGCTTATCAAAACAAAGGCAACCAATTAATAGTTTTATCACTACTACTATTACCCCGAGGGCTAAAATTAGGTTTATTTATTTATTTTAAGTTCAACATTCTAAATTCCACCCGAATGCACAACAAGGTACAGCTCGTGTTACAAATGAATAACTTAATTAAAACACATTGATTTTGCTCATTGACTGCTGCAAATTTTATTAAATATTAATGATAACATTTTGTATTTTTTATACTAGTCATGAAAGTTTTATGCACTCTTTCCCCTACAGCAGCCTTAGATTTCATGACAAAATCTTAGGCAGCTCAAAGTACAAACATAAATATTGCATTGGCCAGCTTGGTACAATATATGTGTGTACATAAGCCGATAAAAGGATGTGTGTACATTTACCCAAATGTGAGTGAGTGAGGAAAGCTGACATAAGGCATGCAAGGGAGAAACTTGAATGAAGAAAGTTCAAGTTTTATTTTAACCACCGAGAAAGGTCACCCAGAAAGAAAGTCCTGGAACCAGCGTCCCCTGAGACAAGACCTCAGAACCTCTCACCACGTGGGTCCTTTCCCCAGATTCTGCCTATGGAATTCAAGGCACAAAACACTGCTCCATAAACCAGATGATTTTACAGGTTTCAAGTCTATGGCAAGAGGTTTCACCGGAAGGACAAAATTCTCCTCTTTCTCACCCCACGGGTGCAAAAAAAAAAAAAAAAAAAAAGAAAAAAATTCAATAAAAGTCACCAGGCTGTGGGAGAGCCTTTAACATTTTTGCAGTTTGTTTGTTTGTTTGTTTGTTTTGTTTTGCTTCTGTGGGTTTATTTTACATGCTTCTATTACAGTCTGCATAGCCTTGCATTGTTATCTATCTAGATGGACTAGAAGTCACCCTTACCTGGTTTTCTCCAAGCTTTTAATGGGAAGCATATATGTTTGGGATCAGCTAACAGCTGTGTGCAGTGAATCAGGCAACACCATGATTTGGAATGTTTTTCTATTATTTGGAAAATCGCACTTAAAAAAATCCGTAAAGCACTCAGTAGAATGTCGTTTCTTTGAACTTCAGCAGTGACTGATTTTTTTTCCTCCTTTGTATCTCAAAGTCATTTAGAAACAAGTGAGAAGTTAATTTGTTGAGGTCATTTCCTCACATCACCTCCCAGGTCAGAAAGAGAGCTCTGGCCTCTGCGTTACATAGTCTTTCCAAAACGTAACCAACTTCCTTAGGGATACAATCATAGCAACCTAGACTTGAAAACAAAGCTGGAGTCTGATTAAGTACTAGCCAAAGAGATTCCAGCCATAGTCTACATAGTTTGCAAATACCCATGTAGGGAAAATTGAGGGAGAGAGGAAGGGAAGGATAGAAGCTTTCCAAAGGAAATATTTCACATGGAAAACATCAAGCATTTTGTAGAATGAGTAATTAAAAGACAGAATAGAATATTTTTAAGATATAAGCTTCTTTGAAATGCAAAATAGAAATTTTTGTCAAATAGACAATGGAAGAGAATACGTGAAAATCAATGTACTCAATATCAAAGCTCCTATAATAGGAGACTTAGGGACCTGAGTATATGTTTGCGTGTTTCAGCACTGTATTGGTTTGGGCTGAGTTATCAAATTTCTGGCGATGTTTGCCTCTTTTCACTACCTCCTCTCTCCTTCAGCTCCCAGTGGCCCCTGGAAAGCCCATTTCTCCCCTTGCTCCTGGATCCTCGTGCTGCTGGTGGTCTCAGGTTCTTTTACATCCCCTGGTTCCACCTGGAAAGTTCTTCCTAGAAGTCTTTTGAAACACCCGATTTGGGATTTCTTTCTTTTCTTCCTTCCTTCCCTCCTCCTCTTCCTCCTTCCCCTTTTTCCATTCTGTTTCCCTGCTAGGTTTCTAACACAAGCAAAGAAGTGGTAGCTTCTACGAGGTGTCCTTTACAGACTGTGTTATGTAAAACAACTCCAGACATCAAGTCACAGGTGGCTTTAAAAAAGAAATCTTCTAAAGAAAATAAACAAGGTAGAAACCATGACATTAGATTTGGCACATAGATTTTTAGTGAATTTAGAGATATGCAAAATGCCAGCGAGTTACATCAGTATCATTTCCCTTTCTGTTGTGGAATGAAATTTCTTTTCCTAATGAGGAATGCTCAGGGAAACAGAACAAAGCTAAAAAGAAAAGAATCCTTCTTTGCAATGGCATTTGACACTGGACCCCAGGGCATGCGCTCTGTAAGTTTGACACATTTTGAAAGTACCAGTGTCCCCAGCTCAGCTTGACTGTGAACCGGGTCTACATAGCCACCTTTAGTCCTCCCAGGGAATAAATTAAATCTGCATCTTGACTGTGTTGCCTGGAAGAGACTATTCAATTATTTATGGCGCAATAGCAGGGAGTTGCTCTTCTCTGCAAGTTGTGGGGTGGGGGTGGGAGTGTACACTGCCTCTTGTCTACTTCAGGCCACTGCGTTAGTGAGTCCAGTAATGTCTAGAGAAAATAACAAGGCTGGAGGCAACCAAGATATATTAACGAAAAAGAGGCAGTAAATCACTTTTTACTGTTTGGAGACGGTGCTCAGGCCAGTGCGACTGCCACCGTGCTCTGGTACTGCCTGGAACGTGGCAGATGTGCACTGATGCCTGACCGCAGAAGGCTAGGCGGGCGGTGGCTTAAAGACCACACGGATTTAAGGTTGAGGTTTTAAAAATGGAAATAAGAAGAAACTCAAGAATATGTAACTAGGGATTTTACTAATTGGAGACTTCTGCTTCCCATTTTTGGTCCTAATTCACAGACTCAGTGTCATAATAGCTTCATGTTGAGAATCAGAAGACCCAACTCTGGGTCTCAGAGGGCTGACTTCCTGAAAGTTTTTGCTGTTTACTGGCATTTTGGAAACTACTGGAACACACAGTCACTTGGAGAGTCACACCGGTATTTCCATGAGGGTGAGTCTTTGCTCTGGAGACTTAGCCCCTGGTCCCTGCTGTCCAAATTGTTTCAACATGGAAAAAAAAAAATAAATAAAACTACTGTATAATTATTGAGAAGATTTAAATACATATACCCCGAGATACGCAATACATTTACATGTCAAAGTGAAATAATCTCAATGACTTATGGCCTTTTTAAAATTATACCAAATGTCCCTAAATTTAATGTACGTATGTTTTAAAGTATATTTATTAAATTCTATTCCTTTTCTTGAAGTAATCGTTAACAAAAATGTTAAAAATGGATGTCATTCCTGATTTTTCTTAAGAATTCATAAAATATATGAATATTATGGCTTCTTGGTTAATATTATGTTAACCATCTCCTATTTCTTGGCAGGTAAGTTCTTAAATTTTAGATTTTAACATAGTAGATAGGGCTGAGGTCTGGCATAATAGAAGATATAGGTAATCACAATGGCAATATACTAAACCATTTACAATAGGGCATTACTTTTTTTTGATAAGGTCTCACTGTCGCTGTGACTGATCCTCAGACTCCTGGGCTCAAGCAATCCTCTCAGCCTCTAGAGTAGCTGGGACCAAAGCAGCATGCCACTGCACTCAGCTATTTAATTTTTGTAATGACTCATGGCCGATTTTCTAAATGACTCCTTATGTTGACAAGGCGTGAGGAGAGAATGCAACATGGCAGAGGGGTGCAGAGGAAGTAGACACCATACGAAAGTGAAGTTGGAGGATCCCAAAGGCTGCCTATTTTGTAATTTTTCATAAAACCAGGGATTAGAAAATGTTGTGTCTTAGTTGTTGGGACAGAGCAGAAGTCCTATCCTAAAATATATATGCAGGACTTTCGTTGTTTCCATTTTTTTTTTTTTCCCCCAAACAAAGTCTCACTCTGTCGCCCAGGCTGGAGTGTGGTGGTGTGGTGATCTTGGTTCACTGCAACCTCCACCTTCTGGGTTCAAGGGATTCTCCTGCCTCAGCCTCCCAAGTAGCTGGGATTACAGGCATGCGCCACCACGCCCAGCTAATTTTTGTATTTTTAGTAGAGATGGGATTTTACCATGTTGGCCAGGCTGGTCTCGAACTCCTGACTTTGTGATCTGCCCGCCTTGGCCTCCCAAAGTGCTAGGATTACAGACATGAACCACTGCGCCGCACCTGTTATTTTAGTTTCTAAGAGATATTATTTAACCTAACTTCATTGGAAGGATAATAGAAATCAAATACGTGATATTTACATGGACTTTTTCTCTTCTGACAACTGAAGACTTTTTTTAGACCTATCTAATCCCTCCAATATCCAAGTTAAGAGTCCAGTTTATTACATCATTTTGCTATTAAAAAAAGTAAGGCATGGAAAAAAAAGTTTTTGCTTTCTAGACAGATAGATAGAAATAGATATATGCATTAGTTTGGTTTGTCCTAATATTAGCACGTTACTATAACATTCTTTTACATGTGTGGTACACATTAATTAGTTCTCTAGTCGAGAAAGAAATGTGCTAGGATTGGGGACATACCTACCATTGAAATTAGCATCAAAAATAAATTCTATGAAGACCTACATATTTGGTAGCCATGAGCCACAAATTCTTCTCTTTTTCTACCACGTTTAAACTTTTTATTGAACTATAATATACATAGAAAAAAGTATACATATCACAAATGATACATCCACTGATTTCTATACCTTTTTCTTTTAACAACAGAGTGATAAGAACATGCTCACAGGTTAAAGCAGGAGAGCAGCCAGTAGGAAGGAAGGAGATGAAAACTAGGAGAGTTTTCGCATGTCGGTGGCAGACGGTAGATCCCAAAGACAGCTGCAATATCTCCCATCCCATCTGCTCTTCTGCCATGTGACCTTTCTACTCCCCCATCCAGGGCTAGAGTTTATTTCTTTACCCACTGGCACCTGGTTAGGCTCTGTAATTGCTTTGACCAACAGAATATAGCAGACATGAGACCCTGCCATTTCTTGGCACAAATCTTTAACTGGCTTGGGACCTTCTTCCTGCCTCTTGGAGTATTTGTTCTCAGTATGCCCTTTAATAAACCCAAGCCACACCGAGGAGCCTTGTGTGGGTATTCTAGTCACACCCACCTGAGCTCCCAGCCAGCGTCAACTTCCAACCTTGCGTGTGAGCCATCTTGTATCTCTGGTCCAGTCAAGGCCATAACTGCAACCCTAGTTAATGTCTGACTTCAAGTGCTCAAGAGAGCCCAGTAAGAAATGTCCACCTGAGCCCAGTCAAAGCACAGAACCATGAGAGATCATCAATTATCATTTTACAGCCACTGATTCTGGGGGTGGTACGCTAAACAGGAACAGATAACTGGGACAGGCACCAAAACAGAGATTTAGGAATGTGACTTTTAGATATAGGAGGAAGGCAGAAAAGACACAAGAATAAGCAAGATAGTAGATATATTTTCGGATTGTATGGGTGGGAAATTATAGGTGAGAATCTGGATACAATATCATTTGGTAAGAAAGAAAGAAGGATGGGAGAGTGGGTTTAAAAAAGGGACAAATATTTGTACTATCAGATATGTGGAAATGAAGACAGAATCCAGCAAAAAGGTCACTACATACTTGAAGGCCATGCTGATGCTTAAGCTGTAAATCTGAAGAATACCATCTGCCTGGGGCTGGGATTTTCTCCATCTGTGCTCAGCTATCCAGGTCAGGAGAAGACAAAGAATATAAATGGATTGATCTTGCATTGCAGGTTTAAAGAGTAGATGAGGAAGGAAGAGAGAATGAGATAGCTGTGGTTTCTGGTAGGCTGGAGTTGAAGGCATGGCCCATGGGTTTTGGCCTGTGCAGGGAAAGAAAGTAAAGCTGGGAGAGGTGTGATAATAGAAATGAAAGAAATGAAAGAAAAAATAGATGCAGAAGTTTGAGGCCAATAAGATTAGTGATATGAAAAAAGAGAATGAGAAAGCTGGAGAGCTAGGCTGTGCTCCAAAAACAGAAAATTACAGAATCCGTTGATGTGTTTGCATCTTTTTATGACATTGCTAGTAATTAAGAGTTTTACCTAGAAAATATTTAAAACCTAATTTAATAAATCAGTTAATATTTCCACTTGTCAGTAATTTGTGAAATCTCTGGTTGGGAAGATGGTTCACAATGGAGGGTGAGACTGAATATTTGTGCACACTCATTGGTGTGTTGGAACTGGCTCACGCCCACCTGAGGGAGCCCACTGTGTGCACCTTTTTCCATATCTGCACTCAGTGACATTATGTTGGTAACTGGAAATTGGCCATGGTAGAAATACTTACGCCACAGAAATATGCAGACACTATAAATCAGAGCTTTTGTTTCCCAGAGAGTAGGTTGTTGAACATTTATCAGCACACCACCACCCACAATCTCCCTATACTCTATTTACAATCAGTAAGATAATTTAATTTTGTCCATTTCTTATCAATATAGATGTATTTACTTATGCCTTAATCTGCATAATTACATCCAAAGGACACAAAAGAAGAGTATGTTACCACACTTTTTTTTTTTTTTTTTTTTTTTTGAGAAGGAGTTTCGCTCTTGTCAACCAGGTTGGAGTGCAATGGTGCGATCTCAGCTCACTGCAACCTCTGCCTCACGGGTTCAAGCGATTCTCCTGCCTCAGCCTCCCGAGTAACTGGGATTACAGGCGCGCACCACCACGCCCAGCTCATTTTTTGTATTTTTAGTAGCGATGGGGTTTTACCATGTTGGCCAGGCTGGTCTCAAACTCCTGACCTCAGGTGATCTGCCCACCTTGGCCTCCCAAAGTGTTGGAATTACAGGCATGAGCCACCATGCCCAGCCCTCACCACACTTTTATTAGCTGCATGAAACCTGATTGCTGGATTCACAGTAAGTGATTTCTTTTCTTTTTTTTTTCTCTTTTTGAGACGACAGAGTCTTGCTCCGTTGCCCAGGCTGGAGTGCAGTGGCATGATTTCGGCTCACTGAAACCTCCACCTCCCGGGTTCAAGCGATTCTGCTCCCTCAGTGTCCAGCATAATTGGGACTACAGGCATGTGTCACCACGCCCGGCTAATTTTTGTATTTTTAGTAGAAATGGGGTTTCACCATGTTGGCCAGGCTGGTCTCCAACTCCTGGCCTCAAGAGATCCGCCTGCCTCAGCCTCCCAAAGTGCTGAGATTACAGGCATGAGCCATGGCACCTGGCACAGTAAGTGATTTCTTACTTGTAAAGACTCACAGCTCCCCTTTCCCTCCACCAGGACATTCCAAGACGGAAGGAAAAAGGCAACAAAACAAGCTGAAGTCAGCAGTGTGAAGATGTAGGCCTTGTCCAGACATATGGAATGGAAGAAAGGAGTACGTGTGAATTGATTATTCTGAGAGGGAAAAGCGGGTGCACTCTGACCTCGCTTCTTGGCGAGCTTGAGGGAAAGAGAAATGGAAGACAGGCCGCAGCTCCTCCTAGACCAGTGTGAATACGCCTACCAACAACGCATGAAAGCCCAAGGACCAGGAATCCACCCCAAAACACATACCTCCCTTCTGCTGTTATTTTACAAACAGTGTAACACTGTCACTGGAAATGGTGCTAAATAATTGACCACTTAGAACAAAATTATTTAACCTCCCCAATTTGCCCAATGATGTAACTGCTTTATTAATGATCTAGGGCTCAGACAGGTTTATCCTCCCACTTCAAGAAAAAAAATATATATTTTTTTCCAGTTAAGTTTTCACATAGTGCCTGCATTCTTCTTTCTCTCTCATTTTGCTTTGAATAGTAACAAAAATGGATGAACGGCACAACAGAAAGGGAAGGTTACTGGGAATATGAATGAAAATCTAATCCTCAGAGGATTTCAACCTAGTGGGTTTGAAATAAGACACACAATTTTTACCTGCTAGGCAGAGCAAATCTGAGAATTTGAAGCTGTTACTTAGTATAATGAACTATATTAATTTTTTTCCATTCAGGCAATAAAAACTGAGAATGACTTAGATGTGACTGTAAGGCTAATAAAACTCATTGTGACTCACTCTCAGAATTACAACATAGACTTAAAAGCCTTCATTATAATTAGAAGCATATTGGTTTGGTCTGTTTTGATTAAACAGGAGCACATTCATGTATTTTATTTTGGGGAAAATTCTAAAAGATGAATATGTAATAACTAGTGTTGAAACACAGGTTGATATTTTTGTGAGAAGAAAAAGCACTAACAAAACCTCCACACCACTTGAACTCTGTTTTGTGACATTTTTTATCCTGGTGGCTTCAGAGATAATCCCATTAGGCATTTGCAGGTGTTATGGTAGTCACTAGATGGTTTCCTTCCATACTTTTCCTTAAATACAATAGGAAGCAGACCATTTCCCACTGAGAGCAGGAGAAAAGTGACATGAGTGGTGAATTCTGTTTAACGGTGATTCTGTTTAGTGAATGAAACTTATCTAACAGGAAAAAATAATTTTCCTCATTTTTCCTTCCAAGAGCACTAAGATAGATTTTTAAATGAATATACAGTGATACAGCAAATTAAGTCTGCTCTATCCAAACAACAACACACCACAAGATTTTGAAAATACCCAAGGTTCTTTTATTTCATATGAGGGGAAACTCTTATATTATGGATATGTATATATATATTTTTCATTACCTCTAGATGATAGTATTTGGGGACAAGAAGGGGTTTTACAATTTCAACAAGCCTTTCCTGAGGGAAAAATGACACATGAAGTAGTGTGAATATGGGGATGAAAGCTGGTCAGTTATGAACTGAATGTTTGTGTCTCTCTAAAATTCATATCTTGGAGCTCTAACATCTAAGACAATTATATTTGGAGATGGATCCTTTGAGAGATGATTAGGTTTAGAAGAGGTAAGGAGAGTGGAGTTCTTATGATGGAATCAGTGCCCTTATAAGAAGAGAGATCTGAGCCAGAATGCTTCCCCTACCCACCCCATGTAAGGACACAGCCAGAAGGTGGCCTTCTGCAAACCAGGAAGAGAGCCCTCACCTGGAACTGAATCAATAGATACCTTGATCTTGGACTTCCACCGTCCAGAACTATGAGAGATAACTGTCTGCTGTTTAAGCCACTTAGCCTGTGGTATTTTGTTATGGCAGTCTGAGCTGATTAATACATAGTCCCTGCCTTCAAAGAGCTCAGTCAAGAGTGGCAAAGAAATATACTGAAGATTTTGGTAAGATAAGTACCATCACAGGGATATGCCCGGGTTGCTAATGGCATGCACTGGAGAAATAATGTAGTTTTTTTCCTGAGATTTAATAGGTGAAGAAATGAAAAACAAAAATGCCCTGATGTTAAAGTGATTTGCTTAGGGTCAAAAGTTGGTTGGTGGCAGAGCTGGGATATTAACCAACATTTTATGTGTGTATGTCCGTATATGTATAATTTTAAGCCATTCACTCAGTGCATTTTTACTAAGCCCCTATTGTATGCTAATTATAATAAGCATGTTAAAACCATAAACTGAGGCACAATAAATTTTAAAAAGTTTGTTCGAACAAGCAGCACTTCATGAACTGGGAAGCTCTGAACTAAAAGTGGTTTGGGGTTCTATCAAAGCAGCTTAAGGGACAAGCTTTTATAGAGCTAATGTGAAAGTAATACAAACAAAGTATTTGACTGGTTACAGTTATAAATTTGCCTTATTTGGTTTGTCCTGCTGGAAAGTCCTAGTTAAATAAGTTAGTTGGCTGCTTTCGACCAGAGGGTAAGTCCTGTTTTTCTTTAATACAGGCACTTATAAGAAATGGCTCAAGCTAAGTTTCACTTATGTTTGCATATAACGAAAGGTTTAAGGCACTTATGAGGACTAATTGGCTTTGTCTACCAGGGAATCTTCAGGCCTGGTCTCCGCTTTAATCTATTAGGTTGGTGCAAAAGTAATTGCGGTTTTTGCCATTAAAAGTAACGGAAAGAAACTGCAATTACTTTTGCATCAACCTAATACTTTGAAAGTGTTTCTATGAATCATTTTATCCTTACAACCCCCTAGTCCCATTTGATAGATGAGACAACCAAGGTTTAGAGAGATTTGGTGCAAAAGTAGCTGCGGTTTTTGCCATTAGAAGTAACAGCAAAAACTGCAATTTCTTTTGCATCAACCTAATACTTTAAAAGTGTTTCCATGAATTATTCTATCCTTTCAACACCCTAGCCCCATTTGATAGATAAGACAACCAAGGTTTAGAGAGATTGGCTAACTTTGCCCAAGGTCACAGCTCGTCAACAGCAGAGCTGGGTTTTGAACCCAGAAACTTGAAACAATGTTTTTGATAGATAACAAATGTAAAAGCACTTGGAAGAAATTAAATAGTAAACGAGTGCTGATCGGTAGGATCTCTAGTGCCTTCTCACGTGCTACACACACATATGAAAACATACACCTTGTATAATTTTAATGAAACCTTCCTCATAGGGTTAATTTGAGGATTAATGTGATAATGGAATTAATACTCCCAGGGACTCTAATAAAGAAAATTATCTCTCTCAGCCTGGGCAGCATAGCTGGGAGGAGGACTAGGGGTCTTTCCTGTTCATCCCTGCTTCCTCCAGACCACTGTAAGGTTTTTGCTTCCTTGAGGCTCACAGCCTCTGGCTACACCAGCCTCTTAGCACAACGGGTGGAATCATGTTTTGGTTCTTCAACCGTTGCCATCATTTTAAGGAAATGTGAAGTCTATGTAGATGACACATCCAACCCCCGGCTCTGCAGATCTTGTCTGATCACCTCCTTTACTCCATGTTGCCACTCACTCTGCCCTTATTCCTATTCCCACAGAGAGTAGAACACTACTGAGAGAATTAAAAGAAGAATTTTGAATATAAACTGTTTTTGTGTCATCATGAATATTTTTCATTAGAATAGAGATATAATGAATTTTACTGATATTCCATAGTCTTCATGGGAAACAATTTTTCTGCATTTGAAAATATAAAAGCAGGTATTCTCAACATTACACGGTATGTTGATTTTAAGGCATGTCTGCAAATGATTGAACACGGCTCCTGTTGAAAGGCAGGTCCCATGTGCCTTCCTCTTGAATCTGGGCGGACCGTAATGACACCCTTGTAACCATTAGATTACAACGGAAGTGATGTTGAATAACTTCTGAGGCTGGCTCAAAAATGGCCAAGTAGCTTCTGCCTAACTCTGCTACAATGTTTATTCTGGGGTGGACAAATCAGGTGCCACCTAAGAAGCTTGAAGTGGTCATATTGGAAAGTCCACATACAGGCATTATGATTGACAGCCCAACTGAGTTCCAGCTGACAACCAGCGTCAACTACCAACCAGGAGAGTGAGCCAAATTGAAAACACACCCCAGTAGAGCCTTCAGATCATTGCAGCCCACCCCACATGTGACTGCAGCTACATGAGAGACCCTAAGTGACAACTGCCCAGCCACGTCCTTATTGAATGCCTGACCTACAAAAGTGTAAGCAAAATAAAAGGACTGTTTTAAGCCACTGGGCTTGGTGATAATTGGTTACACAGCCAGTAACCACGACACATGAACATTAGGGCCTCTACATACTTTAATGTCTTCTATTCATTACCATCTGGCTTAACTTACAGCCTTGCAAATGATACATTAATATTTCTAAAGAAGTTTACTTTCACAGGTAACAGTCATATGTTAATACAAAGAGTTAGATTCATTTCCATTTAAATGCCCCCAAGAACCTTGTCTGTAAGCATTTTGGAGAGCTGGACACAATGGGAATAAAAAAGAAAATAGGTTGACTCTGCCATTGCCTTTTATTAGAACTATTGTTTTTAAAAGATTATTTCTAATTATATAATGGTTAGAAAGTCAAGGGCCTTTGTCTAACTTTGAGCATATTAATTATCTTCTTAGTTTCACAAACTCAAGGATGTGAATAATTTTTATCTGCCTTAATCATATCATCTAGGGGAATCAGAATTTTTAAGACATAAACTTTGAACACTTTTACTTGAAAAATTTTAAAATGATTTCTAAAACAGGAATATCCAATTCTTGAAAGACATTTAAAATGTACAATTTAGGAGTGGGATTGGAAAGGCATAGAGTTGTTGGGTGGTGGTTAAAATGGCTGAAAGTTAACTCCTGTGGTGGATTTACCTAAAGCCCCTTTCACAGCTGAGAAATTGTTTAGGGATCATTAATTTTTATAGAACAATATAAATATATTTTTACTTAAATGTGTTGTTAAACTAATTTGTCTGAGGCTGCCTCCATCCTACGAGTTTCCATGTAGCAAAATGCAACCTAACTTAGTACGTAAATCCACTGCAACCTAATTTAGGAATACATTCTTGGCCAGGCACAGTGGTTCATGCCTGTAATCTTAGTGCTTTGGGAAGTTGAGGCAGGAGGATCACTTGAGCTCAGGAGTTTGAGACAAACCTGGGCAATATAGTGAGAGTCCATCTCTACAAGAAGTTAAAAAAACTAGCTGAGTGTGCTGGGATGCACCTGTAGTCCAAGCTACTTGGGATACTGAGATGGGAGGATCACTTGAGCCCGAGGCAGAGGTTGCAGTGAGCTGGGATTGTGCTACTCCAGCCTGGGTGACAGAGTGAGATCTTGTCTCAAACAAACAAACCACCATTCTTAGCTGGGTATGGTAGGGTACACCTGGAGTCCCATCTTCTCAGGGGGCTGAGGCAGGAAGACTGCTTGAGCCCAGGAGTTCAAGGCTGTAGTGTGCAATGAAGAGCCACTGTCCTCCAGTCTGGGTAACATAGTGAGATTACAGTCATATATATATATTTGTGTGTGTGTGTGTATATATATACACACATATATATACATAGATATACACACACACATATACACATATATATACACACACACATATATACACATATATATACACACACACACACATATATATAATACATTCTTGTAACATGTAGCTGAGTCTTAGCCAATCACAGCAGCCAAGCTTTTAGCAAATCACAGGCTGTCAACTAATCAGACCGTGATCATATACGGCAAATACCTCATCACACCGTACCCAAATAAGGCAAACTCATAGCTGTAACCAATCAAGCTGTCTCTGTACGTCACTTTCTTTTCTTGTCTATAAATACTGCCTGCCGTGTTGTCGGGTGAAGCCCTGTAAACCTCTCTTGGTTCTGAGTGCTGCTCAATTCATAAATTGTTCTTTGCTCAAACAAACTCTGCTAAATTTAATTTGTCTAAAGTTTTCCTTTAGGCAGCATCAACTATCATTGTATAAAAAGCTATCAACTGAATTTAAATTGAGTTTTGCCATGGGAAGAAATGAAATGAAATGGACTTTTTTCTCTTATACTTTTGATAACTTGGCATTTTAATGAGTCATAGAATTTCCATCAGATGACTCTAGTCAGAGAGAGTTATTCAAACAAGTTAGGACAGGCATTCTGACCCACAGGTGGCCTGAGGACATCTGGGACACATCGGTGGCCTGGGGACACCTGTGAGTCCCAGAGACCCTTTCAGGAGGTCTGTGCAGTCAAAACTATTTTCAAATGACGTTACGACATTATTCACCATTTTTAATCCTGTTCTCTCAAATGCACTGTGGAGTTTTCTAGAGGCTGGATGATGTGAGATATTGCACAGATCCAATGCACAAGTATACATGAGAACCCAGCTCTCCTATTATATGAGATATAAAAATGATTTACAAAAGTGTAAACTAATGACACTTCTCTATTTTTTGGTTCTATACAGCTATCTTATAAAATTATTAACAAATGATACACTTTCATAAAAAGGTATGTTAACATGTAATGGATTTATTATATTTAGTGAATTAATATGTATTTTTCCCAGTTTTATTTTCTAAGGCAAATATTGATAGACATAAAACATATAAACAAACACTCTTTGATATCCCCAATTTTTAAAAAAAATGTAAAAGAGGACCAACACCAAAACATTGGAGAACTGCCAGGCTAGGAATTTATCTGAGGAAATAAACTTTATTTTACTGATGATAACTGTATCATTTATACTGATATAAGTAGGTGTTCCTAGGTACACTGAAAACTAAAGCTTCTAAATCTACATTTTGCTTCAAATCTCAAAAATTCTAGTAAGAGTCAGAAAACCTAGCGGCATAATGTGTGTGGCCTGACTGCTATATCTTCGAATAAACCAGCTATTTGAAACTCTTTGAGTCGAAACTCCAGCTACTATAAAAAGGTTTGTGTGTATGTGTGTGTGTGAATATTTCATACAATGACAGATTAACAGGAAAACTTTTTTCTATGTGAAATACTATTAATTGAAAATTCAGTTATGTTCTGTCTAAATCTCTCTTCTCCCCTCTTTTCACCAGTTAACGGTCATACTGTGGTGGCTATGTCCCATTACTTTGTTTGCTTAGGAAAATAAGCAATACAAGAAAAAAATCAGATCATTCTGTTCCAAAGGATTGTTAAGACTCACTTCATTTAGCCTCTTCGTAACTAACAAAATGGGGCTAATGAATCACTTTTGATTAAGAAGTCCTGAAATTAGATTCTAATTAGGATAATAAAAATTAACTATCTTGATCAACCTGAGCCCTCAACCAAGCCTTGGTCTGATTAAGTTTTGAGGGAATGAGCAATTCGTTTTTTTTTTTTTTTTTTATTGTTTAATGACTTGTTTTCAGGTCTTTACAATTACATCATTAGCCAAAAACAAGTGAATAAGAATGCAAGAAAGGAAAACAAAGACAAAAATCATTAATACGAATACTTGAAAAAAGTTTAGTTTTTACAGCAGCTACTAATCATTTTGAATCTGTCCTCTGAAAGTCAGTCCTTCAAAGAAAAATATTTTCTTATTATCATCTGCTAGTTGTTGAACCAATTGTGGGTATCTAAAAATTGTACAAAAGATAAAGAGATCACATTGTCCTAGTGTTAATTTATACCTGTGTACCTAGTGCTTTATCAAGAGTTGTGAGAAAAGTTATAATCCTCCTTACTTTTCAAACTCTTCTGGCTTTCTGAATCTTCTGAATACACCAAAGAAATAATGTTATTTAATTGTTCTACTGAAAATGTTCATGTTTCCTAGATTTTTTTTTTAAGGAAATTCATCTATTCCTGTACACTTTCATTCATTCAACAACATACTTTCATTCATTCAACAATTTATTGATCAAGTACTATGTGCTGGCACTGAATAATGAATGGACTGCAAAAGGGAGAATTTCATGAATTTTATATTCTAATGGAGTAGATACAGTAACATTTAATAGGACTCAAGTACTTATTGAAGGTAGGAAGAAAAATAAAGCAAGAATATAAAGTGTGATGGGATGTGGAAAGGGGTATTTAGATAGGATGATCAATAAGACTTCTCTAATGGGTAGGTTACAAATGGTCACACATTCTTTCTATCTCATTACGCCTGTCTCTCTGAAGCTGGCCTAGGTCATGTGACGTGCTATGCCACTGGAACATTAGAAAACAGGACAGAAGCAGTCATGAAAAGCAGTTAGACATTGGGGTATTCTGTCTCTTGGTACTCCTTTTAACATATAAATAAAGCAGGACTACTCCACTGGGTGATGAAAGGCCACAGAGAGGCCTCGGGCATCCCTCAGGCATCCCTCAGGCAACATTTTCCATCTCTGCTTGGTGTTTGTGAAATTCTTGGACCTGTGGGTTTGTAGTTTTCATCATATTTTGATAAATTTTGGTCATTATTTCAGTAACTATTTATTCTGTCCTCAAACCTTTCTGGGATCCTAACTGACGTTTAAAGCCACTAAAATTTAGCCTATTGCTTATTGGAGCTGTGTTCATTTCTTTTTCTACCTTTATTATCTCTGAATTTCTGACTTCAGATAATTTAGATAATTTCTATTCATTGATATTCACTCTGCAGTTTCTAAACTGCTGTTAAGCCCATCTAGTGACTAAAATTTAGTGTATGTATAAATTTTACAAATTCCCTGTGGTTTTGTTTTATATTTCTATTACTTCATTGTGTGTTCATGTTTACCTTTAAATGCTTGTGTATATTTCTAATTGCTGTTTTAACGTCATTTTTTTTACTAGTTTCATCATGACTCATTGCTGGGTCTTTTTCTATTGACTGATTTTTCTTTTGGATATGGATTACATTTTCCTGCTTCTTTGTACATCTAGCATTTTTTTTTGTTTTATTGAGGTAAATATATACAACACACACACCACACACACACACACACGGATACTATATACATGTAGTTTACCATATATATAGATAGTTCACCATCTTGACAATTTTAAAATGTACAGTTCAGTACATCCAGTAATGTTTGACTGAGTATTTGACATTTTAAATATCACACTGTTGCCTTCCTTTGAAGAGTGCTTTGGCAGGCAGTTACTTGTGGGGCAGCTTGAGCCTTCTGAGATTTATTTTTAAGCTTTGTTGGGGTGATTCTACATTAGCCTTTACTCCAAGGCTAGTTTAGTCCCACTACTGAGAAGTAACTCTTTTGCGGTCTCCACTGACTGGTCTGCTGTTCGACAAGTTCTTTTCACTGCATCTGGTTGGAACTGAATCTTCTCCCACCTCTCTGAAAGCTCTGGAAGCTTTTTAGCTTGTAGAATCCCTGGTTGTTCTTTTCCCACACTTGTGAAGATTCCCCCAGTGCATGAGAAGCTAAGCCGTCAGTCAACGACCAAGGCAGTGTCATACATTTCTGGAGCTCTTTCTCTGCAAAGCTACTCCAGCTTCTCCAAACTCAAATCTTGGTCTACTCAACTCATTAGCAAACTGTTTTTCTCTGCTTGGGTTTCCCCTTCCTTTGCTATTGTCCAGAAAGTGTCAGAAAGCTGGGACGATTATGGAACTTACCTCATTTATTTCCTTTCTCTAAAAGATCAGAATTCTATGCTTCCTTGTTGTCCAATGTCCCAACAAACTTGTTTCATGCATTTTGTCCAACTGCCTAGTTGTTAATGGTGGGAGAGCAAGTCCAGTACTAATTTCCCTATCAAGTATGAAAGTGAAAGTTCAGAAGATTAATTTTTGTTTGTTTGAAGATGGAAGATACTACAGCAATGTTACAAAGCCAATGGGAATCACCCAATCAATTAGATAAGTCTGGTGATGCTTATGAGAAATGATATTTCAGAAGTAAATCCTTTGAGAAAGTGAGAACGGATGTAAATGAGTGCATGAGTAGAAGGCTTGGCATTATTTAGGAGAATGGGAATTGTGTCTAGTGACTCAACATTTGACAAAGATGCTAATTAAGACAGAATAATAAAGTAAAAACTATTATGCAATGGGAAGACTATTTCTTCCATTGTTTATTATCTGATCAAATGATTTCAGTAAGCAGAAGAATATGATAAAGCATTTGTTCCTTACCTTTGGCCAAAATGCAGTCATTTTTTTCCTCCAAAATTATAAGTCTTTAAATATTTGATCTCTCTGTTCTACTTTGCAGAGGTTTTATTTGAGGATTTCCATATCCAGAGAGATCAAACATTTAAAAAAATATTACATGTGAGTGAGTCATTGTGGATGAATTCTGGGTTTTGGTGCTGGTCAAGTTTTTTAAAATAAAACATTTGCATTATATTGTTTTCCACTCAGGAAAACAATGCAATCTTGTGTGAAAATGCAATTAGTAACTACATAACAGAGTTAGTGTCAGGATTAAAGTAAAATATAGTTAATATGCCAGCCACGGTTGTGATTGAAATACCAACTTCCTTGTTTTCTCCTTCCAAGGAAGTAGAAGCTCTGGCTCACTCAGTCTTCCACTTATACATTTTTAAGTTCTCTGGAAAGATCAACTAGGAAGAAAACGTAAGACACCATCCATGAAAAGTATAAACAATTCAGTTCTTTTTTTACCAAATACCTTTCCTAGATCTTAGATCTGGTTTCCCCAAATTGACATCTCTTTGCTGCCTTTCTTGCTTTTTATTTCTTTTGTCGTTGTGGGGTCTCTCGGGCCTAGAATCACAGCACATAGTAGATACCGAGTATCTACTATGTTACATACCTAATATTCACTACGTGCTGGAAGGTTGCAAAACCAATGCTGATTTTACTGGCACATAGTAGATACCCAATAAATATTACTTATGTTGGAATTAATGCTGACTATGAGGACCTATGAATACCTCCAAGGATTCTCGTATTCCATAGCACACATTTTGGGAACTGCTATCATGGAGAAAAAACTGGTTTAAGTTAACTACCCTGATCCTCTTCTTCACTGTTGAGACCTTCTACAGCAGAATGAATGGGAAACTCTTTCTTTGTAGATGTCAGAAACAGGCTGTAAAATAAGTCTGGTAGCTAAGCCTTTTAAAGTCACAATCTGTGTAGGATTTATGTGCCAGTGATATGAAAGGATTAAATCTGTCTATGCTCCGCTAGCCTTTGGTGACAGGGCACTGTATTTCTGTTATCAGAGCCTCTGTCCTTGGTTTTCACACCAGTGCCAATGGATTTAGACATGCAGGCTGGGCCTCACTGTTGTGTATACACATGTCAGCTGCAGGAAGCCCATCCTAGGTGACAGCAGTGTCACTTTGGTACCACATCCTCTTTTACACCTGATCACACTTGCGGATGGGAATGCCAGAAGCACCTCTGAGTTGCAAGACTGGAGGGAGTGACAGCAGGACGAGGTGCCAGATGGACATCTTGACATGCAGAGGGGCCTGCAGACCCCCAGTGTGAGCACTGAGAAAACTGACCAAGCTTGTGTATCCCATGCAGATTCTCATTGGGACTGGAACCCAGGGACACAAAGTGGTGACAATCCAGGAACCAATGAGAGGCAGGTGGACCCAGTGCTTGGCAGTGACCCAAAGATGAAGTTCCCAGCAGGTGAAGATTGACTTTGACTGACTTCTGTGTGTTGGGCAGAGTTACACCCTCATCGTGTTGGAAATCTGAACTTGCTCATCCAAGCTTGACAGGTGGATGCTGGCTCAGATTGTCCTCCCCTGGAGCCCACTTTCTGCCCGCTTGGGTGGATTCAATCCTGGTATGACTCAATCAGCTAGGGGGTTAGAACAGGGGGTGGGAGAATGATGGCGACTTGGAGAGGGGGCCCTACATTCAGATATTTTAACATTTATACATATAAGTGAAAACAATTAGCTTACCACAAGACAGGGGTGGGAATTTTGGATTGCGAGTTGGAATTTGGAGGAAGACAGAGGGAGCTTACAGTTTTGCTGTGTGCTGGAGAGGCAGTAAGCAGACAAATGGGGAAAGAGAGATTTGGGGGAATGCTGTGGGTTGTGAATTGAACACAGTTCAGTTAATCTTGTTTTGGGAAATACCAATAAAGCTGGAATCATTTTTGCCAGAAATTATTTTTGGGTCCCGGACTGGGTTCCTTGGGTCAGGTCATGGTGGAATAGAATCACTGTCTTATCTGTGACCATTGAGCTGACGGACGCCTGTAAACTCACTTTGAGAATAAACGGCCATTCAGAAGGAGCCCTTTGTAGGTTTGGCGAAACCTCTTGTTTGTGGTCACACCACATACATAACTTGACTTCTCATTCTGCCTGCCTTTGCCACTTTTCACAGCTTGGGGCCAACAACAACTGCAATAAACACCCTACCCCCAAATCGTTCCTTAGGTTGGTTCAGCTCTAGGAAAAACTAGAGCAGACACAGGCTCTTTTGACACTTCCATATTCCAGGTTTGATTCTTATGTTGACACAGAGTCCTCATGAGTGTCCTTCAGACATATCTGATATTCATATTTAGGTATTCATGACTTGGCATTTTGCAAGTAATGTGTAAAATACATATTTACACCAGGAAAATGTGCATTTTAAATGGACTCTCAAATGAGAGTTCATATTTAACAGGAAAATATTTCTAGACGATGGAATTGGAGAAACTACACAAAGAAGGTATATGGGGGTAGAAAAGTTGAGTCTGGAGCACTCTTTAAACACCACACTCCTTGACTTTTGTACTTGCAAAGTCTTGCTCTCCCTTTTAATTTCCTTGTTTAGGTGGACATTCATCGTCACCTGGCCAACTAACATCCACTGCCTCTTTCTAGTGGCTTCATGATTTTCTCAGAGGAGCCCACCCCTCCTACACTGCGCGTAGTTCAGTGTGATGCTCAAATGTGGCATCTGCCTCACGCCGAGAAGAACCAAGAGACCAGCTCCTCGCTCTCAAGATTTCCATGTGGCCAGGAGGAAGGCAGGTGACCTAAGTCTGGCAATGAGAGGGCTTTTTTTTTTTTTTTTTCTGTTGGACTTTCACTCATGAGCAAGTGACATTAACATCAAAAAATGGTTGGTGTCCATTATTCCCAGCCACCATGTTTCCCCAGCCTCCTGTTCCTACCAGGAGACCATTCTGCTAGTGTTTCCTAGACCTCGAGAGATGTTCTTCTTTATGCTCATTTCCAAAACTGAGTTTGTAACCTTCCAGAGGATTCTCTGAATTCCCTAGATCTTTTCACTAAATGCACCACTCCTCCCCAGCCGCCCCCATCTTTTTTTTTTTTTTTCCTTATAGTAGCCTGCTAATTAAGCCAGTTATTATAGCAACCAAGAATCCTGAACAGACAAACTTGGAAAAGACAAAGTTAAAATAATGATTAATAGGCCGGGTGTGGTGGCTCACATCTATAATCCCAGCACTTTCAGAGGCCAAGGTGGGCAGATTGCCTGAGGTCAGGAGTTCAGGACCAGCCTGGCCAACATGGTGAAACCCCATCTCTAATAAAAATACAAAAAAAATTAGCCGGGCATGGTGGTGTGCACCTGTAGTTCCAGTTACTCAGGAGGCAGAGGCAGGAGAATCACTTAAACCTGGGAGGTGGAGGCTGTAGTGAGCCGAGACCGCACCACTGCACTCCAGCCTAAGTGACAGAGCGAGACTCTGTGTCAATAATAATAATAATAATGATTAATAGTTGAATAATATATACAGAAACCCTACCACGCTCAAGGAAGATTGAATGTTAATCCTGTGTTCTAAAAGGCACACATAAAAATAAATTATGATTCTCCTATTCTGCCTCCAAATTCAGCTTCTGAAAATTAATAAGGGCATCTTATCTCACGCTGTTGTCTTGGTGTGTGTGTGTTTAAAGTTATCTTTTTGAGACAACTGTAGATACACATTCAATTAAAGGAGATAACACAGACAGATCATGTGAATGCTTTGCCCATCTCCCCCAAGGGTAACATCTTGCAAAAGTGTTCCAGTATGACATCACAACCAAGATGTTAACATTGATTCAATCCATGGATCTTATTCAGATCTCCCCAGTTTTGTATGCTTTCAGTGGTGTCTGTATGTGTTTATGTCCATGCAATTTTATCACATGTGTAGGGTTGTGTATCTACCACTTAGTCAAGATACACAACAATTCTACCACCACAAGCATTCCTCATGCTGTCCTTGTGTAACCACACACCTTTCTCCCATGCCCCTTCCATCCCCAGCTCCAGCAACTACTGACCCATTCTCTGTTTTAATAAATAATTTTGTCATTTCAACAATTTTCTACGAATGAAGTCATATAGCATGTAAGCTTTTGGAATTGGCTTTTCTTCATTCGGTATAATCCCCCTGAGATCCATCCAAGTTGTTGCATAAATCAGTAGTTTGTTTCCTTGTTGCTGAGTAGTAGTCCATTGTATGGATGTACCACATTGGTGTAACCACCCACCTGCTGAAGGACATCTGGGTTGCTTCCAGTTTGGGTTAATACAGATAAAGCTCTATGGACATACTATACACATATTTGTATAGAAATATAAATTCTTCTGTCTTGAGTAGACACCAAGGAGTTAAATGGTTACATCATATGATAGATACCTATTTAATTTTTTGAGAAACTGTAAAACTGTTTTCTAAAGTACCTGCAGCATTTTACATTCCCACCAGCAGTGTATGGGCTTTCCAGTCCCTCTTCATGCTTGTCAACACTTGATATAGTCAGTTGTTTAATTTTAGCCATTGTAATAGGTGTGCAGGAATAGCTCGCTATAGTTTCCATTTTCATTTCTGTAATGACTGATGCTGTTAGGAATCTCTTTATACGCTTATTGGTCATCTAGATGCCTTCTTTGATGATAAGCCTGCTCAAATCTGTTGCCTACTTAAAAAAAAATGGCTTGTTTGCTTTCCTATTATTGAGTTATGAGAGTTCTTTGTATGTATTCTGGATACAATTCATTGATCACAGATAGGATTTATAACTATTTTCTCCCAGTCTGTGGTTTGTCTTTCCATTCTTTTAATGATGTCTTTTACAGAGAAAACACATTTTTTTGTTTGATGTTTTGTTTCCATAAGGTCCAATTTACCAACTTTTGGATCACAGTATTAGCTTCATAGCTATGAAATCTTTGCCTACACAAGGTCACAAACATTTTCTCTGATGCTTTCTTCTAAAAGTTTTATAGTTTTAAGTTTTATATTTAGGTCTGTAATCTTGCTGAGTTAATTTTTAAAAGATGGTGTGAGAATCGAGGTTAATGTTTCTGCAGATGGATGTCTAATTGTTCCATCATCATTTGTTGTTTATGGTGGGAGGGCAAGTCTAGTACCAAAAAGCTGCTCCGAACATTTGTTGTGAGAAATGAAGTGTTCATTTCTCTGGGATAAATGCCCAAGAATGTAATTGCTTAATTTCATAAGAAATGGCCAAACTATTTTCCAGCATGTGTTTTGAAAAAGAAAGATGTAAGAGTTAAGAACTCATATGGATTCTGCCTCTGCTTCTTCCTTGTTAGTCATCGTGGACAACTTACAAAATATCTATGTCTCAGTTTCTTGCCGGGCACAGTGGTTCACACCTGTAATCCCAGCACTTTGGGAGGCCAAGGCAGGTGGATCACTTGAAGTCAGGAGTTTGAGACCAGCCTGGCCAACATGGTGAAACCCCGTCTCTACTAAAAATACAAAAATTAGCCAGGCATGGTGGCGGGCATCTGTAATCCCAGCTATTCAGGAGGATGAGGCAGGAGAATCACTTGAACCCAGGAGGCAGAGTTGGCAGTGAGCTGAGATCACGCCACTGCACTCTAGCCTGGGTGACAGAGCGGAGACTCTGTCTCAAAAACTAAAACTAAAAATAAATAAATAAATATCTATGTCTCAGTTTCCTTATTGGTAAACTAGGGACAACAACACTGTACACCCCATTAGGTTATTGTGAAGATTAAAAGCATTAATAAAAGTATTTAAAAGAATGCCTAATACATAAGGCGTGATCAACAAATGTTATCTGTTACTGTTTGCAACTGATGTGGCTACTATTATCTTTTGTGGCTCTCCAACACATTCAAACAGCCTTCCTGCAGTCGGATAATTTCTCGTATTATGAGATCCAAGGAGGAAGCTGGAACACTTGCATTTCCAGATTCTTTTGTAGTTAAAGTAGAGGCATGTGTGTCCTAGGTTCCCAAACAGCGTAGCTCTGAAAGCCTTGGATTCAGAAATGAGCAATACTTGAGGGCCATGTCTCGGCAATTCATTCTTCCAAAGAACTGTGAGAATCAGCAGTGGTCGAGTGTTAGGATTCGGTCCCAACTGACACAGGTACCACGCAGTGCTAACAATCACCTTCTTACTGGAGAAAATCGTACCACATGTTTGGGCATTTTTTCTAGTTGTGTAGCTTCAGAGTGTTGTGTTGCTGTCTAGCCTTTCTGGAGATTATTAAACTACCAAATATAATTTAATAACTTCCTGTGCCACTTATATTGGCCAATTTATTTTTTATTTTTGAGACAGAGTCTCCCACTGTCGCCTGGTTGGAGTGCAGTGGCATGATCTCAGCTCACTGCAACCTCCGCCTCCCAGGTTCAAGCAATACTCCTTGCCTCAGCCTCCCAAGTAGCTGAGATTACAGGCACCCGCCACCATTCCTGGCTAATTTTTTTTTTGTATTTTTAATAGAGATGGGGTTTTACTATTTTAGTCAGGCTGGTCTCAAACTCCTGACCTCGTGATCCGCCCGCCTTGGCCTCCCAAAGTGCTGGGATTACAGGCATGAGCCACCATACCTGGCCGGCCAATTGTTTTTAAAAGCAATTGCTTGTGTGTATCCTAACTGAATAAATTTTTATCCATATACATATACACGTGCACACATATAGAAACTATTTTGTCGTGATATACACACATACAAGTATGATAAAATACATTATCAAGACAATTGGAGAGCGAGCCAGATTGTGTCATAATACCATAACATGTTAATTTCCTGATTTTGATAATTGTACTGTCATTATGTAAGGGAATATCCTTGTTTTTAGCAAACATACACCTAAGAACTTAGGCATAAATAAAGGGGCATCAGATCTGTAACTTAGACTCAAATGATTCAGAAGGTAATATGTATGGAAAGAACAATGAAGCAAATATGGCAAAATGTTGAGAACAGGAAATCTGGGGAAAGAGTATATAGTATTCTTTTCTTTGCATTGCTCTTACAGTTTCCTTTTCTTTTCTTTTCTTTTCTTTTTTTTTCTTTGGTTACGGAGTCTTGCTCTGTCACCCAGTCTGGAGTGCAGTGACTTGATCTCTGCTCACTGCAACCTCCACCTCCTGGTTCGTGATTCTTCTGCCTCGTCCTCCAAAGCAGCTGGGACTACAGGTGCCTGCTGCCATGCCCAGCTAAATTTTTTTTTTTTTTTTTAGTAGTAGAGATAGGGTTCCACCATTTTGGCCAGGCTGGTCTCGAACTCCTGACCTCAAGTGATCTGCCTGCCACAGCCTTCCAAAGTGCTAGAATTACAGACGTGAGCCACCGTGCCCAGCCTGTTCTTACAGTTTTTCTACAAGTTTGAAATAATTTAAAAAAAAGAAAGATAAAGAAAATTAGCCAAAATGGATTTTATTGTTTGTAATTAAGAAGCTTGTGATTTCGGAAGAAATCATAAGTGAGAGAGGTTGTTGTCTGATTTTTTTCCCCTTCACCCTGGTACCTGGACCATGTGAGAACAGCCAATAGTCACGGGCTTTAGAAGGGAGGTGTTCCTTCAACATGGGACTCCAATCCTACCTAAAACATGGCAGCATCCCCAGCAGACTCCCCTTACAACCCTGTGCTCTAATATCAGTTTTCTAGATGGTTGAAGAAACGCTACCATATTTCATGGTTAGAGGCAGCAATTGGAAACCCTTCTGTTGATGTCCCTTCTTCATCTCCCACGCTGACCTGGGAGAAAGATCCAGGGCCCCACAACAGCCAAAACACACATTTCCCCTCTGAAGCTGAAAGGGAAGATATCAGCACAACTCCACAAAATCATGAGAGCCCTCCAGGGGCACGAGCCTTCTGTTATGGGTGGCTCTGAACTACTTTAAAGATTTCTGTCTTAATTCCATTCATAAACATAAACCCATCTTTAATTTCCCAAGAAGTGGTCTTCTGGTCAAAAGCAATGTTCCTAAGCTTTAGCAGTTTTTAAGTTTCATGGGTCATGCTTTTAAAGACTGGGATCCATAAAATGATGCCACGCCCATATTCAAGGCACTGTTGCCATTTTTCAAGGCTAAAGTACAGACAGGGGAAAGCAGCCATCATAAACTTTAGATGGCTAAAGAAGCTCTACTCCCTAAGTCAAGAGCATTCAAACTTATTCAAGACCACACGATTTTTATTGCGATAAAGGGGTACTGAACACATCAACTAGAAGAGCTTTTACCTAAAACGTACTTGTTTAAAAGGCCAATTTCTTATAGGAAAAGGAAATGAAATTTCCTCCAGAGGATTTAGTCTGAACTGATATGCACAATATAGGGGGAAATTGTCATCTCCAGTTATCTGAGGGACTTGTAGACCTTGAGGGGAAGAGAAAGGAGAGAGGGAGAGAGGGAGGGGAAAAAACGAGAAGGGAGACCATCTTCTATATGTGCTTTGATAATCTCCTGTATGGTGACATTAAATGTACTGTAACTCACAGTATGTTCTTGGATGTAGTCATTTAAATACAGTCATTTTTGCTGTGTGTGCAGCCAATGTTGTATCTTCACATTTACAGATAATGTTATAAAATCTGGCTGTCCATTAGAATCTCCAGGGAGCTTAAAACTAAAACCGCAGCTAAGCCTCATCTCAGACCCAATGAATCAGAAGCTCTGGGGTAGGGCCCAGGTGATTCTGCAGAACAATGGGAGCTGAGAGCCACTGCTTTAAAACAGACACTCTGCTCTGCACAATAAACATGTTCTTGCGAACAGAAACCTTTTAAAATACACTAGAACTTGCTATTGAAAGTCATTCTGTGATCATGCTTTTCAGGAAAGAAAGCCACTCTTCCTCATGGGAGGACATGAATCTGAATTGTTATGCATTGTGCTTGCCTCCAATCGTGTGAATGTTTACAGAGTGAGGAGGTCTGATGCAGAACGAGCATGCATTTTTTCATGCATGTGCATCGCACGGGAGCCACTCCAACTTTACATTTAGATTTTTCTTCCTATAGCATTTTCTCATTTGAGGCTATAAAGGAAGTAGGTCAGATGATATCATCACTGTTTTACAGATTGACAAAGAAACAGGGAGAATGGAAATGACATTCTAAAATTATCTTTGATACAGGACGAGAATGCAGGTTTCTTTGCACCTAATGTAGGCCATTTCATCCTCCACTTTTGTTTATAGATGTGTGTGTATATATATGCACACATATAAAAACTTACATATTATACATGACCTATTATATATATATATATACCTAATATAAATAGATGTTACTATATCCTCTAATTTTATGTGTGTTTCCTGCAAATAAAAATATTAAGCTACTGCTTAACTTATTTTACAGTACCCTCTTCAAGGTTAATAATGGGCTTAGCTCTATCAAAATTACATATCAAGTCTGTAAGCAATAAAAGACATCACATCAGAGACATCTATCTTTCTTAACCTTAGGCCGGCAGGTATGAGAAAATTGCAAGAAGGAATTACAAACAGAAAACCAAAACCTGCAATCACATGAAAGTGTTCAAATCTTATTTAAACAGCATGTACACTAGATTGGTACCAAACTCAATTTTTATTTTTGGAAAACATAACTTTTCCTTAGATGGTTTTCTGACCTCATTTCAGCAAAATGGAGCTCGATTACCAGATTCAGATGTGCTGCACTTTGCTTGCAGGCATACCTGCAAGGGCATCGTTCCGCTCAGCGTTAAATGTGAACTCTAGGTAGAAAGCATCCCTTACAGATCTGAGCCATTCCACGCTTCACATTGGCTTTGCATGGTATGCTCAACTCAAAAGGCCATTACTGCTTTCTCTTGCAATTTATGGAACCCTTCTAAATCTTTATCCCTGGTGATAAAAACATCAAAATGAAGACAAGTTCTTGAAAAGAAAGTGACGGGGAAAGGATCACATACATAGATTCTTCTGGGATTTTTTTTGAAAGTTATTTGCTTATTTCAATATTATTTGTCAAGATGAAAAGACACCAGTGGATTCCTCAGGCTCTCAGTGTCCAGGCAGCAGCTGCTGCTCTGTTGATAGAGGGAACATCTGTGAAAGATTCTGGGCAGTGAGGGGGAAGATTTCATTGTCAGCAAAAATAAAGCTTTAGGAAAAATCAGGCCCTGGGAAGCATGAAGGAGCTTGGAAAAAACACTGAAACCTAGCATATGAGAAGGCCATATCGTATCTAATTAATCACAAAAATGCCAAGTCTTAGCAGAAGGGGAGGAAGGAATGGATTCCTTATTGTGAATAGTTAGGTTCCCAAATATCATCAAAGGAAATGCTTGCTCCTGTTTGAACTCTGGGAGTACAGAAGGATCGGATCAAATCGCAGAAGTTTACAATGAAAGGGGGTTCACAGGTTAATGAGTCATTTTATAGATGCCGAAGCTGAGACACACAGATGCACTTATGTCTTGATGTAATTGAATAAATAATGTGCTCATTATATATTAATAATTTGTAATTGAATTAATAATTTGCTCATTATGGAACCAAATAGTTACATAATACTGAGTTTTTTTCTTGGTTTCCTTTTGTTTTTCAGCTTTAATAAAAGAAATTATATCAGATATATCTATCTTTCTTAATCTTAATCCAGCAGGTATGGGGAATTGAAAGAGGGCATTCCAGACAGAAAACCCAAACCTGCTGTCACATGAAAGTGCTCAGATCTTATTTAAACAGCATGGACAACAGTTTGGTAATGAATCTTATTTTTTTGTATAACTGATACATAAAAATTGTAGATGCATGTGATATACATGTGATATTCTGAGACATGTATGCATTGTGAAATGATTAAATTAAGCTAATTATCCTAACCAGATCATACTGAATTTTATCTTCTGCTTTTAGAATCTCTCTTTGATATCTTTGCACAGATACTGTCTTTTTCTTGGAAGAGATAGCTCAGAAATGCCTTGCGGACTTCTAGCTATGACTCCTTGGACAGAGAGTGTGTGTATGGGTTTTGTTTTGCTTTATTGTTTTATTACATTTTCTGTTTCATTGTAAAGTTTTAGGGAGTTTCCACGGATACTATCTCAAGAACAGAGGGACATAGGGTTATTTGCCAAAACAGCTCCCAGTTTTTTTTTTTTGGAGCAATGAACTGAAGGCTAACGGACAGGAAACTGAGACTGTATTTTCTTTATTTCTCCCTTTAAGAAATTTGCCTTTGGAAACATGCTTAATACAGATCTCCCATTTGAGGCCCTCAAAGAATAAGCCTACCATCTCAGAGACACTGATTACTCAGGCAAGAAAATGGCCACAGCAATTTCTCATCTATGATGGCAAAAGCCATTCATCATTAAATACAACATTTAAGCAGTAATTTAAATATTACAGGCTGTGAAACTGCTCAGGCAGTGAATAGGAACTGGAATTAGAAGCCCATTCCTGTCCTTGAGCAAATAATTAAAACTTTGCTGTTTCTCACACTTTTCTACAAAAATGGAATGAAAATGCTGGTCATTCATCCATCTCACACGAAGCTCTGAGAGCTCATGAATAGTTACAAGGTTCTTTCTCAAAGGGAGATCCTTGTGGAAGAGGTGAGGAATAAACAGCAGATATTCTTTCCTGAGTTTTCCCTGATAATTCTGATTTCAAATTTTCTGTTCCTTTCCCAGGGCATATGTCAATCTTTTTGCCAGGTTTCTCTGCTAATCCCAATCAAAACCCCTTTCTCATGGTCCTCAGACACAGTCAAAACCTCCCGAAGTCAGAAAATCCCAAGAAAACTCAAAGGCTCACTAGAGAGAAAAGGCTTAAGTAATTTCTTTAGTATTAGCATAAGGCATTTGTTAATTTGCATGACGGATTTACAAACGTCAGAAAAGAGCCCTTTGTTAGTTTCCCCACACTCTTCATTTTTCTGGGATAAGACGGCAAATAGCAGTAGAGCAAGCCCTTCCTGGACTCTCTCTCCCCACTTAGAGGGATCTTCTGTACTATCCAAGTTCATGTGTCTTAAAGAGTTCATTTTTTATTTTTTTCCTTACGATTTTATTCCAGGGGAAGGCAGCAAAAGAATCACTGTTTTGGCCAGAAGTATTAATAAATACTCCTTATTTTTCTCTAGCTTTTTCACACTCAGTACTTTATCTGGCTCACATAGGGGTAGAGCTTGCTTTCCCCTTGGTCTGAATGTTTTGAGAAAGGAACTTCATGGGACAGGATGATTTCAGGAAAGACATTTGACACAATAGGTTCCCCATTAAGTCTACTCTTATATATTGGTCAGAGGTCACAAATTATTTAACAGATAAGCTCTACTTGTGAGGACAAAAATAGCAGTACTGTGAGGCGGTAACAAAAATAGGAGCAAGGAAGTAAAAAAGTCAAGTAAAAAATATCACCAAGAGAATTCAGAAGCACCCAAGGTAGCACAGATTCCCAGAGGTCAAAGGATCTTAGGAATCATTTAACTCATTTTTACCTTATTCATTGTTCCCTTCCACAATATCTTACATAAGTGGTTTCTCAATCTTCTTCATACCACTAATGAAAAAAAACGCTTAGTAATTCGAAGACATTTACTACCATCAGTTTTCAAGGATACCCACTTTCATAATTTGCAAAAGGACAGCTGGGGCAGATCCAGAACGTATTTGGTGTTGGGGGGTGATTTTGTTTCAAAGGTCAAAATGTCGCCACTGCTTTAATACCCTTCTATCAGTAGATCAAGTAGGCAGAACATCAGTAAGGATATCAATGATCTGAACAGCATGGCCAACTTTATGTAACTGAATATATAGAATACTTCACCCAAACACAGCAGAATATACATTTTTCTCAAAATCCCATGGAACACTCACCAAGATAGACCCCATTATGAGCCATAAAACACACCTCAAAAATTTCGACAAGTAGATACCATACAAAGTATGTTTTCAGGCCATAAAATAATTGTAGGTCAATAACAGAAAGATAAATGGAAAAATCTGTGACATGCAGCAAAAGCAGTGCTTAGAGGGAAATATGTAGCATTATCTGCATATATTAGAAAAGAAGAAAGGTCAATAATCTGATTGTAGCTTATGAAATTAAACTTAAAAAAGAACAATTTCAACCTGATACATGTAGAAGCAAAGAAATAAAGAATGAGAGGAGAAGCCAATGATTGAAAACAGAAAAACAACGAAGAAAATCAATAAAACAAAAAGCCGGTTATTTGAAAACATTGATAACCACCTTTTTGTTGTATTGATTTTCTTTGTTGTTTTCCTGTTGTTTTTCTTTGTGGAGACACAAATTGCCGATATCAGATATGAAACCTGGGTCATTATTACTAATCCTATGGACATGGAAAGGACATGAACAACCTTATAACTACAAACTGGATTACTTAGATGAAATGGACTGACTCTTTAAAAAACACAAACTACCAAACTTACAGGAGAAACAGACAATCTGAACAGCCCTATATTTATTACAGAAATTAATAATTAACCTTTCTCCCCCCACCTCCCAGAGAAGTGTACCAGGCTGAGATGGTTCCGCTGGTGAATCCAATAACAATTTACTAAAGGAATAATGCCAATTCCCCACATTTTCTTCCAGAAAATAGAAGCAAAAGGAGTGCTTCCTAAATCATTCTATGAGGCCAGCATTATTCTAATATCAAAGCCAAATGAACACATTATAAGAAAGGAAAATGACAGTCTAATATCTCTCATGAACATATATGTAAAAATCCTCAACAAAATATTAGCAAATACAATTCAATAATCGGTAAAAAAAAAAAAAATTATACACTATGATCAAGTAGGATTTATTCCAAGTATGCAAGGCTGGTTTGACATTAAAAAATGAATTAATGTAATCTACCACATCAACAGGCTAAAGCAGGAAACTCATAGTACCGTATCAATTGATGCAGAAAAAGTATTTGAAAAATTCTAACACCCATTCATAAGAAAAAAAAACTCTCAAAAAAGGAATGCACAGAAACTTCCTCAATTTGATAAAGAGCATGTATTTTAAAATCTATTGCTATTATCCTTCTTATTAGTGATATCCTGAACACTTTCCCCCTAAGATCACGAATAAGGCAAAGATGTCCTTTCTTATCACTCTGATTCAGCATCATACTGGAAGTCCTACTTAATAGAAAAAATACAAGAAAAAGAAGTAAAAGCTATATGGATTGGAACAAAAGAAATACAACTGTCTTTATTTTAGATGACATAATTGGCAATGTAGAAATAATAAAGAATCTACAAAAATATGCTGGAACTAATCAATAACTTTAGCAAGATTACAAGATACAAGGTCAATATACAAGTTAATTTTTCACCATATACAGCAATGAACAATTGGAATCTTCCAATTTGAAATGAAAAATACCATTTACAATCGTATCAGAAAAAATGAGAAATATTTAGATATAAATCTAACAAAATATTTATAGGGCCCATATACAGAAAACTTCACAACACTGGTGAGAGAAATCAAAGAGAATTTAAATAAATGGGAAATAGTCTGGGCTCATTTTGAAAGTCTCAATATTGTTAAGATGTCAGTTGTTCCCAATTTGATTTATAGATTCAATGCAATCTCAGTAAGAATCCCAGCAAGTTATTTTGTGGGTATCAGCAAAGTTATTTTGTGGATATCAGCAAACTGATTCTAAAGTTTAAATGCAAACACAAGAGACCAAGAAGAGCCAAAACAATACTGAAGAGGAAAAACAAATGTGGAGGATTCACACTACCCAAATTCAAGACTTACTATTAAGCTATACTCATAATAATCAAGACAAAGAATAGACATAAAGATCAATGTATCAGAATACAAAACACAAATATGGAGAAACACAAATAGAGGCCATAGATTAAAAAAAAAAAAAAAAGATGCAAAGGCAATTCAATGGGGAAAGAATGGTCTTTTCAACAAATGGTGCTCTCACAATTGGATATCCATATACATAAAAATGAACATAGACACAGACCTACACCTTCCATAAAATTAACTCAAATATAAAACTATGAAACTTCCAAAAGAAAATCTATATATAACTTTGGGTTTGGTGATGAAGAGGATTTTTTTTTATTTTTATTTTTATTTTTTTTATTTTTGAGACAGAGTCTCGCTCTGTCGCCCAGACTGGAGTGCAGTGGCCGGATCTCGGCTCACTGCAAGCTCCGCCTCCCGGGTTCCCGCCATTCTCCTGCCTCAGCCTCCCGAGTAGCTGGGACTACAGGAGCCTGCCACCTTGCCCGGCTAGTTTTTTGTATTTTTTAGTAGAGATGGAGTTTCACCGTGTTAGCCAGGATGGTCTCGATCTCCTGACCTCGTGATCCACCCGTCTCGGCCTCCCAAAGTGCTGGGATTACAGGCTTGAGCCACCACGCCCGGGCGAGGATTTTTATACTGTATCAAATGCATGATATATGAAAGAAAAAAATTGACAAGTTGGACCTTTTAGAATTAAAAGCTTGGCTTTGAGAAAGACACTTTTAAGAGAATCAGAACCAGAAATACCATTTGACCCAGCAATCCCATTACTGGATATATATCCAAAGGATTATAAATCATGCTACTATAAAGACACATGCACATGTATGTTTACTGCAGCACTATTTACAGTATCAAAGACTTGGAACCAACCCAAATGCCCATCAGTGATAGACTGGATAAAGAAAATGTGGCATATATACAACATGGAATACTATACCGTCATAAAAATGAATGAGTTCATGTCCTTTGCAGGGACATGGATGAAGCTGGAAGCCATCATTCTCAGCAAACTAACACAGGAACAGAAAACCAAACTCAGCATGTTCCCACTCATAAGTGGGGGCTGAACAATGAGAACATATGGACACAGGGAGGGGAACATCACACACCGGGGCCTGTTGGGGGGTGAGGGACAAGAGGAGGGAGAGAATTAAGACAAATACCTAATGCATGCGGGGCTTAAAACCTATATGACAGGTTGATAGGTGCAGCAAACCACCATGGCACATGTATACCTATGTAACAAATCTCCATGTTCTGCATGTGTATTCCAGAACTTAAAGTAAAATTTAAAAAAAGAGAGAGAGAATCAAAAAAGACAAGCCACAGTCTGGAAAAAAATACATTTGCAAAATATGTATCTGATAAAGAACTTGTATCCAAAATATACAAAGAACTCTTACAACTCAGCAATAAAACAAACAAGCCAATTAAAAAATAGGCAAAATATCTGAATGATATAAAAGAAGATACATGCATGGCAAGTAAGTATATAAAAAGATATCCAATATCATTTGTCACTTGGGAAATGACTATTTAAACAACAATGAGATACCACTAAATATCTACTAGAATGACTTACATAAAAAAATTGGCAATGCCAATTGCTGGTGAGAATGCAGAGCAACAAAAACTCTCATTGCTGGTGAAACACAAAATAATATACCCACTTTGGAAGACAGTTTGCCAGTTTCTCACAAAGCTAAACAGAGTCTTAAATTATGCTGCAGCAATCAGGCTCCTAGGTTATTTACCCAACTGATTTGAAAACTTATGGCCACACAAAAACCTGTGCATGAATATTGATAGCAGATTTATTCATAATTGCCAAAACTGGAAGCAACCAAGATGTCCTTCAATAAGTGAATGAAGGAACCAACAAACTAGTACATCCAGACAAAGGAACACTATTCAGTGGTAGAAAGGAATGAACTATCTAGCCATGCAAATACATAGATAAAACTCTGGGAAGTAGAAGCCACTCTGAAAAGGCTACATACTATATGATTCCACATATATGACATTCTGCATAAACCAAAATTACAACAACAGTTAAATATATCAGTGGTTGCCAGAGTTTAGGGTGAAGAGCTTGAATAGGTAAAGCACAGAGGAATTTTTAGGGCAGTGAAACTATTCTCTATGATAATATAATGGTGGATATGTGCCATTGCATTTGTCATTCAAACCCTTAGAGCCTCATAGCGCAAAGAGTGAACCTTAATTTGTGCAAATTTCAAAAAACATAATTCATAAGGTCTAGGAATCCCAGGGTGGATTTCAGAATCTCAAAAGAAAAGTCTGACTCTATTACAAACATTTGAAACAACCTCACCAAAGGATATGAAGGAAAAACTACTCTTACTTAAGTAACTTTTGAAACAAGTGAAACATGTAAGACCAAGGACAAAAGACGCTGTACATAGCACTGCACTCTAGTTGATAAAGTTGTTTCTCAATGGAGTATAGGTATGACTTAACGTTCTGAAACCACTATACATGTGAAATTGAATGTCTACGTAAATGGATGGCATAAAGTGAGAGCGAGGTGTCTGTTAGAGTGGGAGTTTCCAGATAAACAGGGAGAGAAGGTAATGGAATAGAGCTGAAGACATCAGTATGAACTTATGTTAGCTTACTATTGATATAGAAGGTTACATGTAGAGATATTTAGGGACACATGTATATGCATGGGTTAATATATACAAATATTTCCTTGCTCTGTCAGCTGAGAGGGCCTAGATGCAATGACAACCCAGTAGCAATGAGCACACGTCGTGTCCAGGTCTTGGTTTCTAACATAATTTTTGTTTTTTGAGACAAGTCTTGCTCTGTCACCCATGCTGGAGTGCAGTGGCATGACGTCGGCTCACTGTAACATCTACCTCCCGATTTCAGCAATTATCCTGCCTCAGCCTACTGAGTAGCTGGGACTACAGGTACCCAGCACCACACGTGGCTAATATTTTTGTATTTTTGTATTTTTTTTTTTTTTTAGTAGAGACGAGTTTTCACTGTGTTAGCCAGGATGATCTTGATCTCCTGACCTCGTGATCCACCCGCCTTGGCCTCCCAAAGTGCTGGGATTACAGGCATGAGCCACCACGCCCGGCATATTTTCTAATAAATAGAACCAGGACTCCCTAGAGAAATGGCTGATTCTAGGACAGGGGAAAGAAAAATATAAGATGTGCATAAAACATCTTGTTTTTGAGCAGGTAAGTAGTCAAAATATAACAAAACAAATAAAATCCACGTGAGAATGTGTCAAAGGGCATATACATAGGAGACAACTGAACAAGAGCATCCCATGGCCAAGGACAGAACAATTCAAGCAACACAATTAAGGGAGTAATGAATTACAATCCAAAGTATAAAATTAACATAAATTTGTGAGTCCATTTAATATAAATAATTTAATACCGAAATAAATGGGAAATAAGAGACAAATCTCCCATGCAGAAGAATTCCAAATACTTCTTGTAGATTTCCTGCCTTTAAGTAGGTGGAGCATAATTCTCCATTCCTTAAGTGTTGACTGCACATTGTGACTTCTTCCCAAAAAGTGCAGTATGGGAAGAGGTGGGAGAAAGAATAACTTCGCAGTGGAGAAATGCGATCAACACCAGATGACCAAGGTGGACGTCAACCACGAGAAGCCATGTTGATTGTACGTACACTCGATATAATGGGATGGGAATGGTGGTCCTTCACCTCTGTGCTCTTCCTCCCGCAAACCCATAATCCCAGTCTAGTCATGAGAGAAACATCAGACAAATCCCAATTGAGGAACATTTGACAAAATATCTAAGCAGTCCTGCTCAAAACTATCAAGGTCATCAAAAGCAAGGGAGGTCTAAGCAACTGTCCCAACCAAGAAGAACCTAAGGAAACGTGACACTAAATGTTGTGTGACATCCTGGATGGGATCGGGAATGGAAAAAGGACATTAGGTAAAAAGTAAGGAAAACAGAATACTGTATAGATATTGGGTAATTAATATTGTATCAATATTGGTTCATTAATTGTGATAAATATACTATACTAACACAAGATATTAGCAATAGGGGAAATTGGATGTGGGGTTGATAGAAATTCTCTCTGCTATCTTTTTCACTTTTCTGTAAATCTACAACTATTCTAAAGTGGAAAAAAAAAGTCTACTAAAAGCAAAACAAAACATGGGCATTGGGTCAGGATCTTGCACTTTGCCAGTACTTTTCCTAGGGATGGCATTTAGGGAGGTGTCTGAGGGGTCTGTTTTCCTTGACAATGACTCCAAAGCTGGGAATAATTGAGCAGAGAAAGTCACCACCAGTCAGACCGTTAATACTTTGAACTAATATGCATAAGATTTCGTGTTGGGAAAATGCCAAGTATAAGGTCCATTATAGTCAAAGCTTCATTGAGACATGAAAGATACATGAATAAAAGCAGTATCTCATAAATGCCACTACAGGGGTGATGGAAGGTGCAATAAAAATTCTGAGGATGAAAAGATCACAGCAGTTGTATTAGTCTGTTTTCACACTGCTGATAAAGACACACCTGAGACTGGGTCATTTATAAAGAAAAAGAGGTTTAATGGACTCATGGTTCCACGAGGCTGGGGAGGGCTCACAATCATGCGGAAGGTGAAAGGCATGCCTTACATGGCAACAGGCAAGAGAGAAAATGAGAGCCAAGTGAAAGGGGAAACCCTTTAAAAATATCATTAGATCTCATGAGACTTGTTCACTACCACCAGAACAGTATGGAGGAAACCACACCCATGATTCAATTATCTCCCACCAGGTCCCTCTCACAACATGTGGGAATGATGGGAGCTATAATTCAAAATGAGATTTGGGTGGGGACACAGCCAAGCCATATCAGCAGTCATGAATGACAGTGTAGGAGTGGGGCACAAACGAGTGAGCGGGGAATTCCTGGTGTAATGGTTCTTGTAGGCAAAGGTGCAGAGGTAAGAAATATTTAGGATTAGTTCAATTTAACCAAACCAGTGTATTCATATGGTCAAGTTAAAATTGAGGCTATAGGCCAGACGTGGTGGCTGAAGCCTGTAATATCAGCACTTTGGGAGGACAAGGCAGGTGGATCACGAGGTCAGGAGGTCGAGACCATCCTAACACGGTGAAACCCATCTCTATTAAAAATACAAAAAAATTAGCTGAGCATGGTGGCACACACCTGTAATCCCAGTTACTTGGGAAGCTGAGGCAGGAGATCAATTGAACCTGGGAGGCAGAGGCTGCAGTGAGCCAAGATCGTGTCATTGCACTCCAGCCTGGGCGACAGAGAGACTCCATCTCAAATAAATAAATAAATAAATAAATAAATAAATAAATAAATAATGAAAATAAGGCTAGATTCTATGTGACAGGCAAAAGGGAGTCTTCTATAATTTCTCAGTAAGAAAATCACAGAATTAAATAAAAATTTCAAGTAGTGATTTGCCTGCATACATTGCCTCTCTCCCTTTCAGTCCAATCCAGACAGGCTTCGTCAGCCTGGCCACCAATGCATTGGTTGTTATTGTTATCTACTTCAGTGTTGTCATATCTAACAGATACACTTGTAGTTTTATCAGCTGAATTTAACACTGCTATTGATTGCTTTCCCTTGAAACAATGTTTTCTATCAGTGTCTGTAACACCACCCTTCCTGGATTTTCCCCTTCTCTCTCTGGCTACTCTTCTTTTGGCTGGTTCTTCATTCTCTCTCCACCCTCTAGGTGATGTGGTTCTTCAGGTCCCCTCTCCTCCTTTCTCCTTTTCTTTTCCTATGTTTCTCCCTAGTTGACCTCATTTATCCCCATGGCTTGGTCTATTTCCATCAGTTTGATTTTTTATTCCACAATTCATATGTCAAGCCCAGAATTCTTCTCTAAGTTCCACTCTTATAGGTACAGCTGTCTATGGGACACCTATTCTTGGATGTCTAAGAATTATGGAAGAACTATCTCAACGGTGACATGTCCGAAATTGGACTTTCAACCTCCCCTCCCTCCACTTCAAATCATCCCCTAATCTTTCACATTTTTCCTAAATGGTGCTACCATCGCTCAGTTCCATACAGAAAACTAAAAGTCATCCTTGATTCTGCCCTTGGCCTCACTGTCCCCATACCCCACCATCCAATCCAGCTCCATGGTCTTACAATTATGCATTTCTTCACACATTTTCATCTATGTCCCCCATGAGATCATAAACTCCAGAAGGATACACTATGCCTCTTTTCCTACTGTGGCACACAAACTGAGGGGCTGATACACAGTAACCATGTGGACATTTAAAAATCAATCTGCCGGGCTGGGCGTGGTGGCTCACACCTGTAATCCCAGCATTATAGGAGGCTGAAGGGGGCGGATCACCTGAGGTCAGGAGTTTGAGACCAGTCTGGCCAACATGGTGAAACCCCACATCTGCTAAAAATACAAACATTAGCTGGGTGTGGTGATGGGCATCTGTAGCCCCAGCTACTGAGGAGGCTGAGGGAGGAGAATCACTCGAACCTGGGAGGAGGAGGCTGTAGTGAGCCGAGATCACACCACTGCACTCTAGCCTGGGTGACAGAGTAAAACTTCGTATCAGGGGGAAAAAAAAAAAAAAAAAAAAATCTGCTGTAGCCTGTAATCCCAGCTACTCGGGAGACTGAGGCCACAGGGCTACTTGAGGCCAGGAGTTCGAGGTCAGTCAGTGCAACATGGCAAGACCACATCTTTACAATAATAATAATAATAATAATAATAATAATAATAATAATGATAATAATAATAATAATAATAAATAATTAGCCAAGCACAGAGGCTGAAGTGAGCTAGGATTGCACTACCACACTCTGTCCTGTAAGACAGAGGGAGATCCTTGTCTCTAAAAATAACAATACATGAAAAAAATCCATCTGGCCACAAGGTGTACTGGCAGTTTCAAGATGCAAAGCTTAGTGAGGAGGCTAATGTTCCAGTCAGGCACCGTGTCCCTAATTTATACCCCAGCCTCCTATGTAAGAAAAATGGGAGGTAGAAAGGGCACAAATGTGAGAGATATTAAGAAGGTAGGAGAGACAGTATTTTGTTACCACTTTGATAAGAAAAGAGAGGAGAGAGGAGAGGGAACAAAGATGGTTCAAAGGTGTGGAGCTCGGGGAAACAGATCCACAAACCACTGAGGAAGGCGAGCTGGGAGAGGCAGCATGGGACAAGCACCATGAAGGCTACCTGCTGGGAGCCTGTGCCATACGTGTGTCTGGCTTCCTCTCGTGCTGTTAATGACTTTTATAATTTTATTATCTATCACATCAAACCAAAGTTTTGTCTGACATGGGATGCTGAAGATTTCTGGTGAGCTTCCTCATTGTTATGCAGAGGAAAGGCTTTTGGGGTCAGGTGAAAAATTGGGTTTGACTTGCAGGATGGTCCCTACTACGCATCTCTCGTAACAATGGTCATTAACCTCTGCAATCTTGGAATCTTCTGTAAAATGGGAATAACTACTTCATGCAGTTGTGAGAATTCTGGGGAATACACATGGTCTGGTCTGGGCTGGCACCTGTCCTGTGTTTTTGAGCCCAGCTCAATTCTCATTCTTTTAAGTTCAGGGGTACATGTGCAAGTTTGCTATATAGGTAAACTTGTGTCTTGGGGGTTTATTGTACAGATTATTTCATCATCCAGGTGTTAAGCCTAGTACCCATTAGTTATTTTTCCCAAGCCTCTCCCTCCTCCCACCTTCCACCCTCTGACAGGCGCCAGTGTGTGCTGTTCCCCTCTATGTGTCCATGTGTTCTCATCATTTAGCTCCCACTTATACATGAGAACTTGCAGTATTTGGTTTTCTGTTCCTGAGTTAGTTCACTAAGGATGATGGCCTCCAGCTCCACCTATGTCCCTGTAAAGGACACCATCTCGTTTTTTATGGCTGCATAGTATTCCACAGTATATATGTACCACATTTTATTTATCCAGTCCACTACTGATGGACATTTAGGTTGATTCCATGTCTTTGCTATTGTGAACAGCGCTGCGATGAACATACACGTGCAAGTGTCTTCATGGTAGAATGATTTACATTTTTTCGGGTATATACCCAGGAATGGGATTGCTGGGTTGAATGGTAGTTCTGTTTTTAAGTCTTTTAGGAATTTCCACAGTTTTCCACAATGATTGAGCTAATTTATACTTCCACCAACAGTGTATGGACATTCCCTTTTCTCTGCAACCTCACCAGCATCTGTTATTTTTTGACTTTTTATTAATAGCCATTCTGACTGGTGCGAGATGGTATCTCACTGTGATTTTGATTTGCATTTCTCTAGTAATCAGTGATGCTGAGCTTTTTTTTTTTCATATGCTTGTTGGCTGCAAGTATGTCTTCTTTTGAAAAGCTCGTGTTCATGTCCACTTTTAAATTCCTCATCATTTCTAACACGGGGCTGTGCGCACACTGTTCTTATCGTCACAATTCACAATTCTTGATTATATTCCTACCTAGTTTCAAGGCACAGTGTGGGAATAAATGAGATAATGCTGTCTGCCACTAATTATCTACTTTCTAGATGATTTGTGGCAAGGTCTTACTCTTGGCCTGGCCTCACCCTGACCCAAGGAGATACCGGACAGCTTCTCTGTACTGTCAATTAGTGCGTGCTATAGAAAAGGAGTTCACCTTGAGCATCAGTTTAATGAACACAATTGGTAAGGAAAAGTACCAGGTACATTTCCAAATCAAGCATAAGTGCCTTTGAACATTACCTGTGGTTTTGAACTGAATCTGCTATTGCTCCGTTTACATTAACCAGGTTGATGAGAACGGGCTATGTGCCATAATGCTAACAGGGCTTAAAGCTCTTTGGAGAGACGATAAGCCATAAACATAAGGTGTTGTCACAAAAGTTTTATGCATGAGAATGAATCCTCAAAAGCATGAAAGGTAAGAAATGACCTCCTTTCTCTGTGCTACATCTTTTTCGTCATAGAGCTCGCTTTAAAAATATACAAACATACATATGTGCACACATGGGCACGCGCGCGCACGCGCACACACACACACACACACACGCACAGAGTCTTCTGTGTCTGTAGAAGGCTCAAAAAACTTCAAAAATTGCCGGTTAGTACACCTGGCATTCAGAGCTCTAAAACGCTGTCCTAGGGTGATTTCTGGATATCTGAGAAAGCCAGTTTTCATAACAGAAGCATCTTATTCTTTACTGTTTGTAGTGATAGGCAAATTTTGCATTTTATCTTCTCTCCCCTCCGATTCCAGTGTAATGAATGCATGTTCTCAGGGGTTATTTATGCAAGTATTTCCATTTTAAAAACAAGACACTGGGGAAGAGAGAAGCAACTATGAGACTACCACTAAGGACCCTAGGGAAAAGGTCCTGTAAATGGATCCAGGATGGGATTTCCACCCTGAATCATGACTGTTTAGTCAACTGATTTGATCATTAATGTTTTATTGAACCAACTCACCTGCACACCCTTCACAAAGCTATAATCACTCTTCAAAAGGGTTATTCTCTCCTTTGTGCTACTATAAACATGGCACTCGTCCAGAAGTTGAGGTCCAGTGTGAAATGCAGAAGAACCTGGGCTATTTCCTGGCTTTTAAAAATGATTCTTGTACTGTGGGTGATCCTACTTGTTTCTATATCTGGGATCTTCAGAAAGGCCCTGGGGATATTCAGTTCTACCTGTGAGTAGCTCTAGAATATCTGTGTTAAGACCATTTCCACAAAGTTCTCCAAATTGTTCTCTTGGCAAATATTTATTTATTTATTTTTATATTTTTTTGAGATGGGGTCTTACTCTGTTGCTCAGGTTGGAGTACAGTGGCATGATCTTGGCTCACTAGAACCTCTGCCTCCTGGGTCCAAGGGATTCTCCTGCCTCAGCCTCCTGATTGGCTGGGACTACAGGCACCCGCCACCACTCTCGGCTAATTTTTGTATTTTTAATAGATATAGGGTTTTACCACATTGGCCAGGATAGTCTCGAACTCCTGAGCTCAGGCAATCCGCCTGCCTCAGCCTCTCAAAGTGCTGAAATTATAGGTGTGAGCCACCACGCCTGGCCTTATTTACTTTTTTGAGATGGAGTCTCGCTCTGTCGCCCAGGCTGGAGTGCACTAGTGCAATCTCGGTTCACTGCAACCTCCGCCTCCTGGGTTCAAGCGATTCTTGTGCCTCACCCTCCCCAGTAGCTGGGATTACAGGTGCACACCACCACACCTGGCTAATTTTTGTATTTTTAGTAGAAACAGGGTTTCACCATGTTGGCCAGGCTGGTCTCAAACTCCTGACCTCAAGTGATCCACCCGTCTTGGCCTCCCAAAGTGCTGGGTTTATAGGCATGAGCCACCTTGCCCGACCGTAGTAAATATGTATTAAATGCCTACCATGTACCAGGCATTGTACTGGTTTCCCTTAGGGGAACATTAAGTTGGGAACAGGTTGATCAGGTAGAGGTAAGGCTGCAAGTTGATGTCAGGGGCCCCCTTGTCCATAGTGGAATGATGGCTGTCTTATATCCCTGGGGACAAGTCCAGAAACATTGATCTTGCCATCACATTCTCATCCCTGTTCTCTACACGTTCCCTGAGGATGTATTGGCTCACCTGTTTAGGTTGAGGGCCTTCATAGGAAGCTGATACACAACAGTCTGATGTAGGAAGGGCAGCGGGGCTTTGGAAACCTTGTTCCAGAAGTGTCCTAGCTGCCCTTAGTGTGAGTCACAACCTTCAGCCAACCCTGAGGGAGTAAACACCAGGGAATCTGGGGTCATATTCAAGTGTCTCAGAACACTCACGACACCATCTGAAGTCAACACTGGGTGACTCGTGGTTATTTAATGCTAACATACTTGAAATGCCCAACTGGAAATCCAATTCACTTCAGAATGTAAGAGCACTCCTTTCTTTGTTCTACAGGCTTCAGGAAGAAAATAAAAAGTTCTAGGATTCCACCATTTCCCATTTCCCGCACTTTTTGGTTTAATGTAGGCAATTGTCTTTCTTCCAGTCTCACACAAACCCAACATTCAAGCTAGTTTGAAGATCAAATGCAGAGTTAAGCAAGGCTGAAGTAATCAGAAACGGGGAATTGGATATGGTGACATCTATTGTTTTTAATGCACTGGACAAAAAGTTACAAGAGAGGATTCATTGACAGATGTGTACCACTGTGATAAAAACACAGTTTTGCAATATATTTGTGTTTTGCAGCTAGGCAACCAAAAATGACTAACACACAGGAAGTATGCAGTTGTGTGCTTCTTCCAGCCAAATTATGGAAATTATAAATCTCTTATTTTCTTTACACGAATGCTCTCTGTGTAAAAGAAAAAAAAAAATAAAGAAATACAGCCCCTTGAGTTTCGTGGGCTTGTTTTTGACTGACTTCTCTCCCACAGCCCTTTCATTTTCTTTCCTTAGTCTTTCCCACAGGGTAAGGAGTAGGAAGTTTTGCAAAAAGAAGAGAAGGGAGTGAATTGTAAGTTATTAATTTTTTAAAAAATCCTCCAAGGACCTAAGGAAGAGCAACACAAAAAGAGGAATCAAGCTTGGCTTCATTATGAGGTGACATATTATACGAACTATGTTATATTTTTTAAGCTTTTAGAAAATAGACTGGTATTAAGGTAAAGACTATTGCTATAAAATAGCTATGATTACATTGCAACTCAGATTCTAACAATCTGCTATAAATACTGTTTGAATTATTACTATAATTCTACAGTATCCTTCTGTTGGCTTCTTTTTTTTTTGTTTTTAAAGGAACTCCATGGCATTCAATAGCTCATGGTTTGTATTGCCCTTTGGAAATCTTTTCCCAGCCTAAAAAATTGCTTATAAAGAGCTAAGTGGGGAAACTTTCATTACAGTACACCAGCCAGGCATTTTCAAAGAGGAGTCTTATAAAACTTTTCAACAGAAATTGCTGCCTCTTGACCCTCGACTGGCTATTGTTTAACCTTTCTACACGGATACAATCATGCCAGGTAGGCAAAGAGGTAAATATCACAGAGGACTGAAGAAATGGTGATGGTGGGGTTGGTGGGGGAACTTGGCCACGGGGTTACAGGTTGCTCCTGCCTGGATTTTAGAAAAGGTAGTTGTGTATTAAAAATGACATGACATGAGTTCCAAAAATTAGCAAACTGCTGAAACATTGAGAAGCTCCATTAGAACATATGCACCCTGTAACACAGAAGTCAACCCCTGGATGAGCTGAGAGTCACTATCTCAGTTCGGCCAGGCCATTGGGTGTGTCCCAGTCACCCCATCCTCTCTGTTTTGCTTCTTATCTCTGGGGATGTTGGCTGGCTTGAGGCCTAGAGGGAAGAACATGCTAAAGCTTTCACTAGAAAGGAACTCAGAAAGAAAACCTTGCACCTTATGTCCCAAAACCTGCTGTGCCTACAAATCTGATAGAGCAATTCCCTTGGAATAATGCCTGGGAAGGAATAAAGATATTTAAGTCCAAATTCCATAGAATGATTCCATAAAATTATGGCACAAATTGATTGAATTGATCAGAATCTCAAATTCATAAATTTATAGGAAGTCATCCTTGGAAAGACTCTTCTCTGAAGTCTAGATACATAATAGATCATGAGTCTCAGATAGGGGGTGATATAGCCAATCAAGCTTGTTAACAATTTAGGTTGGGTTGGAAGAAAGATGCAGGGTTCCTAACTCCTGGATTATGGATTGATTTCTAATCAAAAGTACTTTTAAGCTATTCTATTTTTAATATATGAATAATTATGCCTGTTTTCCTGTATCATATCATGCTTTGTTTGCCTATTTCAACTTTCACCAGAAAGGGACCAAAAGTGGACAAGAGGGACAGGTGTGCAAGTCAATATTCAAGATACATATCAGTCCATAGGACACTGACAAGGTAACAATGGTGAGAAGACAAGATTGATGATAATAAACCATTCCTCAACACAGGAGATCATCTTTGTGGGCTTATTCTGCATATTATAACTTCTAAATCTGTATTACATATTTTCTCTTTTCCATTTGATCCCCTCTTCTAAACTCTGATCTTGGACACATGTGCTGTTTTTCATTTTGTGTTTTGGCGGACAATTTTGGAAAGTCAATTTGCAGCAAGTGTTGCTACTTCTCCTTTTGCCTGTGACAGAAATGACCAACCAGCCTCAGCGTCACGTTCAGTGGGATCATGCATTCCTTCACCCACTCCTTATTCAATTCATTTCTGTCCTTCCACGAATGTTTTTTGAATGCTTACTAAAGTATTTCAGAATATCAGTCTTAGCCCTGGACATTCTTGGTCTAACATACTGTTTGGAACATAAATATTGGTTTTATAAATGAGTGATCAAATCAATTTTATCTGTTGATTTCTTTGTAATTACGATAATAAGCATAACATAAAAATGACCACTGAAACCATTTTAAGTGCATAGTTCAGTATCATTAAGTACATTCACAATGCTGTGTAACTAATCTTCAGAACTCTTTTCATCCCAAACTGAAATTCTGTCCCCATTAAACAGCTCCCCATTCTCCCCACACACAGTGCCTGACCGTCACCACTCTACTTTCCGTATTTATGAATCGGACTATCCCGGGTACCTCACATAAGTGGAATGATACAGTGTTTGTCTTTTTATTGACTGGCTCCTTTCACTTACTATAATTCTCACAAGGTCCATCTATGTTATGGCATGAGTGAGAATTCTCCTCTTTTTTGACGTTGAATAATATTCCATTATACGTATATTCCCCATTTTGTTTATCTGTTCACCTGTTGATGGCTACTTGGGTTGCCTCTGACTTTTGGCTGTCGTGAATAATGCTGCTGTGAACACTGGGGTACAAACACCTCTTTGAGACCCAGCTTTTAATTCCCTTGGGTACATACCCAGAGTAGAATTGCGGGATCACGTGGTAATTCTGTTCGCAGTTTTTTGAGAAACCATCATACTGTTTTCTATAGTTACTGTGCTGTTTCACATTCCCACCAACACTCTACCAAAACTTGTTATTTTCTGCTTTTTTTTCTTTGTTTGTTTTTTTTTTTTTTTTTTTTTTTTTTTTTTTTTTTTTTTAAGACTAGTCATCCTGATGGGTGTGAGGTGGTATCTTGCAATTTTGATTTGCATTCATTTGTGGTTTTGATTGATTCCCTAATCCAAATTAGTTTCATTTTTAAAGAAGGTGTTTTATTCTACTCTAGTGAAAAATGAGATTCATAACTTACACTTCTCCACTCAAGATTTGCATTATTTGCTATATTTTATTTTTGTAATGAAACACACATGCTTTCTCTCTCCTACATACACATTTCTGTCTAACAATATTCTTTGCATAGAGAAAAATCAAGTCAATGCCAGATATGACACACAAGTACTTTTAAGAAGTGTTGTAAGGAGTAACTATCCCGGATACCTGAATCACAAGCATAATTCAGCTCCCTGGTGACACCTTAGGGAATATGAATACTTTCCATGGCTAGAGGAGGGACTAATATAATTAGTCTACTCTAGGTCATCCTTGGTAGCTAAGGGGAAGTATATGATCAATTACTGAAAGTCGATGGATGAACCCTGTTTCGCTATGTCTTTACACTCTTTTTTCTTCCCTGATGCTTTTCCAAAGTAGTCTGTTCTCAGGTTGCAAAGATAAATTATTTGCATTTTATATTTTTCCTATTTTCTCTACCTATCCTCAGAAGGAGACATGATGGAGAGGTGAGAGTGTTAGCAGTGAAATAATTCTTAACAGAGTTAGTAAAATGAAAGAGGACGGACAAAAATCCCTGAGTAACCCATTATTGAGATGTTTACCTTCTGCATACTCTGGGGTGGAGACTCTCATGTGCTCATGGGGATATGAAAATATTTGTAAAATACAGAAGAATAAGTCCTTCAGTACCCCAGCAATCTGGGTCAAAATACCAGAATTTCCTTCTTAACTACTGAAAACAAAACAAAACAAAAAAAACCTCTTTGATCTCAATAAAATTTCCAGGATTACTTAGTCCTACCTGATTAATTCTATCCTATCTAGAGCATTCCTTCACACCTCATTCCCTGAAAGATCCCAGGGAAGGAAGTCACATCACTGAATTTTAGTCCCAACCAATCATGACTCTGTGCACAGTTCACGTCCTCATCTCCTCATCTGTACATTAAGACATCCACATCTCTAGATTCTAAAGTCCACCCACTGCCCTACATGGAAATTCTATAATTCTGCTTCTCTTGATTACTTTGCACAAACGGCAATGCAAATTCTGGACCCCAGAGACAAAAATGCAAAATAGAGCCCCTAGAACAAAGCATTCTTTATCTTCAAAGGCGACTCAGGCGTTCTCATGGGTACTTCCATTTTCACTGTATCTACTGTTTCAATTTCATCATCTGGATTTCAAACTTCTCAGAGATAGGACCTTCTGCCCACTCACGGTATTCAGTAAAGCACAGAGATGCAGCTTCCATCACTGGGTTCTGTCATAGACAGTATTGTCAGACAAGAACATAGGATGCCCAGTTACATTTGAGTTTCAGATAAATGACAAGTGATTTTTTTTTTTTTTTTTAGTATAAGCCTGGCCCATGCAATATTTGAGACATACTTACACTCAATAATTATTCATTGCTTATCTGAAATTCAAATTTAACTGGATGTCCTGTATTTTTATTTGATAAATCCCAGAACCCTAGTCATAGACCAATGTGTCTGAGACTACGAGTCATGGACACTGGTATATGTGAATTTGAAGTCCGTCTTGACCACAGCTAGATGAATAACAGCAGGTTACACAGCCTCCATGATCCTTGATTTCCTCATCAGCTGAATGTGAATAATATTCAAAGGAGAGCCATACCAAGAGAAATGGGCATCCTGGAAAAACTAAGGATTTTTTTTTTTTTTTTTGCCCCATCCAATCATTATTAGCTAAATATTGGCACGATATTTATTTAGTGAAAATAGGAATAATACATTAGAATTCAACCCTCTGATGGTCTGATTACCCCGGCATTTGTTTGGCTCTACAGCCTCTTTATCTGACTCTGTTCCTAGTCCTGCTGTAAGGATTAATATCAGAGATTTAAAGTCTCAGTACAGCTCCTGGCAGAGAGCATACACTCATTGGATACAGATACTATTATTGTTATTCTTTAAAGATCTATGTCTGAGTAACCCACTCATGAAGATAATCTTTGGAGATGGCTTCACAAGCATCTTTTAATCACAGCTTCAGACCTGAGAGATAATCTGGTCTAATTTTATCATTTTACAGATAAGGAAACTGAGGCCTTGGGAGAGAAAGGAATTTACTCAGAGTCCTCTAGGCAGGTGGGGACACAGCCTGGGAGGCTCAGGGCTCTTTGCTGCTATATTACTTTGCAGAGAAGTCCGCCAACACTCCAGATACCTAGATGGCTGCTGACCCAATCCAGAAAAGACTGACCCCAACAAAGCAAAAATGCCAGGTACATTTAAGCACACGTGCAAATATTAGCTTTACCACTATGAAAGTTTATGGGAACACAGGAATCTTGCTATCACCGTTGGACACTTAAAATACCAGTATCCAGTTAGGTGCAGTGGCTCATGCCTGTAATCCCAGCACTTTGGGAGGATGAGGTGGGTGGATCACAAGGTCAGGAGAGATGAGGTGGGTGGATCACAAGGTCAGGAGATTGAGACCATCCTGGATAACACGGTGAAACCCTGTCTCTACTAAAAAATACAAAAAAGTAGCCGGGCGTGGTTGTGGGCTCCTGTATTCCCAGCTACTCGGGAGGCTGAAGCAGGAGAATGGCATGAACCTGGGAGGTGGAGCTTGCAGTGAGCTGAGATTGCACCACTGCATTCCAGCCTCGGCGATAGAGCCAGACTCCGTCCAAATAAAAATAAAATAAAAAAAAAATTGGTATCCTTCCCTCCAAAACCCCACTCAAATCAGACAGGGAGGCTGGAACCCAGCATCCTACTATAGTCATCTCCAAATAAACAACAATTTCCCATTGTGAAACAGCCCCAATGAGTCTCCAAATATCTTTGGAAACTATTAAGATGCTTGTGTAGATTATAATTACAAACGCTTATTAAAACAGTATGCCCCGGGAAACAGAGAGGACAAACAATGACAAACACAAAGGTCACTGCCTGATGAAACATTTCCATTAGGTGGCCCAGGTCCATGTTATTTCCCTGATTTTCCTTCTTAATCAGAGGCTAAAAGAGGTGTCAATGAGTGCTGGAGAGTTAACGTTCCATGAGAGTTGAAAGCTTCAACTTAACAATTAATTGTTCTAAATATGTTCTTATGTTTTTTTGGCAGCTTGAATGTGCAAGCGCATATCTGAGCTGACCTCTGGCTGCAATTCATGCACAGTCTGTGCGGCAACAGAGACTAAATATTTCTGACATTGCTTAAGAAAGGAGTCACTTTAAGTGGGTTTACACTTTGCATTCTTACCAAAAGTATGGCTCAACACTGATAGGGTTAAAACTCCAGTTAGAGAATGTGCATAATTATGATCCAAGAGCCATGGGGGTAAGGAAAGGGGAAAATCTCAGATGGGCACTGAAGGATGGTTTGACAAAGATCTCAAACATCGTCAAGTTTTATTTCATTTTATTCTTTTCTCTGCAGAGTCTTGGTTGAAGATGTCAGGTTCCAGATATGCATTTGAATTTGGGGGGATTTTTTTTTTGGATAAAACTGAGAGGCGAGAGGTACTGTGAGATGAGACAAATGGAAAATTCTAGGAAACTCTGTCTTTGCTGGCCAAATAAATAAATAAATTTTAAAAATCACACACTATTAATAGCATTCTTGGGTATGGTTGGCTCAGACAACACAGCTCATTATTTGGAAGAGAAAACAAAGGGCTTTCGTAAAGTTCTTGCATAGATTTTAATATACCAGACTTTCTATTCTTAAACTTTAATGGCTAAAATTTGTTGTATAATTCCAAATGGTATTAGAAGGGAAAACGAACTTTTATCTCTCAGTTGTGTCTAGCTTTGATTCTACCTTCTGTAAAACAAACATCTCTCTCTCTTGTATCTATCATCTATCTCTCTCTCTCTCTCTATCATCTGCTAGATCTATCTATCCATTCATCCATTCAGTTATCTACACACACACACACACACACGATCTGAAACAAGCATACACAAACATTAATGGTGTGTTTAAACAAGTTTTGTGCTTTTTCTCATATATAAAATGGGTATAAGCATAATACTTGCTTTACAGGGTTGTTGCAAGAATTAAATAAGCTCATGGATGTCAAATGTTTAGAACATTGCTTGGTTTGCAATGATTATTTAAATAGCAGGTGAGATCATACTTATAAAAAATTATTAGTACTATTATCTCTGCCACATTTAGCTTAGTATTTTAAATTAATAAAAATTATTTTGATGGTTTTTACATTTAACGTAATTCAGCCATTCCATTATTTTTTGTCTGTAGGAAAACATGCATACACAGATACACATACAGACACAGCTCAGATAACAAAAGCCCTTACGTTTTTTCTCTCTGCTACAGCTTAAAAAGCATTGTATGCCAATTTGAGGGAATCCTTGAACTTGAAAGGTCACACAGTGTGTAAGGAATTGCCATTCCTACAGCCAGATCCCAATTTCCATTCCCGCGAGTGCCCAGATCTTTACTTTCAGCTCATCCCATAACCCTGGGAACGCCTGCAAATGCAGAGTCAGCAACCAAGATGCTGTGAGACAGTGTTCAGATACTGAATTTTTACTTAATTAATATGTGATATTCAACTACAGACTCACTATGCATTTATATTTATAACTAGAGCACTAGAAGGTACAGGCCATATCTATATTTTTTCTCTGTTTCTTTCTATGCACATAAAAAAGCTTTTTAAAAAGTCCTTTCTAATTGTGATTTTTTTTCAAAAAGAAAACTACAGAAGAATTAAATTACACATGCCATTTTAAGGGTCTTTTTTGCTCCATTTCAAGAAAATATTGTATTCTCAAAAACCCACATATATCCAAACACTTAATAAAATAAGTAAACTATTTCTACAAAATCGATTTTGGACTTATCTGATCAATTTAACCTTGCCTCACAAGTGAAAATTTTAGATCTGTACAGAAATGGTCTTTATAAGTAGATTCTTTGGAATGCATTAGTCCTGGGTAAGCTATTAGGGACAGCCAGCTGCTTTCCAATCAAGACAAGAAGTATAAAATCTATAATAAGTAAATAATCCAATTTTCTTTACTCCAAATGTCTAGGTTTTGAAACTTGTTCAAAAACATGTTCTCTCTCTCCTTTTCCCCCCTCCTCTTTCTCTCTCTTTCTGACATATGAAAAGAAAGTAAGCAAAGAACCTAAGTAGGAGAAAATAGTAAAACAGTAAATCAGGTCTATGTATTAAAAGTCCAGGTAGTTAATTGCTTAAAAAGACATCTTCTCCCTGGAGGTTCTTCAAACTGAAGGTTGAACTTCTGGCTGAACACATGTAATTAATCTGTGGAATGCAATCCAAGGGGTTTTGAGGGCATTTTATTTTGAGTAAAAATAATATCATGCCTCAACTAGTGAAGCAGCTTTGCCGACTTATAAACACATGACTGCGTATGCATTACTATTATTTCTTCTAAGCACTGTTTATGTAACTCCTCTCCTTAGGGCAGGGAAATCTGTCCCTTTACTGCAGAAATTGCCTCTGAGATAGCCAAGAGGCGATGACTTTCTGTCTATTAATACATTTGTACAGAAGCAAAGGAAGGCAGGAACAGCCAGATAGTAGCTGAGGTCACAGGGGGGCATGGCCCCTGCAGACCGGTCCCCTTCCAGGCTTTGGGGATGCAGAGGTGGCAACATCCAGTCCAGAGCACACTGCGTCACAGGTGCAGAGGAAACAGAGGCTCTAGAACAAGCAGCCACAGCACAACGTGGCACCTGCCAGACGGCCACATCAACCGGTAGTTGTGAGAGAACAGAAAGGAAAGGAGTGGCTGTATTGTGTGTAGTCTGTGTGCCAGCTCAAACTGTCCACTTCCCACTGGCCACAGATGCCCCAAGTCTTCTCAGTAGGGGAGAAACAAAATCATCCTTGCCTTTTAATAAAGTAATCCCTAGCAGGGCATGGTGGCTCCCAGCACATTGGGAGGCCAAGGCAGGAGGATTACTTGAGCCCCGGAATTTGAGATCAGCCTGGTCCACAAAGCAAGACCTCACTTCTACAAAAAAAAAAAATAAAAAATTAGCTGGGCATGGTGCATCACCACCTACTCAGGAGGCTGAGGCAAGAGGATTGCTTGAGTCTGGGAGCTTGAGGCTGCAGTGAGCGATGATCGTACCACTCCAGCCTGGGCAACAGAGCAAGACCCAATCCTTAAAGAAACAAAAAAAACAAGGAAACCCCTGCAGCAACTGTGGTAAGCCCTGGAGCTGGAAGAGAGGGTCAGGAAGCCCTGTTAGAGGCTCTCAGGACATTTCAGTGAAATGATGGAGGCCTCAAGCCAGGCGTAAGCAGGAAGACAAGACGGACTTTAACCCTGGAGGGGTTTCCAAGAAGAACATGAAATAACGGAATGATAATTAAATACCCATGGCGGGGAGAGGTGCTGACCCACTGGTGACTTCAAACCTCTGTCCCTGGTACTCTGCCCTTTTCCATGCCAAGAACCAATGGCTCGGCTCTGTGCCCGTCCACACACATGCACCCAGCTTCCACGCGTGCCTTCAGCGGCCTCCTCTACACACGTGAGGTCTAGAAAGATTTCTCCAGCCATTCCCTTGGAATTCCAGAGCCAGACAGTCACCTGGAAGCTCTCTCTTTGACATATTCGAGGTAGCCTGGACACAAGACGTTCAAAGTCAACCCAAAACCTGGTTGCCTGGCAGGATTCAATCCAAGTAAATGATACCACTCCCCCCGCCCCCCACTATACCAGAAACCTCGGCAGCCTCCTGGACACTTTCTTTCCCCACAGCCCCACAACCAATGCCACTCCAATCCCTTAGGTTTGCCTTCCTTGATATCATTTGAATCTGTCCACTTTTCTCTAGCCTTATTGCTCTTGTCGCAACCCAAACTACTGTCATCTCTGGCCGGGACATCTTCAATAACCCCCAGAATGCTCCCCCACATTCACTCTGCTTCCCTTCAAAGGCATCCTCCCCACTGTTGTCAGAATGAACTTCGAGAAATGCAGATGTCTCAGTGGTGCTCTGTCTCCAGAAATGCAGATGTCTCAGTGGTGCTCCTTCTGATTGAAAGTATAAACAGTTTCCATTGCTCTTACGAGAGAACCAAATCTTCAATGCAGCCTTGAATGTGGCTTAATCCTCTTTCCTGTCCTCACTGGTTGACTCCCATATGGTGTTCTGATCTCAGTGTGATCAACGATTCCTCAGGAGCTCCTTTCTTGATTTCCCTGAATGAGAGATCTGTGTGTCGCCCTCACAGCACTCTGTACCTCTCTGTCCACCCCTTAGCACAGGTGTGATTTTGTATTTATTTTTGTGTTATTTAACTAATGTTTTTCTGACCAGGCAGTAAATTCCATGAGGCAGGGGCCATGCCTGTTTATACTCACCAATGAATTCCCCTACTGGCACATATTAGATAATAAATATTTGAATAAAAACAGATGGAATAAGTCCATGGTTTCTAACATGGAAGAACGGGGAGATGGAGGAAGTCACTGTTCAAAGTTGAGAAGAGTTGGACGATGCAGAGAGTTGGAGCAATGAATTCTGTTCAGGACAAGTTACAGATTTTTCCCCTTTTAAATGATTTCTACAGGATACCCATAGAAAAGTGTACTGTATTAGTTCATTTTAATGCTGCTGATAAAGACACACCTAAAACTGGGAACAAAAAGAGGTTTAATTGAACTTAGAGTTCCACATGGCTGGAGAGGCCTCAGAATCACGGCAGGAGGTGAAAGGCACTTCTTACATGGCGGTGGCAAGAGAAAAATGAGGAAGAAGCAAAAGTGGAAACCCCCTATAAACCCATCAGATTTCATGAGACTTATTTGCTATCACAAGAATAGCACAGGAAGGACTGGCCCCCATGATTCAATTACCGCCCTCCCCTGGGTCCCTCCCACAATACATGGGAATTCTGGGAGATACAATTCAAGTTGAGATTTGGTGGGGACAAAGTCAAACAGTATCAGGTACAGAGAAGGGATGCAAGCTCAAATGCCTATAGGGACCACCCAGATAAGGTACAATAAGGGAGGCAGTGAAATGGTAAAGTCTGAGGCAGTTGACAATGGGTGGGAACTGAAGATGCATGCAAAATCTGACCCAACTCAAGACATTCTATTAGCAAAACAAAACACTTCTGCAAGCTCCAGTCAGCCCTCTAAGAGAGCTGCTTGACATCTTGGAGAGCAGAGGAAAAGAAGATCAAAGATAAAGGCCTAGGTATGCAGAGGGAGAGGTGGCAGAGGGGAAGGAGGAGTGAGCACAGATGTAGGAGAGAACCAGAGAACCGGTGGACATTCTCTCTCCAGTCTCATGAAAGCTATGAGAGGAAACTTCTCAAAGAGAAAGGAGTGAGTCAACAATGTCAATGCTTTGAGAGTTCCAGAACAATGAGGGTTAAAAGTAGGCCACTGGATCTGGTTATTAAGATTTGGCATTGGTAAACTTGGCAAAAGCAGTTTCACACTAAACTCATGCTAAAATTCATAGTTTCTGGCTCTAAAACCAGGTTGATTTCAGCACTTCCTCTTCAAATAGGGTTATCCCAGAGCACTGTGTCTGACCTTAGTTGACTCAGGTTCCCTGTCGATCAACATCAGTATCTCACATTCCCCTTAAATGTTATCTTTTTAATTAAAATAAAATTAAAATGTAACTAAAACTACATTAAAGCAAGGATAACTTGGCATATGCTTTATAGTTTCATAATTCAAATACCCAACACTGAAGGTATACTGAACAGCCATCATTCCCATTATAGAGACGAGACTACAGAAACTCAGGCAGGTCAAGAATTGACCCAGAATTAATAACCAGGTAAATGCAATTACAATCAGCCCAAGTCTGGGCTCATCCCATGTCTGTGCCAAGTGCTTCCTGGTTAGTCTACTTGGTGAGATACTATTAAGTTTCAGCTGACCATACCTCTGCTACAGGACACACACACCCAAGAAGCCCAGTTAAGAGTGGCTCAGACATTCAACTTTCTGTAGGAAATATGCCATGCTGTCTGGGCATGGTGACTCACGCCTGTAATCCTACCACTTTGGGAGGCCGAGGCAGGCAGATTATTTGAGGTTAGGAGTTTGAGACCAGCCTGGCCAATATGGTGAAACCCCATCTCTACTAAAAAATACAAAAATTGGCCAGGCATGATGGCATGCACCTGTAATCCCAACTACTCAGGAGGCTGAGGCATGACAATCACTTGAACCTGGGAAGTGGAGGCTGCAGTGAGCTGAGACTGCACCACTGCACTCCAGCCTGGGTGACAGAGAGTGAGACTCTGTCTCAAAAAAAAAAAAAGGAAATATTTAATGCTGCTTGTTGGAAGCACTGAAGGCTGAGACCTTTGGCCCCCAGAAATGAGGCTGTATGCTTTTTCCTTATCAGCTTCTGTAAGTGAGGTCATACAACCAGGATCTGTAATTATGATCACTTCTCTAATGGAAGCAGAACGTCAGCTAATGAAAAAAACCTTTCTTTTGGATTCTACTACTTCAATGGCTAGATAGCTGGATCTGCTTGGGTCCTCTGCTTTTGGAGTTTGGTGCATGTGACTGATACACTCATGCCAGCCACAGAGCTATCTTGTCCTGGCAGAACAGATGGGTAGATCACCAAAGGAGTTCCTGGAGGTCTCGTGAATGTGTACTGACACAAAAACCAATGGCGTATAGTACCTCTTAGAGATTATAGCCCCAAAATATAGTTTCTGAATAGATGCTGCCTAGATAATTTTATTGACCCCAATTAAATACCCTCGGGGATCAGAAATATTTGGCTTTATGTACAAGTGATATTAGCAGCAACATCAGTTTGTTTAATGAGTGGGTGGGTGAGTACTATGTGCTAGGTGCTTTGTAAGGTCGGCTACCTCAGAGATCCAATACTTACCTAAGGTCCTACAGTTATGAAGTGGCAGACTGGATTTGAATTCAGGTCTATTTTGCACAAAAGCCAACTGTCTTACTATTCACTGGGCCTCAAACACAAATTAGATCAAGCAATGGTAGTAAGGGAGCGAGTTCAGTAACCTTACTACTTTATCACATAATAATGTTATTGCCTTTGTGTTTATTGCAGCACTGTTTACAATAGCTAAGATTTGGAAGCTACCTAACTGTTCATCAACAGGTGAATGGATAAAGAAAATGTGGTATGTATACACAATGGAGTACTATTCAGCCATAAAAAAATGAGATCCAGTTGTTTGCAACGACATGGATGGAACTGGAGATCATTATGTTAAGTGAAGTAAGCCAGGCACAGGAAGACGAACACCATATATTCTCGCTTACTGGTGGGATCTAAAAATGAAAACAATTGAACTCATGGACAAAGAGAGTAGAAGGATGGTTACCAGAGGCTGGGAAGCATAATAGGGGGGATAGGGGGAAGGTGGGGATGGTTAATGTCACCAAAAAATAGTCAGAAAAAATGAGTAAGATCTACTACTTGGTAGCACAGTGAGAATGACTATAGTCAACAATAACTGAATTGTACATTTTAAAATAATTTAAAGAATGCTATTGGTTTGTTTGTAACTCAAAGGGTAAATGTTTGAGGGGATGTGATTACACATTGCATGCCTGTATCAGATCATCTCATGTACCTCATAAATATGTACACCTACTATATACCCACAAAATTTAAAAAAGAAAAAAAAACAATGTTAATGCCCTAAACTTAGGACAACGAAAGCCTAATATAGACAGATGTGTCTATTCCTTTTCTTCTCATTTTGATTCCATGTAAAGCATCAACTCTCTCGTACACTCTCTCATCCTCCACTGCCTGCCATGTTGGTTGTGTACCATCTAGAAACTTCTAGGCTCAACTTCCAAGTCAGCTGTCGGAATCGCTGACACCACATCATCTGACCTGTAGGTTCCTAATTTTCTTTTCCAACTTCCAGTAATTTTCTTTCTTAAGGAAGGATCAGAGTAGTGCATATTTGCATATTTTATCTTTCATATACAAGAAGTTTTCATGTTGAAGACTCCAGTACAGCCTACGGTTACAAGCTGTCTTTTTAAAAGAGTATCTGCTTAACTTTAATCCATTACCTGAACCTGGACCATACTAAACCAAATTGTTAGTTGGAATCACCTGTGGAGAATTTAATGGAAAAGCAAGGAAGCAAATTAGTACCATATGATTAGCTTGAGTAATACTAAATTTGTTTATCCTCTGAAGAATGGATTGTATTTTTAAGATATGACTTGTTTTCCATATCTGCACAGAAGCATGTCTCCAGTTAACTGGACATTTAATTTTCCACGTATTCATCTTTCTTCTTACAGCTCTATGGCTATTCAGTATGTACATAATACAGATAAAAATAATTATAGGAAAAAGGACACAGAGAATGTCACAATTAAACTATGCATTAGCAAAATACACTCAATATACCCAAAACATCTTGATTGCGGTAATCAGGCAGATTAGATTTTCAACAAATACTTTTTTACACAGAGGTTTATCTAAAGTCGAAGCAGAAGGCAGCTCCTAGAATCACCCTATCACACAAAGTTAACTGAATGTGCCTTTGATTATTTTTAAAAAATCAGATATAAAGAGAAATAAAAATGTAAATCAATGGATTTATGGAACACAGGGTCTCTTCAGCCACTTTCCAGGACTATCTTATTTGACTCTTGTCTGAACTCTCTTTACTAAAATCTTCTGTGCTTACCAATGACAAATATAGAAACTTATGGTCTCAAGATGTGATTTAAACTTACATGTTACAGGTTGGAGATTAAAGTTTAGACCAAATACAATTGCAAGGGTCAATAAAAGTAAAAGGTCTACGTGGGAGGATGGTGTTACCACAAGTTAGAAAACATTCACTGTTCTCACAAAGAGAAAACATTGCCAAAAAATAAGAAATGATGATCAAAAGGGATTTAGGCCAACTTATGGGGCAAAAAACCAAAAAACAAAACAAAACAAAAAAACAAAAAAACCCACCATACCCCAAGCTATGAAATACAGTGTCAAGTAGAGTCAAGGACTGCAAATCCTCTTACTCTCACTTTCTCTATGGTGTTTGAAGTTTATATGCAAAATGTTTAGCTCTGTTCCCCATCTAACTAACAGGCTGACTGAGGGTGTTCTGGGTCTGCTCATTTACTGAATGGTGATCCACAGAGAGTATGCAAAAGACAAGGAAGCTAATTTCATGGCTACCAAAAAAATTAACTAGAGAATTAAAGCTTAATATAGTTTTATCCTCTGGAGAGAGCTGCTTGATTGCAGACAGAGCTTAAAACCAGGATTGCAAAGCACAACAAACTAGTTTTGTTAGAAGAGCTTTGCCCAAGATATGTTCAATAAATGGAAAACCACATTTGCTGACTGTCTTCTGTAATGAGGGAAGCAGCAGAACAAGGCTAGTCTGGGAACCAGGCAAACAGGTTTTACTCTCTAAATCAGTTACTAGTTTTTAGGAAACAAAACCCAAGTTCTCAGGAGCTGATTTTCTCAAACACTCCCCTCTTTCAACGATATAAACAATACCCTTTCCTCCTTTCCTGCAGAAATATTAATGGAGCAAATTATGCCTTAAGCAGCACTGTTCTTTCTTGCCACCATTGGCATGAGGCCAGTTGCCCAAAGGTAAAATCTACCTCCTGCTCTACACGGGGAGAGAGGAGCAAAGAAGAGCACACCAGTGACACGCTGGGAGGAAACCCGATTAGAATCTGGGCCAGGGCAGGGGCTCCAGAGGGTTTTACACCCACCAGGAAGAAGTCATAAATGCAATTAAATCTTTAAGAGAAATTCTGCCTCAAACCGCTTCCCTCTCCAGTGATCTTCTCAAAGCCCCATTCTTGTATAATTCTCCCTCTTTGACAAGGCAGACTCACACTTTCAATCTAGTAACTGAAGGGCAATTGATTGTGAAGTGGTAATTTATTAAGGAAGAGGGGAGAGAGCTATCCTAACCAGGAAGGAACTCAACCCAACTCAGGTCTCTAAGCCCCAGGTGCTCTAGACAGAACCTATGGTGTTTGATTTCAGGGATGCTGAAAGCCTCACCAAACTTCGAATTCCTGAGTTCTTCTGTTCCCACCTCCCATCTCATGTTGCATAATTGGAGATAGTTCCTAAAATGCAAATCCCCTGACATCATAATACCTGGATTTAACTTCAAGGTAAGCTGTAACTGATTGAGCTCTCCGAAGAGCCTCACGACAGGAGGAAACTGGAGGGCCATGTTACCTCATTTGGCCCAGGGCCAGCTCAAAATCTTAAATCTCTTCAGAAACAGTGTTCTCATTCTCTAGTGTTGGAGATGCATGACCTGTCCTGGAGGGGCCCAAGAGGCACAAGTTGAAAGGGGAAAATGTGGGCTTCTCTGGGATGCTACGGTGCTGCTGTGCTTGCCTGAAGGCCTGATCATGCATGCATTCAATCTAACATCCAAGCCATGAGTGAACTTTGTTTTTGTTTAAAAATAAAACGTGGGTGGCCACATCCAAAAGAAGAGGTTGGGTTTTGTGGCGATGAAGACAGCAATCGTGGACACAGACCAAGGCAAAGAGAGTCAAGTTCTCTTTCTTCTGAAGTCATCTTCTGGCTCTTTTGGGCAACAAATGATCCCAGCTGCCTTTCTTCCCAGAGTCCTACAGTCCCTTTAGGGCAACCTTTTTTTTTTTTTTTTTTTTTTTAAAAGGAATCTTCTTTCCCTTTCTTCCTTCTCTTGGTCCCATTTCATGATCTGTCCTCCTTCTCCAAAGGGATAAGTGCCTGCTACGGAAGGATGTGGCTCCAGGTCATTGAAATGTATATTTGCTAGAGAGTAGAGGTGCTGAGCCTTCCTTAAAAGACAAAGTGTGCATTGCTGTTTTGCCTCAATATAGCCAAACTGAAAGGAGATCCTGGGTCTGAAAAAACCCAGCTCACTCTCTCTCATCTCTTGTACACTCTTTTTCCCAGGAGCTAAAGCCCAGGACAGCTTAGCTCAGCACACAGGACCAGGGGAAGCATATTCTCTCTTGATCCTTCTTGTGGTTCAGTCTCCCTGTTGCTGTCCAAGTTACCGTGGATCTCAAAGTTTCTAAAACTCAATGGAGTTAGTAAACCATGGCTCATGGCCCATGGCCCAAATCCAGCCCAACGCCTGTTTTTATAAAACTGTAAGTTTTATTGGAATACAGTCATTTGGAATAAACTGTTTAAATAGAGTTTAAAGGAAGTTTTACTGGAATAAATCTTTTAAATAAAGACCATGTGCTATGATGGAGAAAGGGAAAAGCATCCCAGGTTTGGAGAACTCGATAATGTATGTTATGTCCAATAACGACAATAATAATGGCAGCCAAGGAAGGACACGTGCAAAGTCTCAGAGCCGTCATTACATGCTATTTACAAATAACAAACCTCAGTGAGGTTCACAAAATCTTTCACTTTAGCCACCAGGAAATATGATCAAATGTATAAAACTGCCATTTCCACAGTCCTCTAACAATTCTTTCTGGCGTGGACATTTGTGTCTATAAGAATGAAAAACTAGTACAACGCAAAACCAAAATGGAGTTCTACAGCATGGTTAACTGAAACACCTGCACCCTGGATGGATTGCAATCTTCAGCCCTGCAGGACCAGTCACACGATCGCTAATGTCAGTCTGTGTCAGCAGAACTCATCCCTGAACAGCTGATTTACATTAGGGCTCCAGCTCAGAGACAGCACATCTGAAAACAGATTTGTAGTTTCGTCCATCAGCTCTACAGAAGGAGTGGGAATAAAAGAGCCTTGAAAGAAAATGAGGATCAATATAAAGAGAATTGCTTTGCTGTGAGAAAAATTCGGCAGTATAGTAGAGGGATTCATGGTATCACTCAGAGGTGGGATTTGGGATCCGATGGGAAGGTACTTCCCTGTTCTATCTTACATCGATCATACAATTTTATAGGTGGGCAATCCTGGTTCAATATCTCATCGTAGAAATGAGGAATATGTGGGTTTCCATCCAAACACTCAGATAAACGCAGTGCCTGATGATATAAGGGATACAAGAGGACATCAGGTTTAATCAGACAGTGACCCTACCTATCTTCCAGACATTGACACCCTTTTAATGGAATTACTACACAAACACTACAAGGTAGAAAATATGCATTTGTGGATCTGAGGTTTAGATTCAGTGCTATGAACATTCAGAAGAAGAAAACCTTATTTCCACTTGAGGGTGGACAGGCAGGGAGGGGACTTAGTGAGAAGCTCTCAGGTGAAATTAGAAAGCATGAAACCTGGGTTCTGAATACAGGACCAGGCACTGCTGAGGACACAGTGCTGAACGGACAGTCCCTATCCTCCTAAATAATACGGTGTTTGGGGAGTGGAGACTTATTTTTACATAGACATGAAGAGATCACCAAAAAACTGATCTCTCAGGTGCCCTCTAACTCTGTTGCACTAAAGTCGAGAGTGGTGGTGATATGATTTGGTTGTGTCCTCACCGAGATCTCATCTTCATTTGTAGCTCCCATAATTCCCACATGTTGTGGGAAGGACTCAGTGGGAGGTAATTGAAACAGGGGGGCAGTTTTACCCACACTGTTCTCCTGGTAGTGTTTAAGTCTCATAAGATCCAATGGTTTTATAAGGAGATTCCCCTTTTGCTTGGCTCTCATTCTCTCTTGCCTGCCACCATGTAAGACATGCTTTTGCCTTCCGCCATGATTGTGAGGCCTCCTCAGTCCTGTGGAACTGTGAGTTCATTAAACCTATTTTTTTTTTATAACTCACCCAGTCTCAGGTACGTCTTGGTCAGCAGCATGAGAATGGACTAATATTAAGTGGGAAATACAACAGCTCTGCATGAGAACAGACAGGACCCTGCCTGCGGATTATTCTCTTTACTGTGGACTGGACAGCATAGGATCCTAGGATTCTGGGACTTTTAGCCAAAACACATTATTTGGGGACAGGAGGGGAGATGAGCGGCACATGGTGATTTTCTGTTTCCTAACAACACTCTCTCTGGGACCAAACTCCTTGCAGCCCTCTTCTCAACTAGGCCTCCACCTTGAGCTATAAAAACCACAGACTTAACACAAATGATTTCATCAGTCCCCCATGACATATTTGAAGACATAGTTCCTAACAGCTCAAGGCCACATCCCCAGGGTGATGCCATTCCCCTTAAAGTGCCTGCCTCAGAAAGCTCCAGGCTGCCAAAAGAATTGACCCCGTGTTCCAGCCAACACCTGACACAGGCCCCTGCCCTCACTTTCTCAGGTCATTGAATACATAGGGCTTATAATGGTGATCCCTTCCTCCATCCCTTTGAGATGTGCATGTAACCTCTGCAGCTCAGGAGGGTCTTTCTCAAGGACCTGAAAGCTGTTTCTTTACAATGTAACCACGAGGAAGACCAGGGCCCCTGTCCCCCCATCTCTGTGGGAGAACTGAGTCCTAATATCTACAGCCAGCAGTGTACAAACCCAGCTGCCTAATCACATTGCCCACATTTGCAATGTTTCACTTCCTGACTCTATGGCGCCCCTGCTTTCTGGCCCTCCACCCCATTCTCCCTTTAAAAAACCTGGTCATCTCTATAAAGCTGAGCCCTGTTGATGCTGGAAGTGCATCCCTACTGCAATAATTTATTGGTAATTAAAATCTGTCCTGACCAGTTAATTTATAAAAAAAGAAAACTTTATATTTGACCACTATCTGGTGCTGTGACTCAGATCTGGATCTGCTGCCATGAGACCCTTGAACAGCACAACTCTGCCTGCACAGAGACTTTTGTGTCCTCTGGGCCTTTGGTGTGAGCCTGACTCTCCTGATCCAAGGCTCCGAACGCATGTCGGTGGGAGCACAGCGAGGAGACACTCTGATACTGATGACTCTGCGCATACTCTCTGAAGCTGGAAGAGAGTCCCAGGCTTCTTTCAAAGGGGACCTTCTGGGCTGCAAGTGTTTCTTCTGAGTGTTGATCCACTCAGATCCTTATTCTGAGTGGGGATTCACTCCCTGATGCCTGAGTTGGAAGTCATTTTTCTTCCTGCCCATCCCATAGGAACTTCTCAGTCATCTGAAAGCCCGTTTTCGGACTCCTGCTGACTATGAGTTCCACCATGATGGCACTCACTCTGCCCACTTCTTGTTGGCATGACTTGATGAAGGATGATTGGGAACTTCAGTGGTTTCTTTGGGAAACAGGGTCTCCCTAAACTGGCTCCTCTAAGACCTCTCCCCTCCATTACCTCCTTCCTCCTTCCACCAGTCTCCATCTTCCCTTCCACTCCCCTGCATTCTTTGATATAAGCCCCTTTCAGCCCCCGGCTCCTCCTCTTCTCTCTTCACCTCTGCTGAAACCTTCCCTTCCCATTCCAGCCCCTCAATTACTGACAGTTACTGAAACCTGAGGCCAGCTGCCCCTGCTGGGGGACTCTTAAGGGACTTAGGGATCCCAAAAGCAGCTACCTGAGGCTGAAAAGAAAAACTAATTGGAAACAGATATTCAGTTCACCTCCCCCATGAGATGATCTATCAAGGTAAAAAATTCTCAAAGGCCTCGTCCACAAATATTAGTGGTAAATTTTAGCTTTCACATTCAGCAGGTGAATGTTGGCTGCTCCATCTGCCAGAAACACAAATTGGATTAAAAAAAACAAATGGAGTAAAGATGAGAACTAACTCTTCCATACACGATTGAATTTTGTATTATTGTATTTATGCCTGACTCATGGCTAATATTAAAAATGAAAGCCATAGGTTTCTATTTATGTCTATCTGTGTGTTTACGTATGTGTGTTAGGTACCCTCCCTCCAGATGGCATTGCCAAATTAATTTACAAAATCCTTTAAAAGGGTTCTATCCTAATTGGCTTAGAGAGAAATATGCACTTATGTAAATTAAATCTTTCTAAAACTGTCAGAAATATAGAAACCAACTCAAATGTTTATGTAATTTGAGCAAATTCTTGGTAAGATTAGTTTAATATTGTTGGTTTAATAAAAAAGGTATGTTTTCAGAGTTGTCAACATTAAATATAATGTGAGAATAAATTTTTGTTTTCCTTGAGTTTACTAGTCACATCAACTAATATTTTCTAGATAATTTAAGATTATTAAAATGATAATTTGATTTGAAGTAAATTAAATCATTATTTTGACAAACTTTAGTTCAACAATAATTGTTTCATAATGTTTGCCTAAGAAGAGTTTCCAAAATCTTTTCAGTGACTTGCAAACTTAGAAGTATGCTAAATTAAAAAATGGATATTCATTAAATATCTAAATAATTTTCAAATAAGACAAAGTACTAAAACATTAATTATGAAACGTTAGCTTAAGTTTATATACGTTTGACTTATTGTCATATGGTGCAGAGTGGTTGAAGATTGTTAGGGTCTGCTAAGGAAAAGAGAAGAGTAATTTTGTCCTAAAGTGACTGGTTGTTCCAGAATGAGAAAGATGGAAAGTATAAGATGAAACCTGAATGGAAGTAGAAAGTCATAGAAAGTTTAAGGAAAGGAATATTATGTTGTGATTAGTCTGCTCAGACCACCATAATGAAATACCATAGACTGAGTGGCTTAAACAGTAGAAATGTATTTTCTCACAATTCTGGAAGCTAGAAGTCTGAGATCAAAGTCCCAGCATGGTTCTAATGAGGGCTTTCTTCCTGGCTTGCAGTGAGCACCTTCTTGCTGTGCCCTTACATGATAGAGACAGAGACAGAGAGACAGAGAGACAGAGTGAGGCAGAGAGGGGGAGAAAGAGAAAGCACAAGCATGAGTGAGCTATGGCATCTCTTCTTTTTAAGGACACTAATCCCATCATGTTGGCCTCATTTCCATAAACTCATCTAAACCTAATTATTTCCCCACAGCCTCATCTCCAAATACCACCACATTGGGGGTTAGGGCCTCAACATGTGAATTTTGGGGAGACACATTCCAGTTCACAGTAAATGTCAAGACTTGCTAAGATTAAATGGATTTATGTATAAAATTTTTAAAAATGAGTTTCAATATCAATAGTGTATTGATTCAAAACTGGTTTGGTTTGGTTTTCTCTTTCTGAAAATGAGAATGTTTCTTGAATTAGCGGTATGCTCTTGATAAGAGACTGTAAAAGGTTTTTCTCTACTTTTTAGTAATCTTCCTCGCAGAGAAAGATTCTGCATCTCATAAAAATAATTTTCTGTGTTTCATGTTGCCTTTACTATGTCTCTGATTAGTCAAGAGAACCACGTCTTCTCACTTTAAAAAGAACTAAGGTTTTTAAAACAATGATCTTACCTCCTATATTTACTTTTAAATTCTTTCATTGTCACATTGGTTAGATACTTAACTAAGGATTGTTTCACAGCGACCTGTGATCCTATTTTGTCAAGTAATCAAACCTTTTGACATATTTGACAGCTTTGCCTTCCTAAAATCAAACTCTATATGAAGCCTTCATGATCTCAAACTGACTTTGAGATTTCCCAAGGGCCTCTGAAAAATCTCGAAGGGTTTGTTCTTTCACCTGGTTAAAAAAAGAGATGTTAAAATCACTGAATTTACTTGCGATGTGGAAATTCATGAAAACCATTATTTAATAAAAAGAAATGTTGAACCTTCCCCAGGTTATATTTGTACAGGTAAATGCAGTATTTCAAAAGTTACAGAAGTTCCTAGAAATTTGTCAATGCCCTTGGTGTCCAGGATCTATCTCAATGCTGCTTTGCCTGATATTAGACAACAGTAGTGTAATGTTGTCAGTCATAATTCCAGCAATTATTTAAAAATGTTTTATGTCACAGAAACAACCACATTTTCTTGTCAATGGTGTTATTTTTATAATGAACGCCCATCAGATCGTTAACCACGGCCATCTTCAGTATTTTGTCATCCAGAAATAGTGACTGTTTTACTCTGCTCATGCAAACAGCTCAAGCCAAAGAACTTTGTCTTTAACAAAAAGAAACTGTCTCAGAGACCTATGGAAATAACTGTCTGTGACAGGTACTCTGGGGTGCAAGCTTCTGATGTCATTGCTTACATAACCTTGATATCGTCCTAATGAACTGAGTCAGGTTTTCCATAACTCTAGCAGAGAAGCTGACAGCTTCACAAAACTGCTAACTCAAGATCAAGCAGAACAAAATTAATTATTTAATATATTGGACTTGGTAAAGTGATAAGGAATGATTATTATGTTTTATGGCTTTTGTTTGGAATATTGCTGGCTCTTTAATACTCTATTTTCTGGATAGCAGGAAATTCCTTTTCCTTTCATCTTAAGCTACCTATCATCCAAAAAAACTACTAAATTATACTTTTGTAAACAAAACAGAAACATTTATCTTTTTTTCCCTACCTGATCTCTTGAGAATTCAGAATTTGTTCTTGGGTATTCTTATTTGCATGACAACAGTTATTTGCACAGGTGCAAAAAAAATTCTGTCTCTGTTATAATAGAACATAATTGGAAACATGGGTTTATATGTTCAAGGCTTTGAATGGAATGGCTTATTTGAGAATGACACATAAAATCAGATATGACCAGACATATTTAAGGATCCAAGGTGGACATTATGGAGTGAATGTGTACAAATCCCTCTTGGAAGAACTAGGCTGATACCTGGCTTACAGGATTTCCAGACATATAGGTGAGTAAGAATGGTCATGTCCTGGCAAGCCTAAGAACATTAAAATATTTTGGGGACCTCAAAAGAAAAGGAATTTACCCAAACCTACAGGTATTGAAGGTGAAGTCTGACGGCAAGTTCTTGGCTTGGCTTGCTAGAAATGCAGAGGCTTTTAAAAGTCCAACAGGAGATTCTTCATTTTCTAGCAAAGCAAACTTAAAAAGGTCTATGTGCTCAATTATTATTTTTGCTGTACTTATATAAATATCATCTGGCCCAGTTTAATGAGACAAGAAACATTTTATAAACAAGAATAGTCTTTGATCAAAAAGTTTGATCAAAAAGGGGGGTAACTGTGGACAGAAATCTTATGTTTCGATAGAAAACTGTAACATATCCTTGTGGGTGATCAGATTCCAGTCCAGTTCCTTGTTTTGGGGGATTTCTATTATTTACCTGTAAACTGGACTGGATCCTTCCATCTTACACATATGGTCACCCCTTACCAAATATTCTTCTAGTTTTCCTCAATGGGTGACTGTAACTCTCCAAGTTAACGTTTTCATTTTTTTCTCCCTTCCACCTGGCTTGTCATCAATGAGAACTAAAACCTGATGGCCAAGATCCTTATTGTGACTCAGTGTTGTCTTGTAGCTGCTGTTTGGCCCCATGATCTGATACAGTCCTGCACACTGAAGCCAGACAAGTGGATCTACACATCCAGAAAGTCATTACCACAATAAATCATGTAGGAGCAACCATTACACCCAGAGCTGCCACTATCAGGGCCACTCAGAAAGTCCACTGGAGGCTGGGCGTGGTGGCTCATGCCTGTAATCCCAAAACTTTGGGGGGCCAAGGTAGGCGGATCACAATGTCAGAGAGATCGAGACCATCCTGGCCAACGTGGTGAAGCCTGTTTCTACTAAAAATACAAAAATTAGCTGGGCGTGGTGGCACATGCCTGTAATCCCAGCTACTTAGGAAGCTGAGGCAGGAGAATCGCTTGAACCAGGGAGTCAGAGGTTGCAGTGAACCAAGATCACGCCACCTCACTCCAGTCTAGCGACAGAGCGAGACTCCATCTCGAAGAAGAAGAAGAAGAAGAAAGAAGAAAGAAGAAGAAGAAGAAGAAGAAGAAGAAGAAGAAGAAGAAGAAGAAGAAGAAGAAAAAAGAACACTTAAACCCCTGTGTCTCCCATGCTCTCCTCCAGGAAATACTCTTGGTGGTGACATTAATGTCTATACCATCATAACAAAAATCCAGATCATAAACCAGGAAATCTGTCTGACTGCCATTGCCCTTCTCACTTCACCATCTAAAGATGCTTAGAGCTCAGTGTCCAGAGATCTTCTCAAGTGACTGTCCTCTGGCCTCAGACACTGAGTTTATAGTCAGCTCCAACCATTACTTTTGATTTTTCTTTTTGTTTCCATAGAAAGGCCCCTCATTAAATGCCTGATGGCTCCCCCATCCAGCAGATGTCCCTGACTACCAAGTCTCAACAGATGGTTTAGCTGATCCTTAATGAACACAAGGCGATCAGATGGAAAATGGACTTAGATTGTTCAAAGCAATGTACACTGTCTCTTTTTTCCTTGAGCAAGAAGAGGACTCATAAAGACTCGATGATCAAACTCCAGCCGACTCCTCTGAGCTCTTCTCAACTAGGCCTCCACCTTGAGCTATAAAACTTACAAACTCAACACAAATGATTTCATCCATCCATCTCCCCCCTCATTAAAAAACTTGAAGAAACACTGACATAGTTTCTAACAGCTCAAGGCCATATTCCTAGGGTGACCCCATTCCATTCCCCTTCAAGTGCCTGTTTCTGAAATCTCCAGGCTGCCAAAAGAATTGACAATGCATTCCAGCCAACACCCCTTCCTGCTGCTTTGCAAAAAAAAAATTTTAAGTACTGAGTAGTAACTGAGTCATGATTCTTCAAACATTCCTAAGGGAAAAGGAAAAAATTGGTGGTGCAAATTTTTCCTCTCAGAGGTGTAGTAAAGATAACACACTTTGTGATGCTTCTCCATTTATCAAGGAAAAGTAGTAACTAGATCGGAGAAGTATGTGGCGTCACTGTTTAATTGCTCTAGCTCAGGGTTAGCAATACCCAAGTCCACACTGGGGCTCCACACCTACTGTATGTGTGTGTTTGGATAAGTGACTGGAACTTTTTAAGTATCACTTTCTTCTAAATAAGAGCGAAAGAACCACTACCTACCTCACAGGGCTATTACAAAGATAAAATCAGAAATTATATGAAAAACACTTAGTATAATGCATGGCCTGTAGAAAGCACTAATAATTCTTCTATATTATCATCTAAGAATATAAATTCCTGATCTTCAGATGGCCAGCCTGCCCACAAGAAATACCAGCAGAGCATCCATGTAACCTTTTCCGGCTCTATACATCTTTAAGATGTCGTGTGACATGAACTGAAGGGTATCCACACATGACATTCCTCCAAACTTACACAGCATGCTCTCCTCTGTGAATTTGGAGATTCACAGGGATGTGTCTTAGGAGACGTCCCAGGCATGTGAAACAGAAATGTACACTAAATGAGCTAGAGACAGAAATGAAAAAGAAAGAACCAAGGCCAAGCAGTGACTTACATTTCAGGGTCTGTTCTATGTTTCCCGTCAACATGTGCCGTTTTAATTAATGGGAGGTTCTCACATACTTCATAAGGGAACAGGCAAACGTGTAGTTTGTTATAGCTTTAAGGCTCATTCAAACATTTAAGGGATGCAGTAAACCATATATTTTCCCCAGACATTCATCATCTTTGTGAGATCAAGTGCTCATAACCTAAAGCATCTCTGACCTTTGAAATATCACCAAGGCTCCTCTGAAGTTTTATCCTAATAGCAAGACTAGTTTTTGATATTTGCCTTGTCGTACGAGATTTGAAAGCATCCCTCTGACTACCTGTGAAAGCCACTTCTATTTTCCTGCTGCTCAGATCATTAGTAGAGATCATGGACCACGTTAGACTATGGGCCCTGGGCCATATCCAGCCCACTGTTTAAAGAAAGTCTGTTTAAATAAAGTCTTATTTTGTCACAGCCAAGCTGTTCACATACCATCTATGGCTGCTCTCAGGCTAACATAGCAAAGTTGTATAGTTGTGACAGAAACTGTATGGTCAGCAAAACCTGAAATACTCCTCATCTGGCCCTTGATGAAGAAATTTGTCAACATCTGTTCCAGATCATTCTCTTGTTTCGAAAGAATAAATTCCACCTGAATACTACATATAGATCAGATTCTCAGAGAGGATTTTAGAATTTTCTATGTTACCATATTAGACACTTTTCTGATTGGCAGAGAAATAAGCAACTGAAGATAGAATTACTCAACTAGGTGTTAGGAGTCATTAATTCATCAGTTAATTCATTCATTCCACATAATAACATAGTATCACAGTGGTAAATACTAGGGGTAGGATGTGAATGAAATATACAATGCCCCTGGCCCCATGGAGTGAGTATAAAGTAGGATAAGAGAGACAAAGAGTGACTCCTTCACTCACTCACTCATTCATTCATTCATTCATTCATTCATTGTCATGTGCTAGGAAATCTTTTAGATACTGGGTATATAACAGTCAAATACACAAACCATGCATTCTAATATGAGAGAGAGATAATCAGTAAACAAATATATATGCAGATGGCAGATATTAGCAATGCTGTGATGAGAATATTAGCTGAACCATATGAAGTGAACGTTTTTATAAGTCAAACATAGTTGAATACTGGCTGTTGCCTATGATTCAGTCTATCAGGGAGATGTGCTAGAGATTGATTTTTGGCTTTAAACTGGGAGGTCAAGGGAAGGGCTCACTGAGGAGATGACATGGGAGCTAAGGCTTGAATGAGGAGCAGCCTCTGCCCCGCCAATAGCTAAGGAAAGATTGCCAGGCAGGGAGAGGGAGTAGCTAATGAAAATCAAGCCAAAATAGTCTGGCTGCATAACTGAGAAAGAGAAAGACCAGCAGGGCTGGAGCAATGTGAGCTGCGGGGAGAGAGGGAGGAGATTCAGGCGGAGAGGTTCATAAGGGTCAGGCCAGACGGGGCCTTGCAGGTTAAAATAAGGATACTGGCTTTGACTCTGAGAGTAAAGGGGAAGTTTTAGTAGGGAAGTCACAGGATCTGATTTATGGCGTTTGTAATGCTTTCATTCCTCTATGTGCGAAATTGTTTAAGAGAGCAAGAGTGAAGCAGGGAGACTGGTTAGGGGGTAGCAATCTTAGCAAAACGAGATGTTATCAATGGAAGGTGGAAAAAAGTGGAGAAAGAGTCCCTAGGTGCTTAGGAGTCAAACTCAGTAGGAGCTGGCAATAGTTTGGATGTAAATTAAGAGGGAAAATAGGGGATTAGGGAGACGGCTTATCTTTCCAGTTTGAGTACCTGGCTAGATCGCTGTAATTCATAAACCTACTAGAGCTGGAAACCAATGAGTTCTTGGGGGGACATTACAGATAGCGTTTATAACCTGTTGAGCTTTTGACATCTTTAAGGCTTGCAACTGGGCTGAGCTGTCTGAAAGCTGAAGGAGAAAGGGAAACAGAAGTGGAGGTGGGGAAGGACATTCCTCAGGAGAGAGGATGGAGTTGGAAGAGTTGGCAACAGCTTGCACGGCTAATGAGTTCTGTGACTTCTTTTAGTCAATTCATCAATTCTCTTATCTCTAAATGGAAGAGTTAAACTCGATTTGGGGGTTTTTAATCCTTCCCCAGAGGTGACTTAGGGCTTATGCATGGGTAAAGGAGACAACAGATATTCTGGGTCCCACTCCCTGCTTAATCTTCCTATCAACTTTTTTACTCTCAAGTCATATCTATAAACATCTCATCTTGCACTCATCATATTTTCAAGTTTATTTTATTCTTTCTTTTTTTGAGACAGAGTCTCACTGTGTCACCCAGGCTGGAGTGCAGTGACACGATCTCAGCTCACTGCAACCTCTGCCTCCCAGATTCAAGCAATTCTCCTACCTTAGCCTCCCGAGTAGCTGGGACTACAGGCGCGTGCCACCACACCCAGCTAACTTTTGCATTTTTAGTAGAGACAGGGTTTCCCCATGTTAGCCAGGATGACCTCCATCTCTGGACCTCATGATCTGCCTGCCTCGGCCTCCCAAAGTGCTGGGATTAAGGCATGAGCCACCGCACCCCACCTATTTTATTCTTTTAATCATAGGTCTAATACAGTGTCAACTTTTTTCTTCTGTGTACCAAGAATACTTTATTTAACTTTTGCATTTTTTTCTTTGAATGCAGCTGGAGTGTTTGTACTTTCCCAGGGGTCAAATGGGAGAATGTTGAAAATGATTGGCATGTCTTTTGGTGAAAATTAGGTTTCTTTTATGTCCCTTGGGTTAGACAGTCACTAAAACACAGGCAGTAGCACTACGACCACCCTTGGTTTCTCCATGTAACAAAACGGAATAAGGATGGAGCGATTTCAAATAGACAGTTCTTGAAAAACGCTTATAACCTGAAATTGTGCCCTGCAAACAGACCATCTCCTAAAACACTATATTGTGGTGTAAGCAGGTTTTAAAATTGTGCCTTGTGATGACTTTTTAGGAGCAACAGGTTTGGTAGAACTCTAGGCTGAGCTCTTAGACCAAACACATGAAGATATTCCAGGTTATGCAGGTTTAAAGGCCTTTTTGCCTCGTAATATGCTTTACATATCAAATGTCCTTCTCATTTGTTAATCAGATGAGGACAGTAACTGTTCTTTCTCTTTACCAGAACGTGGCCTCTCACTTCATTCTCTGGATTTCTAAAGCATTTTATTGACATAACTCAGATCACAGACAATCCTGCTGTGTGGCGTTAGAGTACACACCTCATTCTCCTGCTAGATCACCCATTTATCAGGTTGTGTTTTATTTTTGCTTCTTCCACATTTTATAGGCAGAGACTTATTGGTGGCGAGTAAACCGTTCAGTGAAGCAAAATTAGCCAAAAGGATGCCTTGTTGTAAACATTTAAGGAATTTTAAATGCAATTTATAAATTCTATCCTTTTATGGTTCCTGACTTTAGAGAAGGATTACACACAGTTAAAAAGCCAGTGGGATAATGCTTGCCAAGAAGAGGTGTGGACATAATGAACTTGGTATAGCCAAAGGAGTCAATGTAAAAATGTTTCTCTTTCCCAGGTCTCACCAGTCCAAGTTTCTGAAACTTCACTTACTCTAGCAAAACTAAGCTTCACTTAAACTTGGGGCATATTTAGAGGAAAGACAACATTCTCACTGATTTTTTAAAAATGAGTTAAGACTTGAGATCATTATCTAAAAAGGCCTTTGGGGGGATACATGTTTCAAAATCTATAACCATAGTCATATACATTCTTAGAGCTAGAGCCTGCCTTATCCACTGGTGTAATAATATTCAGTTAATCACCTGAGAAAAATTGTTTGAGAGCACTTGTAGGAAGTGTTTCAGTTTTAGAGACAGGTTAGTAATCCAGTTAAAAAAAAAAAAAAAAAGGAAAGCATAATTTATTCTAATAGATGTATCCTAAGAACATTTACAGAAGTACTTTACCATTTTTCAATAATTAAAGTTTAAAAATGCAAACAGAAAAAAAATCACTTAAGGACTCATGAAAAGGTAACTTTCATCAAGAAATCCTGGCAATCATTTAATGAAAGTAAAAACCTAGGTACACAAACATGTTCATTATGTTGTTGTTAGTACAAATTAAGGAGTGGAAACAATCTAAATTTTCAACAAAGAGGGTCAGGAGTTTGAGACCAGCCTGGGAAACATGGAGTTTCACCTGAGGTCAGGAGTTTGAGACCAGCCTGGGAAACATGGTGAAACCCCATCTCTACTAAAAACACAAAAAATTAGCCAGATGTGATGGTGGGCACCCGTAATCCCAGCTACTTGGGAGGCTGAGGTAGAATTGCTTGAACCTGGGAGGTGGAGGTTGCAGTGAGCAGAGGTCATGCCATTGCACTCCAGCCTGGGCAACAGAGTGGGACTCCATCTCAAAAAAAATTTACATTAATATTATGGTGCTTTATTTAGCCATTAAAATGGTGGTTATGAAAGTTAGGCGGAAACATGAAAACATGTTTGATATGTTAGCTGGAAACAGCAGATTATAAAATAGCACACACTACCTGATGTGCAAAAAGCATCCGTGGAAAGTTCTAGAAAATGACATGCAGTACTTTTTAAAAACAGAATAATTAAGATGGATATTGGCAATTTTAAATTTGCTCTTTTCTATGATCTTGTTCTTAAAAATAACAGAATCAGACAAACATGAAGACAGAAGTCATGAACAGGAAATAAAAGCTTAGCAAATTAATACAACATAAATGTCAGGAAAAAGAAGTTCCAGTAACAGCCGCACATTTCTCCTCATTTGTATTTCTTATTTGGGTTCTGGTCTAGCTCCTACGAAGCCATGTGTTGGGGTAGGTATTTGGAAGACATGACGCTGTGCAGAACCACTTTAAAAAAAATCCCTCAATTGAACATTTTCATATTTCAAAAATTGCCAAAAATGCTTTTGCTAGGAAAAACCATTTAGAGTCAGTGAAGCCCAAGAATGAACTCTGCCAAGGGAGTCAGCTTAGAGAAGATGCATGAACTTTGCCCTTTCTAGCTCCTTGTGTTCTAATTTTTCTGGGCCTCTGAGAGATGAGGAGGTCAGAGTTCACTTTTTTAGGAGCATTCAGAGAAAGACTTTATGTCACACATTCTGCCCATTCAGTTTCACCATCAGGTGAGGCCTGGGGGTGGGGGTGGGGGTAGGGGAGAGGTCAGAGGAGGAGACCAAGTTTCCCTTGATCCTTCAAGGACCCTAATAAGGCTTTCTGGAAAAGTTTTCTTTTCTTCTTTTTTCTTTTTTTTTTTTTAAATTTTTTGAGATGGAGTCTTACTCTGTTGCCCAGGCTGGAGTGCACTGGTGTGATCTCTGCTCATTGCAACCTCCACTTCCCAGGTTCAAGCGATTCTCCTGACTCAGCCTCCCAAGTAGCTGGGACTATAGGCACCCACCACCATGCCTGGCTAATTTCTGTATTCTTAGTAGAGACAGGGTTTTTGTCATGTTGGCCAGGCTGGTCTCGAACTCCTGACCTCAAAGGGATCCATCCACCTTGGCCTCCCAAAGTGCTGGGATTACAGACGTGAGCCACCGCACTTGGCCAAATTTCGCTTTTCTATCTGAAGTCCCAGAAAGTTGACCACATTCCATCTCACACCTTTAATGCCCCTCTGAAGCCCCAAAATTCAATATGAGCACTCCTTCCAGTGAGTTGGCTGGTGTCATTTAAATAAGACTGTCCTCCCTCATTGCCAAGGCATCGCCACCTCCCTCCTGGGGTGAAACTGGAGGACCTCGCGTTCCCAGGCCACTCCTTACACAACTGCCTCCGAACAGTCTTCCCACTAGCAGATCTGCTCATGCCTGAACCCCACGAGGTGCATTTCAAGCAACCCCAACCACTTCTGCACAGGGGTGGGACGGGGGCAGGGCCTTGGCTGTGAACTCAAACCAGGATGCGAGAGAAAGCAAAGCAGGCCTACCTTAAAACTTTCCAGTTTTTCAGAGGATCCAAGTCAGAGACCAAGGAAACCATTGTCTAGGAGCCGGCTGAGGGCGAGTCCGCAGAGGAGGAGGCGGGGATGGGGTGCTGGGGAACAGACGGAGGATTCTGGACCCAGGCCGGGCCCTGGCGCCCCGCGGCTCCCTCCTTCCCGGGCTGACAGGCACTTTTCCTGACTTCTCTCCACCCCGCAAATCAATCCTGCGCTCTCCTCCGTCCCACACCCGACTCCCAGCTCCACACCCCAGCTCCACACCACCTTTTAAAGCCCCGGTAATCTGCTCCAACTGATCAAATTTGACCTTTTTGTAGCCCACTTTATTCCAAGCACAGCTCTCACTTAAATCTCTCTTTATTAACACCGTCCTCCTCGGCTTTCTCTGGGAACAAACACAGATCAAGCCTGAAGCCTCTGGACTTTACCAGCAATCATTCACAGATTACTGCAAGCTGCAGCCTTCGCCTCCTTGGAGGTATTTCTCCTGCCTCGGAGATTTTGCTTTTCTTATCCCTGGCAGGAGACTGGTTAGCTTTCTTTCCTCCTTTTTTCGTGGCTTAGGCTCTGGGACTCTGACACTGGGCTTAGAGCTACCCTCAGAGGCTGTAACTACGTTACTGTTAGGATTTGTTTTTTAAAAATAATTTGGAACAGGGCTGCTAACAAGCTAGACTTTACTGTGTGTTTTCTGGCAGAGATTTTTTGCTACACTGCTCCCCCACCCTTTGCTGGCTTTCTTGTGTTTTTAAATAACATGAAGGAGGAAATGCAGAATCTCTTTAAACATGAAGAGAAAAGGGTATGGGCTCCCCCCAACCCACCCCCCTCCACCTTGTGTATCTTTTGTCATTTATCGAAAACCAAACATCCTTCCAATAATTATTTGAAATTGTGCATGAGAGATGTTTTAAAATATCTGGGCAGTATTGCTTTCCTGTACTGTTTGTTCATAGTTTGTCTCCTTATCCCTCTGCCCCTCTATGGGTTCTTTGGGACTGTACTGATTTCTTGTTTTCATACATACTGCCTCTTAAGCAGAGGCTTCTAGGCTTGGAGGGTCCTGGTTGGAACTAAGACCTCTGCAGCTGAAGCTCTTCCTCCTGTCCTCAGGATCCTGGAAGGAGCCGACCTTGAAATCATCTGGTCCAGTGGCTTCCGGACCTTGGCTGGCCGGTCCGTCAAGATTTCTACTGCAGCTGCCTGCAACACGAGCTTTACTTGATAGTCTTTCTTTATATCAAATTCTTCTTTTTCTTACACTTATTTTAAAAGGGATTTTTAAAGTCATTCCCATAAATGGAAAATCAGCTTCACTGGTCTTTGGTAGAAGGCAAATGCAGGGAATAAGTGAAATAAAACAATTATTATTACGCCCAGACACAGAGACCAGCTAAAGGCTCTGATTTAGGTCTTTGTTTTCCTCTGTGTTGCAAAGAGAGTTTATGCAACGTTAAGAGTGTTAAGAACATACCTGCACCAGCCAGAGACTTCCCTGAGAAGGAAGAGGGAAGACTGCAAGGAAACATGTTGTGGATCAGTGCTTTGTCATGTCCTTATTACTTGAAAGCATCAGCCGGAAGGAAGGGTCCCAACTTCTTCCGTTCAAGCAGAGCCTTCTCAGAAAGGGAGTCTCTGTTCTTTCCTGAGGGGAAGATGCTCCCACAGCTTTTGGAAGCAGGTTGCTTTTACCGTCAGAAAGTTTTTGCCACTCCAAACGCCTATCCCAGCATTTTAAATCCCTTTCTTACCACCCTGTTCTCCATGGACCCGTGGATCTTAACATATGCAGCTAACCCTCTGTTTAGATTTGTTTTCTCTCTAGCAGTCATGGATACTTTCCTTAATGGCTGTGAATGACTTTCTTGAGAAGTGCAACTGTCTTTAGACTAAAATTAAAAGAGAATTTCATACCTTGTACAAAAATCATTGCCTTTCTGGAACTTCAAGCTTCTTCCTGGGCTGTCTGTGTTGTCCCACCATGAATCTTAGACTACAGCGTAATCATGTGTAAACATTTACATAACACTTTTAATCCCCAAATACTTCACCAAATGTGGGTGATAATAATAGCTTTTATATGGAGTTGTACCTCCCAAAGGGTTCCGGGTGCTTTGATAATTAATGAAATGTTTTTCCCTTTAGAAAGTTAGCAAGAGAGTAACAAAAGATTATAATGAAATAGTTTCTACAACTATAATGACATCATCTTCATCCTTATCCCATGGCACCACGGAGATTCGGGTCTGGGGAAGGGAGGGAAATGAGTTCTTAACGCTTAGAGTTCAGGGTTAATGGAGGAAAGGGGGTGGGATTTGACTTCTGGCCAAAGGACAAAAGGAGAAACCCATTTTTGTAAATTATGAAATACTGTTTTAAAGCAGTTGTCTTTTCAAAAACTTTTTAAAGGTAGTCAGTAGAATGTTCACTCAAATAAAATCTTGTACCAAGCCCAGGTACAGAAACAGATACAGTAGTAGCTGAAGTTCATTATTAGGGACTAGGAACAGTTCTAATTTCATTAGGTGTGTTGACTCATTCACTCCTCATAACCAACTTGTTTATGAGGTAAGTTATGAGTTGTACTCCCCATTTGTTAATGTAAATGAAGACATTTAAGTGTGGAGAAATTAAGGAAATGGTCTGAGCTTTCATGGCACTGAACTTAGAAGGGATGCTTGTGGATCTGGCGAGTAACCGCCACACAGCACTTCTTTCTTAAAAGGGATTTTTAAAGTCATTTCCATAAATGGAAAATCAGCTTCACTGTTCTTTGGTAGAAGGCAACTGCAGGGAACAACTAAAATAAAACAATTATTGTTATGTCCAGACACTGGGGTGGGGATGGGATTGGGGTTAGAATCAGGATAGGGATGGGTAAGAGGAATCCCCTGAGTCTCACAGATTCACTCCTAAGACCCTAGAGAGAAACCCTAGAGTTTAGGAGGATAACGTTTGAAACCCACTTCCCAAAAGTATTTAGAGAGGAAGGAGAGAAATTAACTTTTAAAGGATGCGTTGAGTCCAAGAAGGGCAGAATATTTTGCCTTTTTCTTTTTCTTAATTTCAAGGTCCAAGTGTGTGTTTATGTTTACATATACTGGAGATTAATTCCATGCTATCACATGCTGCAAATTTATTTTTTCCTTTTCCCTACGTATTTCATTCCTGATTTCAATGGATCACACACCTAATGGATCTGTTTCCTACTAAGAAATAGGCCATCGAGATGATTAATTCATCTTCAACAATGAGGGTGCTTCCTAAAAACAAACAAACAAACAAGCAAACAGAAATGTTGCCTTGTTCAAAATGGGGCCAACTATTTATCTGTAACACAGAAAGGCAACAGTAAATTTTCTATTTATAAAAATAAGAGTTAGGTTCAGCGTTAATAAACTTTGGCCCTGAATTATAGTTTTCCACCACGTCAGTCTATAAACCGTAAGAGTTCATTCTCTTTGTCTTCTTTTTCACAATTTTGATACAGATACTCCTTTACATCAAAAAAAATTTTTTTTTGCATTCGTAATGATTCTTAGAGTCACCTCTCCTGAGAGTTCCCTATCTGTTAAAAAAAAAAAAGTTTAATCCATGTAACACAACATTCATGATTGTCTTGATAGTACCAGCAACAAGGCTCGTCACTTTCCTTTTCATAGAGCTAACATTTCTGTGATCTCCTTCCCCCTTCTTTTGGTTTCTTCAGTAGAGAAGCCAAAACCACAACCCAATTCCAAACAAAAATAAAGCCCACTGTTTGTACCTCCTCCATCGAAGCAAGCCCAACCCTCTGAGCCTGTGGTTTCCACATGTACTGGGGTTAGAGTCTTGAGGGAAGTGTGGGAAAATATGGAGTATCAGTCAGGAGGCAACACTAGGAGCCGAGGAATCTGCATTTCTATCAGACTTTGGCAGAGAGTGCCCTGGGAAATGCAGATATAGAAGGTCAGGAGAACGTCTCTCCTGGTTATACAGTATCCCAGGTGGGTTTTCATGTGGTTGAGGATAATATCATTAGCACCAAAGGTGAAAAACCATGGAAGCTCATCTTATTTTAGCAGAAGAGTAGGATGGGCCTCGTGGCATGAGTAAGCTAAACAAGGAAAAAGGCTTTCACCATCAACTGTAGGTAAAGCCAACCATTTAATCAGGCTCCGGAAAGACAGATGTGGTGTCTTAGTAAGTTGCTGCCCCACAAAATGTCTAACTTCCTGATAGGGACTTAAAAAAAAAAAAAAACTGGTTTGTTAGGGAAGAAATACAACATTTTCTTTGTCATTTTTTTCATTTGTCTTTCTATGGGTGTCTCCGTTTCTTATAAACTGCAGTTTTCTTGCTAAGGATCTGATTATCCTGAACATTTTTTGTTTTGTTTTTGTTGTTGTTTTGGAGAGGCTTGCTTTAAACTTGTTTATTCCTAATTATGTTACTTCCTGGTTAAAATTCTTTTCCTTTCTGGTTTTTCTAGTTTTTTGGTTTTTCTCCTTTCTTCTTATTTTTGCTGGCTCTTACCTTCTTCTCAGGTGGGTAAGCTCTCTCTCTCCTCTGAAGAAAGTGAAATGACTAATAAATGCATTCTACTGCTGCAAAAGAAGATTTCCCGATTTTGTTAACGTGCCAAAATTTTAAGGTTAGCAGATGGAGTGAGCTAAGAAACCCCAGCACTTGCCCTGGACCCCAGAAATAGGACCCGGCTTTCCATGCTTTTCATAGCAAACCACAGTGTGGCAACAATCATAGGCAAGGGTTCCAAGATAAAATACAGCACACCCAGTGTACGTCAGATTTCAGAGAAATGACAAATAATTTTTTAGTATAAGTATGGCCCTAACCATTGCATGGGATATACTCATACAAAAAAAAAAATCATTGTCTTTTTATCTGCAATTCTACTTTGTGTTCCTCTGTTTTTATTTTCTAAATCTGGCAACCCTCTGCTAAATGGACTTTTAAATAAAAATTACGAACATCACTGTGGTGATTATTTTTTATTTATGGAGGTGGGTAATGGTACCTTTGACTTTATTGACTAGACATCAAAATAAATTTATTTGTTGTTCAAGCTTTATATTGTTTTAGTTATTATAAGCCAAACATAAAAAACGCCTTTTTGAGGTTGCTTTTTGAACAAAGCAGTGATAGGATCAAAATATGCCTATTTCTTCAAATATTGAAAATTAGGGAATTCCACAGTCTTCTTGTCCTAAGATTGGCTAGTTGAACGCATTTTTAAGTGTTGGTAATATTGATGTGTTGAGAAGCATTGAAACTGATGTTTTGTAAAACATGGGGGCATGTCTGTATTATATTTATTTTATACACAGTAACTTGGCAGTTAATGTAGTGGCTATGTGTTCTTATTTTTTTTTTCCCAAACGTCAGCTCCCACTGTAAAAAATCTGCACCTGAATAGTTAGCCATTAATCTTGAGTTACGTAAAATGTGTTTTGTACATATCCTCACTTTAATGATGTCTGTAGAGACAAACTTCCAAAGATGGCTTTTTTCTTTCTCTTTTTTAGATAAATGAATGTAACTTTAATGGAATTTCAAGTGCTTTCGTATTTTGCTCACAAAACCTGATACAATGAAAAGTCTATGAACAAAGATATGTGTTTTGGTCCTTCATCAATGACTTAGGAATTGCTATTATGTGTCACTTGATAAGCTAAAAAAAAAAAAAAAAAAATTCTGAAGGGCCTCTAAAGAGACAGCTTCAAAACCCGCTACATACATGCGAAAGACCCAATGCATGATTCGGGGTCCACATATGTGTCTGACATTCTGCTGGTGCTAAGGCTCTCCTAACAATTGGGAAGGAATGCTTTTTTCATTTGGAATCTTGGTCAGCTGAACAGGAGGGTAAAATGGATTAAAGCCAGGGAAAGGGGAATGTTGGATCTCTGCCAGGCATATTTTAAAGTGAGAAAGGAAGAGAGGAAGGAGACTCACACCCAGCCAGCTGCTTTTCATACCATTCAAAGGAATCACAGGCCAAATTTGGTACATACAGTCGGCGGGCGGGGAGGGGGAAGAGCTTTAACTCCTATACTGCCATGGGAGATGAGATTTTCAAAGCTGCGTCATGTTCTTCTTTTAATTTCCAGTCTGCCTTTGTTAGCACACAGGGCTCACACCCACAGGGACAAAGGAAATGCCCAAAGGAAAAATGTGTGGCTCAGATAGTCTCCATATCATAGGCCAGGGAATCAAACCGGAAACATTGATCTTACAGTCTTTTTTGGTTTTGTTTTTCTTTGAATGGCAGCTTTAGATTGTTCTGGTTTTTGTGTGCTTACAAACAAGACTCCTCATCTGTTTTTAAGAGGGAAATCTGAGTTTTCAAGGAAAGCCAAATACAGTTGCCAAGTTGCCAGTCAAAGAAACAATGTCAACACCTGCTCATAGAGAAGGAATTCCTAACCCAGAATATTGCCCTTGAATTACTATGAGAAAAATGTAAGCCTTCCCTTATTACCCACTCCCCACTCCCCCGCAAAAACTCCAGCAGACCTAAGTAAAGTTAAAATGTACCACAAATTCACTTGAAGACAGATCTAAAAACTAACTTGTTAATTTAATTCATGGTGGTAATCGCTGCACACAAATATTGATTGATTATTGATTGATTACATAAAGCATTTGTTGAGCAATCAAATGATCCGTTTAGCATGTCAAAACATTTTCCGATTTGGCTACAGGTAAGGCAGTACTTCCCACTGTGGTGAGGAACCTCTCTCCCCCTCCCCCCCTCCCTCCCTTCCTTCCTTCCTTCTTCCCTCCCTCCCTCCCTCCCTTCCTTCCTTCCTTCTTCCCTCCCTCCCTCCCTTCCTTCCTTTCTTCCTTCCTTCTTCCCTCCCTCCCTCCCTTCCTTCCTTTCTTCCCTCCTTCTTCCCTCCCTCCCTCCTTCCTTCATTTCTTCTTTCCTTCTTCCCTCCCTCCCTCCCTTCCTTCCTTTCTTCCTTCCTTCTTCCCTCCCTCCCTCCCTTCCTTCCTTTCTTCCTTCCTTCTTCCCTCCCTCCCTCCTTCCTTCATTTCTTCTTTCCTTCTTCCCTCCCTCCCTCCCTTCCTTCCTTTCCTCCTTCCTTCTTCCCTCCTTCCCTCCTCCCTCCCTCCCTTCCTTTCTTCCTTTCTTCTTCCCTCCCTCCTTCCTTCCTTCCTTCCTTCCTTCCTTCCTTCCTTCTTCCCTCCCTCTCTCCCTCCCTCTTTCCTTCCTCCTTCCTTCCTCCCTTTCCCTCCTTCCATCTCCCTTCCTCCTTTCCTTCTCCCTTCCTTCTCCTTTCCTTCTCCCTTCCCTTCCCTTCCTCCTTCTCTCCTTCCTTCTTTCCTTCAAAGTTTTTGATTCATTGTAGACCAGTACTTTTGTTAAACACAAATAAAATCGAACTATTAGAAAAACAATATAAACCCCATTAAGAAAAGTATTAGATTAACAGCCATAAAATTACTCTGTCGAATTGCTATGCATTTCCAAATTCTTACTCCAAATCATCGTAAACTGTAATAAACAATCCACAGACCGGTGCTGGTCCACTTTCGACACCCTGGGGAGCCCTGATAAAACGTATTCCCCAACAATAAGAAAACAATTCACAGAGATGTTTAAAGAGTCATTTTAGGATCTACACTGAACTAGAAGCTTTATAATCTAAGGTGAATAGAAACTATATCCATTTATACTATTGATGAAAAGAAAAAAATACACTATTCTAGTAAAAAATGAAAAGTTTACCTCAATGATCTCAGTAGTCACTTGATACCAAACATTTCTAAACTCATAATTTAATGAGAAATTTAAAACTCATTTATAATTACATGAATGATTTAAAAGTTGGGACATGAGTCCATTGAAAATACATCTTTGTTTACCGGCAAAGTTGGAAATTGGTAGCTGTGCTCTGGCTCCAACTGGTTTCTTGAATTCCTATTATTATTATTATTATTTTTTGCCACATTAAAGAGAGGAAAACAAAGCTCACCTGCTAGTTAACCACACTTTAAGGTATCTCAGTCTGTAAAAATCTCAGTGACCTCCCCCAGAAAGCTATGTAGACTATTAAATATTTCAGAGTGTTTCTAACATAATTTCTGCTATTGTACTTCAACAGTTTTTTAGATCACTAAACAATTGAGATGGAGTTGTAAGCAGAAGGATCTAAAATGAAAATAGAGAATTTTATTAAATGAACACGTAAAATTTAGTATGTATCAGGGAGTCTTCTAAAGGCTTTACAAAAACTAGCCCACTAAATACTCCTAACAATCTCTGAGGTATGCTCTATTTTAATCTTCGTTTTATAGGTGAGGAATAAGCACAGAGAGGGTAAAGGATGATTGTAGTTTGCAGGTGTCAGAGGCCAAATTTGAAGCCAGGAGATCTAGCTTGAGAGTCCTACTTAATTCCTTACAGAAAGGGCATCTTCTAACTGACAATCAGAAAGAAGCATAAATAAAGCATCTTTAGTATCACACGGATCGTTCAGTTAGACAATTGAATGAACACAGTGATTTAAATAAATATTTTCCATGAACATATTTAATTCATAGAACATGGTAGATGGCAGAAACTATAGGTTTAACCTTAGATCACTAAAGATTCATTGGTAATCCTTTCACCATTAACCCCTCCTTTTAAAAACCAAATCTCTGTCCTTTGAGCAAGACAGCTATAGTAATATCATGACCACTTGTTTGCCGTCATACTTTGCTTTGTAAACGTCCGTCCCTAATTTGTCCTTTATAAAGGAAAATAATACCCACTTTAGCTCTCATATATGTATCATGTAATATACTCTATCAGAATTTATAAAAGGATCAATGGCTTTTCAGGTGTAGGCAACAGAAACTATGCAAGCATTTCCAGAATCCAGAGGAGGATTAGTATTGTCATATATAAATCAAAGCCTACATACATATAAGTACTATTATGAGGGAGACATTCCCAAGAGGTAAAGGACAGAGCTAGACAACAATAATTGTAGTAGGGTTCTGTTAGCATAAACTTTAACAAATACATAACGGGAATATAAAAACTTGAATATAAAATATATTCTTGAATATAAAATCTAATAGATGATTTTAAAAAACTCTAACAGAGAAACTGGAATAATTAGTCAACTAATGTCGTATGAAATATTATGAGAATGCTGTGGAGGTAAAAAGATTAGATCTTCAATTCACATTCAAAACCAAAATAAATAACAGACAGAAAAGTTAAATATACAAAGTGAAGCCATAGAAAATTAGAGAAAAACATAACGAAGGCAAATTTTTGTCTTGATAATTTCTTTTCTTGCTTTTATGTGAAAGCATTTATAAATTACAATTTTAAATAAAATGCAATTATTAAAAATATAAAGAAAAGTTCACGTTTGAGTTCATAAAAATCCGTTTATCAAAAACATCATATATAACAGTAAAAATGAAAGACAAATTAAGAAATATATATGGGTCTGTTAACGAGCAAAACCGTGTGGATACAATAATAGATAATATGTATGCAAAAGCCCAAATCATAAAATGTATAGAGGAAGAAATTCAAATGAAACGATGCATATAAAAACTATCTCTGTAAGAATCAAGAAATATAAGTTAAAACAAAATGCAATATAGCATTTTATCCATCAAACTGGTAAATGCCTTTAATTGATTATATGTAATGACACAATGAGGTACAATGAAATAGGCCCACTCATATGTGGCTGGTGTGTGTTTCAATTGCTGTCCAGAAAGCAATTTGGTAGCATGTATCAAAAATTAAAGGCAACGTTATATTTGACACAGGATTTTTATTTCTAAAAGTTTTCTTCTTAAAGGTTTATGTGCAGGATATTCATAGTAGTATTAATTATATTAATAAGCTATTAGAAGCAACTTAATGTCTAATAATTTAATGTGGGTTAAATATATATGCATATGACATATCTATAAAACTGGATACTATGGAACAATCAAAAACATGTTTTGGTGGAATGACTTTAAAAGACTTTTGAAATGAAATAACTGATCAAAGGGCACAAAACGGTACACAGAATGTGATATCAATATTTTGTATTGCTACCAGGACTGCAAACTCAACTGCCCATAGTTCCCAGAGAGGAACCGTAGAGGTACTGTGAACAGGGAAGTTGTCTATTAAAATACAACAGTATTTTTTTCTCTTGCTTTTCTAGAAACATTCAGCCGTCTTGGTCTAGCTTTCTCTTTTGCAATGATCTTTCCTCCCCACACCACCCATATTTCTTTCCTCTCACTCTAATTGAAGACCAGCCACAGGAAAATCTCTAGGGTAAGACAGCATAATAACTGGCAAGACAACTCAGTACCAACAAAGGGCAATAGGGGCGGGTGTGGCAAGAGGAGAGAGGAGCTCTCCGAAGATAGGGGCCCTAACCCAGCTCCAATTTTTCCACGCCACCGCAGATGGGAGCCCAGACAAAACGCGATGAGGTGCTTCCAGTTTTTGACTTCCAACATTCATACTTAAATGTGCAAATGGAAAAAAAATACTGGAAAGAGGCCGGGCGTTGTGGCTCATGCCTGTAATCCTAGCACTTGGGAGGCTAAGGCGGGCAGATCATCTGAGGTCAGGAGTTCGAGATCAGCCTGGCCAACGTGGTGAAACCCCATCTGTACTAAAAATACAAAAATTAGCCGGGCGTGGTGGCGCGTGCCTGTGATCCCAGCTACTCGGGAAGGTGAGGCACGAGAATCGCTTAAATCTGAGAGGCAGAGGTTGCAGTGAGCCAAGGCTGCAGCATTGCGCTCCAGCCTGGGTGACAAAGCGAGAATCTGTCTTAAAAAAAAAAAAAAAAGATGGAAAGAAATAGACAAAAGTGATACAATTATTGGTACAATGTCAATCATTGAATTTTATTTTCTTTATACCTTTCCTTATTTACTAAGTTCTTTCCATATATTTCTTTCTATAATCAGAAAACCAGGACTATTCTCATATTCTATTTAGTCACCCTTTTAGGAGGTACAAAGTAGTTTTAGAAAAAAAAAGTTTGCCTCTGACCTTCTATTTTGAAATATATCCACACAGCTACATTCTTATAGACTGTTGTTATTTGTACAAACATTTCTTACTCTTCTGAAGCTTCTTTGAAAAGCAGGGCTTCAAAAATGTGTCTAATTTTTCTCCCTTATGGCTTGCACTAATCATTTTTGGCCTCGTTTTCGGCAAATCATATCTACTGTCTTCAAGTATTTCTAGGTGATGTTAAGCAATTTTCTAATCTAGTGGTAGAGTTTATTGATGATACGATTTTGACAGTTCACTGGCCCAAGTGTCTTTTATTATATAAAATATTAGGACATTCCATAATGATTTGAACCAGCATGGCTTCGAAAGCAGAAAATAAGGCTTGAAGGTTTATGCTAGCACTGCCATGCCCTCTCTGGGACACATACTCCTCTGGATAGCCACCTTACACATGGGGATTAAAAAAAGAAAGGGGAATATAGAATGTAGCCAACCAGTGCAGTACTCCATCTAGGAAAAAAGAATGTAACAAGCCCAGCTGATTGAGGGTAATGATAAAATAACTGGGAAAAACTACAGAGCCCTGTCTTTATGTAGGGACAAAGAATGCTTTGCACAAAGCTCAAAATGAATTAATTACAGACGCACTGCTGTACATGGACAATAATCTTTATATACCTCCGCCTCCGGGTGTCTTCTGTTTAAAGGCTAAGGTTTCCTGAAAAACAAGCTTGTTCTGACCATTTCTCTCCTGTTTCTAAAGCTTGCGTTTTATGAAAATTGGGAAACCAGAGAGAAAAAGCTTGAGCTCACTTTTAACCAGCCGTTGTTTTTTTCTAATTTCTCTGTTTTACTCTAAGCATGTTCTGTTTTTAAAAGTATTAAATGAAAAACAAAAATGAAAATTGATGATAGCATAAAAACAACTATATCCTAGCTATTAGGCCAACATTACTGGACCAGAAAACATTATAATTCAGTTTCAAAAAAGGCTTGATATAACCTTTAAAATAAGAATTTGTGTGTGTGTGTGTGTGTGTGTGTGTGATATCAAACCTTAAGGGCTTTCTTCCCACTGAAGCATTAAAAAGTGAGAATTCTGATTTCTAGTTGACAATGTTTCAATGAATATGTCACTTTATAATTACAAATGCAAGGGAGTAACTTTTTGTAACTGAATATTTAACACATATTAAAGTTCTAACACACACCACATAATGTTTGTCTGAGATTGTCTCTGAAGTGGGTATCTCAGATCATTCATGTGAAAACTCAAAATAATTTTCTGAGATGAGTTCACTATGAAAACAGGGATATGACCCACTGCCCTGTAGCTTTTCCTTCCCTGCACTCCTGTGTGTATGTGTGTGTGTGTGTCTACGTGTGTGTTTTCATAACATAATCCTTATAGGCAAATAAAGATCAAAAGGAGTAGACGGTAAATATTTCCTGTAGAGGCAGGAGGTAGAGAATGGTTAATTCACTGTCTTTCAAATTTTCACTTTGCTTAATTCTAGAACACTTCTTATTCCTGCGGCACCTCTTCCAGTGAGATGGCAGACCGCCTCAGGATGGAAATATATTTCTTCACCCCTTTCTCTACTTCCCTGTGACCTCCTGCAAATAAGGTGAGGCTGTTTATTTTCTCACTTGATTTCCCTTCTTTGAGTTGAATCACAGAATGTAGCAAACTTGTAATAGCAGATTGAGAAATATGGAATTATTTCAAGGGTTTCTGGTTTATAACTTCCTTTTAAAAGAATTAACCCTTTCTAGAAATTCTTTTTTTTTTTTTTTCAAATGGATCACAAGGTGATCCTGATCTGTATTATGATTGGCCTATTGAGTGCCTTCCTGATGTGGTAGCCCAGGGTCATTTTTTATTGCCTCCTGTAGATACCCAAGACCAGAAATCTATAGGTATAGAGAGTCCAAAGGAGATTTCTCTTCATGATAACCCTTAACGTGGGCATTATCTCATGTAATGCTCACAGAAGCACGATGAGGCATGTATTGTCTCTGTGTCACTGAGGAAATGAACACATAGCTAAAGTAGCCCTGCCGGTAGGCGGTGGCGCAATTGCGAGCAATTCCAGCTCCTGTGTGGCTCACTCCAGAGCCAGTGCTTTACCAGAGGTTTTCAATCTTGGTCTAGAGCTTTTGTTTCATTTATTTATTTTTCCAGTTTTGGAGGTTCCACTTGCAGAAAACATTTCTTTTTACATTAGTTTGTTTTTTTTTTTTTTCTAATGGACAAATAAACATGATATATATTTATGACGTACATCCTGATGTTTTGATATATGTATGCATTGTGGAATGGCTAAATCAAGCCCATTAACATATCTATTGCCTCACATGCTTTGCATTCTTTTGTGGTGAGAACACTTAAATCCTACACTCTCAGCAATTTTCAAGTGTAAGAGACATTGAATACATTTACTATAGTCACCAGGTTGTGCAATGAACCTCTTGAACTTCTTTCTCCTAACTGAAGTTTTGTGTCCTTTGACGAACTTCTCTCCAATTTCTTCCCCCATCCCTCCCATTCTCTGGTAACCACCCTTCTACTCTCCGCTTCTATGAGATGGTTTTCTGTGGATTCCACATATAAGGGAGACCATGCAGTGTCTTTTTGTGCCTGGCTTACTTCACTTAACATAATGTCCTCCAAGTTCATCCATGTTGTCACAAAGGACAGGATCTCCTTCTTTAAGGTTAAATAGTATTCCCGTGTGTGTGTGTGTGTGTGTGTGTGTGTGTATGCCACATTTTAAAAATCCATTTATCTGTTGTTTGGCACTGAGGTGGACTCCATATCTTGGCTATTGTGCATTGAGCTGAAATGAACATGGGAGAGCAGATCTCTCTTCAACATATTGATTTTATTTCCTTTGGATATATACCCAGTAGTAGGATTGCTGGATCATATCATAATTCTGTCTGGGCTGGGAGCTTTTAAAATTCCAATGTCCATGGCACACTCCAGACATTATTGGGAATCTCAGAGGCTGGCACCCAGGCATCAGTGTTATTTAAAACTTCCAGGTGATGCTGATGTAAAGGGTGGGTTGAGTGCCACCACATTACATGGATTCCTTTTTGATCAACATGAAGAATCAAGATGAGGATTGGCTGTAACTCAAACTTGGGTGAAATGCATATGGATGGAATTTTATGCATATTCATCTTACATTTGACAGTAATCTTTCATAATGCAAATGTAGTGGAATTTGACTTGTAAAAGGTAAAACTATATAATTAGGCACTTTCAACTGTAGCATTTTCTATTGTAACTGAGCACTTTGGTTGTAGATATTCATGGATCCAAGCCTACCTATGTGAAGTCTGGCAGTAGAGGTGAGGCCATGTGGAAGGTAGGTTGCAAACCCTGTCAGCCTCCTGTACAGGTGATGATATGGACAGGAGATAGGGAAATACCAGGTAGAAGAGGACAGTTACCCAGCAAAGGCCCCACCCTCAAAACAGGAATCCTGTGGCCCTCAATGGGAACAGGCATTCCTGTTTTTGTGTCCAAAAGTTGCCTTTTGGCCCACCACACCTCCCTATCCTGTACTCATGTAAACCCCAAACTGCTGGTTCCACAAGGCGACACCAACAGAAGAGCAGAATAACAGCACAATGGTGTGGCAGGGAGAAGAGAAGGAGTGTCTGAATGTTGACAAGAGTTTGGCTGGGGATGGGCAGAGAGGAGATTAGCTGCTAGATGGTCACACTGTAGGGGAAGATGGTTTTCCCACTCCATCCCCCTTCCAGCTCCCCATCCATCTCACCAAGAGCCAACTCCACCACTCAATAAAACCTTATATTCATTTTTCATCAAGTCTGTGTGTGACCTGATTCTTCCTGGATGCTGGACAAGGACTTGCATATCAAGAGGGCACTGAGCTGGTTAACACTTAATCTGTTCATGGACAACAAGGCTAGCACTGTAACACACCCACTGGGGCTTTGGGAGTCATAGACACCCACCCCTAGATGCTGCCATGGTGCTGGAACCAGGAGTGCTCATCCTGGTTCTTACACCTGCCCATCCGTGTGCTCCCCAACCTGTAAGGAGTTTAAGCACACACAGCGCCAGAACAAATGAGCCACATCCATTGCTCATCCTGCAAGAGGATTCAGGGAACTCTCCCATTTCAGTGAGATGGGTTGAAATGTGTTTAGTTGAATATCTGGAGCCATCTAAACCTCAGAAATAAAACCCCAATTGACTCAAAGTCAGCAAGTTAGAGGTCATGACCTCCAGTTCTTTTAGTTTTTTGAGATGGAGTCTTGCTCTATTGCCGGGCTGGAGTGCAGTGGCACGATCTTGGCATACTGCAAGCTCTGCCTCCTGGGTTTAAGCGATTCTCCTGCCTCAGCCTCCTGAGTAGCTGGGACTAGAGGTGTGTGCCACCACGCCCAGCTACTTTTTTTCATATTTTTTAGTAGAGACAGGGTTTCACCATGTTGCCAGGATGGTCTCAATCTCTTGACGCCGTGATCTGCCCAGCTTGGCCTCCCAAAGTGCTGGGATTACAGGCGTGACCCACTGCGCCCAGCCCCATGACCTGCAGTTCTTATTTTGTTTGAGAGCACCCATGCTTGGAGCCTGAAGATTGTTGCTTAGAACTTCAACTGCAGAGCATTCAGGACTTCTGGAAATAATATTGCATTCATTTCTGGAAATAATATTGCATTCATTTCTGGAAATAATATTGCATTCATTTCCTGGGGCCGCTGTCACAAAATCCCATAAACTGATTGCCTTGAAAACAGAATTTTACTGTCTCATAGTTCTGGAGGCTGGAAGTCTAAGATCAAGGTGTCAGTATTGGCAGGATTGGTTCCTTCCAAGGCTGTGAGGGAGAATCTGTTCTGCCATTCTCTGAGCTTCTGGTAGCCTCAGGCATCCCTTGGTTTGTAGATGGTCATCTCCTCCGTGGGTTCTCCCTCTGCACTTTCCCTTTGTATCTTCCTGTGCCTATACCTGCCTCTGTGTTCAAATTCTTCCTTTTGCTAAGGACACAGTCATATCGGATTAGGGCTCATCTTATAACCTCAACTCGTGCATCTGCAAACACTCTATTTCAAATAAGATCACATTCATAGATACTATGAGTCAGGACTTCAATAGCATCCTGGGGTACTCATTTCAGCCCATAACAAATCTTTTCTGCCACTCGAAAGAATTCAGGACTAACCAGGAAGAGTGAAAACCCTTCATGAGAGGAAATTTCTTAAGGTTTCTGATAAAGGAGATACATCCTACCTTAAACCTATATAGGATTTTAGAGACTATAAAACACATTCATGATCCTCATAGTAGCCTTTCAAATCTACTAAATACATTTATAGTCAGAACGTTTGATTGAACACTTTGAGGTCACATTCATAAGGGAGGGTCCATGGCTGAACTTTAGTCATACAATCCCATTCATGTTTACTGCTTTCCGCAAATAAATGAGCAGCCCAGTCTGACTCATCGCAGACCAAGGGGCACGATGGCTGAGAAACCTCAGACTAACCCAGCTGACATCACAAAGAACCTGAAAGGTCTGCTCACAAGAAAGCGAAGGAAGGTGAACAAATCCTCCTTCAGAAAGTCGTGCATTCAGGATGAGATGCTGAGGAAGAAAGGAAAACGCAATGCTACCACTTGGTGGGCTTCCCATAAAGATTGTTTATTGGCAAGTGGGGGAAGGACACTGTGATGGTTAATTTTGTGTTAACTAGACTGGGCTATGGGGTGCCCAGATTAAACATTGTTTTGGGTACATTTGTGAAGGTGTTTCCAGATGAGCTTAGCATTTGAATGAGTGAACTGGATTCAAAGCAGATGGCCCTCCCCAATGTATATGGTCATCATCCAGTCCATTGAAGGCCCGACTAGAACAAAAAGGCAGAGGAAGGAGGAATTTGCCCCCTTTCTTTCTGCCTCACTGATTGAGCTGGGACATCTCATCTCCTCTTCTGCCATACACTGGGATTTATACCAACAGTTCTCCCAGGTTTTCTGTCCTTGAACTGAATTTAATGTTCCTCAAAACCACCGGCTTTCCTGGGATGCCAGCTCACTGCTGGCAGATCTTGGGACTTTTCTGTCTTTATAATTGCATGAACCAATTTCTCATAATAAATCTCTTCCTATATACAGTTGTCCCTTGGGATCCACGGGGGATTAGTTCCAGGACCTCCATGAATACCAAAACTGGAGGATGCTGAAATTCCTTCTGTAAAATGGCATAATATTTTTATATAAGTTACGTAATCCTCCCTTATACTTTAAATCATCTCTCAATTACTTAAAATACCGAATACAATGTAAATGCCACGTAAATAGTTGTTAAATGATTGCTTTTAAAATGCATTATTATTTTTATTGCTGTATTATTACTTTTTATTTTAATCATTTTAGAATGTTTTTGATTCATGGTTGGTTGAATCCACAGTTGTAGTATGGATACAGAGAGGTGACTGTATACAGGCATGTGTTACTTAACGATGGGGATATGTTCTGAGAAGTGTGTCTGTACGTGATTTCATCATTGTGGGACCAGCACAGAGTATACTTACACAAACCTAGATGGTAGAGCCTAATACATACCTAGGCTACTGATATGGTTTGGTTGTGTCCCCACCCAAATCTCATCTTGAATTGTAGTTCCCATAATTCCCATGTGTCATGGGAGGGGCCTGGTGGGAGGTAACTGAATGATGGAGGCAGGTTTTTCTTGTGCTGTTCTCATGATAGTGAGTAAGTCTCACGAGATCTGATGGTTTTATAAAGGGCAGTTCCCCTGCACACACTCTCCAGCCTCCATGCCTCCATGTAAGATGTGCCTTTGCTCCTCCTTCACCTTCTGCCATGATTGTGAGGCCTCTCCAGCCATGTGGAACTGTGAGTTCATTAAACATTCTTTCCTTTATAAATTACCCAGTCTTGGGTATGTCTTTATTTGCAGCATGAGAATAGACTAATACAGCTATAACCTGTATAAAATGTTACCGTACCAAATACTATAGGCAATTGTAACACAATGCTAAGTATTTGGGTATCTAAATGTATTTAAACATAGAAAAGGTAAAAACATGGCATTATAATCTGATGGGGTCACTCATTTATGTGGTCTGTTGTTGACCAAAATGCTATTATGTGGTGCATGACTGTATGTACTATTGGTTCTCTTTCACTGGAGATCACTGATTAATACAGACACTGAAGACTAGTGCTTTGTTGGTAAGTGGGTTCATTTTTACAACGTGCTTTCTTTGTGCAATTATTTGCTTTCTTAGCATTTCTGTGATGACTTAAAAAGAGTAGAATGTTTTATCAACAAGGCATGTTGCTTTTTGAAACCCACCGAGCCCCAAGTGAAGTAGTTGCTCAGTCTGTAATAAACCCAACTTAATACTCATTGGCATGTTAATTAGAGTTGTGCTGATGTGTAGGATTCTAGACAATGATGTCAAATACAAACCCCTGCAAATACCAGAGGCTGTAACTATACAAGCCCCTTGGCTTTAGAAGTGTTTCCCTCTGTTTGCCAGGCGCGGTGGCTCACGCCTGTAATCCCAGCACTTTGGGAGGCCAAGGCAGGTGGATCACAAGGTCAAGCAATCGAGACCATCCTGGACAAGATGGTGAAACCCTGTCTCTACTAAAAACACAACAATTAGCTGGGCGTGGTGGTAGGTGCCTGTAATCCCAGCTACTCGGGAGGCTGAGGCAGGAGAATCGCTTGAACCCAGGAGGTGGAGGTTGCAGTGAGCTGAGATAGTGCCACTACACTCCAGCCCGATGACAGAGCGAGGCTCTGTCTCAAAACAAACAAACAAACAAACAAACAAGCAAAGAAGTGTTTCCCTCTATTATCACTGTCACAGATTAGGATGGAAAGAAGTCTCTTGAATTTACCAGGATGTACTGCTAATCTGGCAACACCAAGAAGCACTGAGCACCTATCTTCTTCTTTAAAATGCCTAGAGTAAGTGCCTCCAGGAATCCTTAATTCTTATTCTTGCCAAATAGTCATATGCACAGAATTGAGGGATATTGGTAAGCTCTATAAAATGGTTATTTGGCTCTGACTCCATATTAAAACAATACAAAACAACCAGAGAATTCGAATCATATCAGATGTCCAAGTATATGATTGAAAATGTACTTTTTTCAAAGAAAGTGTGGGCTATTCCTGTTAGGAAAAACACAATAATACACAACACAAAACCCTCTACTGTCAGAAATATCAGAACTTAAAGTGAACAGAAAAGTTATTAGAACCCACTAGTCTCTCCCTTTCCATGTTACCTGCAATACATCCCTAACCCCCATCACTTTGAACTCCCAGTCCCACCCAAACTTTTCTGCAGTGATCCATCCACTGATCTGATATGTCTTTAGGTCTCTGGGAGATATTTCATACCTAGAAAGTTGTTTTGTTTTTTTTTTTAAATAGCTTTCAGGCCAATGAGTTCATTTTATGGAAAAAGGAATTAAGATATGGAGGGAAAATTTAGATCTGTGATTCTCAATACTGACTGCACTTTAGAATTTCTTGGGGAAACATTTTAAAAATACCAGTGCCTGGGCTGCATCCCAGAATATTTGATTTCAGATTTCTTGAGATGAGGCCATGAGCATCTCCTTTAAAAAATGTCTCCTCAGATAAATATGATGCAGATCGAGGCAGAAAAACCCTTCCCTGGATGTTCATGGTCATCAGAACTAGAGCTAATGCTTGATAGCTAGAAAGTTTTCCACAGCCACAGGGAGTGAGGGAGACGGAGCCAGGAGAAAGGAGAAAAGGAAAAGAAAAAATAAAGAGGAAAGAGAACGAAGGGTGGAGAATCAGGAAGGTTTGTCAAGGTGCAATCAGTGGGGCCCAAGAAAGAAGACATTTGCTGCTCCTCTGATCGGGCCCTGACTTGAGTAAGGTTTTTACATGTGCAAAGTGCAGGGTCCTCATATTTAGTCCTTACACCACACCAACCATATGTTGCATTAAGTGACGGTGCACAACAAGCCTGTGTTAGGGAAAGTAGGGCAAAGCTAGCTTGAAATTTCTGGCTCCTGGGTTTTGAAACTATTCTTTAAACCTTGGAGATATGCTGTTACATAAGAGGGTCAAATGAACACAGCCTGTGAGCTGTAATCCATTCTGCAAACGTAAGTCATGGAGAGACGATAAGGAGGCGGGAAAGGGCGAATGGAAAAAGACCAACTCACACTTGGTCAAATGCCCACTACCTGTTAGGTTCATTGTAAATACCTTCTCCTAAGGCCCCCATCTTTGTTCTTTTTCTGTTGGCCTTCAGCGGAGATAGTGTATCAATTCATTAGTTAGGCCTGATTGACGGATCCAAATGGGTGTCAAGACCTGCTGTCTACCTCCACATCTAAGCTCAAATGTCACATCCTCCACGCCTTCCTGGACTCCCACCACAAAGTTTAGTTGTTTATTCCTGCAGTCCTGTTGCACCATATATGTACCTGGACTGCAACCCACTGTTTCCTAGCTACCCGTGCCCAGCAGATTGAGATTCTCAGAGTTCTTAATTATGGCAAATTTTTGGTCTTAAAAATTTATTTTCATTTTTTACATATATTTATCGATCATTCATTATTAACCAGAATCAATGCTATTAGCCAGGGAAAGGTATACCACCATAAGGCACTTAGAGAGTCTCCTTAGAGGCAGACAGGTAAACAGGTGATGACTCTTCAGGGTAATAAGCAGAGCAATATAAATCTCAGTTCACAACTCTGAACTCTAAGTAATATATCTCTATTTTCTTCAATTTGACTGTATTTAGCTCCCATGTCACCAGGGAAGCTCAGTTATTTCTCAGTTAAGTCATCATTTTTCTCTCTTTTCCATGGCTTGGCCTAAGTTCTGGGAACATATCAATTTGCCAAGGTTTGTAGGCAGGAGAGTCAATGGATGTTTGAGCCCTCTGCACAATGCATGCATCTGCCTAGACGTCCATGCAGAAAGGCATTGAGATGCTTCATATCCTTGCTAATCTGGCCCCTCCAGGTTATAAAGGTCCCTCTCTTGGGTCATCAGATCTGTGTTAAGATCCCTGTCAAATCTTCCCCACCTTCACTATGCCCAGGAAAGTGGGCCCTCCAACATCCCTCGTTCCGTTTCTGGACTTATAAATTCAACTACAGTTTTGTTGTCACGACACTGCATTCTTTCCAATATGGCATACAGGTCCCCCATCTTCTGAACCTAACTGCGCCAGTGTCTGTACTTAACAGGAGACACAATTTGTTTGTTTATTGTTAAGAATTCTTGCAGGAGGTAACTCTAGGATGAGACCTGAAGTTGTCAAGTAGAAAAGGGGTGCGGCTGAAGAACTGCTGTAGAGGCAGAGAGAACAGCTCCGCAGGAAGTGAGAGCAAGGTAGGTAAGAAGCTGCTGAGAGTTTATTAGGGTTGGGTTTAGGGTAAGGGCCAGGGAGTGATAAGAAATCCATTTGGAGAGAGAGGTAGGTAAGGGCCAGATCATGAAGAGCTATGGAGTCACGTTTGGGATTTCAGTTCATCCTCAAAGCAAAGGGGGCTAGCATAGAGGACCTCATATAGATTTCAGCAGAGGAGCAAATAATCATTTGCAGTACAGAAACATCACCCTGGCTGCACTGGAAACATGGACTAGAATGAAGAAAGACTGGAGGTGGGGAGACAAGTTGACCAAGGCTTTGACCCAGGCAGCAGAGGAGAAAGGATCTGAGTCAAGGCAGGGGCAGGAGAAGAGGAGAGAAGAGTGAACAGAAAGATGTCCCAAAGCCTGGACTGAGTGGCTGATGGGATGTTGAGGATGAAGAAGAGAGATGGGTGAGGTATGTTAGCTAGGATTTCAGCTTGGATAGCTTGTAACATGTGATTGCATCGTTCAAAACAGAAAGCAGATAAGGGGAAGATGCTTTGACAAGATGATTATGAATTCAGTCTGGAAAGTATTTGTTGAATTTGTAGCACCTGGGACATGTGTGTGAGGATGTACCAGGGCCAAGGTTATACATAGGCCCAGAGCATGGGACAGAGATCTGGATGGAGGCGACAACGTGGGGATCAATTGGGCAGAGGTGTATCTAAAGCCAGTGGAGTGGAAGAGGTTTCCCTGGTGTGGTCAGAGTGTAAAGTCAGGAAAAGTTAGCTCCAAGAACACAATGCTGAGAGACACACTGACCACAGGGCGTGCATGGACAAGAAAGGCCACACAAGAGATGCTGCAATTGGGAAGCAGGTGGGGCGTGTGAATGAAAACCTGGAGAGATGGAGACCATGGAACTCCAGGAAAGAGAATATTTATAAAAGAAGGGAGTGAGCGATTGGGCTGCATGGCATAGATGAGGTGTGAACAGAATGCAGAGGGCGTGGCCTCTCAGAGGACGTGTTGACCTTTGTAGGTCAAGAGTGACAGCAGGAAGCCAGGTAGCTGCTGGCGAAGGGGGAAAATAAGGCCTGAAAAAGCTGCCTTCAGATCATTTAGTGTCCCTGCTTAAAACTCCTCCCTGCGCTTCCACAAGCTGAGGGCTAGAAGGCCAAGGGCATGAGGCAATGGGAGCTGTTGCTGCCAGCCTGGTCTTGCTCTATGCATGCAGCTGGGAGTGGGGACGTGGAGCAAACGTGAATGCTGGGGTGACCTGCAGTGAAGTGAATCCAAACACCCATGTAGTAGACAGCCAGAGCCTGTGGCTGACACATGCATTGGGCTCCTATTGTCTTACTCAGCATTCCTTCTTCCGTGTTCTCATTGCTTAGACCTTAACAAATAGTATACGTAATCTGGGGATGAATGGATTTTTCCATGCTTGAAAGGAACGCCTTTGGAAACCCCTGACCAGGGTAAAGCAAGGCTCCTAACGCACTGAGAACAACTGGGTGACGGAGTACCATTTACATCTTCACGGAAGTTTTTCACCATTTCTCCAATCATTCTGCATTTTCCAGCAAGTTTCTATAGAAGTATGCTCCAACTCACTCCATTGTTAGCACAGCTTCTCTACTGAGTATGCGAAACTCCCCAAATGCCACAACGACACGGTGCTCCAATCTTTGGAATTAATAAGCAGTGAAATGTTTGACACTGAACAAAAATTTTTATAGCTACTGAATTTCCTGTAAGGAAGGCATGGTTAGTAAACTGCACTCTTTCTGTAATACTGTGAAATGGGAGGTATTTACATTGGAGGGACGATTGCTGGTTCTTCTTATGAAGAATGTTTCTTCAAAATATTCGTATGATGTTTTGAAGTGCAGGTTTCTATTAATGATGCCTCTGTCGAGCACATCTGGTATATTTCTGAAGAGAGGCTTTGGAAACACATTGGGCAGGCCCAGCTTGCAAGTGACAAGGCAACACAGTAAGGGCGCAGTGGAGAAATCCAAGGAAATAAGGGATTTGTAAGAAACTAGGACTAGCTTAAGTTATAATGAATGGGTATCATGTTAGAAAAAGAACATTTCCATCCTTCAGTCACCATCAGTTAAAGCAGACGTACATGGAAACCAGAATGATCTCTTTACAAGGTTATTAAAGATTATTTTTGTTAGCATAAAAACACTCCTCATTGTTCTCCTATCTCCGATTTGATGTTCAGAATCTAATTAGGAATTCTTACCATGCCCTAGGAGGCCCCTGATACTCTGCCCCCGGTCTGTTTCTATGTCTCTGTCCCCTACTTTTTTTTTTTTTTTTTTGAGACATTCTCTCCCTGTCATGCAGTGGCACCATCTCCGCTCACTGCAGCCTCTGCCTGCTGGGTTCAAGCGATTCTCCTGTCTCAACCTTCTAAGTAGCTGGGATTACAGGCAGCACATGCCCAGCTAATTTTTGTATTTTTAGTAGAGACTGGGTTTTACCATCTTGGCCAGGCTGGTCGCAAATTCCTGATCTCCAGTGATCACCTGCCTTGGCCTCCTGAACTGCTGGGATTAGAGGTATGAGCCACCGCACCTGGCCTCCATCTCCTACTTTCTCTCTGGACCATCCCAGAGCCCCAGTGCCTTCTTGCTGTGCCTCAGACAGGCCAAGGTTGTTCCTCTGTCAGGGACTTTGCAGTGGCCCTTCCTTTCCCCAGATATTTCCAAGACTCTCTCCTCATATTCCAGGTCTTAACTAAAAAATGACTACCTTTGGGAGGCCAAGGCAGGCAGATCACGAGGTCCGGAGATCAAGACTATCCTGGCTAACATGGTGAAATCCCGTCTCTACCAAAAATACAAAAAATAGCTGGGTGTAGTGATGGGTGCCTGTAGTCCCAGCTACTTGGGAGACAGAGGCAGGAGAATGGCGTGAACCTGGGAGGCGGAGCTTGCAGTGAACTGAGATCATGCCACTGCGCTCCAGCCTGGGTGACAGAGCAAGACTCTGTCTCAAAAACAAACACCTCATGCTGGGCACAGTGGCTCACGCCTGTAATCCCAGTACTTTGGGAGGCCAAGGCAGGTGGGTCACCTGAGATCAGGAGGCCAAGACCAGCCTAGCCTAGCCAACATGGTGAAACCTGTCTCTACTAAAAATACAAAAATTAGCTGGCATGGTGGTACACACCTGTGATCCCAGCTACTCAGAAGGCTGAGGCAGGAGAACTGCTTGAACCTGAGAGGTGGAGGTTGCGGTGAGCCGAGATGGCACCACTGCACTCCAGCCTGGGTAACAGAGTGAGACTCTGAATCAAAAAAAAAAAAAAAAAAAAAAAAAAAATTAATTAAATTAAAATTAATAAAATAAATAAATAAATAGCACCTCTTCTGAGAGGCCTTCCCTGGGCATTCTAGAGAAAATGCCACTAGTGCCCTAAACCTGCTGGTCCCTTCTCACCACACCATCCTATTTATATTAGTTCATTCTCACACTGCCATAAAGAAATACCTGAGGCTGCACCATTTATAAAGAAAAGAAGTTTAATTGGCTCAGGGTTCCTCAGGCTGTGCGGGAAGCACTGCGCCATCTGCTTGGCTTCTGGGGAGGCCACGGGAAACTTACAGTTATCGCGGAAGGCAAGGGGAAGCCAGCACATCTCACATGGCAGGAGCGAGTGGGGCAGGGGGGAAGGAAGGTGCCACACACTTTTAAACAACCAGATCTCATGAGAACTCTATCATGAGAATGGCACCGAAGGGATGGTGCTAAACCATTCATGAAGGATCCACCCCCATGATCCATTCACCTCCCACCAGGTCCCACCTCCAACATTGGGGATTACAACTGAACATGAAGTTCGGGTGGACACACAGATCGAAACCATATCCCCCATACCACCCTGTTTTAGCTTCTTCATAGTGCACGGCTGCCCCTACATGGGCACATTCACTGATTTGTCTCTGTTTGCCGTGTGCTTCCCTCTATCCACGAAGGCTCCTTGAAGTCAGAGGCCCCATCTCTCGTGTTTGGAATTGTGTTTCCAGTACCTAGAACACTGATGAGTGAATGCTCAATACATATTTCTCTGCTGATGGAAAGAAATCCTTTACAGAAATCTCTTAAGGAAGTCACCAGGCAGCATAAAGGGCCTGATTCAGATTTGGGACGAGTCTCCAGCAGCAACAATCCTGGCCTTTTCTCTCCATGACAGTAGAAAATATCAAGTATGGAAGTGGTGGGGAATTGTTTGCTGTGAATATTGGGAAGATAATGATGGGAGGATAATGACGAACCTCTCACTCATTGACTCAGACCCTAACTTGCAAATATTCACATTGCAACTAGGCAGCAGTGTTTATCGCAAAGGTTTGCTTAGCAAATTAAAAGGAAGGAGCAGTGGGTCTGGGCCACGGGAAGAAGGAAGGGAAGGGAGAACCTTCAGAGACAGGGAAAAGGTCAAGGTTGAGAGATTAAAAAATCCCAGAACTGTGGAGCATGGAGGACTGGGCTTTGAAAAATACCCCCAGAGTTTCCAGTTTATCTGGTCTAAAGGATTTGCATTTTTAGAAAAGTCCTGCAGGTAATTCTAACATACAGCCAGGGTTGAAATACCACTCAAATCAAAGAACAAATGTAGTCAGATATACCCAGTTAAAGCTCAGCATGTGTGTCAAATAGTCAGTCTTATATTTTTTTTCCAGTGGCTTATTTTTACCCATACAACATGCTAAGCTTTAAATCAAAGGACTGTGCTGATATATGTATAAATGCCTATAGGAATTTTGAAAGTTATAATTAAATCAAACCACTGCAAATAATGTTGGAGCCTAAACCACAACACGAGGCAAAAGGATTTCAGCTGACGTGTTTGGGTTTGAAAAGTTACAGAAGAATTTCTCATTTTCAGTTTTCAAAGCTTTTTGTTTGTGTCTATATCAATGCCTACAGTGATGGGCTATTTAGACAGTCATGCTCGGGCACATGTAACACAATAATCCCCTTGAAAAATCTTAAAAGGTGGGTCAATATAAAACGTGAGGGGTTATTTTTCCCTCCCCTGTTTCATACCCTTCCTTAGAAATCAACACCGTATTTGTGTTTAAAGAGATGTCCTATATATTTTTACTCCAAGTGGCAGATCCTGTTTACTGAATAAGTGCTAAATCAGCATGTCAGGGAGTTGAAATTACCTTATACTGTCCCCCCAATTCAAATGTGACAATATACATCTTTAAAGGTATACATTTAAATGAAATGTTATTCATGCACTAAATTTTCTTCTACTGTATAGAAATTAAAAGCAACATTTCTCTGGCCTAGAGCTAAGATTTTATGACTCCCATGGTATTCTCTTTTTTATCTTGATTTTTAAAGATGTTCAAATAAGTGAGTTTTCTTTTTACTTGACACATTTTCACATATGTTGCCTTGATCTTTCACATCTTTTACCCATATGGGAGCCTTCCTAGGAAATAAAGGATCTGTATTTAATTATCTCATGGGGACAATTTAAAGGGAAATCTTGAGTTTCTCCTCTATAGCTCTGCCTTAAGGAGGAATAAGAAGAAATGGTGAACCTACAGCTTTTGGCTATTGATGGAGCTTTCTCACCGTACCCTCTGTGATAGCACCAAGCCCACCTGTTCACTTGGGCACATCCCAAGCTCAATGACTCAGACCCTAATTTGCAAATATTCACATTGCAACTAGGCAGCAGTGTTTATCGAAAAGGTTTGCTTAGCAAATTAAAAATTATGAAAAAGTAGAAGACACAGCGTTTAAATTGAAACCAACAAACTTTATGTAACTTGAAACATTTGAAAAAGTATCCATTTACGCTGAACAATTGAAAGCTGGTTTTTCAAAATCTAGAGTCACAAAATCTGCACTTTACAGTTGAAACTAGGCTTAGAGAGCTCAAAAGATTCACCTCAAGATCATATAGCTGAACAGTGTCAAGATCACGATTAGACTGCAAGTCCAAATTCCCTCCCGTGTGACTCTACCTTCTAAACTCTATTAAAAACAGGTCCTTGGTTGGGCGCGGTGGCTCACACCTGTAATCCCAGCCCTTTGGGAGGCCGAGGAGGGTGGATCACAAGGTCAGGAGATTGAGACCATCCTGGCAGACATGGTGAAACCCTGTCTCTACTAAAAATACAAAAAATTAGCTGGGCGTGGTGGCGGGCGCCTGTAGTCCCAGCTACTCAGGAGACTGAGGCAGGAGAATGGTGTGAACCCAGGAGGTGGAGCTTGCAGTGAACCGAGATTGTGCCATTGCACTCCAGCCTGGGTGAGAGAGCGAGACTCTGAATCAAAAAAGAAAAGAAAAGAAAAGAAAAGAAAAAAAAAAACCAAAAAACAGGTCCTCAGAACAGTCTTAAGCCAGTTCGTTTTTTTTTCCTTGAATATAATACTTCTGGTAAGGTACATTCTACAATCTACATTATTTCTCTAAATCAAACTGGTCTTTCTGTACAATAGGCACGGTAATGAAGTTCTACTCCATTCTACTATAGTCTAAGGCATGGAATTGTCTAAGGTTTTCATATGCATTCAGATGAATGAACCTAGAGAAATGAGTAGCAGGTTGATGTACTCAGGAAAAACTTGCCTGATGCCTATATATTAATCAGAACTTTTTCAGTTGTGACTGAAATCTATGTTGTTGCCTCTGATAGCTGGAAAGGATACGGGACAGTGTGCAGGTGTATTAGTCCGTTTTCACACTGCTGATAAAGACATACCCAAGACGTGGCAATTTACAAAATAAACAGGTTTAATTGGACTTATAGTTTCCATGTGGCTGGGGAAGCCTCACAGTCATGGTGGAAGGTAAGGAGGAGCAAGTCCCTTCTTATGTGGAAGGCAGCAGGCAAAGAGAGAATGAGGAATACACAAAAGCAGAAACCCCTGATAAAACCTTCAAATCTTGTGAGACTTATTCACTACCACGAGAACAGTATGGGAGAAACTGCCCCAATGATTCAATTATCTCTCACCAGGTCCCTCCCACAATACGTAGGAATTATGGGAGCACAATTCAAGATTTGGGTGGGGACACAGCCAAACTGTATCAGCAGGATTGAAGGAAGAACTTCAGAAACCAGAATCAGGGGCAGGGACCCAGCCAGGCACTTACGCCATGCTTGCTTACCTCTACTTGGCTTTGTTCTGCAGACAGGCTTCTAACCAGCATCTGGGAAGATGGCACCACTAACCTGAGCTTTACATCACACTGGCAAAATCACCGTAAACTATGGCTTCCAGATCTATTTCTCAGTCTCAGAGAAAGTCTCCAGTTGACTCTGCTTAGGTCATGTCTCCCATTGGGTCCAGAGGGAAAGGTCACCTTGGCTGCCTAGGGATATTGCAAGTTGGGTCAGGGATGGATGCAAAATCCAAATATGGGGAATAGAAAAGCTTCAGGGACAGGCGAAAGCAGTAATTGCCAATGTCAATTACATATGGAAGTTATTGATTTGAGCAACTGGAAGAACACTCATCTACTCCCTCATCTCTTTCCCATGAAGCTGTCTCTTTAACGGAAGAATCTGCAAAAATATGAATGCCCAGTGCTCATTCCAGGGCCTCTGAATCAGGATTTCATAAGGTGAAGCCCAGAGAGGCTTTAGTATTTAAACAGCACATAGGTGACTCTGACACATCCCTAGATAAGAAAACTGTTTTAAGTAATTATCATTAGGAGTCTATTTTCTGGGATGGATAACATATCAAGCATTCATCAGTCATCAACATCTTGTGAATTAAACAGATTAGCCGAATTCACTTAGCAGGATTTTAAAATCATGAGATATAGAATGAATACAATTTGATGAGGAAGAGAAGAGGAATTGGGGCTGGTACTAAATGGGGTCTGGGGTAGGGAGTAGGGGGTGGGGTGGCATTGTAGTGAGGACTCTGTGCAGTTAAGAATAATCTGAACCTCATATTTTACTTTCTGGCCACAATCTATGATACCGGTTCTCTCAGATTCCTCCTTCCTATTTAATAATTTCCCTTCAGTCTCATACTCCTAGTTCATGATTCCTGAGTTTGCTCTAATTTTCTGCTGGCCTGAGCCCTCTCCCCCAGCTGCTTCACATACCCTGCAACCTCATTCTCCCAGTGCCTCCACCCCAGCAGACCTCAGCCTAGGTCAGTCCTACAGTTGGCCTTCTCCCCTTCTGCTTGCTGGCTGTTCGATTGATTGATTGATTGAGATGGAGTCTTGCCTTAAATATTAGACCTAAAACCATAAAAACCCCAGAAGAAAACCTAGGTAATACCATTCAGGACATAGGCATGGGCAAGGACTTCATGTCTAAAACACCAAAAGCAACAGCAACAAAAGCCAAAATTGACAAATGGGATCTAATGAAAGAGCTTCTGCACAGCAAAAGAAACTACTATCAGAGTGAACAAGCAACCTACAGAATGGGAGAAAATTTTTGCCATCTACTCATCTGACAAAGGGCTAATATTCAGAACCTATAAAGAACTCAGTCAAATTTACAAGAAAAAAACAAACAACCCCATCAAAAAGTGGGCAAAGGATATAAACAGACACTTCTCAAAAGAAGACATTCATACAGCCAACAGACACATGAAAAAATGCTCATCATCACTCGCCATCAGAGAAATGCAAATCAAAACCACAGTGAGATACCATCTCACACCAGTTAGAATGGCAATCACTAAAAAATCAGGAAACAACAGGTGCTGGAGAGGATGTGGAGAGATAGGAACACTTTTACACTGTTGGTGGGACTGTAAACTAGTTCAACCATTGTGGAAGACAGTGTGGCGATTCCTCAAGGATCTAGAACTAGAAATACCATTTGACCCAGCCATCCTGATACTGGGGATATACCCAAAGGATTATAAGCCATGCTGCTATAAATACACATGCACACGTACGTTTATTGTGGCACTATTCACAATAGCAAAGACTTGGAATCAACCCAAATGTCCATCAGTGACAGATTGGATTAAGAAAATGTGGCACATATACACCATGGAATACTATGCAGCCATGAAAAGGAGGAGTTCGTGTCCTTTATAGAGACATGGATGCAGCTGGAAACCATCATTCTCAGCAAACTATCACAAGAACAGAAAACCAAATACCGCATGTTCTCACTCATAGGTGGGAACTGAACAATGAGATCACTTGAACACAGGAAGGGGATCATCACACACTGGGTCCTGTTGTGGGGAGGGGCGGGGAGGGATAGCCTTAGGAGATATACCTAATGTAAATGATGAGTTAATGGGTACAGCACACCAACATGTCACATGTATACGTATGTAACAAACCTGCACGTTGTGCACATGTACCCTAGAACTTAAAGTATAATAATAATAATAAAAAAAACAAAATTGAGGCAAAAAAAAAAAAAAAAAAGAGAGATGGAGTCTCGCTCTGTCGCCCAGCCTGGAGTGGCAGTGGCACGACCTCGGCTCACCGCAACCTCCGCCTTCCAGGCCCACTTGAATGTTCTATGATATGTGAATATTAACATATCTAATTATGTAATCTTTTCTGCCAAGCCTCTATACCTCTTCTTGTATCCTCAATGCCAGCTAATCACACCACATCCACCTAGAAGCTCTCATCAGAAACCTTCCAGTTTTCTAATAAACTCCTGTTGACATCAGTCTCTATATCCAATTGACTACGAAATCCTACTTATGTCCCCATGTACTTACAATATCTCTAAACTATTTCTTTCTACCCCTCATCACCATGTAACTTGTTCAGACCTTCATCATCCTTTGGTTGGACAACTCCAACGGTACAGCAATTAAGTCTAGTCTCCCTACTGCTATAAACTGATCTTCTACTTTTCAGCCAGAGTCATGTATTTAGGAGGTAATTCTAAGTTATCCTTTTTGTTTAAAATTTTAAAGTGAGTTAGCATCACCTACTGAATAAAGAGATTTTTTTTTTTTTTTTTGGAGTTGGAGTCTTGCTTTGTCGCCCAGGCTGGAGTGCAGTGGTGTGATCTCAGCTCACTGCAACCTCCGCCTCCCGGGTTCAAGCGATTCTCCTGCCTCAGCCCCCCGAGTATCTGGGACTACAGGCATGCACCACTATGCCTGGCTAGTTTTTGTATTTTTTAGTAGAGATGGGGTTTCACCATGTTGGCCAGGTTGGTCTTGAACTCCTGACCTCAGGTGGCCTCAGGTGGCCCGCCTCAGCCTCCCAAAGTGCTGGGATTATAGGCATGAGTCACCATGCCTGGCCGACAGAACTGATTTCTTATTATTATATGAAAAATCCCATGTGATCTACCAGCCACTAACCTCTCACTGCAGCACGTTTTATGCAAGTAACCCAGAACTGACTGCAGTTCTCTCCATTCACTGCTCTAGCCCCTGTCCCTCCATCAAGTGATTCTCTCTACTTGGAAGGCCTTTCCCATCATTCATTGATGGACCAATCTCTACTCATTCTTTAAGACAGGAAAACTTGGATGGGAGAAATGCCCACTTTTGTTTTCTCTCTCCTGATAGACTTTGAGTTTATCAGGAAAAGGGCCACATCTTTAATCAGGAAAAGGGCCACATCTTTAATCTCTGCATTCTTATTCTGTAGCACAGTACCAAGTTCATAAAAAGCATATAATAAATATCTGTTGTACTGAGCTGAGACCTATCTTGGGGAGACAATCTCAAAACGACGAAGAGAAGAAAGAAAAAATAGGAAATGAGAAGAGGACAAAAACTCTCTTTGCTTATAATTTTGTTTTTGGTAGATAATATATTTGGCAGGTAGAAGGAAGGACAGAGGGAGCATGCATTACCAGCACTGCAAATGATAGCTACTAGCTACATACTCTAGTAGAAAAATAAAAATTAAGAAAGAAGCCTGGGTGCAGTGGCTCACGCCTGTAATCCCAGCACTTTGGGAGGCCTAGGTGGGTGGACCACTTGAGGTCAGGAGTTCGAGACCAGCCTTGAAAACATGGTGAAACCTCGTATCTACAAAAAATACAAAAATTAGCCAGGCATGGTGGTGGGCACCTGCATGCCCTGGTACTTGGGAGCCTGAGGCAGGAGAGTCGCTTGAACCCAGCAGGAGGAAGTTGCAGTGAGCTGAGATCACATCACTGCACTCTAGTCTGGGCAACAGAGTGACGCCCCATCTCAAAAAAGAAGAAAAAAAAAATAGAAAAAGAAAGAAAAAGTGGGATCTGGAGAAGCAAAGTGACAGAGGTGGAAAGCCTGTTTCAGACAATCACCTTCTTCAAATCTTCTTGACCTTAGTTCTTCCCAGGGCCTTGGAATACTTATTTCTGCCCAGTAGCTACTGTAGAAACCAATTCTGCATGGGCTCCGACCAAACTCATGGAGCTGTAACCTGTGAACACTTTGTCTTGTGCCCCTGCCACATTACCACTCATCCCACACTGGGCTTTGCTCGTGACACTGAGGTCTGAGATGCTATTTAGATACATTCAAGGACTCACATCTATGCAACTCAGAAAGATAGGTGAGTAACCACGGCATGCGGCAAATCTTTGACCAACTGGATGCAGGGGCTGGCAAATATATTTTTACTGCCTACTTTCCACAGTTGGCTTGTCTGAAGGTGAAGTGATTCATATGGCCCCTTGGGAGATAATCCCGTGAGACTGAGTAATGAACCCCATTGTATACCAAGCATTGGTCTGTTTACCAACACCCTCTGCAAACTCTCCCTCTCTCTCCGCTCACACCCTTTCCCTCACCCTGCTTCTCTTCTAACGGACTCCCTAATACAGTAGTAACATATAGATTTTATTCATTTTATTATTTTTTAAGTTCCAGGCTCCATTTCCTGAGGGACTTAGGCTGACACCATTGGTATCAGGCTCTTGAAAACATACTCTCAGGATGACATGCTGGAGGCACCTAGTTTGACTCAGGCCTCAGCGGATCTGGAAGACATAAATCAGCACATGAACAGGAGGCCCAGTGTACCTTGTCATCTACTTTGGAGGTGGTGAAAACTGTCCTTGAGCTCACAGTTATGGCATCATGGCAGTGGCGGTGGCGGTGGTGGTACTGTTGGTGTTGGGGTGATTTATGATCAACCGAATGACTTGGGACTGGTTTATGGTTCAAAGACCGGTCAGCATGATATACAGGTACTAGCAGAAATTGGGTTATTGCTGCATTTCAGCTCCAGGATAGCCCCAAAAGATGGTGATGAAGGAAAATATCCTAACTCCACAGAACTTCCAGTCACACATTCACCTGTTCCTGTTCCATGGACAGAGAAGTAGCTTGAGATATGAATATATATGGACTGTTGGCAGTGGGAAATGGATTCGTGCTCCATTAGGGGCTTAGAAGGAGAAAGATTGGAAGATCAGGGACAAGTTCGTCCAAGGAAGACATGTGTGAGTGGGTGCAAAGCATGCAGACTTCCGTGCCTTATGGCCGTGCCCACCGGGGAATCACCATTGAAGTAGCAGCTTCAAAACCCCACAGGGGCAGGGGTCACATTCTGTGCATGTCACTCAGCCTCTGCTTTGGGCAACCTCAGTGCAGACATAGCAGGCTCATGAATAGAGTGGCCATGGCGGCAGGGATGAAAGTTAAACCTGAGCCCAACAGCATAGGTTCCCTCTCCCCAAGGCTTATCTAGACCCTGCTGCTGCTGAATACCCAGCCTCCAGCAGTGGAGGCCAAGGCTGAGACCTCCCCTGGCTCCATTTCCCAGGGTCCACTCAGATACTCATGGCAGCTCCCTTACACCAGACCCCTTCCCTCCCGATGGAGGCAGCAACGTGTCTTTCCCAGAACATCTTCTCCAAATATGGCTCTCCTTTCCTCGTCTGCAGGTCTCTATCTCCCGATCTCCTCCATATAAAGTCATCTCAGACACATTTTATGACAAAGGAAGTGCAACAATGGCGGGAAGATAGCAACATAATTTCTTCATTATTCCATGTGCCTCATCACCCAGAACAGCTGGCCTGGGAAGGATTCAGCTAAGGCACAGCTCAGGGAAAACCTCAGCCAGGATGTATGAGTCTAGGAACCAAGGGGAGAGAATTAGGATTGGCTCCTCTCACCATCCATCACCCAATAACCAAATAATGGCATTTGCATTTCCTGTCTGTGCAATCTTAGTTTTCACCAAGTTAGAAGTTCTGGTTTCCAGGTTGGGTGGGTGGGACACTTCCACTTGGTTTCTCAGGTTGGAGCACCAGAGGCCAAGATAGCAGCTTTTGTAAATTGGTAGCTTGGTCCTGACTCTCCCAAGGGGCTGGGAGGGCAGCCCGGTGCGCTTGTGTCTGGGCCAGTGCGCTTGTGTCTGGGCCAGTGCGCTTGTGCCTTGGGCCAGTGCGCTTGTGTCTGGGCCAGTGCGCTTGTGCCTTGGGCCAGTGCGCTTGTGTCTGGGCCAGTGCACTTGTGTCTGGGCTAGTGCGCTTGTGTCTGGCCCAGTGCGCTTGTGTCTGGGCCAGTGCGCTTGTGTCTGGCCCAATGCGCTTGTGTCTGACCCAGTGCGCTTGTGTCTGGGCCAGTGTGCTTGTGCCTTGGGCCGGTGCGCTTGTGTCTGACCCAGTGCGCTTGTGTCTGGGCCAGTGCGCTTGTGCCTTGGGCCGGTGCGCTTGTGTCTGACCCAGTGCGCTTGTGCCTTGGGCCGGTGCGCTTGTGTCTGGCCCAGTGCGCTTGTGTCTGACCCAGTGCGCTTGTGTCTGGGCCAGTGCGCTTGTGCCTTGGGCCGGTGCGCTTGTGTCTGACCCAGTGCGCTTGTGCCTTGGGCCGGTGCGCTTGTGTCTGGCCCAGTGCGCTTGTGTCTGGCCCAGTGCGCTTGTGTCTGACCCAGTGCGCTTGTGCCTTGGGCCAGTGCGCTTGTGTCTGGCCCAGTGCGCTTGTGTCTGGCCCAGTGCGCTTGTGTCTTGGGCCAGTGCGCTTGTGTCTGGTCCAGTGCGCTTGTGTCTTGGCCAGTGCGCTTGTGTCTGGCCCAGTGCGCTTGTGTCTGGGCCAGTGCGCTTGTGTCTGCCAGTGCACTTGTGTCTGGCCCAGTGCGCTTGTGTCTGGGCCAGTGCGCTTGTGTCTGGGCCAGTGCGCTTGTGCCTTGGGCCAGTGCGCTTGTGCCTGGCCCAGTGCGCTTGTGTCTGGCCCAGTGCGCTTGTGTCTGGGCCAGTGCGCTTGTGTCTGGGCCAGTGTGCTTGTGTCTGGCCCAGTGTGCTTGTGTCTGGGCCAGTGCGCTTGTGCCTTGGGCCAGTGCGCTTGTGTCTGGGCCAGTGCACTTGTGTCTGGGCCAGTGCGCTTGTGTCTGGGATCCAGGGCATTTCCTCTGCAGTCTCTTGGTGCTTCTGAGTTGAGTGACGATGATGAGAAATGGGAACTGCAGCCCAACAAAGAAAAGACACTCAGTCCTCAAGGAGAGAGGTCTGGATCCGCCCTTCAGATAAGCAATGGGCAAGCCAGGGTGCTGGCTGAGCGTGATTGAACTCTAGAACAGGTAGTGGAGGATGAGCATCCATCCTGATCTCAAGACCAGCTGCAGTCTGTTGTTTCCCCAACCTTTTAATTTAAGGCTTTCTCAGAGATCGAGCCTGGCCGTCGCTTTGAAGGGGGCACTCTGTGACTGATTGGTTTCATATTTCCTCTTAGGGCATGTTGTTCTCACATCAGTAAAGCCCAATTGTGCTCAGGGAGTCAATACAATGCAAGGGCACAGGTAAGGGCAGTAGATGGGTCTTCAGGTCCTCTCAGCCTCATCCACTTCCTGGTCCAGGGCTCCTTGCTCTGGCCTGGCCCCTGCTGTAGGGCCGGCTCTGCTTGGATTCTGGCCAGCTTCCTGCAGGCAGAACTCAATAGCGTCTAATGCCGTCACACCAAACATCTCTCACCTCGTGCCCTGCGCCTTCTACTTTTGTAAGAATTGAAGCAAGAAGTACCTCGGGACTGGTTCAAGGCCACCCTTGTGCAATTCAGAAGCGTGGGGCAATTTTTCCACAAAGTGAAAAATGGGACCAGTGGGAAAAGGGAGCTGGCAGATAAGGTCTTCCTGCCCTGGACACACTGTCTGAAGTTCACAGTCATTTGTCTGGATCCTTGGACGTCAGCCCCCACAAGATCAAGCCATGGGTGACCCTCCACTCCCAAAGGTGGTGCTAGTAGCCTGCCCTTGTGTTGGCTCCAGCTTCTCTCTCTTTTCATTCCTCTTTTCCCTTAATCCTGCTTTCCTGGGAGTGCACTCCCTAATAAAATACTGCACATGAGTTTTGCCTCAGGCTTTGCTTTCTGGGGAGCCTGGCCACAGCAGAATTCATGTACGAATGCAGAGATGTGAAGTGGAGAGCCTTAACTGCTGCAGAAGATGTACAGGCAGATGCTTAGCAGAGAGTGGAGGTGGGGTACAAGAGCCTGGAAAGTGGGGGAGACTTCTTTTCATCTTCATTCTGTTACTTCCATTTGTCAAAGTATTGGCTTCCAATTGTCAAAGTAAAGTATTGGCAGGATGATTTATAAGATTATTAAAAAAGCATTAGAAGGAATGGGAAATTAAGATTCTGAGACATGACAGGGTCAAAGGGTAACCCTTTAAATGTGTTTTATATGTGACATTAACACCTGCCTTGGAACTTACTCTTCCAGACACACTGATCCTGCAGGCCCATTCCTCTTGGAGAACGTGGCTCTGTTTCTTCTCAGAAGACACCTTGTGTGGCGTGCACAGCCTCTCTGTTGTCTGATTCTGTTTGCATGAGCGGTCGTGTAGAACTCTGAAGTGCTCCATCGTATTTGTTTATACCTCTTCTGCATGTGGAAACTCAGGTTAGGCAGATAAAAATGGCTAAGGGTGAAGGCATAGGATGAGATCGGCGCCAGGTTCCCAAATGGAATTTTTGTGGAAAGTATGCTTTTTTGAAAACAATTTCATTCACAGCAGCTTTGATCTGAAAATTTTAAAGGACATATGATTTCTCTTTCAAATATGAATTATCGGGGTTTTGTCAATGCACACAATAAAGTGTATCATAAACAGCCTCACAGAAAAACACATTAGTCTCCCCAAAGTATTCCAACTGACATCTCCTTTCCTTTTCTTCCCGTCTGAATTTTTGCATGACCCAAGAGTGGCTCCGTTACTAAGAAGAACAAATGGCTGAATGAACACCAAAATTGTGGAACGCTGCTGGTCTGTGGGTTACCATTTAAAACTCTTTCAGACAGCCGCACAGCGTGAAATACTAATTCACTCCATCTACAATACCATATCCATTAGCACTTTCTCATCCTGGAATTTAAATAGTCCAAAGCTCAGAGAGTCACTAAAGAGAGTAATTAATACAATAGCACAATTCTCCACGGTTCAGGTGATATGATGAACGGCTTTACCTGTCACAAACAAATACTACAGGAGACAGGCTCTTCTGGTTTTGCATTTTGAATCTTCCCCCTCCTTCTCCTTGTTCTGACATTCTCTTTCCAGGTGGATGTTGTATTTTTGTCTAGTGAAAATACATGGACCCTCTGTTCCCGCGTTCGTGCCTCATTCTGTTTCAAACAGCACTGTTTGAATAACCACGTGATGGCAAAAACAAGCCACAAAAGAGACGTGGTTTATAAGTTGGTTTTACCTGCCATTTTCCATGTTTCTGCATCTTCCTCCTCTCACAAACTCAGGGCAGCTCTGCAGAAGGTACAGACCCTTTATCAATGAGCTGGTTAGTTCCATGACCCTCCAGGGTGGGTTTTCCTGACCCGGGCAGTGTTTCCAGGTTGTGTGAGTTGGAGGGCCTCCGTCTCGTCATTACAGACTTAGGGATCTCAATTTCCAAGTCCATTATCAAATGGATGTCACAAGCCACATCACAAGGCTCATGACAAGGGATATAGTTGTTCTCGTGTGCAGTGAGTCAGGGGTGAAAAAGCTTCCACCTAATGTTGGAACTGCTCAAATGACCTGTTTTGCATAAAGGAAAAACAGGTACTCCATCTATACAAATTGGGCCAGCATTTTGCACTTAGTGATACTTTTCACACACGTTATCTCATTTATTCCCACAGCTACTGTCCAAGTTCCAAAAGCCAAGCATCATCATGTATGTTTTGTAAAATGAGCAAATTGAAGCTCAGAGAGGCTAAGCAGGGATCGCATGTAGAAATCTTGGAATACAACCTAGGACTGCTAACATGAACTTCTAGTACAAACTAGAGGCTACTGCTCTAAAAATGTGGTTGGCTTTTCTCAAATCTTTTACAATTTATTTTATTTTATGAACAGAGTCTTCCTCTGTCACCCAGGCTGGAGTGCAGTGGGCAATTTTTAAATATTTTGTAGAGACGGGGTCTTGCTATGTTTCCCAGGCTGGTCTCGAACTCCTGGGCTGAAGCAATCCACCTGCCTTGGCCTCTCAACGTGCTGGGATTACGGGCATGAGCCACCACAGCCGGCCTCGTTGTTTTTCAAATCTTTCTTTGCTGTATCCTTCTGGAACTGCTCGCCATAGAGGGTAAGTGCTTGTACTCATATTAAAGCCCAATGGCATAGATACTGGGTGTGAGTCCCAGAAGCCTGACACCTGAGAACTACCCCCAAATGGTGGGGGTTATGCTTGCCTAGTGAATTCTGGAATGTCGTCTCAGTTCCTGAGCGTTAGTTTGAATTCAATCTACGTGTAAACATCTGGCATAGGTGACTCCCCTTCCAGGACCACGGGTGTCTCTGTAATCTACTCTTTTTCCCTCTTCCACCAAATTCTCAGATGATTTTCCTACTCAGATCTCTACTTCACCTCCAAGCCATGCCTCAAATGACTTCCATTTAGCCTCTGCCAGCACAATCCATAATTCAATGCTGTTACAGCACTGACTTCCCTATGACTCAGGCCCCTGAGTACTGCCCTGTCCTCTCCTTACATGTCCCAGAGTGGACATCCATTCTTCCTGCTGCACTCTCCTCCTACCAAAGTCTCCTGGGTTGCCTCCTACCTCTCTGGTCACTTCTTGTCTGTCTTGTTTGTTGGGCCGTCCTTCTCTCCTTCATCTCTGATGCTGGAATGCATAAGGGCTCAGTTTTAGGATCTCTTCTCTGTCTCTCTCCCGAGTTTAGAACATCTCATCTGTTCTAATGAATTCATTTGCCACGTATATGCTCAGGGTTTTCAACTTCATGTTATCAATTAAATACTTTTCGTCTAAGTCAGGGCTCTCCAGAGAAACAGAACTAATAGGAGATCATCTACCTATCTGTCTACACACACACACACACACACACACACACACACACACACACACACACAGTTTATTATAAGGAATTGTCTCAGGTAATTAGAGAAGCTGAGAAGTCCCAAGATCTGTCGGTGGCAAGCTGGAGACCCAGGAGCCTGTGGTTTTTCCTCCAGTCCAAATCTGAAGGCCTGAAAACCAGGAGAGCCGATGGTGTGAGTTCTAGTCTAGAAGCCAGCAGGTTCAAGACCCAGAGCTAATGTTTCAGTTTGTGTCTGAAGCTAGGAAAAGACCAGTGTCCCCGCCCAATTGGTCAGGCAGGAGGTTGTCTCTTGTGTTGGGGGAGGTTGGCCTTTGTGTTGTATTCAGGCCTTCAACTGATTGGGTGACGCCCACCCACATTTGAGAGAGTGACTGCTTTATTCAGTCTACTGATTCAGACATTAATCTCATTCCAAAACACCCTCACAGGAACACCCAGAATAATATTTGACCAAATATCTGGGTACCCTGTGGCCCAGTGAAGTTGACACAAACTTAATCAACATACATTTTTCATGCACTTACACCTCTACCAACCTATTCAACCATGTCTACCTTGATTTCTCACAGGTTCCTCAAATTTAACCTGTCACAAACTCATTGTATAATCTTTTTCTTCAAATTTATTTCTTCCTCAGGTATTCCTGAAAACTATAAAATGACACAACCCATTCAACTTCTTATGTGAGAACCTGAGAGACGTCTTTTATACTCCTCCTCCTACCTCCCCTCAAGTCATCAATTCCAGCCAACACCCATTTTGAGGTATTTGCTGAAGCTGTTGACTTCCTTTGATTTCTGTTGTTACTTAATTCAAGTCGTTACGATTTTTTTTTTTTTCCCGGAATTGTTGACCACAATAATCTGTAGACTTCTATGTTCTGTAGATGTCCATGGAACAATACCATATCTATGCTCCAAAAAGCACTGAGTGACCTTTAAAAATACACTTAGACCATGTCACCACCCAGCTTAAAATTCTTCTGTGACTTCCCATCGCTGCTAAGTCCAAACTCCTTAATGAGGCCTACAAAGCCTTGCGTGATGTGACCTTTGCTGACATCATTAGCCTTGTCCATCTCTCTCCTTCCCTGAGCCCTGCCAGTTTTTCCTCAGTTCCTCCCACTCCTAGAGCGCTCTCTTTCCACAACACTTTTACAAATCCTGTTCTTTCTGCGAGAAACACTGTTGGTCTTCTTTCCTCGTTTGCTTGGACATGTTCTATTTGACCTGTAGGCTTCAGCAGACATGTCATTTCACTGGGAAATCTTCCCAAGTCTCCTGCTTAGGCGCATGTGTCCTCCTTGCATGCTGATCTCCTTCCTCCCCTCCATCGCATCTCTCATCATACACATCACCCATTCACTGCTTCTAGGAATTCTATTTAATGCCCGTCTCCCACTCAAGATGGTAAACTGTATCCATGCGACTTGCTTGCATCTTCCGAGTTAAGTAAATAGACGAATAATAATTCAGAGAATGAATGAATGAATGCGATCAAAGAACTGCTGAGATAGCTGGCTATTGCTACAACCAAGTCACAGTAGCAGAGTCTCTCTTCCTTCCAGGTGCCAATCATGCCAATCTGGGTCACATGGAACATTCGAGAACAACAGCAGAACACTGCTAGAGTCAGGCATTCTCAGGATAAAGAGGGGGACTGGGATAGGACAGAGAGGTCTAGGTGTACCAGGGCAGGAAAGGTAAGAGTCAAGACAACAGTGGTAAAAATGATTTTAGCTGGGCATGGTGGCTCACGTCTATAATCCCAGCACTTTGGGAGCCTGAGGTGTGTGGATCGCCTGAGGTCAGGAGTTTGAGACCAGCCTGGCCAACTTGATGAAACCCTGACTCTACTAAAAATTAGCCAGACATGGTAGCACATGACTATATTCCCAGCTACACAGGAGACTGAGGCAGGAGAATCGCTTGAACCTGGGAGGTGGAGGTTGGAGTGAGCCAAGTTCGTATCACTGCACTCCAGCCTGGGGAACAAGAGTGAAAATCTGTCTTAAAAAAAAAAAAAAAAAGATTTTAAGAACCTGGCTATCTTAACTACTATTTCTGTGTAGGAATAGCACTGTCTTTTCAAGAATATAATTTGTCTTCTCTGTATGATTTTGCAACAAGCCTACATATTCAGGAACTACTTGGAGTCTGGTTCCCTTATCTTCTGGCAGGGAGAGGAAGATGAGAATTCAGACTTATAAAACTGCTGGAAGAAACTTCTATGACAATGGTGATTCTTCTATGTGTTGTTCGGGTCACGAAGCCTCAAGCATTGGGCCCAAAGTGAGCCATGGTTGGCTGATTTGAGAAATGGGCACTAGGCTGGGCGCGGTAGCTCACACCTGTAATCCTAGCACTTTGGGAGGCCAAGGTGGGCGATCACCTGAGATCAGGAGTTCGAGACCAGCCTGGCCAACATGGTGAAACCCCGTCTCTACTAAAAATAGAAAAATACGCCTGCCACCATGTCTGGCACCTGTAATACCAGCTACTTGGGAGGCTGAGGTAGGAGAATCGCTTGAACTCAGGAGATGGAGGTTGCAGTGAGCCAAGATCGCGCCACTGTGCTCCAGCCTGGGGGACAAGAGTGAGATTTCATCTCAAAAAAAAAAAAAAAAAAAAAGAAAGAAAGAAAGAAAGAAAAATGGGCACTGAACTTCTAGTGAATCCAGTCAATACTCACAGATGCCTTCTTTATGTAGGGTGGATGAGTTAGGCCTGGCATCTCCATCTACGTGTTCCTATTTTACCTTCCTTTCACACAGTCTTATGCCTTTGGGATTTGTTCAATGATGAATTTGCATGCTGTGCTCAGGGCCACAGAATGGATGGCAAACCGTGTTACAAAGCAATCATTGATTCGATATCTCATATCTCTGTGAAGCAAGGATCTGTGCTGATGAAGCTGAACGTCAGCTTTTGGCAAGGTTAAAAAAATTGAGAGGAGTCTCTGACAATTAGGGGATAGGGAAGCTCTCCTAGCAGCTTCGTTCAACAGGCAGTTTTAATCAAAAGACAAATGAAGTTAGAAGACACATAGTATTGATCTTAAAGAAACACAGTGAGGCATATGTCAGGCAAACAAGAAATGTATGGAACCAAGAAAAAAGAAAGGCATTTGTTTTGGCCGGGATGGCTTATTTCATTGCACGCTATTAAATGCACTCAAATCTGTCAATTATGTACTGGATGCTACCTATAATTCTTTGTTTATAGCCATGTAATGTCTGAACTATATTTTTCCATTAAGGCACCAAGGTCAATGATACAGATAATTAACCAACTGATTGAGTACATTCATTTTCCCTGAAGTTCCAGGAAGGCTCTCAGTATCCAGCCTTGAGATTTCTACTCCGTGTAGACACTGGGACAGCGTGGGCTCTGTAATGGGACACCGATGGGATCCATGGCTGGCATTTTGCCTAGCAGCATTGTGCATCTGCCTAAATGATGATGAGTGCTGTCTTTGAACCAGGCAGCAAGATGTCAGTTCACTGGCCCATATTCCTGACCTCCCAGGGTTTCCCACTAAGACTGCCAAAGAGTTGTAGTGCTGATAATTCTTTCTAGAATGCTGAAGGGTGTAAAGGTGACAGGTAAACCTGAAGAAAAGAGCCCAAGACGCACTGAAGCTTAATCTGTTATACCAAGCAGCACAGAGAACAGCTGGACGCCTTTCTGTCCTCTTGTTTTGCCCTTCCACAATGGCAGTCATCAGTCCAGGTATTATTTCTGCCCTCTCCAGGCCTGCTTCACTTAGTTATATCTAGTACTGTCGTTCACCTATCAATAAAAAGAATTTGAAATCTCTCAATACAGAGATGTTATTTCTGCTTCAACTTATTTCAGGATGCCACCATTCAAAATGAAAATCTACAGATTGCTGATAGCTCTGTCAATATCACTCAGCTGCTAACATTTTATTTGTGATACCTGTAGACAGAGTGTAGGCCCCTGAACCCAATCATAAACAGAGAGAAGGTCCCGGGGCTCAAATAATGTGGTTCTGTAGGGGCCTAGTTTACGAACTCTACTTCTTCATTATTGAAAGATTCTTTACAAGTTTTAAACTATCAAATTTAACCCTCTCGTAACAAATTCAGCAGCAGGAAAACAAGGGCAGAAACTGTATCTTCCTTTTCCCCCCTCTCTCTCTACATTGCTAAAGAAAGGGGAGTTTTTCCCATAATGCTTTATTAAGTCACAGGTGTAGATCCAACTTCTTCAAACTATGTACTTAAAGACAAGTAGTTTATTCTTATATTTTTGGAAAAAAGTCTGTAGTTGATTTCATTCGTATCTCTGTTTATATTTAGGCTGGTATCTTTTCATGTTTCTTAAAAGTTTCTCTTTTAGTAATTTGCCTTTTAGATTGTATACATACATACAGACGTGTGTGTGCATGTGTGTCACGGTCATTGTTGAATTCCAAGAATTCACAGAATTAGTCTATTTTATTCTATTTTATTTTACTGTTTTAAGAGACAGAGACAGTGCAATGGTGTGATAATTCCCATTGTAGCCTCTAACTCCTAGGCTCAAGTGATCCTCCTATCTCAGCCTTCCGAGTAGCTGGGACTACAGGTGCACACCACCACACCCATCGAATTATTTTATTTTTTGTAGAGAAGGGTTCGCGCTTTGTTGCCCAGGCTGGTCTTGGAATCCTGGCCTCAAGTGATCTTCCTACCTCAACCTCCCAAAGTACTGAGATTACAGGTGTGAGCCATTGCATCTGGCCCATAGTTTTTTGTTTGTTTTGTTTTTGAGACAGAGTCCCCCTCTGTCACCCAGGCTGGAATGCAGTGGTGTGATCTTGGCTTATGCAACCTCCGCCTGCAGGGTTCAAGCAATTCTCGTGCCTCAGCCTCCTGAGTAGCTGGGACTACAGGCGCCCGCCACCATGCCCAGCTAATTTTTGAATTTTTAGTAGAAACAGGGTTTCACCATATTGGTCAGGCTGGTCTTGAACTCCTGACCTCATGATCCGCCTGCCTCAGCCTTGCAAAGTGCTGAGATTACAGGTGTGAGCCACTGCGCCTGGCCCCCATAGTTATTTTTTTAATGGATATTGCCATTTTTTCCAGTAAATAGTAAAAATTACTGCTTCTTTAAGTCAATCTGATTTTTAATCTTTATATTTGCACTGTTCTAAGACAACGGTTCCTAGAAAATTACTGATCACAAATGAATGGAATAGAATGGTAGTTCAAGAAAAGAAAAATAAAGGAATCAATAAAATTATTATCGAGTTAATTTAAATGCAACTGCAACATTAAAAGTCAACATATCAGAGACCTAGTCAATGGGAATCTAAGGGGTCCCTGATGTTCAGTGAAAAATTACTCAACAAATATGAAATAAAATAAACAATGTGGCATAGATTTTATAAATTAACATTTAATGCAGCTTTATTTTAGAAAAAGTAAAAATAGAAATGCCAGTTGAAAACCATGAGAGTGTTTTATTCTCAAGTAAAAATCCCAACTCTATCCCAAACAGAATGACTATCCAAATATTTATTAGGTTGGTACAAAAGTAATTGTGGTTTTTACCATACTTTCAATATTCAGCAATATAAATTTTCTTAAACACATTTAAATACAGACAGAACTATTGAAAGGTCTGCTGCATGAGAATATTAAATGTCCTGAAAAGTGTAATAGTCATCTGCCAAAGGAAAATATATAGAAATGGAAAGAAAGAGTATCAGTATTTTTGGCAAGCTACCATGATTCCTGTACTATTTCAGGTGTGCAGAATACAGAAGAAAATGAATCTTGGTGTTACATGAAATGGATTCTTCCAAAATAAATAATTATTTGCATTTTCCCCTAACACTGTCTATGAAATTATTGTGAAAAACATAGATTCCTCGACCAGGCAGTATTTTATATTTAATAAAACCAACATGAGTAAATACTGAACAACAGAGCGATGGTCGTTAGGATGGTACGCTTTGGCTCTATTTGGGTAAAAAGCAATTTTTGGCAAGTTGTAATTTGGGTTGTTTTTGGTTGTGTGTCCGACATCTATTCTCTCATTTCTTCTTCCCAAGAAAACGCCAGTCGTATTAATGTACTGGATGATTTTCCACTCAGTTCAGGCGTCTTGTGAATCTGATCCCATCTGTGGTTGAAGAGTGAACGTGCTAAGATCCAGCATAGGAAGGATCACATGATATAACGTGGTACGAGGGGGCATGGCCATCACATGCAGGGTCTTTTTAGGAAAGATGTTCCTCACTCTTCTGAGAAAGGTTACAAAGACGTCTCTTCCTCTTTTCCCTTTGGACTATTTGTCCTGTGCACCTGTCATAGAGCAACTGGTGCTGTGTCGAAACCAATCTGAGGTTGAAGCAGCAGACGCAGGAGGTCAGAGCCACAGGGACCGTGTGAAAGTGGAGCAGAGCCAGTAGATGAAGCCTGTCCCAGCCCTGAATTTCCCCTGTGTTTGGCAAGTAAATGCCCTTATTGTTGAAGTCAGTTTGAGCTGGGTTTTCTGTTACTTGCCACCCAAACTGCCCAGAACAATATGATTAGAATTTTAATGCACTCTAAAGAAGAGCCAATAGAAGATAAATATAAATATGAGAGAGGAAGAAACTCATGCTCTCACTCTGTCATTCCCAATATCTGGTGTAAAATGATATGAGGTTATGTCAATTATCTGTTAATTACCTAGGAATTCTTTGTATCTAACTAAGATGGAGATTTTTATGACATTCTGAGATTACAAGCCTGCATTTTACCACCTCTTATTTTTTCTCCCTTTCCCTTTTAAGTTTCATCCTGGCATTTGTCTTTGGTAAGCATAACCTTTGAATATATTTAAAGTTACCAATTTGTATCATCTTGGAAGCCAGTGAAGATGGTTTCTGCCCACAGGAAGCAAACGATCTACTTATTGAGGGAAACAAAACATCTAAGTTTTAAAAAGCACTAATAATTCACAAAGTATATTCTCATTGTCTGTTGACGGATGCTGATGGCTCGCGGCTGAGGAATTCATGCAGGTGTTATCATAAGAAGGAGTTACTACTTAAGGCTTGGGTAATTAGGAGAGGCCTTGGAGCATGGAGACTTGTTCTGGGCTTCAGAGAACATGTAGAATTCAAACCTAAAAAAAGAGCTGAGGCTAGAGAGCTAGCAGTCAAGTTATCGGTATTTTTGGTACCATATTACTGGTGTTTTAAGTCTGGCCAAATGGTTGAAGCCTAATCAAAGAGATCTAAATAATCTAGACTTAAACTGTGAACAACAAAAATAGACCTGGGGCTAAACACCCTTATATCATCAAATTCTAAGACAGCAGAGTTCACTTTGAAGCCACTTCTCCCTGATCATGCTTCCTTGCATTCATCATTTGAAGCTGTCTAGTGTCTCCTCTAGTTTCTTAAAGAACATGATTAGGAGTGTTTCTGTTTGGTCAGCGTGGTGGCTCATGCCTGGAATCCCAGCACTTTGGAAGGTGAGGCGGGAGGACTGCTCTAATCCAGGAGTTTGACACAAGCCTGGGAAACCTGGCAAAAATCCATTACTACAAAAAGTAAAATAAAAAAATACTGGCCAGGCATTGAGGCACGTGCTTACGGTGCCAGCAACTTGGGAGGCAGAGGTGGGAGGATCACTTTAACCTAAGAATTGGAGGCTGCAGTGAGCCATGATTGTGCTACTGCACTGTAGACTGGGTAACAGAGCAAGACCTTGTCTCAAAAAAAAAAAAAAAAAAAAAAAAGAAAAAGAAAAAGAAAATAAGTGTGCTCTGCTTCATCACTTAAGTAATTTCAAATGCTTTTCTAATCAAATTCTAAAAAAAAAAAAAAAAAAACCCACCTCAGCATGTACAAATCTCCAAACAACCTTTATTTATATTTACTTTTAATAAGAGCTATAAAACATGTCTCCACAAGCAGCAACCTAATTGCATCAATGCATTTGATCTGTTGAACATCCTGTTCCTAATAAACCCTCAACTATGAACACACATTGAAAATACAAATTAAAAGCATCCACATTAAGCAATGTGGCCTGTTTTCTAGATGTCGTGGGTTTTGCTGTGGAATTACCTGTATAACCTCAAGAAGGGGCCACGTTTGCTGTATAGTTCAATGCATAAACTTTAGTTTTAGTTGGCAAAGTCAGGCGCATGTGACCAAATCCCTAAGGAAGGAAAATTAGGAAGAATTTTACTGTTTCAAAAGTCAATTGTTCATCTTATAAATTCTCTCAAAAGACTTGTGTTTTTTTAATATAAGAAAGAGAAATGCTATTTTAGTTAAGATGTCCAAGAAGAAAGCTATATAATCAACTGACGAACATGGTAGTGTGTTTTCTGATCCTCGGATACTTTTCTTGTCTGGGACGGGGCTCACTTTTCATGACACCATTCATATCCATAATGACACCAGTGAGCACGACAAGAGGATGTTCCCTTTTTAAGTGGATCGGAAGTGATGGCAGAATGCATTGCAACTTTGAGCTAAAGTATATATTTTTTTGTGAATCACTCTGTTGCAGAGTTACACACATGCACAAATAGATAAGTAAAATCCCATACACACTCTTGATCTTACACACACACACACACACACACACACAGCTTTGGAAATTGGAATTCATCTTTAGAGAAGAATTTTTTAAAAATGTGACCCTTGATAATTAAAGAGACATAAACTTCCTATGATATTGGCCTTAAATTCTGTTTCATGGTGTGACTTAAGATATACACCCACCAAATACACACAAACTAAAACAAACATTTCACTAAGCAATGCTTACCTTTTTAATATTCAATGCACTCATAGAATTATTTATTCTATGTCTTTCATTTAAAAATTAAAAAGGGAAGTTGCAACAGACAACGTTGATTTTACAATTCACCAAGGGGTCACATCAGTTGGAAAACACTGTCTTTAAGTACATTATGTGATGTTTGGAAACAAAGGTAATGTATGTAAACATGCACAATATTGGTTTGTGAATATTTGAACTAGGATTCTCCTGAACCAGGGATCAGAAAGAGAATAAATCTGAGACGCAGAATCCTACTTTTAATGCCTAACATGGTAGATTTTTTTTTTTCCTTTTTAAATTACCAGTGTTTTGCTCCCATGTGTAATACCAGTAAATTATTTTGCCTGAATTCTGGAATACCTTTTTTTTGAGACGGAGTCTTGCTCTGTCACCAGGCTGGAGTGCAGTAGTGCAATCTCGGCTCACTGCAACCTCCACCTCCCGGATTCAACAGATTCCCCTGCCTCAGCCTCCTGAGTAGCTGGGATTACAGGCGTGCACCACCACACCCGGCTAATTTTTTTGTATTTTAGTAGAGGCGGGGTTTCACCATGTTGGTCAGGATGGTCTTGATCTCCTGACCTCATGATCTGCCTGCCTCGGTCCTCCAACGTGCTGGGATTACAGGCGTGAGCCACCGTGCCCGGCCTGGAATATCTTGAAATGTAACAAAACATCATGTCCTGCCAAGGCACAGTGCTCTGTCATATTTCTAGAGTCAGCTTTATTTAAAAGCCACAGCTATCCACTTGCTCGTAGTGGCATCTTAGACATAAGGAGGGTTCTGCAATGTGATGGGTACTTTAGCCATGGTTAATAGTGACAATGACAGAAACCCTCCAGGTAGTGTCCATGGGCCAGATCCCAGGCCTGATTCTCTCCTGGGAGGGATACAAGCCAAATGGAACCACCCTCTGAGTTTGGCCCATGCCCTGCTGTGAATGCTGAGAAACAACCTTCGTCTGTGACCTCTTGCATGTTTTCAGTGAGAACACCAGTGGATTAGGTAAAACCTCCCCTTCGTCAATTCAGTGACCGAAGCAGGTCATAATTTGTTGTTGCTAACACATCTTTTCTTAGCAAGAAAACTTGAGTTCATGGGTCTATTATATCTGTGGATGTATTTTAAACTTTAATCAAGGAGCCAGGTCAGGAGAGCTATGCAACACGAGAATCCATTAGTACCAGAAACCACACTTGATTGTTTAATTTCTCAATGTAAAAAACTTCCATTTGCAAATTGGAAATATGATGTATTTCAGAAACACACCTAATTTAACTACTCATTAAATCATAATATTAATCTTATTTTTTTCCCAAAGCAGTATGAGATTTGTACTGATCCACCTCTATCATCAACTTAATCTTTTGTGACCAGGGGTTAGCAATGAACAAAGTTTAGTCATTGAATTTACAGCCATAGAAGGAAGGTAACATGACCGGTCAATATTGAGACTCAATGCAATGCCCTACCTCATCAGCATGAAGTTCTACTTAATGGAACTATGAGAAAAAAGGCAAAAAACACCATCTGGGTGAAATTAATGGAATCACAATATGGCTGGCATATATAACAACTATCTATGGCAGTCTATTTTGCTCCTTAAGGAGTTATCATTCTGTGCCCTTCAGATGCAGACGTGATTCTTTGTCAGACTTGGAATTACAGCTGAATTGGAACTACGTTCTTTTACTTTCCAGGACATTTATGTCTCTACTTCCAGACTAAAGTCAGCTGACTGTTTGGAAAGCAAACTTCCTCATGGAACACAGCGAGTTCTCTCTCCATTTGGCATAAATGCTTGTAGGGCAGTGATACTTATTTTTCACAAAAGGACAAAGAGATACCAGAAAATATGATTTAGAAATGCACCCCCAAACTAAGATCATGGAAAGATTTCGCTCCCACAGGCTCAACACTCCAATATTTCTCAGAAGAGGAGCTATTGTTAGCACACTGTGATCTTCTTAAGCCTGCTGGATTCTAAAAAAAGCACAGGAATATTCAGGGGTTTCTAGACATTGCTGAAACACGTTCAAAATCCTCAAACAATTATTTTGAGAAGGAATGTTTGTTATTTCTGTAGGTCTTTATGCCCTCTTTAACAAAGGGATTTGGATTTCATAGACACTAGTGTCTAAGTTGGAATAAGAATGGAATACATTTAGTGACTCCAGGGACCTCAATCTGCACCCACGGCAACTACATTTCAGCAGGGTCTCACCACTTGAGTTTCCAGGATGCCTTTGTCAGCTGGGATTTAATTAATGAGAAATCAACAGGTGACAATCGTTCTGTTCTTCCACCTTATCACTAGGGCTAGAACTAGTGACAAAAGTTTTAATTAAACTTTAACTTTGTCTTGCTTAATTTACTTTAAGATGGAACACACATATATACACATATGTATTTGCATGAATAAATTTATTTGTTAAATTTTTTCAATTCCTGGTTTTATATCAGAGCATCTGACAGGGAAATGGACAGTATTTAACCCAAATTGATCTGGTGTGAATTTCACATGCTTCAGTTGTCTTTCTTAAATGTTAAACTACTTAAAAGAGTGCCTGACCCTATCAGTTCACAGTAAATGTTAGTTAACCATAACAATTTCACTTCTTTCATTTGCCTTCCCTGGTTGAGAATCTTTCTCTGATTTTTTGCATTTTCCCCAACAGCCCTAACCAAATGCTACACTAGCTATAAAAAATAGTAGTACTGATCCTTTCAGTGATAGAGAATTAGCGGCATTGCTGTTCATAAATCCATTCTATACATTTGAATTGAGGGTAGGAGTCCTATCTACTTGTTCCTCTTATTTCCCCTAGGCTCTTACCAAGGTGCCCTTTTCTCTTTGCTAATTACCACTAGCCTCGATTTAGAACAGTCAGATTGATTCATTATAAAACATTCTGAAAATGCTTAAAAGCAAAGAGAAATATGAAAATTATCTTAAATCACATCATTTATCGGTAACAATCATGAACACTTTTACTAAGTTGCTTCCAGTCTTTTTGTCTTGACAAACATTACTCACAGTCTTCAAATAAAGTTGGGATCACACTATAAATGCATCTGAGTAGTCTTCTTTTCATGTATACATTTAAAATAGTATTTTATGCCATTAAATATTTAAAAAATATAATTTGCAATGGTGCTTAACATTCCATTCTATGACTCTATACTATTCACCCTTCCTCCTGTGTGAGACATTCAGATTGTATCAGTATTTTGTTATTTTAAATAAATAATAATGTTTGCACATTGATGCTTAGTAAACATTGTTGGCAGATTTCTGTCACTCAGGTGCCATTTAATCCACAATTTTGATGACTAGCAAATAAAGCTGTAATTTAGATCTCTAGACACACTTAGTACCTCTCAGCTTGTTTCCCATGCCGTGGCCTATTATAGAGGAAATAGAAGGTGATATGCCTTCTGTAATGAAGCCCATGCTCATAGCAGCTTTAAGTTGATTTTATATCCAGCCCAAATATCCCCTACTCCAGAACCATGAGTCTTCTATAACAGCACAACAATATGTGACACATGGTAGACATTAAATAAGCATTTCTACATGAATAATACAAGTATCCAGTTGACATTTCACTCTGTTGTCTTGCAAGCATTTCAAACTCAACACTTTTGTACAGTGAACTCTTAATTCCTGCTATGAATCTCCCGTAAAGCAAAAATAGTACCTGACTCTGTCCCTTCTCCCCATCTCAGTAAACTGAACAATTCACACTGGTTTGGCAAACTGGAAGGATGAATCATCTTTGACATTCTCATGTCCCTCACCGAACACAGCAAATCCTATTGCTTCCTTTACAGACTCTGCTTCCAATTCACCCACACCTATTTATCACCACAACCACCACCTGATCCAACTCACCACCAGCTCATTCTTATCCTTTTCCCTGGACTCCCCTGTCCTGCCATTGACCTCTTCCAGAGAGAATTCTTTATTTTTTAATTTTAAAATTTTTTTTTTTGAGATGGAGTCTCACTCTGTCGCCCAGGATGGAGTGCAGTGGCATGATCTCAGCTCACTGCCAGCTCTGCCTCCCGGGTTCATACCATTCTCCTGCCTCAGCCTCCTGAGCAGCTGGGACTACAGGCACTCGCCACCACGCCCGGCTAATTTTTTGTATTTTCAGTAGAAACAGGGTTTCACTGTGCTAGCCCGGATGGTCTCGATATCCTGACCTTGTGATCTGCCAGCCTTGGCCTCCCAAAGCACTGGGATTACAGGCGTGAGCCACTGCGCCCAGCCCCAGAGAGTTGTTGAATATATACATGGGATCCTGTCCCTCCTCTCTTGAAAGCAATATAATTTGCACTTAGCACTTTTAAATTTTATTTAGAGACAAATCATATTTGTGCGTATTTTGGGGGTACACATGATATTTTGTTCCACACGTAGATTGTGCAATGATCCAGTCAGGGTATTTAAGGTATCCATGACCTCAACTATTTATCATTTCTTTGTGTTGGGAACACTTCAAGTCCTCTGTTTTAGCTGTTTTGAAATATACAACACATTGTTAATTATAGTCACCCTACTCTGCTATTGAACATTGGAAGTTATTTCTTCTATTTCACTATATGTTCATACCCATTAACCAACCTCTGTTTATTCCCCCCACCCCACACAGCCAGCCTTCCCAGCCTCTGGTATCATTCTACACTCTTCCTGCATGAGACCGCGTTTTAAGCTCCCACCTATGGGTGAGAACATGCAGTATTTGTCTTTCCACGCATTTGGCACTTCTAATAAAATGCAAACCCAGCTGGGTGCAGTGACTCACGCCTGTAATCCCAGAACTTTGGGAGGCCAAGGCAGGTGGATCATGAGGTCAGGACATCGAGATTATCCTGGCTAACACGGTGAAACCCCATCTCTACTAAAAAAAAAATTTAAAAAAATTAGCCGGACGTGGTGGTGGGCACCTGTAGTCCCAGCGACTTGGGAGGCTGAGGCAGGAGAATGGCGTGAATCTGGGAGGCGGAGCTTGCAGTGAGCTGAGATTGTGCCACTGCACTCCAGCTTGGGCGACAGAGCGAGACTCTGTCTCAAAACAAACAAACAAAACAAATCAAAACAAAACAAAAAAACCAGACTGTTAGCATGGCTTAAAAGTTTCTCCCTGGCTGTCCCCTGCCACTAGCCCTTTTTTACACCCTGTAATTTTGCCAGTATTTTCCATTCTCAGAGCATCCTCTGGGGCTGTCCTTTTTAGCTCTGTATCCCTGATGATCCCCCCTTTCCCTCAGCTGCTCTTCTGAAACAGAATCTTTCTTACACTCCAGGTTCTAGTGCCTGCTGCCTTCCATCAGCCTCCAGACACCATCTAGCAATGCACCCTTCCCCTTTCCTTCATTGCACTTGACACAATTTGCAAGTGCATTTCTTTATTGGCTTATTATTTGTCTCCTTCACTAGACTGAAAACTCCAAGAAAGCAATGGCCATCCTACCTATTTAATTTTTTGTGGGTTTTACACACAGTGTCTAGGACAATGCGTGGCACACAAGAAACCTTGGAGAAATATTTATTGAAAGAGTTCTTAGATTCTATCGACCCAGGGTGGGCAGGAATGATTTTTTTTTTTAGAACAGTCTCCATTTCCAGCTCCACCAACTTTCAGACTTTTAAAGGATGGACCTCTTACCTAGACAGGCTCAATTTTAATATTTTTCTAAACTCTCCAAGAGAATCCTATCCTTGAACAAATCTTGATGGCTGTTTAATAAATTCAACCAATATTTCCTAAGGACTTACTTCAAGGAAGCCAGAGCCTAGGTAGATGCTTTTCTCAGATACCATCCAGCTCTCAGTTAGAAATTAAGGTAACAGTTTCTATCTCCCATACTTCTCTGTCTGAGACATGGTGATACCAGGCAGCAAAGGTGATGCTTTGGAAAACTGTTAAGGCATATGATTTAGCAGTGATGTGGTATTAGGTTGGTGTAAAACCAACCTAAACAGTTATCTATTTTTGGTACATTCAAGATATTTACATTTCTAATTTAATAATTTAAAAGTATAATGATTTTATTATATTCATAGTTATTAAGAATAGCAACTCTAAAATCAACACCACCAAAATCTCCAATGTGAGGTCTATGAGACTAGTAATAGGTTTCCCTAAAATCAAGAAACTGCTTCACAGTGTTGGTTTCTGTTCAGTCTTAAGCAGAGGGAGGTCAGAAGGATAATGAGAATTCTTTCACAACATGCATTAGAACTCCATTTTCAGGCTTGGCCTCCTTCAGAAGTTAAAGTTAAAATGATTTCCTTAAGCTTCTAAAAATTTTGAATTCAAACTCTGTATAAAATGGCTAATCAATCTGAAATCCGGGTCTCTTTTTCGTCTAAGCTCATTTGACATAGCATCTCTCCGAGGCTGACAGCACTAATCAAATTCTTACATTCCCTGTAAGCAAACGGGATGACTGTAACAAATTTTGGCGAATGAATGCATAATTGAATATTAAATATCTGACTTTTAATGTCTGTGTCAATATTGTCTATGTTGTCTGTTATCCCGGTTTCCTGCAGATATTACTTGTTGCTGTCAAAGAATGCAGACTATCCCATCTTCATAATAACAAATCCTGCTACGAGATTTAAAAGCAGAAAGCAGTGAAAGCAAGCTGTGAGAAGCAAGGAGGTGAGGCAGCTAATCTGTGTTAGATGAATGGTTAAGATTCAGGGGACTGGAGAATTCATGCCCTAGACTGGCCATCTAATTAAAATGAGAAATGACAAAGGCAGAAGCTAAGCAGTTGGAGATACTAATAACCAGGCAAAAATGCAAAATAAGGACACTTAGTGTTCATTTCCATTCCTATGCCATCAAAACCAAATGACAGGCAGGAAATAATATCAACATGATCCAGGTAGCATCAAAAGTGTTTTGCCCGCACATTGCATAACGCAGATGGGAAGACCCGATTATCATCCCTGCTCAAGTACAGAGGTACTGAGAAATTCCCAACAGTGATACGACTTACCCAAAGATACCTACGTTAAGGTTAAAGATAGGGAGGCTTGAGGGTCAGCTGGTTCCATGGTCATTTTAGAGGGGTCACCCTCCATTAGGCAGAGACCGGCAGGAAAAAATCCATCACTAGGGAGGCAGAACGAAGATAGGCGGTCTTTGTAGGGATGGTTGTACCCAATGGAGGGAAATGGAACTGGTTTAAAATTATACTAACTCTTGGCAAGCAGGCCAGTTAGGAGGAGGTTAAACACAACACACAACTCGAAGCCCCAGGAGGAGACAGGCTGCTCTGTTGGGAAGGATCTGCCAAGCTCTCGACTTCAAAGAGAGCTCACCAGGGGTGTGGAAGAAGAGAAGAATTTGGATGAATATGTGAAAATGTTTACATGAATCTAGGAGGAGAGATTGAACAAATTCACATGGACTAGAAAATTGCCTTGAAAACTATAAAAGGAGATACGAGTAATGAAAGGAAAATAATTTAGTAAGAAATCAAGGTGATGAAGCCGCAGCTGTGACCAATAAACGTTATTTTGCACGAGGTCTGACCCCAGTTCTGTAACTCTTCTGCTTGCTTGCCGAGCGATGATGGAAGAAGCAGAAAAATCACAAGTAGGCCATGTCCATGAAACAGGCCTCTTTTCAAATATCTCTTCAGGTTTTATTATAGTTTATTTATTTATTTTATATATATACACGCATTTATTTTTAATTTTTTTAACGTGGCATGGTTTTGATGGATTTGATGGCAGCCACATTCGGCCTATCTTTCACGGAAGAAACGTTTCCAGCAGGAATAAACTCATATTCATGCCTTGGAGTCTGGCTTCCTCAGCCTTAAAGTTCTGGTTATATACTGGAAGGCTGGCTATGTGTGCTGTTTTCAGAACTCCATATACAAACCCCATCCACCAGAAAAGACTGGTAAAATGGAGAGTTGGTCATTGGCTTCCATTTTTGGTGTAGAGGGGATCTGGGTAGGAAAATCTCCCTCCTCCTGGAGGGCCTCTTTCTGACTTGCAAATTTTGATCCTGTAGTCAGAGTCTGAGGGTAAAACAAAATTAGTAACAACTGACCAATTAAATGTCACACTAGAAGGGGCTCATCTCATAGTACATACTCAAGGGATGCTTGCTGAAAACAAAAAAAGCAGAATCACTTTTGCTAGTATAAGAATCACAGATATAAATGCATATTTAAGACAAAAAGCAATGTATTCTAATTGCTTTGAACGTTGGGATTTGCCATATAGGGCAGGACACACTGGGCTGGATGGGATGAGGTTTGTGTACTACCCAGAGTAGCCAGAAGTGGTTGGCATGGCATAGAAACCATCACTGGAGCCAACTTATTCTTACTGGGGAATAATTAGATGTCATAGGAAATTGCTTATAAAAGCACTCTTTAAACACTTTGGAAATGTATTAAATACAAATAAGTGCTAAATTACATGTACCATTACTGTTAATTTATGACCTAAAGATTTCTTCTTGCTTCTTGTGAATGTGAATAATTACACCTAATATCTCCAGGCACTGAAATTATATGCATTTGAGTGATTTAGGATGTGAAATAACACTGGCATTTTTTTAAACTCAGAGAGGAGAAATTCGTGTGTAACAGAGAGTGTGGCTTCTAATGTTATTCCCAACATATAGGTGGGCTGATAATATTTGCACTCGTATATACGGGCTTGAGATTTCAGAGCTTCTTTGGGCAACTTTGGATTAACTTCACCATTTTAGATCTTTGTAAAAACAGTCTTATCTGAGTGTTTGGAGGAAAAAATTAGCTTAAAAACAATTCAATATTTAACATATCCAGGTAGAACACAGTTAACATAAAGAAGAAAAAGAAGTTACTAAGAACATTTTATGTTTACATACCATATCCAGGAGTTATCAAAGATGAGCAAGGTTGCTGGACTAGAGTGGCCTACAAGAATCATTTTACTTGTATCAATATGTGTTTCCAGAAGTCTATTTTTGGATTTTGGATTTCCATTTTGTTTAGGAACAATTGCCTAAAGTAGTATCTTTAAGAGTTCATATGGTCTGAATGGTAGCCTCTAAAGGTAATCATCCTTGCTGTGTGATATTCTAATAATTTGCATAGCAACCACCTATGAAGATGTCACAAAGAGGATTATGACATCGAGTGTGGAATAAACAACAGAAACAAAACATCACTAAAACGAAGATGCTGCCCGTGCGTTAAATAAATGAGTGGGAAATAGACAAAATGGAACATTGTCTTTTCCAATTAAAATGTTCTTGCACTCAGAAGTTGCCTATCAGTGAGGGAATCCTCAAATGTGAATTTGGCCAGATGGTATCTTCTCATCAGGGATGATCATGGCCCAATTCTAAATGCAGCCATTTAGAGATTAGAGCTATTCTCAGTTTCTCAAAGGGCAATCCTTGATCTAGCTGCACAGCATGAAACACTTTTCAGAAAACTGTATTATTGTGTGTATCTGTAACTTGTCATTTCTGCTTCTTGTCAAAACTGCTATGATGTCTTTCAGTCCAAAGAAACTTGCTTCACTTCTAAAGACCACCTCTCATTTCAATAGAGACCACCAGCTATATTTCACATACTAAATCATAGTGAGCGTCCATGGATGATTTCCAAAATCAGATAGACTTTCTTTTGGATAAAAATGAACACACTATGAGATCAGAGGAGTATCTGCAGTGGGGAAATAACTTTGGTACAACGAAGTAAACTCTGTGGGATCTAATATCATTTTCTTCATCATTTACACACAAATGGGAACAGTCTTAGGCACATAGTAGATGCTCAGAAAGTGTTAAGTCAATGAATAAATGAATATAGCAATGACGAAATATACCAGGAAATCAAAGACAGAAATACCTATATGTAACTTACAACAGGTTTCTCCATAAACTTGAGAATCCAACCTCAGTTCAAAGAACTTGAATTTCTCCATCTCATGGAGATGCCACTCTCTTCTTCTGTTAATAGAAATCGTAAATCCTCCCTTAATGCACATTTCCAGGGAGGTACAAGGTCCTAGATAGGGTGGAGAAAATTGCCCTGATTGTCAAAAGGTGAGGCTAGCCAGCCAGCCAGAGACCAAGCCATGCTGTAAGCCACAGGAAGCACTGGCACTGGCCTTACCTCTAACAATTTCAAGTTGAAAACTTTTATCACCTTTCTTCTAATTTGATTTATTCCAAGTTAATTTCACCTGAGTCAAAATGTTTTTTTCTTTTTTTGAAACAGGGTCTTCCTCTGTTGCCCAGCTGTAGTGTTGTGGTGCTATCTTAGATCATCTCACCTTAACCTCCTGAGCAGCTGGGACACCAGCGTGTATCACCATGCCTGGCCAACTTTTGTATTTTTTGTAAAGACAAGGTTTTGCCATGTTGCTGAGGCTGTTCTTGAACTCCTGAGCTCAAGCAGTCTGCCCAGCTAAGCCTCCCAAAATACTGGGATTATAGGCATGAACCACAGTACTCACCTAAAAGAGTCTTGTAAGGAGATGGTGGAGAAAAGGGTGTGTGGACAAATTTGACCATACAGTAAGTCCTCATTTAACCTTGTTAATAGGTTCTTGGAAACCATGACTTCATGTGAAACATTGTATAACAAAACCAATTTTTTTTTTTCTCATTAACAGTATAATGAAATGACATTGAATGAAACTAAGTTATCGTCTAAGGACGTGACATTTCACTTCAAGTTGCCGTTCCCAAGAACCTATCAATTACCTTAAATGAGGAAATTGTTCAGGGGAAGGCTGGAATAATTTCAGCAATAAAATAAATAATGGTAGTATTAGATAATACACAGAACAGCATGGGCTCATACTGTTATAAATGCATTGAAAAGGGAGAAGGAACATCTCTTAAGAATTTCAATTAATAACTATAGAAAGAATGAAAGAGAAAAATCACCATTAGACAACACAGTAACAATTGTTGTGGACAGGAGCCACCAAATGGTTGCTAAAATTAGATGGCAAAACTGTGAGGAGGAATCAGGATACTTGCATAGTCTATTTTCCCTATGACAAGTAATTTCAAGAGAAAAATAGTAACTTTCTAAGTGGAGATACTGAGTGGACAAGGTCTTAGCCAAGTGACCAAAGTTAACCTCACTAATAATAAGGCATATTGGCCTCTTGAACACTGATTTGAAGCACTGAGAAGGCAGCATCCTTTCTATGCTATTCTTGCCAAAACACATAGCTTTCTTCTAATCAGGAGAGCACATCAGACAAACTCTACATTAGGGTCATACTACAAAACAACTGATGAGTATTCTCCAAAAATCTCAAGTTCTTTTTTTTTTTTTTTTTTTGAGGTGGAGTCTCGCTCTGTTGCCAGGCTGGAGTGCAGTGGTGCACCTCTGCCTCCTGGGTTCAAGCGATTCTCCTTCCTCAGCATCCTGAGTAGCTGGGACTACAGGTGCCTGCTACCACATCTGTCTAATTTTTGTATTTTTAGTAGAGATGTGGTTTCACCATGTTGGCCAGGATGGTCTCGATCTCTTGACTTCATGATCTACCTCCTTTGGCCTTCCAAAGTGTTGGGGTGACAGGTGTGAGCCACCGCACCTGGCCTCTTTTTTTACATAATTGATTTTATTGTGTGTATTTAAGGTATACAACATGATGTTCTCATATACATATGCACCGTGAAATGTTCCCACAGGTAAACAAATGAACATATCTGTTACTTTTTATAGCTAACTTTTTTTAGTGGTAAGAGCACCTAAAATCTAGTTTCTTATCAAATTATTAGTATGCAATACAGTATTATTAGCAAAAATTATTAGTATGCAATACAGTATTCTTAGCAAAAATTATTAGCACGCAATACAGTATTATTAACTATAGCCCTCCTGCTGTGTATTAGATCTCTAGAATTATTAATTCTACCTTAGTAAACCTTTGTACCGGTGACCAATGTCCCTTCATTACCTGCCTTCCCCAACCCCAAGATCATCAGTGTTCTACTCTGTTTCTACGTAATCGACTTAAAAAAAAAATCCTGCATATTTAAGTGAGATCATGCAGTAGTTTTCTTTCTGTGGCTTATTCCACTTAGCATAATGTCTTCTAGTTTCATCTGTGTGCTCACAAATGGCAGTATCTCTTTTTAAAGGTTGAGGAATACTCCATTGTGTGTGTGTGATATATACATACATATATTTCTTTACCCATTTATTCAACAATGGGCCTCTAGGTTGTTGCCACATCTTGACTATTGTAAATCATGTAACAAAGAACACAGGAGTACATCTATCTCTGCAAGATGCTGACTTCTTTTGTTTGGGAGGGCAGGTGCATGGAGTGGGGCTGTGCCCGGAAGTGGTATTGTTGGATGACCCTGACAGTTCTGTTTTCAATTTTTTTAGGAACCTCCATATCATTTTCTATAATGGCTATACCAATGTACACTCCTACCAACTGCATATGAGGGGCCCCTTTATCTACACCCTGGTCAACACTTGTTATTTCTTTTCTTCTTGAGTGAGGGATAGTCTGTTCAGTAAGTGGTGTTGGGAAAACTGGATAGCCACATGCCAAAGAATGAAACTGGACCTTTATCTTATATCTTATGCAAAAATCATTTGGAAATAAATTAAAGACCTAAAGATAAGACTTGAAATTGCAGAACTACTAGAAGAAAACACAGGGGAAGAACTCCTTGATATTGGCCTTGGCAATGATTTTTTGGATAGGCAAACAAACAAACAAACAAAAACACACAGACAACAAAAGCAAAAAGAAACAAATGGGAACACATTAAACTAAAGAAACTTCTGCAGAGCAAAGGAAACAATCAACACAATGAAAAGACAGCCTATGGGTTGAGAGAAAATATTTGCAAACCATGTATCTGATAAGGGCTTAATATCCAAAATATGTCAGGAACTCACACAGCTAAATAGCAAATAAACGAACAACAAATAAAAAGTAACAAAAACAACCTGATTACAAAGGGGGCAAAGGACCTAAATAGACATATTTCCAAGGAAGACATAAAAATGACCAACAGTCTAGAAAAGGTGCTCAACATTGCTAATCATCACGGAAATGCAACTGAAAACCACAATGAGATACCACCTCACAACTGTTAGGGTGGCTATGATTGAAATTGTCAAGTTCTTAAAAGACAAGGAAAGGCTAAGGAACTGTTACAAAAATTGAGGGAACCTAAGGAGATATAAGAGCTAAATGCAGTGTGGGATCCTGGATTGCTTTCTGGAGGAGAAAAGGTCAACAGTGGAAAAACTGGTGAAATATGAATATTTTTTTGGATGATAGTTTGAATGATAGTATTTTATCAACATTAATTTTCCAGTTTTGATCATTTCACTATGATTATGTAAGATACTAACATTATGGGAAGCTGGATGATGGGTATATGGGAATTCTACCATTTTTTGCAACTTTTCTGTAAGTCTAAAATTATTTCAACGTTAAAATGCCAAAAAATGGTATATATGGTGCAATAATGTCTGTTGCAATTTCCATGTCTCCAACTGATCCTTGATTAGCACTCATATATTTCAACATTTGGAAGATTTCAATGAAACATCAAACAAAGACCAATTAAACAAATTTTATTATGTAAATAATCATTGTCAAACGTTATAAAATAAGCATAAAAACCTTATAGTCTCACTGTTTTGTTAATATTCATTTGTCCTGAGTTTTCTATAGACATACATATGCATCTATTAACATGTAATACGAATACATATAAACATATATCATTTTTGTTATTGTCAGATTCTATTTGGTGATGTGTTTCACTTAAAAATAAGTTGGTAACATATTTTGTATAAATACATATACACCTATAGTCTTGATTCTGTGCTTTTAAATAGACTTTAATTTTTAGAAGAGTTGTAGATTTACAGAAAAGTTGACAGTATAGCACACAGAATTCCCATATACCCCACGCCCAGTTTCTCCTGTTACAATCTTACATTAGTATGGTACATTTGTTATAATTAGTGAATAAATGTTGATAGATTATTATTAACTAAAGTCCATAGTTTGTTCAGATTTCCTTAGTTTTCACCAAATGTCCTTTTTCCCTTCCAGGATCCCATCCAAGATGTTACATTTAGTCATCATGTCTCCCTAAACTCCTCTAGACTTTGACAGTTTCTTGGACTTTGCCTATGTTTGATGACCTTGACGATTTTAAGAAGAACTAGTCAGGCATTTTGTAGGATGGTCCTCTATTGGAATTTGTCTGATGTCTTTCTCAAGGTAAGACTAAGAGAATGGCTCAAAACCTCAGGTTGTATGTCTTAAATATATACAACTTTTATTGGTCAATAAAACTGGAAAGAAAAGACTGGGGTAGTGAGGCTTGCAGAGGGAGGGCACAAAGATAAAGTGGCATTCTCATCATGTGTTACCAAGGCTACACGCCCTGGCATGACTCATCAGTGCTGATACTGATGTTGATCACCTGGCCAAGGGAGTGTTTGTCAGGCTTCTCTGCTGTAAAGTCACTCTTTCGCCATTTTGTTCATACCATAATCCTGCATTTAAAGACACTATTTTAACAGCTACAGAAATATGAATGTATGGCAGTGTATTTAACCAATTTCTTTTCTGTTAAACATCTAGAGGGTTTTAAACTGGTAGATGGTTTTAAACTGATAGATGAACCTAGTTCACCTCTCTCTTCACAAACCACTGATTATTTCTTTAGGATAAAAAGCAAAAGTGAAACCTTTGGGTCACAGTATACGTAAAGCAGAGAATTTGACCTGTAGTGTCAAATGGACCCCCAGGAACTCCATGCAAACCCAGTCCCGCCTGTGGCAGACCTGGATGAGAGCATTCTATTTCTTTATAACCCCTGTGTGTGGTTGGAGCAGTTGAGCATGATGTCATATGATGTCGCAGTGATGGGCAGAGAGCCAGGTGTGCAAAGAGTTTGCCTTTTCTTCTCAGTATCGTGGGAGGCCGTTGGAAGTCCATTAACTGGGGAGAGATCTGACCTACTTTCTGGGATTTGCACTGTGTCTTCACTTCTTAAAATAATCCCTTAGATCATAGCTGGATGTTTCTTTTGACCTTGACTCAGAGGTTGTCAAAATAAGAAGGCAGTATGGCAAGGAAACTGCCAAGCTTTCTTATGCCAATCTAGCATGCCATCAAGTGAGGAAACCCAGAAGGTGGGGCTGGAAACAGAACAGGAAGAGACAAGATGATTTATTCAGAGCAAAGGGGTTTCAGGCAGGGGATGGAACAAGGAAGAAAATAGGAAAAGCTTCCCCACTTGCTGAAGGCTTTCCAAATGACTTTGCAAATGAATTCCATCTTGCCTGCTGTCTATAGTATGGGCATTGAGAAGCAACCGGGAGAGGAAAGTCATAACTCCCAGACAATTTTCTGCTAGTTTTGAATCTTGGCAGAAAAAATGTATTACCCAAGATAAGGAGAACATAAGGTAGCCCAGGAAAGAGCTGTTTAGAGATTATTCTCTATGAGATACTAGATATATCTTCTGGTATGACTTAGTAATTCCTCATGCAAAGATGTTGATCACACTTGGGATGATAAAAGGCTGATATAAAGTACTAGAATCCCCTAAATCTTCATAGCTTTTCAAAAATAAGAATTAAAGAGAATTATAGGGACAGTATACGAACCATTAAACAGACTACCAGATAACATTTCAAACATTTAACGGATAGTTAGACGAGACCAACAAACACATTAAAGTAGAAATTGCCAAGACTTACACTTTTTTCCTCTTGCCATTGATTAGGACACATAAGTACCAAGGTTCCTGAAATGTCTCAGAAACTACCAGATGGCTCATCCGTCATAGGGCCTGCTGAGATTTAGAATTAATCTTTCATTACTTATTTATAATTTACAATTATACAGATAGGGCCAGCTCATCCTGCTTGAGTAATTTTCTGTGAGATTAAGTTGTGCCATTTGGGAGGCATATTGACTCTTTCAATCCCTACGGTATTAGGAACTTGTATGTCAGGGCACCAATCATCATGATCCAAACAATCAATATTTATATGAAACTTCTTAAACAGATTGGCATTGGCGCTCTCCTTTCTGTGTGTTATTTGTAAAAGCTCTTGGTATCTGAGTCCTGCAAAATTCATGGTCAACACATTGTAGCCACTAGGAAGGCTAAAAACCTTAGCTCTGACATTTTTTTTTTCTTTATTTTCCTCTTAACTCAATCATCTTGCCATATAAGAACCGTTTTGTGAATCAAAACAACCAACCCAGCAAGCAAACAAGCATGTCAACAAACAAACAAGCAAACAAACAAAAATTCCCAACATACTTCTCTTAAGTTGTCTTATTCATTCATAACAATATAAAGGGTATTTTAGGAGACGTTGATCTACAAATATCCAATATTTTGCCTATTTGACATGTGTGATACCTCTCTGTAATCAAGTATACAAACCAACTAGGAAATGGGCAAAAAAAAAAAAAAAAAAAGAAAGAAAAGAAAAAAGAAAGAAAAGAAAAGAAAAGAAAGAAAGAATAGAAATAAGTTTTGCAGAAAAACAAACAAACCCTACAAGCCAAAAACAAACCGAAACCAAAACACGTAAGCTAGAGAGCTGGCCACATTCCTAGCACCTTCGTTTTAAAAGCGAGAAGACTTTAATGAGCAATTGTAAGACAATAACAAAAGACATGAGAATATATCGGACCAAGCTCTTTTCAGGGTTTGTATCTTGTTTTGGCTGCCCAGAAAGAATCTAGGGTAAAGAATGAAAAATAAGTTCTAATTTGAGAGAATTTTCAGAACTAGACTGGGTACTCAATAAAATCTAGTCCCATTTCCTTATTTTAAAGATGGAAAGAATTAAATCCATTGAGGTTTGGTGACTTATCCAAATTCATACATCGTGTTAGTGCAGGGTGATTCACTGAGCAGGTGTTCACTGGCTATATACTGAATGTTCCTGAATTTTAGGTGCAGAAGATACAGTAGCTAGTAATCTGTCATGGTGCTCATATTCAGAATGTCCCCTTGCTGCTCTAATAAATGCTGAAAAGACAGAATGTTGTTTAACTTACTCTAGGAAGGGTTAGGGGGAATAATTGCTCACAAATATATTAAATATTCTAGGAAGATCCTGACCACTTATTATCACCATAGCTATGCAAACAGGAACAAATGGGTCTCTTTTACAGAAAAATAGAATTCAGTCAAAAATAAGAAGCTACTCCTTTAATGTCATGGGGATGATGCATTCAAATTGTTGAGGAAATTCATTGGCAGTATACATTGAAATAGATATTCATCTGTCTTCAACTCTAGTTTTCCCCCAAATTTATTCCTTTTGTTTCTCAACGTCCTGTTTTAAACAAGTAATTCTAAGAGTTTTAGCTCCAAAGTTGCTTTTGGTATAAAGCATATCATTGCTACTGTCTCTGAGGTGCTAAAATTAATAAAAACTTAATTTAGCTGTTGTGCTTCTGTGTTTATGCTGAAATTTTTTTCACAACATACTGATGCCTAGAAATAGCCCATGAAATATGGCACGGATGAGATTCTTAAAAGTTGACTGCAAAGTGAAATTCAGAATTTAACTTCTTAAAAGTTGACTGTAGAATTAAATTCTGAATTTAGCTTTTAAAAATTTTTGTCACTAACTTCGCATTAAAATATGGAAGCAAGGTACCCGAGGAAATCATTTGGGTCCTGATGTTAATAATGGCCTATAACAATAATTCCTCAGGGTTGCATTCTCATTTGGCGCAAGACATTTTATAGTTACAAATCCATATAATCCTTTCAAGTAACCCTATTTTATATCTGTAAAAGGAGAAGGAAACTCAGAAGATAAATTTCCCAAAATATCACCCTAACAACTGGCAGGAAAAGGTTTGGAACTGGAGTTTGACTTGGCAAGAGCCTGGAGAAGTCCGAGTTTCAGGACTCTTCATCCACAGAACCCCTTTCTAAGGCCCTGGGAAATGCCTTTGAAATGTGTTTACAGAGCAGGGAACCCAGTTGTCGGCCACTTAGAGGTTTATCAGGATGCAGGGCCTTCAGTGCTGACACTGGGACTGTCCTGGGCAAACTGGGATAAGTAGCCAGCCTATGAGACAGGGTCATATGCTTATAAAAAAATTTAAAGTGAAGTCTTATGACCACAATAGATTAAGACAGCCGCCTCTCTCCACTCTTATTTCCTTCCCTTTTGTCTTACCTCCTCTAGGGTTACGGGAATAACCCGACACATTCTTGGGTTCCAGCCTAGGCAAGCTTGAGTTGCAATTAGTTGTTTCACAGCTACTTCTGTGCACAGTTGAGTGTTTGCCAGCTGTCCTGGGTTAGAGAGGATATCCAGGCTTCTGCCTACGCCTACAGGGTCAACCCCTCTAGCACTGTGACAGGAAGATGTGGGGGCAGGGGTCCAATCAGGACACACATACGTCCTAACAGAACTCAGCACCAGATGTGTATGGACATTGGAGAGAAAACAAGATATGAAATATGTGAATCAAGGAGTTCTACTGCAGAAAAATCTTCCAAATCTCACAGCCCATAAATGAAACTTGCAAAGGTTTTCCCAAATTTAACAACAATCCTCAATATATATGCTATTACCAATAGCGAGTTGTGAAGTTGGAAGAACTCATAATAATAATATTTATAACTGTCAGTTTCTGGTCAACCATTCTGGAAGGCTGAATTACCTTTCCATTTTCCACATAAAAATGAAGAGAATGTTGTCGTATTAAAAGGTGATCAAAGACTATGCAGCCAAAATATAAGAACATGTAGAAGTAAGGGTCCTATTGAGGTTTGTTGAACAATTAGTAATTGATATATGTATGCTATTTCAGGATTATTGAGGTTTTATAAAAAGCTTAATTTCCTGTTATTTCCCATTTTAAATAGGTGTTCACTTTTAATCCGATTTCATTTTTGTAAACTTGTATTACGTTCTTAAAGAGAGTCTGCTAAATTTAAGTTTTAGGCCCTGATATGGTTTCGCTTTAGCCGTGTCCCCACCCAAATCTCATCTTGAATTGTAGTTCCCATAATTCCCTCATGTTGTGGGAGGGACCCAGTGGGAGATGATTGCATCATGGGGGTGGTTCCCTCATACTGTTCTCATGGTAGTGAATACATCTCACAAGATCTGATGGTTTTATAAGGGGAAACTCCTTCCACTTGGTTCTCATTCTCTCGTCCGCCACCATGTAAGATGTGCCTTTCACCTTCCACCATGATTGTGAGGCTTCCCCAGCCACGCTGAACTATGAGTCCCTTAAACCTCTTTCTTTGATAAATTGTTCAGTCTTGCGTATGTCTTCATCAGCAGCGTGAAAACAGACTAATAAAGGCCCCATGAAACTTGAGCCTGTCCCTGGATGGCCTTAAGGTCTCAGCTGAGGCTGGTTCCTTAGCATTTTTTTTTTTTTCCACTACCTCCTCCTGGCACACTTGCCATTTCCCACATACTTAAAGCTTGTTTCTTTGATGACTGCAGTGGGAACGTTTATCGCTGCTGGCAGGTAGAAAGAGGGAAAGTTTGAAGAATAAAATGTAATTTTCTACACCTTCATACAATGTGATTATGGGTCTGAGCCATGTGATTCAAACAAGAATAGCACGTCTCTTAGAGAAACTGACAGGTAGAGGAGGGCACTTCAATGGCCCAGGTGTAGACTCTACTTGTCTACACAAGTAGAATGTGGGGGCCGAAGTTAGCTGCAGGCACACTCCTTCTCCCTGAAAAGTGTGGTCTACATTGCTTGATTGACTGTTAGTAGATTGTGCCCTGATGTTATTTTTAAAAATATGGTCCTGCAGTTACTCCCAGGGAACAGGTACTCCATGCTAAGCCCATTCCTCACTGCTTGACGATTTCTTCTTAAGTTCACATCAGCAGCTGTTAGTAGTGAGGTTCATCTTCCTGGGGAGTTTCAGGGTGGGCTCCTCAGTCTCAGCCTGCCTGCTGAAACCTGGCTCCTTGTGTGTTGGTGAACAGGTTCAGATTCCTGACTTTTCCACAAAAAAGAATTGGAGGCTGGGCGCAGTGGCTCAGGCCTGTAATCCTAGCACTTTGGGAGTGGCTCAGGCCTGTAATCCTAGCACTTTGGGAGGCCAAGGCAGGCAGGTCACTTGAGGTCAGGAGTTCAAGACCAGCCTGGCCAGCATGGTGAAACCCCGTCTCTACTAAAAATACAAAAACTAGCCAGGTGTGGTGGTGGGTGCCTGTAGTCCCAGTTACTCAGGAGGCTGAGGCAGGAGAAGTGCTTGAACCTGGGAGACAGAGGTTGCAGTGAGTCGAGAATGTACCCACCGCACTCCGGCCTGGGCAACAGAGTGAGACTTCATTTCAAAAAAAAAAAAAAAAAAATGGAGAATGAGTCCAAAGTAAGAGTAGGCAAAGAACTTTATTGCAAAGTGAACATCCACTCTGAGAGGCAAAGTGGGTTGCTCAGAGGGAGAAGCAGCTCCTAGAGCTTTAAGGGGAATTCCCTTTACGGAAACTGCACAAACTATTCATAAAATACTGCTGAGGTCAAGGATGCAACATGGACCTGCAATGAGCTTGTGTGCTCAGTGTCCACATGCTCTAACACGCATTGTATGTATCATTAGCGTATACAATCTCTGTCTAGGGGTGTGATTTTTTACTATTAAAATGAGAAAAAGGTCACGATAAGCTAAACCTTGAGCCTAACTGTGCATGCGGGACCACAGAGAAGTCCCCAGCCCTCCCTGCCAAGTCAAGAGTTTGTAGCTAACAGCTTCTTGGGTTTTTGGTGCTGACTGGCTGGGGATTGGGGAAGCTACATCATGAGTTAGGGGTTTTTGTTCCCTTTTCCAGGCCAGGACATATGGGGTATCAGGAACTTGTAACCATCTAGTGGTCTGCTAGTATCTTGTAGGGTTGCTTATCTTGCAAAAGAGTTAGGTGTTGACTTAAGAGGGTGCAAAGGATGAGGAGCCTGGTGAGAAAGGAGCACGCGGGGCTTAGCACAGGGGTGCAAGTCAATACGGCCTCCTCACCTTACTTATCCTGCCTCGCTTTTCCACAGACTGGAGGTTACCTGTTTGTTTGCTATGGATCTTCCCAATCTCAAACTGAACAGAACATTCCTTCTTCTGTTCCTACTGGGTGCTCTTAGGGTTTGTAGGGTTGTGGTGTTGAAGGTTGTATGGATACTAAATATGCTATTGATTGAAAGTAGCAGTATTCTGAGGGATACCCTTTCAAAATGATTTTCTTTCTAGAAGTGTTATTTTGACAGGCAAGGCTCCTCAAATATGGACTAACCACATTTTGTCTCTTATTTTACATTTCACACTGCATTTAAAAATACCAGTTTCCATATTTCCATAACAGATGCTGGAGAAGTTTTCTATCTACAACTTTCAGAAAGGAATGTCATTTCATTTAGATTCTTGTTTCTTTCCATTTTATACGATTGTCATTTCTTTTTGTTAATTATGTTGTGTGCAATACGATGGAATTATCAATTCAATAATATTAGACGTGGAAATTCAAGAAAAAATACTCTACCTGAATGACCATGGTAATCCAGCTACTTACAAGCCATGTTTTTCCATATTGGCTAAATGGGCAATGAATAAAATTACTTTGTGTGTGCGTGTGTGTGTGTGTGTGTATGTGTGTATGTGTGTTTGTGTATGTTTTCTGCAGGATCTTTGCTTCCTTAACATATAAGTCCAATTTGGAAAAAGTGATTTGACTGGAAGAAAAGCTTCAGATGTGGACTACTGTAATATTTAATGTTCAATCAAACTTGCCTCTTTGGGAAAGGGATGGTGATTGGGAGAGAGGTTAAGATGGTTGTGAAGGTTAAGATCATTGGGTATAGCATGTGGCATTGTAACAGGCAAAGCAAGGCTCCCTGGGAAATTAGCGGCCACTCTATCTGCTCCTATAGCACCACTCAGGACAATATCAATAGGTTATTTCTCTCTCGTGCATTTTTATCATAAGCTCCCAGTAGACTCTGCTCATTATGATCAGCCTGGAAGTGAGACCGACTGGGCAGCTGGCGTCGATACTGAGAGAGGGGTGGACACTCTGCTGGATCTCCCACTAGCAGTGAGCTGGCCCAGCGTGGAAGTGACCTGGGTGCCTCCCCTCACACCTCCTCAGTAGAAATACCATGTGGCCCCCCTCATCCACAAAAGGGCCAGGACGACACCCGTCCCATGCTCCTGGAAGGCGTGAAGGCAGAGTTAGTTTCTGAACAGGATGCATGGTTTTCACATGGCGAATATTTTAGCTTTGCTTCTTTCATCTCTGCATCTATCCATCTGTGCAATGTTCCCACATGGGTGTTTTCAGTCACTAGTAGGTGACTGTGCTACATGCTAGAAGACACAGTGATGAAAAGATCCACTTTTTTTTTTGAGACAGAGTCTTGCTTTGTCACCCAGGGTGGAGTGTAGTGGCATGATCTTGGCTCACTGCAACTTCTGCGTCCTGGGTTCAGGCACTTCTCCTGCCTCAGCCTCCTGAGTAGCTGGGATTACAGGTGTGCAGCACCACGCCCAGCTAATTTTTGTATTTTTAGTAGAGACAGGGTTTCACCATCTTGGCCAGAATGGTCTCAAACTCCTGGTCTCAAGTGATCCACCCACTCGGCCTCCCAAAGAGCTGGGATTACAGGCGTGAGTCACCGTGCTCAGCCAAAAGACCCACTTTTTATTCCCAATGTTGGTAAGCATAGTGGAGGAAAAAAAAAATTAGAGGATTTACAAGAGATCGGAAAAGTCCCCTAGTAAATTTTATTGATGTTGAGATTTTCCAGAACTTCTGTAATCTTGGGATAGTGTCATTTTCTCTATATTAATCTACAGATACTGAAGATTTATAAAGAGAATGAAAACCTGAAGAGAATTCACTACTTCACCAGTTTTTCCTGAAACCCACTAAGAATACCTGGTAGAGTTAAAGTACAGAACAAGATGATTTTTCGTTTATTTTATATCTTAGAAGTCATACACAGGTTTCATTGTAAGAGTAATAAGCATCTCATCAATAATTTTGTTGTGCAAGTTACTGTGCTACATGCTTGGAGGCACGATGATGAAAAGACCTACTTTTTTTTCTTTTTTTGAGACAGAGTCTCCCTCTGTTGCCCAGGGTGGAGTGCAGTGGCACGATCTCGGCTCACGGCAATCCCCACCTCCCAGGTTCAAGCAATTCTTGTGCCTCAGGCTCCCAAGTAGCTGGGACTATAGGTGCACACCACCAGACCCAGCTAATTTTTTTTTTTTTTTTTTGGAAATGGAGTCTTGCTCTGTTGCCCAGGCTGGAGTGTAGTGGCGCGATCTTTGTCTTATCTTACCTTTGTCTCATGTAATGCCATGATATTATTATTAGGAATAATTAACCACAGTTAGGAATATCGTGGAATTTGTGGCTTTTTGGCATGTTGCCTTCTGAGAAACATAACACAAATTCTCCTTGAAGCAGCCCTTGCGAGGGAAAACATGTCTTTACCAATTCTCACCTCATCTACTATACTCTTTCCAATAAAAGACATGAATTAATATTTGATTGGCTGTATTTCTCTTACCATGACTAACCTATTTTGTTTGGATTTTGAAAAGTTAGAAACTTGTTAACGCATTTGCCTGTTTAATAAAGGGCACAGCTAAGGTCTGAGAACATCTGGCCAAAAGACTGAATCTTCCTCTCCCGTAAAGACTGGTATTTTTATCTGGTCCTCTCGGTTTGTCTGCATAATTTTTTCCCCCCACAAATTGGTATTTAAACCTCAAAACCTTTAGCTAACTACATCTGTCATTGATATTTTATTGTTTAATTTTCTTTTTATGGAGCCAAATTACATCTCTCCCACATACAGCCGGCACTTTACATGTCTAATTTGTCGACATGTTCTATAATGATAATTTCATTGATTTAGAAAGTGACATTATGAGCAACATATGTTCAGTTTAGCAGTAGACCTTGTTAAGGCAATCAATTCTTTTCCCTTCCAGAACTCAAGTATATTCCACATTTAGAGGCGGTAAAATCATTTAACCAGTTCATGTTCTTGCGGCTTAAAAAGAGAGAGAGAGACAGAAACTGATCTTTAGGATACTTTCCTAAAAGAATACATTCTCACTCTGCAGTTTACAATGTGCCTACATTACCACTGTGTACCAGAGACAGGTGAAAAGAAACAAAACAGAACACACATTCAATAAAACAGCAAATGACACAGAAGAAATGCTTTACAAAAGTCCTCCTGCTGTCCCCCACCCTCTCCTATTCACCATGTAATCATAATCATCAGCTCTGCAAATTTATCTTCTGAGAACCTCCAGAGCAGCCGGCACAGTGCCAAATGCCAGGCTTTCCTGGGTGCCTTCCTGCCCCTGTTTCCTTGCTTGCATTTTCTCTCTCTTTCTTTTTTTCTTTTTTTTTTCTTTTGAGATAGAGTCTCACTCTGTCACCCAGGCTGGAGGGCAGTGGCATGATCTTGGCTCACTACAACCTCTGCCTCCTGGGTTCAAGCAATTCTCCTGCCTCAACCTCCCGAGTAGCTGGGATTACAAGCGATCACCACCACACCTGGCTAATTTTTGTATTTTCTTTTTTTTTCAATTTTAGTAGAGATGGGGTTTTGCCATGTTGGTCAGGCTGGTCTCAAACTCCTGATGTCGTGATCCACCCGCTTCAGTCTCCTAAAGTGCTGGGATTACAGGCGTGAGCCACCGTGCCCAGCCACATTTTTTTTTCTCTCTACTCCATACTTATCAGAAAAAAAAAAAAAAAAAAGTCCTTCTCATTTTCCAAGGTCCAGCTCAAAGGTCATCTCTAGGCAGAGACTTCCCCAACCGTCTTCTCCCAACCCAAGTCAGCGTGAGTCATGACACCTCTGTGTGGCTAGTGTATGTGGCCGCCTCTTCACTCTTCCGTAAGCAACACGGGGAGAATCTTATTCATCTTTGTGTCCCCAGCAGCTCCGAGCCAGGCTTATTGTAGCACTCAATGAAAATGAATTAGATTAAAGATAAAATATTTTCTATTTGACAAAGTTATTGTATACCATAAAGGAATCTTTAAGATGGCACCCTGTCTTTCTTTATAATGCAATCAAGGGCAGATGTTCTGTGTTGTGGATGATGATGATACATCAAGCCAGTCTGGAGTTTAGTTCAGTATCAATACAAGGTGGAGTGGTTTAGAAATGATGTGGGAAATATTGGGAGGAACTTAAAAAATATCTAAGAAAGTTAGGACAGATGGCTTCATAAAGGAAGTGGCATAGAAAAATGGAAGCAAACAGATGAAACTCTTAGAGAGATCTTATTTTTCCCTGAAAGGGATTGCTAGAATTTGACTCATGATGGGAAATCATCCCCAATAGCATTTACACCTCCTGATAGGGTTTGGATCTGTGTCCCGGCACAAATCTCATGTTCAACTGTAATCTCCAGTATTGGAGGTGGGGCCTGGTGGGAGGTGACCAGATGATGATGGGTGATTTCTAATGGTTTAGCACCGTCCCCCTAGTGCTGTCCTCATGACAGAGTTCTCACGAGGTCTGGTTGTTTAAAAGTGCGTGCTGCCTTCCCCCTCTCTCTTCCTCCTACTCCAGCCATGAGAAGGCACCTGCTTCAGCTTTGCCTTCTGCCATGAGTCAAAGTTTCCTGAGGCCTTCCCAGCCACGCTTTCTGTATAGCCTGCAGAACCGTGAGCCAATTACACCCCTTTTCTCTATAAATTAGCCAGTCTCATGCATTTCTTGATAGTAATATGAGAACGAACGAATACACTTACTATACTACACAGTAATCATGGTACATATAGCATCATTCTTAATTCTAAAGGATGAAATTGAGGTAGGTGCTTATAAAGGTAGGAAACTGGGACAATATTTAAACATTTTCCCCCCAAAGTAAACATTACTACAGAAAATCTGAGTCCCAGTTCACGACGAAGGTGGAGCCAACACATTTCTCCCTGTTCCTCCTGTTCAGTGCAGCCAAACACCCTGAACGCTACACAGTGAAACAAACACAGAAAGATTCTAAAAGTGGGAGAGACAAAGCCAGGTCGGTGAGGTACCTTGGGACTTAATGAACAATCTGGTGGGTTTTCCTTTTGACTTAAGTAAATTTCCCTGATTGGGAACTCTAGAAGCTGATAACCTAGAAACTCCAATGAGAGCAGACAAAACATGTCAGCAGAAACGGCTGCACAGCGTAGCCAGAGGACCAAGAGAAGCACAATCTAGAAAGGCAGAAAACACGTGGACAATGACCCCTGGACACAGTCAAACACAGTGGAAAAAACTGTGCCACCCTCTTAGCCCTGGATGCCAACCCTCTACTTCACCCCTAGGTGTGGAGTAAATTCTGAATTTGGAGCCATGAAGATGGACCTGGAGGAAAACCCTAAGAAGCCAATTGAAGGTGTGTTGGTGTCCTCAGTGGGGCACTGTGTCCCCAGGAGGAGGGACAGCGATTCTGAGGGTGACCGAGGCTGCAGCTGCTGTAACATGCTGAACTTTCTTGTGACAAATGGTCTAGTTTTTTTTTTTTTTTTTTTTTTTTTTTTAAGGAAAAAGCCAGAATGAATCCTTCTGGCTTTTAGTTTTGTAAACATTACGTTTCCAATCTTTACATTTCAGAAATAATCATTGCTGGAAGTTCTGTTAAATGTTTTGGAATTCTTTTTTTAAATTATAATATTTTCTCTAAAAAAAAAAAAAAACTAAAACAAGCTATTGGTATGGCAAAATAAATAATAAATAAACAAAGGAAGGAAGGAAGCGAAGTGAAGCACTGAATGGTATACCAGGCCACCCAAATATTGTTCTTCACTTAGCGATGATAACATCTCACCAAGACAGTCATCATTACAGCCTGTATTTACCACACCTAGAAAATGCTGCTCACAAAGCTGGTATTATTGGCCCAAGCTGACAAGCTACCATGAGGAAGAAATGGGGTTAGAAAACAAGTCCATCTGGCTCTCAGCCTCTGCTTGTTCCATTTCCACACGTGGCTTGAAGGCTGCATCCAAGGTAGAAACTCAAGTTACTAGAGTTGAAATGTATTACAAGGAAGCTGGGATTCTCTCTGGCAGTCTAAGGAGGAGCACCAGCCGTGGGTATACAACACATCAGGCAACCCGTCACAGTCCCATAATGCTGCGGACTATTTAATAGCTACTACATTTCACCCCAGGTGATGGAATCGACGACCTGGATTCAGTTTGTTTATCACCCTGTCCAACTAGAGAGGTGTTCTTTCCTCCTTTGACAGAAAGAATACCCTGTATAGAGGTCAACATTTACTGATGTAGTTATATTATTACTATTAGCTAATTAGAGTCACTTTTCAATTTGTATCCAAAAACAAACAAAAAAAATTGATTTGTCAGTAATACAGAAAGCAAGCCACCCTTAGGGAAATTAGGGTCAAGAATGGAGCTAAGAATTGGAATACTGGTAAAAAGTTAAAGTAAGTCCCAAAGTAATTCACAAAAGTTAGCGCTAACATTGAACACATTTTCAAAACAGAATAAAAGAGGTGTTGAAAAGTGGTTATACTAATCAGAATGAAGTGTTTTACATAGCTGTCACCTTCTATGTTCTATGACTCAACTAAAAATCATGCCCCCTTCAGAGCTTTCTGAATTTATGTCAAATTCGCCATCACTTGTAAATATCTCAACAGATACAATCATTAAATCAATTCCACAAAGCCTTTTTGAGCCATTTTTAAAGAAATGTAGGAGCTAGAATAATTTACAGGAGGTAGGGACTTGAGAGAAAGGAACTATTAGTGCCTTTTCAGTTTGAAGCCCTATGAGTGTGACTGACCACACCCACATACTTAGTTTGCAGAATAATCTCGCACTTTTTGTTGTTGTTGTTGTTGTTGAGATGGAGTCTTGCTCTGTTGCCCAGGCTGGAGAGCAATAGCATGGTCTTGGTGTACTGCAGCCTCTGCCTCCTGGGTTCAAGTGATTCTCCTGTCTCAGCCTCCCAAGTAGCTGGGATTACAGGCACCTGCCAACATGCCCGGCTAATTTTTTGTATTTTTAGTAGAAATGGGGTTTCATCATGTTGGCCAGGCTGGTCTTGAACTCCTGACCTCATGATCCTCCTGCCTCTGAAAACGCTGGAATTACAGGCATAAGCCACCATACTGGGATTACAGGCATGAGCCATTGCACCCAGCCTAGTCTTGTACTTTTACAGCAAAAAGATTCTAACAGCCCAGGAGGCCTTCACTTTATCAATGAGGAAATTGAGACCAAGGGAGGTGAAATGAATACCCCAAATTTGTCCATCCTAGAAGAGAAGGCTCCAGGACAAAAACGTGACACAGTTAATATGCAAAAGTTTTATTTTATTTTATTTTTTGGTTTTCACTTAAAAGAATGAAATTTTTATGGAAGATGTACAGAGATGAGATGATTTACAATGGTTACAGAGTTCGAGAGGGGGGCCTCTCTTTCTGCTTCTTGAAGTCAGCTAGGCTTGATACATAAATGTGAAGAATTCAACTTTTCATTATTGAATATATCAGTGTATTGATTCTAAAGAGCTTTAACAGATTGATATGAAAGATTACTGGTCCATTGGAGATCAAATAATCATAGTTGCATTTTTTTTTTTTTAAAAAAAAAAACCTTAGTCTTCTTACTATGCTTATAGTAATATTTGGGGCACCCATCCATCGAAGAGGTGAAGAATGTTGTCAGTGAGATATGACTTCAAATAAAGCTCACAAATCATTTTCAAAATGCATTGGCTGTTCATGGAACACATATTGTGCTTTAAATTTTCACCTCCTCTAAAATCTCCTTTCTCTTCCTCCCAGAATGGCTCAAGGATACTTCCAGAAATTCTCTATGCTTCAGTCCTTTGTTCTCAAACATCACCAACTCCCTTTTCCATACAAGTAGTGGAGTTTTGTGCTTTAAAAAATGAGGAACTGTGTACACTGGGTACCTTGGAAGTCTTGGTCAAGATTCAAAAAATGGATTCACATTTTAAGGCAAGAGCTAATTGGTAAAGCATTTGGAATTTTTGGAAGAACCTCTCAAACACTGTTCAAATTAACTAAGAACTGAAGATACATTTGCAAAACACTCATGAGTCCTTACAAGGCTTCAGTAGGGTAGCTCTCTGTTAATGCATCTGTTTTAGAAGACCCTGAGAATTTCCTCTCCAGGACGCTGGAGACATTGCTTAGAAACATTTCAGACCAAAAGAATTTCCATTTCAGATAATGACAAGTCAAGAAATAGTTGACCTTTACTTTACACAGCTTGACTCATTTTTATATACTTACAACGCAATGCTTTCCATTAAAACAATAATGACACCACCACCTGTTCTGAGGAAACTCCAGCCATGTACATAAAAAAGATGAATTTAGGGAACATTTCATGTTTCTGATTGACTACAACTGGGTCAAAAATCCTTGTTTCTCATAGACACCAATGAATTAAAACTCAGAGAAAAGATAAAACATATGAATTTTATAGTAACTAATGATGGATGAGGGGGGAATCAATTTTGCAGATGTTAACACTTCCTTTTAATCGAATAAGATTAATATCAACATCCAAAATGAAGGAAGAGAGGAACCATTTCCTTGTCATAAGAGGGAGGGCCTTGCTCTATTTTTCTCTTAGCCTGCCCATTTCCCAAATCTCAGTATTGCTGTCACTCCGCCCCTGTCAACATAATCAAGGTGGTTATTTTAAAAAGAAATGCTAAAGTCAGCTTCTGGAAATACAGTAAGAACTTTCAGATCACTCACAGAAATCACTCTTAATTTCCCATCACCCCTGGCTGGCTGGTCATAGGAAATCAAGTGTCTTTGCTGGTTCATACACAGCAGTCTCTTTCTCTGTGGAAAGTCACATGTTGCTGCTTTTTAAGCAATAAGCTGTAACATTCTATTCTTAAAAAAAGCAGAAGTTTTTAATTATAAAAATAATGTTATAAGGGCTTGGCTCTCAGACAAAGAGTTGAGAGGAGAAAAGAAAAAAGGACATAGTTGTGTTTTCAATTTTTCAAATCAGGCTCTAAGGAGACTGCCCTTATTTAATTTATTTTAGGGAACAAGGCTATTTAAGCAGTGCAAATTCTTATGGGTCTACAGGTATTTCTTACCTCTGAAATTCTTTCAAATATTTTTTTAACATGCAGTATTCAAAGGCACGTTAATTTTAATAAGAGTGTATTTTTTACGTTTTAAGTTTTTTTTTTAGAAAGAGGGTTTTGCTCTGTTGCCCAGACTGGAGTTCTATGACTATTCACAGGTACAATCATAGCTCTCTACAGCCTCCAACCCCTTGGCTCAAGCAATCCTCCTGCCTTGGCCTCCAAGTAGCTGGGACTACAGGTTTGTGCCACCAGGCCTGGCTATTTTTTGTAGAGTTGGGATCTTACTTTGTTGCCCAGGCTGGTCCCACTTCTGGCCTCAAGCAATCCTCCTGCCTTCGCCTCCCAAAGTGCTGGGATTACAGGCATGAGCCACCATGTCTGGCCAGTACTTTATGTTTATATACCATTTTACTATATTTAAAAAGCTTTCCTGAGCTATGCCTTGTTTAATCATTCAAACAACCTGTTAAGTGGGCATAATAGACTTCATTACCCTCAATTTACAGATGAAGATGCTCATTAATTCATTCCCCAAACCCAGAACCCACTGCACATGCTAGGCTCTGGGATCTACCCAGAGATGATGAAAGCATTCCTCTGGAGTAATGTGATCAGAAGGAGCCGAGATGGGGAGAAATGCTGCTCCGTAGACCTCCTGTGTGCTGTAACTGACTGTGGTTAGTGATTCTGAAGAGAAGCCACATATGGGATGGGAAGTGGATATATCAGTGGTTTACCTAGAGGGAACTTTTAAGAGGTGATATGTCTATAGTCCAGGGGAAATGCAAATCCTTCCTAAAAATTAAAATTTAATTCAAGAAAATATTCATTGCACTCCACTTTCAAAAGACAACAGGAAGGAGCATAAGAAAGGGCTAAGGTGTTGATGAGGAAAGGAAGCATTAGTAGGTATTGAACACTAAAGTATTATTTTGTTCCAAAACTTCCACTCGGTAAACATTAATCAAAGAGAACAAATAGTAGCTTTGCATTTTACCAATTACTTTTCCTAAAGAGACACTCAATATTTGATGGTTGGGTATAGATTGCTTCTAAATTCCAAGTGGTATCTCCGTGTAGATTAGCAGGGGTAAAATGCATTAAGTATGTGTAAACAAATGATTAATATTTCAAGCTAGATCTATTTGGCTACTTTTAAAGATTGACCTCAGCCTACTTCAAAACCTCTGCCCAAACCCAGCATTTGGCTTCTCTCCCCAAATAGTGCAGGAATAACTTTTCATCAAAAGCAGTTGCATGTGACATTAAGGTTTTGAATTTAAAATAAGATATGCTTTTTAAAACTCATAAAATGCAAATGTTTATAGTTTCTGAGCAGAAGCTGCAATCTGTGTGAGAGTGCTTTACCCACATTAAATTGACTAAAACATCACCTGTCTAATGTGGCTTAATTATTTTATTAATCTGTGTTACTAGGCAGAACATTTTGTTTCACATCCAGTGGGGTTTTAAATGATAGTTCTAGGATTTGCATTCATATTTTTCCCCCAACTGGCTTTCCTAAGATTTTACTTCTGCTTACTTTATTGTGCTTTATAGGCTGAATTCAATTGCAGAAGGAGAGGGCAAAAATAGGCTTGGGACCCGACCTCAGGCAAAAGCCCAGCCAAGCCCAGCCAGATTACATGCAACAGTTGCTCATCAAGATGACTTGGGTCCACACCAAGAAACTGGACTCATGATTAACTAGGGTTGATTCGGATAAAGAGGATTAAATAGGCAGACCTAAATGATACTTTGTAGAGTGTCATATTATCTTAAAATTTCTCTCATTTTTTTAAACAGAGAATATCTAGTCAGTGCTCGCTGTAGGCTGTGATGATATAATCTTTGTCATGGCAGCTTTCTTCTAAAAATCTTTGCTCCCCAGATTCTGTACCATTGGGTCTCCCAACATAGGGCAACAGATAAAGGTGGAGAAATGAGTTAGGGAGGGGGTCTCACATCTGAAGAAACTGTCCTGTTGTTTGTAGCTGCTTTTCGTAAGTGATCCCATGTAATCATTTACACTATTACCCAAAGGGGGTGCTGGCAGTGAGAGCCACCTAAGGGCAGCTTCAAGAACAAGGAGAAAGGAAGCAGATCAATGGTAGGTAGGAAACACGCTGTTGAAGATGACAGCAGTCCTTTACCTTTGCCTGGTATTCTATAGTAAATGTTATCATATTTTAAAAACTTACTTAATTCAATGAGCCTATGAGATAAGTAGATTTAATATCCCTATTTACAGATGAGTTGCCTGCCATGTATTCTGCCCAGCCAAGGGCAGAGCCCCAGAGCTTCTGATGACAACTCAGTTCCCACCACCCCACTGTCCGTCCTTCCTCTCCTCGTGACACGCAGCCCAAGTGGATCCACAAGATAGGGCTAAGTTTTGTTCACTTAGGACCAAATTAGGAAGAAATGATGTTCAGAAAGATGAAATGGTTACTAACAAGTCTGTAACCTGTCACTTCGTGGATGGCTGTCATTGAACTGAAAACAGCTGCTTTTGTCTCTTTCAGACTAGGTTATGGATTGCTCTAAACCCCACCACCAAAATCAGAATCAATAGCTAACATTTGCTGAGTGCTTACTATGTGCTGAAGGCTTTGCTAATGGTTTTACCCCTCTCAAGCTTTATAATAAATCCATTGGGTAGATAGGTCCCATTTTTATTCCTACTCTACAGATTAGATGAGGCACAGAGAGGTTAGGGTCACACAGCAAGGTGATACGTAGAAGGGTCAGGAATGGAGCGAAGAGTAATTGGCTCTAGTGTAATTATGCAGTTCAGGAAACTGAGGAGAGTGCTTGGCTAGGCTATCATGCAACATACAAAAGCAGTCAATACAGGCTGAGTGCACAGTGGCTGACTCTTACAATGACAGTGCTTTGGGGGGCCTAGGCGGGAAGATGGCTTGAGGCCAGGAGTTAGAGACCAGCCTGTGCAGTATACCAAGACTCTACCTTTACAAAAAACAACACCAAAAAAATTAGCCAGGCCTGGTGGAACATTCTTGTAGTCCCAGCTACTTGGGAGGCCGACGTGAGAGAATCACTTCAGCCCAGAACTTTGAGACTGCAGTGAGCTATGATTGCGCCATTTTACTCCAGCCTGGGCCACAGAGTGAGACCCTGTTTCATTAAAAAGAACAATAATAGGCCTGGCGCGGTGGTGCATACCTGCAATCCCAGCTACTGAGGAAGCTGAGGCAGAAGAATTGCTTGAACCTGGGATTGTGCCACTGTACTCCAGCCCGGGTGACAGAGTGAGACTCTGTCTTAAAAAAATAATAAATAAATTTAAAAAAGAGAGAATAATAAAGCAATATAAAGCTTCCAGTAACTACTTTGGAAAAATAGTCTGGCTTTCTTACACTCAATGGAAATAGTTGAATAATTATTTATCTTTGCTGTTTAAAATATCTGGGCTCAAGAACTCTGGGGAATTGGTGCAGAGGATAATCAGTTTCCTGTCAGCAGGTGACAAACTCACTCACCATTTATAGGAAACCTGCTGGTTATTCTCTTTCCCTGGGTGTGATGAGGATGCAGCAGCAACAACTGCACAGAGCATGGTGTCTGGTAGCTTATCTTGGGTCGGTTTCCTGGAGGAGACACCACAGTGACACCTACGTTTCAGCCAAACATTTTTTCGAGACGGAGTCTCACTCTGTCACTCAGGCTGGACAGCAGTGGCGCAATCTCGGTTCACTGCAACCACTGCCTCCCGGGGTCAAGCGATTCTCCTGTCTCAGCCTCCTGAGTAGCTGGAATCACAGGTGCCTGCCACCATACCCGGCTACTTTTTGTATTTTTAGTAGAGAAGGGATTTCGCCATGTTGGCCAGGTTGGTCTTGAACTCCTGACCTCAGGTGACCCACCCACCTTGGCCTCCCCAAGTGCTGGGAATACGGGCATGAGCCACCGTGCCTGGCCAAGAAATCATAGATTTGTATGTGGGGAATTGAGGAAGTCAATGAAAGGCTAAAGGAATATACAGAATAGAAGCCTTGTTGGTTCAAACTTACTAGTGGTCTTTGCTTTCCTATTAAGAGCAAGATAGTACTCACTTTGAAATCAGACTCTAAGATGTGTTTATTCAAAATATTAGAAGTTTAAAGAAAACTGAATTGGTTTGTTGGGCAAGACAGCCTTTATAGGTAGTTTCATTCTTTCAAGATTTCATGTTCCATATTCCAGAGATAATAATAATCTTCTTTGTTTTTAACACCAAAGACGAAGTTATATAATCTACATGAATGCCTCTTGTCATTGGAGTGAAACAATTATAGATCATGAATATGACAGTATATGCTCACTAGGAAACAGAATTCGGCCATTATTTTAATTATTTATAATAATTTAAGAACCCTGGGGAAAAGGTAGGAACAAAGACAATTTTCTCAGAAAATTAATACCCACAAAGACACTAACAGAAGCCTAGAGGATAGCATCCTCCTTTGAAAGAAGTAGGGAGAAGTATTCCGGACAGAATACATTTTTCTGAATCAATTAGAACATCACATAATTCCTTCCGTCTTCCTCCAAAGGACCCCAATTCTTTTTTCTTTGCTTTTGATTTGTTGTTCATTTATATTACCACATACAATGGTGAAACATTCTTCCTGCATTTTACTTCCTATAGGCCAACGTGTGACTTAAAAGATAGTGAAAAGCTATAACTCATTTGGGAGGCATGAGGTTAACTATTTTAAACACAAAATGTTTCATTTCCATTTACGTGAGAAGAGAGAACTAAATATAAATTTATTTTTTCACATAATGGGCTGAAATTTTCTTTCATGAAAAAAAGTAATGGCCTATAAAGTAGTTTAAAAAGACATTCAAGAGACTGTTTTGATTAGTTGTCTGTATTTGACTAAGATACATTATTTTTAAAATAAGTTTCATTGCCTTTGGTGACTCCTCAAAGGAAAGAAAAAACTAGTAAATTAAAGGTACATGCTAGCACATTAAAAAAAGTTCCAAAGCCAGGGTACGAATTATTTTATTACCACACCAACTGAGCCACTGCTACTTCACAATTCATGAACAAATTTTCCATTACTATAGAGTCATGCTTTTATTGACTGTTATAAAATCACCATTTGTATCTTTTTTATCCTGCTGTGTTTCTATTTTATTGGAAAAGTCCTGTAACAGGTATAACATCAGCTCAGATTACCAAGAAATCTATAAAATAGCTTCCTGCTACTACCTTTGGTACAGGTTGAAAGAATACATTATGATCCCACTGAGTCCCTGATAAAAGCTGATTCACATGCCTACATGCTTTATCCTTGACTGTTAGATATCTGGGCTTTATCTGCTCTATTAAATTATAGGAGCATTTCAGTGGTATTGATTAGTTATGTTAGGCTTAATTAAAGCATCTGGGTCATGAAATTTAGGCACAAACTTTGGCCATGGAAATAAAAGCAGAAAAAAAAAACCAAACTGAAAATGTTGTAGTCAAAGTGTTGGAATGTTCCAACAGCAGGTTATCTTTGCTTTGGTGGAAAGTTTGGTCGCCAGTGCTTGTGTTGAAACTGATCACCTTTGTCTCTGATACTTAGACGTGGTGTGCACCTGGGGTTAGAATGAAAACAAAGGAAGGAGCATGACCATAAACTGATAGTAGCATTAACTAACTCAATTTTATATCTACACTTCCAAAAAGCCAAACTCACAAAAAAGGATATAGGTTTAAACGTTCAGTCTCAATGATTGTTTTTTTTTCCTTTTTGAGACTGAGTTTTGTTTTGTCACCCAGGCTGGAGTACAATGGTGTGATCTCAGCTCACTGCAGCCTCGACCTCTTGGGCTCAAGCTATCCTCCCACCTCAGCCTCCCCAGTAGCTGGGACTATAGGCGTGTGCCACCGTGCCTGGCTAATTTTTAAAGTTTTAGTAGAGGCGGGGTTTTGCCATGTTGCCCAGGCTGGTCTCGAACTCCTGGGCTCATCTGCTGGCTTCTGCCTCCCAAAGTATTGGGATTATGGGCATGAGCCATTGTGCCCGGCCTCAATGATTTTAACAAACAATAAGTATGTATTATATGTTAGAACTTTCATGAACTATTTGACTCGTATGTTTAGGATATTAACAGAAGAGCATCATTGATCAAAATGGTTCTCAATTGCTGATGGTATCAGGATTTACATGGATGACTGTATATCCAGGGGCCATCTAGGAAAGCCAGTTGGATTCATCCATTCTTCTCTCCTACATTGTTTCCGTTGATGTTCAAATAGAATTTTTCTAACTAATGAGGAATGAAGTTTGTTTTTAAAATGCAGAGAGAACTGTATTGGGACTACTTCAACTCAGGTGATGTCAAAAGAACAAGTCACCCCAAATGAGGGCATATGCAGAAAGGTTCAATATTTCACGGATGCCAGGAACTAACTTCCTAGTCATGTGTTCCTTATAAATGCAAAGGATATACCAGTTTAAATATCACTATTTCTAGCAACTTTGTGCATAGCTATTTATGCTTCCCGGAGAGTTTTCAGATAACTTATCCTTACAGCAACCCTATATGGCAGGCAGAGAGAGGAGTTATTTTAGTCTCCGGGAAAATGATGGTTGTGTAAGGGGAATAAAACTAAATCCTTGGTCACCAACTCTTCTACCAAAGAGGTTTTGGATAATACCTCAGGAATGTTTTATTTCATAGAACAATCCTACAATGATTCTATCTGTGTTATTTGATCCCACAATATTATGTAAAATAAATCAATAAAAGGAATCATAATTTACGTTTTTTCTTTTAATTATAAAGGTAGTAAACAGTAAATATGGAAAAAGATGCTCTCATGAAAGAATAGGAAATAACTTTTGACCGAGAACAAAGATTCAGCAACTTGAAAGCAGAAGGACATACTGAATGCTAAACAAAGGAACTATAATTAAAACATTTCATTTATACAATTTGATTGTCTAGCTTAGGGGTAGGAAGATGGACTGTTGAAAATTCTATGGAGCTGGTAAGAAACACAAATTTTTTCCCCAGTTACTGAAAAAGCAAAGGGTGCATTTTCTCTCCTTCATGGCCTTTGATTAACTATATTAACTACAACGCCTTATTTTATATCATGGTTTTGTGCTTTAAAATGATCCATGAAGTTCTTAAAATGTTAACATACTTTGCTATTGACTCACGTAATGATTTCAGAGATGCTTTATTTTTATTTCTGGGAGCTCTTCAGTTGGTTATGGCTGCTAGGATTTGAACTTTAAATCTCCTTTCTGTCACCTAGGTCTGATAATAATCTCTAAGCAAACACTTAAAAACACAGGAGAACTCTTTAATAAAGTCACCCTGTGATGAATCTTTTCTATGGTGGAAATAAAATGCCTTTGTAATAACAACTATTTCTAATAAGTGAGATTATTATTATTATTTTTTAAATAGGGCTTCTTAAATGTGTCAAGTTTGTTTTGGGGCATGGATGAGAAGACAGAGGATACATTCTTCGAACTTAGCTAACATAATTATTTGTCAATTCAGCTATAAGCATGTGGATGCCAAAAGATGCATGTCCACTTTTACATTTTGGAGAAGTTATTTTCCCTATGATGAAAAGGTATCCTTTATAAAGAACTCATCAAAAATCCCCCATACCTCTTAACACTGAGATGATTGTAATTCTGTCAACATGTCGTAGGGGCATATGTAGCCTTCTTTTGTTATGTCAGCCTGCAGGCACTCTTGATCTCAATTGGTGTGAATCTCATTTAATTGCTGAACTGTGGAAAGATGCAAGATAGTCTGTGATTTTTTCCCCCTAGTTCACACTTTCTTTTCCTCTTGAAGCTGAACATGTCTAGCCAGCAGAGCTCCCTAATTCTGATGGCTAGCCTCTAATTAGTTATAATTCAGCTACCATCCTGTTTTATATTCCAGGTCAATACTAGTAATTGCACTGCATTCTTTCTTTACTTTTTCAGACGAAAATTTCTTTTACCAAAGAAAAGGCTGATGATGTTGGCAACAACCATGCAATTACCGACAAAATAACAGTGGTATAGATGCAAAAAATGAGCTTCAGAAAGTTGCCAAAATTGAAAGGCTTTTCTTGAGGGAAATTTCACATTTTCTAGTGGCCAAAAGATGTTGGATATTTTGGGGGGGCTATGTTTTTAATCACCATCTAAAGACTACCTGAAAGTAGGGTCTTTGTGTTGATCTTATTGTTGATCTTATCTCTCAAAAGAGAGATATCTTATCTATATTGTTATATATATATATATCTTATCTTATATATATCTCTTATCTATATTGTTGATCTTATCTCTCAAAGCCCACCTATACCCATCTTTTCTTTTTCTTTTCTTTTTTTGAGATGGAGTCTCACTCTGTTGCCCAGGCTGGAGCACAGTGATGCAATCTCCGCTCACTGGAATCTTCACCTCCCAGGTTCAAGCTATTCTCCTGCCTCAGTCTCCTGAGAAGCTAGGAGTACACACACATGCCACCACACCCAGCTAATCTGCATATTTTTAGTAGAGATGGGGTTTCTCCATGTTGGCCAGGCTGGTCATGAACTCCTGATCTCAAGTGATCCACCTGCCTCAGCCTCCTAAAGTGCTGGGAATACAGGCATGAACCACCGGGCCCAGCCTATCCGCATATTTTCTTTTGTTGCTAGTTCGTCCTTCACAACAGTTTACCCTGTCCTTGACTCAATTGCATATGAATAGGTCTTACAGGTAATCAAAAATGTGAAAGCAGAATTGCATGACATACCAGAATTTGAAGCTGTCTCAAAACAGTAGTTCACCTGAATAGTTAATGTATCAAAATCACTGAAGGGTTGTAGGTGATTATCTGCAATTCTTAAGATGGATAAATGCACTCTGCGGGTAGACAGGCACATGATACAACCAGGCAATTGGCTTACTCAGCTACATATAACTTGTAATGGGTTCTTCCATTGTTTAGATGACATTTAGATAGTCAGTCCCAAGTGTTTACTGAAGTTCTCCGTGTCAGGCACTGTTCTAGGCTCTGGGGACACAGCAATGAACACCGTAGAGTCACTACTGACCAGGGACATGCCTTCCAGTGATGAGAACAAGCAATGCATACATAACAAATAAGATAATTTCAGGAATTGACATTATGAGTAAGAGAAAGGTTAATGTTCTACTAGAGTGACAGGAGGTGGGGCTGCTCTAGCAGGATACGAAGGCCTCTTGAGGAAAGACCATTGGGGATAGGGGAAGGATTTAGGAAAGGGTGTCACAAACAGAAGAAACAGTAGGCAAAGACTTTCCAATGGAAGCAAACTTAATGTATTGTAGAACAGAAGTAAGGTCCATTGGGACCGTTTTGTTGGGAGGGACAGGAAGGATGGTGGAGGTGAGGGCCAGGTTTTGGAGGCCTTGCCTATTTTACCAAGGGCTGGAGCTCAGCTCAAGTATCATGGGAGCAGATGATTTCAAGCTTTTGAAAGATTGCTTAGTTGACAGATCAACACTTGGAAGACAATTGGATACATCCAGTAGAGAGATACTGGTGGTGTGCACTAGGGTGTAACTAACAGTGGAGAAGGTGAGTGGTGGTGGAAGTTGGAATATATTTTGGAGAGCAAAGCGAAGAAAGGATGACTCATAGCCTGAGAGATGATGGGGTCATGAGTGAACTAATGGGTAGAAGTGAATATGGAGAATCAAAAGTCTGTACTTTGGCCATGTTAAGTTTGAAATACCCATTTCAGATGAAGATGCCAGGTAGGAGTTGGATGTCTGAATACAGGTCTCAGTAGAATGGTCTGGGCTGTGAAAATATTTCGTTGCTGGTTGTATTTGAAGTCACAGGGCTAGATGCCATCACTCAGAAGAGGGTAGGAAAGGAGGGCTTATAAACCTTGCAATATTTAGAGCTTTGGTTAAAAACAGAGGGTCCATAGCTTAGAAAAAAATGGCCTACAACCCATGATGTAGTAGGGAAACTAGGCAAATATAAATCATGGAAGTCAACAGAATAAAGTGATTAGAAAAGCATGTAGTCAACCATGACAAGTGCCACTGAAATGCTAAGTAAGAACAGCACACGCTGAACGTTCCTGTGTCTTGTGAGGAGCCAAAGCTTCTCTGATGGATGGATGTGGGTGGTGATCTATCTTGTAAGCCTCAGATGACCTGCCATTCAAAGGCCATGAACTTGCACTATTCTGATAGATTCCAGTTTTTTTTTTTTTGTCTCTATCCTACCAATTTCCAAGGGACTGTATAGAGTGAATCTGTGGAGACATGCTAAAATCTTCTGAGATGAGGAAAGTCAGGGGAAAAGGGGCCCCCAGACTGTCCTATAAACAGGAAAATGATGGCCTTGGGATGTTGAGAACTGCTCAGCCTTTTCCTTGCACATTCAGACATAAACAGCCATCCTCCCAGTAGGTGAACTGGTAGTGAAACAAATACATTCGCTTCTGCACACTATTTTCTCTTTTTTCTTTTTTTGAGATGGAGTCTTACTCTGCGGCCCAGGCTGGAGTGCAGTGGCATGATCTCGGCTCACTGCAACCTCCACCTTCCAGGTTCAAGTGATTCTCCTGCCTCGGCCTCCCGATTACCTGGGACTACAGGGATGCACCACCACACCTGACTAATTTTTGTATTTTTAGCAGAGACAGAGTTTCACCATATTGGCCAAGCTGGTCTTAAACTCTTGACCTCAAGTGATCTGCCTGCCTCGGCCTCCCAAAATGCTAGGATTACAGGTGTGAGCCTCCGTGCCTGCTCACCCCCGCCTCCATTTTCATGGTGCACACGGTTAGTTTTTATAACTAACCTCCAGATGTACAAACTGGGGCAATTGCTCTAGGTCACCTCTGCTCTGTGCAGGTCAGGAATGGACTTTGGAGACTGGACAGTGAACACAGTATCCCAGGGACTCAAATGTAACCAGTATCCTTGTGACTCAGATATGCAACCCTGACACCAGCCAATCACAAAGCCTGTCATTTTTTTCTTAAGAAAGGAAACCCCTAAGAAACGCAATACAAATATTAATTCTATAATGTCATAGCTCCTGGCCTATGTGATTTTTTGGTTTAACTGACAGCAACTGTCATATACTGAATTCCAAATTTACTCTTATGGCCAATAGCAAGTCACACGACTGACTATGTTTTAGGCGTCAACATAAAGCAATGGCTGTCTATACGGAGGGGGTGATTTGGCAACATCTAGAGACAGAGTTTTGCTTCTAACATTGGGAGGATGCTGCTGTTGCATCCAGAAGGTAGAGGTCAGGACCACTGCAACCCTTCCCAGACACTCAGGACAGCCCCGCAAATAATTCTCTGGGCCAAAATATCAACAGTGTCAATCAAGGTTAAGAAACTCTGATTAAGAAGAAAGGAAAAACTAAAGAAAAACTCTAAAAACCACAGTTAATTCTTAGCACTTACCTTAATTTTAAAATGGGCTGAGAGTACAACCTTGTTAGTTTATTTTTCTGTTAGGCCATTTCTCTAACCAATATCAACGTCTCAGTTGTATGCCATTTGTTTCACTTTTAAAAAAGAAAATGAGGGGGGTATTACATTTTAAGTACATAAAAATGCCCATAGCTTTCTACTGATTCCACTAATGCATTTTAGTATTTCTCGTGAAGTTTTTATGTATCACTGAATTGCAGATGGGACCCCCACTGCTTCTGAGACAAAATCTGACATTTTAAAGTCATTCTAAGAGAGAAACAACAGTGGGAAAAAAAATCAGATTTCAAGCTCACCAGGTAGTGGATAGCCAGGGCAATTGATTTTCAACCAAACTATTTGTTCCTTAATCATATTACTGGATCAAAACCTACTTCTGCCGTACTTCATTATGCTTATAAAATAGTACCATTCATGGAGCATATGCTTAATATATGTTTCTTGAAAAAGCGATGCCCACTGATTAAACTGCTTCTGGTTTCCCTGTAATTATTCCTACTTCGAGATATGAAGTTCTGGTCAGGAAATTTTTGCCTGGACACTAATTATCCCCAGAAATGGAGTCTCAAATCCACTTCTTTACCCTACTTTATGATGGTAACAACTTTATGATGGCAACAGCCTGCCTATTTTGAGAAATGCATTTTTCTCCCTTTATTTTGCTTCAAGCATACTATCAGTGTGCCCCATGCTCTAGTGGGGAAAATTGGGCTTTGTTTGCTATTTAAAGCGTTCCTTTAGTGCCATAGGAGTTTGAGTCCTTGCAAAGTGGCAGTCAGGGTTCTGTGAGTTTTCATGACTGTATTGTGGACTCTTGAGTCAAAACATCTTTTTAGGGGTCCTGGAATCCAGGCAGATCCAGGAGCCACCAGGGAAAGGATGAAGCATATATTCTTCGCCGTGTTATTCACACAAGCACCAAGCCATCAGCTTCCCTGGGGGAGATAGCTCCCCTTTCTACAACAGTGTTACTTGGTGGGGAGATTTAGGTTGGTCAAACACATGCTACGATTTCACATACCAAGCCAGTAAAAGAAGTAAGAGATTGCGCGTTGATGCCAGCCAAAGGCAATCAAAGAAACCTGAGTGCTGAATTTTAAAAATCGATCATAATTGCCATTATTCATCTGCTAATGGACGTAACCGAGACAAGTTGTCTTTTTTGGACATGTTAGACCACTGCCTCGCCCTTTTCCTGTTAAACAATGATCAGAAATAAATAAAAGGAAACATTTAGACTTCCCCTTGGATCCTGAGTAGCTTGGAAAATCAACGTTATTTGAAAAATTCTGTGTCTCATCCAAATTCACATATTCTCCTCATCAGGACTTCCATTCTTGCTGGCTGGTTTACTTCCTAGTCCCTAATCTTTCATAGAAAAGAAGTGCTATTTTAAAAACACATGAATTTTGCTAGCTTCAAAGTTGGGAACAACAGTTAAAAGCAGGGTGGGGGTGGGGAGGACGGCGGGAGATAAAAAACCAACAACAAAAACAATTTTGAAATAAAAGAATGCTAAGAAGTTAGGAAGAGGTTTGAAAGAAGGAAAGAAGAAACTGGAGATTTCTTTTGAAAGAAGTCCCCATTCTCCGGGCCTCCATTCCTTCTGCATGTTAATTACAGTCTTTACCTTGGCATTTTGCTCTCATATCAGGGAAGCAATTACTGGCCTAATTCAAATTCATAGCAGCCATTAACAATGAACAAACAGATACATTATTTTAATTCCATTTGCCGCTTCCTTTCTGCTGATGTATTGACCCATGAAGCGTTGACTGGATGTCCTGTAATTGGCATTTGGCAAAGGTTGTTATCATCATCATCCTTCCCATATATGAGTATTTATTAAGCATATATTGCGTACATAACACCTTGCAAGGGCGGGCAGCTTAAAGACCACAGGCCAGAAATAGCATTTGCCTTTATGTAGGTTATATAATGATGCATTCATTTTTCTAAATACAAATTTAGCCTATTTGGAGGTATGTGCATGTTCCTGTATGGTGTGTGTGTGTGTGTGTGTGTGTGTGTGTGTGTGTGTGTGTACCTGGAAGGGTCAAGGTGATTAACAACACGCTCGGAGGGTTATTATTATTTTCTATTTTTTTGAGACGGAGTCTCGCTCTGTCACCCAGGCTGGAGTGCAGTGGCGCGATCTCAGCTCACTGTAAGCTCTGCCTCCCAGGTTCACGTCATTCTCCTGCCTCAGCTTCCTGAGTAGCCGGGACCACAGGTGCCCGCCACGACGCCCGGCTAGTTTTTTATATTTTTAGTAGAGATGGGGTTTCACCTTGTTAGCCAGGATGGTCTCGATCTACTGACCTCATGATCCACCCGCCTCGGCCTCCCAAAGTGTTGGGATTACAGGCGTGAGCCACCGCGCCCGGCCAGGTTATTATTTCTTACATATAATTTTCAACCATTCCCAGTATATTATTTCAATCACATATGTAGACTTTGTCCTTCACTCAATACTGCTATTTCCATCAGATTCCAAGGCAAGATCTCACCATGAGCTATTATTAATAAAAAGAGAGGAAGAGAAGAGAAATAGCTCTAAAATATAAAAATCTATAACCCTTTTCCTATGATTTCCTCTTCTTTCTTGAGTCACTGACTTTTCTCATCATGAAGCACTATAATATTATCTTGCTTTCCATTCATTTTGCACACCGGTGTTATATTTGTTAAGTTTTAATTTGGAGGTATTTTATACATGCCAAGCCATTTTTTTGCTTTTGTTTTTTCAGGGTCATTTAATGTCATTGTCCTGTGTCCCAAGGTACCAGTCATACATAAATTAATTACTTTGACCAGAAAGAGTATGAATGTCTCTCAGCAATGTGGAATCTCAGGAACTACAGGGAAGCCATTCACCTTCTTGGGTCTCAATTTCCTTGTCTGTAAAGCCAGACGGTAGCATTCTAGAGTGTCTTCTGGCTGTGAGCTTACAGTTTCTAAACGTGATCCTGAGTTTCTGAGCTTGTGGACTAGGCCAGTGCAATGAAATACTGTGCAATGGGAAACACTAATTTAACAATGTATTCATGTTTTTCTTTCATGCCCTTTGAATTTGCTCCCTGGCTCAAATATTTGGTGTTTGTATGGCTATTCTCTCCCAAATCAGCTCCTAAAGCCTTTGTTTATATGAAGATAATAACTGCCAATAATTGGTGAAATGTCACTCTTCCCTGAAGTTGTTCCATTTTAACTTGCATTAATAATATATGTTAAAGAAGTATCTAAAGCGTAAAATTATATTTATTCCTTTTTTTTCTGCTTGTATTTCACCTTGTAGGGATTAGGCCAATGTCCCTGAAGTCCTCTCTACATTAAAATTTAGCAAAGGGTGAATTTAGATGCTTAGTAATAGTTGATTTAAAAGAATAATCCAAACCTTATTAAAATCATTTTATAGGATCTCAGTAGTGCAATGCCTGCTGTAAGAAGTAAATTATCAAAAAGGAGATTATCTTGTTGAGCCTGCCACCCAATGCAGGAATCCTGTCTTCAGCATCCTTGACAGATGGTCATCTCGTCTGCTTCTGCTTCAGCACTGACAAGTTGATCACAGATCCTTGTGGCAGGTTCTTTTATTGTTGACCACCTCTGATAGGGAAGGATGGTTTCCTTCATGTGAACCAAATTTCTGTCTTCGTATACTTCATCCAATTTTTCTAGTTTTGCCATCTAGATTAGTAAGGAAGGCATCTAACACCATCACCATTCAAATATTTAGTGACAACTATCATTTCACCATGACCCGACATTTACTTCATTTGGGTGCACAATCCTTCCTATCCCAAACTAACTAACTAAATAAATATATATATATTTTTTACCCTGCTTGACATAATAAAAAGTTCCTCAGAGCATCAGATGTCCAGGATTTTGCTGATATTTAAGAAATTATCTGGAGATTGAGGATATAGTCGCAACTGGAGAATTTCTAAGTCAAACTGTGTGATTGTAAAATTTGGCATCTGAAAATAGCACCCTAAAATTGACTTGTTATTTATAGTTTTACTAGAGTACTCACACTCAAAGAGCCAGCTTTCCAAATGAATTTGAATATTTAACCCAGATTGATACATTGAAGGAAAACCAGTAACCCCCAAATGCCAGAGCTCAGGACTTCAGCACTGACCCCCTAGGATTGAAAAACTCCTGAGTCACAATGGCATTGGGAAGATGAAATCTGCGTCGTAGGCTAGTCTTGTTGGAATAGTTACGTTCACGCTTGTAACATTAAAGGCCTTCTGAGCTTTGTTTGATATTTTCATTGGCTTTATCTTCTCTTCTTCAAAGCAGCAGCAGGAGCACAGAGATGGTAATATCTTTGCATGGCTTGTAAATCTATCTGCCTAAGGTTTTGGTAAAATGGAAGAGTTTAAAGTTGTAAAATCTAGGCAAAGAAAGGTCATTGGACCTTGTATCTGGAAATCTGAGTATTTTTCTTGACTCTGCCACTAACCACTCTAACTTTTGACAATTCACTTGAGTTCTTCAAGTCTTCGTTTTCTAATACCATATGCTGCTCATAGCTGGCTTTTTGGAAAACTTGGGCCCTTGCTGTCCATTTTATGGGGTGAAACCTCATGAATTCTACCATGTTTTCCTATTTGGAGGATTTCACTTTTTTTTCACGCCTTTTCTTCCCATTCTTGAGTGTCCTGAGGGTCATAGGCCTTTCTTTACTCCGGAGACACTCCGGCTTAAGACACTGTAAGTGGAGGATGTTGAAGGAGGATGCTCACGGTTCTGGGCTGGAGGAACATTCAGGCCAGGGTAGTTATATGAACAGGGAGATGAATTAATGCAAACTTCCCCTGCACCACTGACATCCATTCACTCATTTATTCACCCACTCACTCAAGAAATGCAAGTTTTGGTGAGTGTCTACTTAGTGCCAAGTGCTGTCCTAGGTGCTAGATGAATAAGGCTCTATCTTTCGAGGATCTCATCAAAGCAACATGATGTATCAAGTACTATTGAGAAAAGTACATGTAGAAGGGACTCCTGGCTAGTCTTGGCTTCCTGAAAGAAGCACCATATACTCTGAAACTTGAAAGATGAGACTAAAATAGTCAGGGATGGAGTGGGAACGGAGGGAGGAAGGGGAGACACCTGCTGCAGACTGAGAGAACACTTTGTGTAATTGGCAAGTTAAAGACATTTTAAATAGTTCAAAGTTAGCTCAGTCTGGCTGGGATGTAGAGTGTGGCACCAGTGAGTGAAGGAAGACCAGGGTGGAGGCTGGACCTGACCGTGAAGGACATCATAAGTAGGTGACCATCTGATTTATCATCTGGTGCATTCTAGAGAGCAATGGGCAACACAAGGACTGATTACACTGGCCGAGCGGCGTCATTTAGAATTGTTCATGGCGAACTGGGCCACACAGGCTTCTACAGGTGAATGGGCCTCCTGTGTTACGAGGTTGCCAAATGTTATACATGAACTAGGACCTGGGGACATCCAATCATCTAAGTGGGTTAAAAAGAATCTGGACTCCATCGTGATTTTAGCAGCGCAGTGACAGGGGACATTCAAGAAGCTTTTGGGGGGAAAGACACAAACCCAAACTCATTATGCTCTTTTCTGATCTCCTAAGTGTTAAATGAGTAACTACCAAGTTGTAGGCTTCACTCTATATTTTTGCGTATAATTTTAGGTGGAGTTTCTTTACCCTGCACTTCCGCCACTCCCTCTCTCTCCCTGTAGTTCAATCACAGCCTTTCATCCCATCATAGGAAATTAAATATTTAAACGCAAATACTTTGAGAGTTACTCCATGGCTAAGGAAAAGTCTCACCCTGAGGTGTTTTTTTTTTTTTTCCAATAGGAAAGGAGGCTGACTTCTGAGACAGGGGGAAGAAAGAAGAAAATGGGACTCATGCACAGAGTTTGAGAGCTTCACAAATTTATTTTGTGACTACGTTCATGTGTGGAATAGTCTAGAAGAAAAGTAGGGTAGGATGAATAGGAGGGAAGAAAATTCCTTATTTTTTTCTTTTAGAGTTAAGGTCTAGCTCTGTTGCCCAGGCTGGAGTGCAGTGGCACGATCACAGGTCACTGCAGCCTCACACACCTGGGCTCAAGCGATCTTCCAACCTCAGACACCCGAGTAGCCAGGATTACAGGTTTGTGCCACCACTTCTGGCTACTTTTAAAATTTTCTGCAGAGAGCAGGTCTCGCCATGTTGCCCAGGCTGATCTTGAATTCCTGGCCTCAAGGGATCCTTCCACCTTAGCTTCTCAACTTGTTTGGATTACAGGCATGAGCCACCATGCCCGACCCAAAAAATAAAGAAAAAGAAATTCTTATATAAGCTCCTGCATTCCTGCTTGGCTGCTCTGCGGCTGGGGTGGGTGAGCATTTTAACAGGGATGGCATTCTCTTGCTATTGAATACTATGAATGTAATGAAAACTTCTACTTCCATGGTTGAAGCATGTGCTAGGACTGAACAGATATGATGTAGGAGACAGATGTTCAGACAGCGTGATGAGGGAGGAAGCAGTGTGCCTGCCTGTGAGTTAACTAGGCCCTAACTACCCAGCTAATGTGTCTCCTAGCGAAACGGGAGACTCCACTCCACTGCCAGGGATGCTGATCACCAGCCTTTTAATTTTTTAGTTTGAAATGAAGTACCCCTTGATGTATGTTTGATTATTAATGATTATATTACTGTTCATTATTTCTGGAAAGCAGTAACATGTTTAATAAAAATCTGAGCTACAATAATGAAAATCATTTAGATAATTTCGAGCATTTCAACCTCCTGAGGACTTCAATTTGATTTCCAAAATACAGTAGAAACTTCCTAATTCAGACTAATGACAGAGAGTCCCATTGTGACTTACAGTCTTGCAGATGAGTGGGTATGCAAACAGACAGGGAAAAAAAATCAAGGAAGGTAAATCACACAATATGCTTCCTCTATTTGTTTTGACAATGGTCGTTCAGACTTAACAGTCTATGATAAAACTTCCCTGTACATCAGTCAGTGTACTGTCGCTTGTTTCATAAAGATAATGAAGTCTTGGTAATCAGAAATCTCACTCTAGGACTCAGACATTAAATCTTTGCTCAGACATGGCACTGGGACTGCAGGGGTTTCAAATAATTATCTGGCTTACAGAGTACTGAAGTGAGAATGACAGAAGTTCCACCGTCAATGCAAAGTGAAAAAACAGAGGTAAAAGGATATTTTAATCCATTGTATGGCTGCCATTCAGCAATATTGGAATATTTTGTCTATAAAATCACAGATCTTTCAAGGCAGAAGAGATTGTTACAAGTTAGCATCCCAGCCTACTACACTGCTGTATTGATTAGGGTTCTGTGATCCTACCTTCGGGAAACAAGGAGGTCTAACTTAGTTGCATGCAATTCTCCCTTGTCTGAGAAAATGCTACACATTTTTGTGTGCTGAATGGGATTCATACTCAGGGGTAATGTTGGGATTCAGAATGTAATGTACCTCGATTTTTATTATTACCCATCATTTTATATTCTCTTCTCCTCCTCTCCCTTCTACTCATGTTGATGGATGGTTCTCAACCCTAGCTGTACATTAGAACCATCTAGGGAGCTATTTAAAAACATCATTCCGCATCTCTAGACATTCTGCTTTAATTGATGATTGAGAGCCAGTGCGAGACCATTGATAGTTGAAAGGGTTATGTTTTCAGGTTCAATCTTCAGTATTATATCCTGTATCCTTCGTAGAGCCCCAGTGGGGAGGATCTATCTGGATCCTGGGCAGGATAGAAAGACAGTCTCACTGTTGGTTAAGTCAGGCCTGCACCATTTAGAGGGAGGTGTGGAGTAGAAACCTGTGCCCTGGAATCAGCATGCCTGGCTGCGAATTCTCACACAAACACGGACTAGCTGAGTCATATTCTGAAATTTATTTAATATCTCCCTACTCGGGTTTCCTCATCTGTAAAAAGCAGACAATTACAACTCTCTATAGAGTTGTAACTAAAGGAATTAATACATATGAAGTGCTTAGAAGAACAGTTCGCCGCACATGGTAAGAACTAAAAATGTCAGTTTTTATTTTAGAGAATCTGTAGGTCAAAGACAGAGCAATAGAAGGTGCTGCTTTCCAATGCCTGCAGGTTCTGAAGAGGTCGGGTTGGGTCTGGCGGAGATAACGGAATTGCTGATGCTGTCAAGGAGAACGGGATGACCCTTTGGGTAAACCCTGTAAATGGTTTTAAAAGAGTCAGTTCTGCAGGATCTCTGCTTTTGTAGCTATTTTGGGGGAAAAAAACGTAAATAAAGGGCCAGAGAAATAAAACTGTTGTATTTTTAAAAAGGGGTTGGCACGGTGGCTTATGCCTGTAATCCCAGCACTTTGGGAGGCCTAGGTGGGTGAACCACAAGGTCAGGAGTTCGAGACCAGCATGGCCAACATGGCAAAAACCCGTCTCTACTAAAAATACAAAAAATTAGCTGGGCCTAGTTGGCGGGCACCTGTAATCCCAGCTACTCAGGAGGCTGAGGCAGGAGAATCACTTAAACCTGGGAGACGGAGGTTGCAGCGAGCCAAGATTGTGCCACGGCACTCCAGTCCAAGCAACAGAGCGAGACTCCATCTCAAAAGTCCACCTGAGTTCTAATAAAATTTTGTTACCCAAAATGGGTCTTCAATAGTTTTTAGAGAGACAGCGAATTCTTAAAATCCTTGTTTATTTGTGGGAGAAATTACTGTAGAGATGTAAAAAGCTTGGTTAAGGTGGCCCAAACGTTGACACAACTACAGTGATTTATTTGGACTGGCGGGCTGGGAGGAGTTCTTTAGCAAGGTTAAATTTCAAAGCTTATAAGTCAGAGACATAAAGGGGCCAGTCAAGTGAAAAGGAAATCTCTAGCCAAAAGAAAGAAGGTACGTGTAGCACCAGAAGTTCAGCATACCTTCCTCTCTCTAGAGTTAAATCTAGATTGATTGAGATTTTGTAAATCATTTGTTCTGTGACTGTTTCCCCCTTCTCCCCATTTTTAGTGGTAACATTTACATTTTGGCCCTCTCCTTCCTGTTCCTCCTCTTTTTGTTTCAAGCCAGGCAGGGCTCACGGAATGGAATAGAATATAAGTTTAATACCAGCTTAAGCTAAAACTAATTAGGGAAGCAAATCCGCTGCTCCCCTCCAAAATCAGACACTGCATACCAGAATCAAGTCAAAATGACTTTTAGATTGTCTGTTATTTGGGAATATCGGTACTGCTGCTCCTTCAATTACCAAGTCTAATTTGGAGTTGACTGCAAATTTAAGCACTTTTTGCAAGAGAAGTTCATGAGACATTCATACTAAATCTAATTCATTTGTACAGTATTTCTTGGGCAAAGGTGGGTAGTTAGGGATTTGTCTCACTACAGGGAAGAGGAAAACTGCAGCACGAGGGACTTTCTCACGGTCTCTAAGCGAGGTAACAGCAGAAATGGAAAATGGGATGTGGTTCTCCCCAGCCGCACCCTGCACTACCTCTTGGTTACCCATCTTGCTTATGGGCGATTTGTCACTGGTCTCTGCTTCCATCCTTTCTTGTGTCTTTGCACAAACATACAGAGGCATTTGAAAAACAACAACAACGACAGCCTGGTTATAGTAATGCTTACACATATTATGTTCATGAGCCTCTCCATGCACTTCCTGTGAAACCTGGAGCCCGGGGTATTTGGATAAAGTGGAAAGGACGTGTGCTAATTTGGACCCTGTGACAGCAATGTAACCAAGACTCACAGTTGCAAATGGTTGACAACTCAGCTATTGGGTGATAAGAGAGTGATGGAAATTTGATGTGATGGGATGACCCTTTCTGACAAGTGAACAAAGAAACCTGCATATCTATTTTTAACCAGGCTCTGGAGATTTCCAGTAATTGACATTTGGAGCTGAGCTCATACTTGTCCTAGTTCCTGGAAATATTTGCATCTCTTTCTGTGTTTTGTCTGTCTAATCCTTCTGAGCAGGTTGGGAAAACATTAGCCTCTGCCTAGGCTCAGGACTCGGGGAAGATGTCCTCCTTTCTCCAAGCTCCCTGCAGCCTCCTGCCATTGTCTCTGGCTGGGCATGCATGATGTTTTATTCCAGCAGAAATGCAAATTCCACCTTGAGTTGTTGTGAGTTGCCATACCCGAGGGTCACTGATAAATCAGGTTTTATTGTTCATACTTATTATAGTGGGACAGAGAGAGACATCAAGGTTGGGTCCTTGAGTTGAAGTGCAGCAGAATAAAAGATAAAGCCAGAACTTGGTAGATGGAGGTGTAGGAGAGTCAGAGGTCACCTCCAATCTCCCTGAAACTCTTATGCGAGCCCTTTGGCTGAAACTAGTAACCAAACTGACACCAGGCTGATGAACGAGAAAGAAGCATATAAATTGTATTAGCTTTACACATACATAGAGATCTTCTCAAGAGAGAGAGATGAAGAAGTAGCCAAAGGAAGTTGCTTTTATACTCTTTAGGCAAAGAATGATCAATTTGAGCAGAAATTATGGGACAAAGAATATGTGGCTAGGGGCAGTCAATTTCTACAGGAGTCACTAGGAGATATATGGGAGCAGGGAGTGTGAAAGTAATAGAAGTAAGCGTTACTTTGAGAAGTCTATTAATTCAGGTCCATTGGAGGCCCCAGTGCTCAGTCTCTGGTGATGAGGGTTGTTTTCTCGCCTTGGTACAGGTATGAGGCCCCTCCCAGAGGAATCTTTAAGCTATACTGCATGCAGGAAGAGACGGGTCCTTCCTGCATATCTACAACTTCTAGAAGGCGGTCAACTCAAAATAATCAATATAACCATCTGGTGTATTTTGGGATGGCGCATCCTTCACTCCTTCAGAGGCTGCATGCAAACAGTTCTCCCAAAAGGAAGTGACTGGAATGAACTGCAGAGTCTGTGAACCCAGCCTCAGGCCTCCCTTTCTTCTTTTCCCTCTTCCCTGGGCTTGCTCATGTTCCTAATCAGCCTTCCTGCATTGGGTCTCTCATTCCGCCTCGTCCTGAATAAAACCTCTTCCCAGGCAACGATTCAGTGATTTATCCATATCGAGGTGCAATGCACGCACAGAGTTTCTGTGTTCCTTCTCAGCATGTTTTTAGCATTTGAACAAGGACGAGGCTGAAATGCAAAGGGGTAAACCTTTTGTCTGGGAATTCCAGCTACCTAGTGGGGGTGAAATTCTCAGCTTAAGGTGGAGGCGAGGCTTTTTCCGGAAACGCTGAAATACCAGCATTTCAGTATCTGGGCCTCTGCGGCTGCTACACAGATCAGAGCAGTCTCCATGAAGATGGAGGGAAAAGGCTGTGAGAACTGGAAACTACGACGACGCTGTTCTATTCTTCCCAACAGGCCACCAGAGACACCATTCAGGAAACACAAATCCCTTCACTCCAACTGAAAAGCCAGAAGTCGTTTCATGGCTCTGAAAGACCGAAATCTTTACAATGATCAGCAAGGCCCCAACAAAGTCCAGCCTTCTCTGGCAATCCGGGCCTCTCTCACTTTTCCAGTCTTCTTTCAGTTCCTCAAATGTACAAGCCATCTGCAGTCAGGCAACCCCCTCTGTCTGGGAGGTGCCTCCTCACCAGTCACCTCCTCCCGATTCCCCCGCACTATCTGTCTGCCTAGATAACTGCAAATCACCATGCAGACAGATCAAATGTCACTTCCTCCTGGAATGCTTTCATGAGAGCTTATTTGCTCTGTTCTTATCTATACAGTGCTGAGACAATTTGCAATAATTTGCTAACTGTCTAAGTATCCATCTCTACAAGGACAAAAACGGCATATGAATTCCTCACCATTGATATCCCCATCTCTACCACCTGCCAGACCCAGGAAGCACAAAAAGAAGTCCTTATGGGACCCACAGATTATATTGAAATCCTGATTGAATGATTACTGTCATGATTGTTACTTTACTATCAGAAAGAAAGTAACTTAGAGGTGTCCTCAAAAACATGTATTATTTTCTTTTGTAAATTTGATATGTATGTGTATATATACAGATATGAATTCACAGAATTGGGGAAATATTTCATTTTTTAAAGCACCTTTTGCATCTACTATTATACTTGTTCATCAAAAAAAATTCTGTGAGGAAGCTGAGGTATTTTATTGTGAGAAAATTCAAATATATATGTTATATAAATATACATAGGTAACATACACTAGTATATGGTTACTATATATTATACAAGTATTTTTATATACACTAATTTACTAGTATATTATATAATTATGTATTATATGTACACATTTACGAGTATATTATATATTTACCTAAAGCCACACTGCAAGCTAGTTTCAAAGACAGAAATTCATTACTAATTTTATAATCAAGAGTGATGATTAAGATGGTGATGACAGTGTGTGGGTGGTTTTGAAAAGACTGCCTCTAGACACCCTTCCTTTTGTGTTGGCATGTAAAGATGGGTCTTTAATTTTTGTACTGTCTTTCACGATTTGTTTGTGATAACAAATCGATGACCGCTATGAGAAGTCTTTCGTTGCTGACTTTTCTGTAAAGTGAGAGAGGATAAAGCAGAAGTCAGCCGGGAAGTAGCTGAGACCAAAACATGTTGGTTGCACAAGCAAGCTATTAAATACACACCTCACCCAGACCTGCAGTTTACTGAGAAGGCAGCTGGTCTGTGGCTTGGATGAATTATTCTGAAAACACATGGGTATGTAATTTTGTAGATGAAATTAGGAAGAGCAAAGAAAAGAATGTTACATATGTATATCAAATACTTTGCTAAGCACTTTCATAGGTTTTGTCTTTCTTATTAATCCTCCCTGCATCCCGAGAGATGTTGGTTTTGTTATTTACTTGTTCTAGATGAAGGAATCAAAGTGGAGATCAAAGTCAGTTCGTCTGTATAAAGTCACCGGAGCCACCTGATTTATGGGACTGTTCTACCAATCTGAGCTCAATTAATCAATTCCATTGGCTTCAGATCTTTTCCTGGAGCCATTTTATAGTGAAATTGAATATTCTGTCATAGATTTACTGTCATATTGGATACGTTTTTAGGATCTATGAAACAAGCTGACTGCTATTTAGATAGGGCTTGATGTTATCATACACCAACTGCTAAGGTCTGAAGGTGTGTGCCCCACCCCCCAATTTATATGTTAAAACATATTCTTCTTTGGGAGGCTGAAGTAGGTGGATCACCTGAGGTCAGGAGTTCGAGACCAGCCTGGCCAAAGGTGGTGAAACTCCGTCTCTACTAAAAATACAAAAATACAAAAATTAGCTGGGCATGGTGGCACGCACCTGTAATCCCAGCTACCCAGGAGGCTGAGGTGGGAGAATTCCCTGAAGCCAGGAGATGCAGGCTGCAGTGAGCCAAAATCTAATTGTACCACTGGACTCCAGCCTGGGTGACAGAGCAAGACCCTGTCTCAAACCAAACCAAACCAAACCAAACCAAAAACCTAATATCCAAGGTGATGGTATTGGGGGGTGGATCCTTTGGAATGTGATGAGGTCATGAGGGTGAGGCCCTCAAGAATGAGATTCATGTCTTTATAAAAGAAACCTGAGAGAGCTAGCATCCTTTTGCCAAGTGAGGATGCAGCTACTGATTGGGGGTCTGCAACCTGAAAGAGGTTCCTCACCAGGTGCCGCATCTGCTAGTGTCTTGACCTCAGACTTCCCAGCCTCAAGAACTGTGAGCAATCAATTTCTGTTGCTTAGGAGACCCTGAGTCTAGCGTATTTTGTTATAGCAGCCGAAACAGACTAAGATATCAACCGTACCGATGCCCACAGACTGGTCTCCGTCCAGCTTCCAATTTACACACTGGCCTTAAGCAATGCTTTGGTGCCTACTTCATGAGCTGGGTTTTCTGGGGCCCTCCTTATTGACAATGGACAGCTTGTCATTCAAGAGCTGCTTTGGTAACGTATCACTAATTCTCCATTTATCTGTCCCATTGCAAACGTCCGGCCTTGTTAATGTCTCCATCTTCTCATTTATTACCCTCTGTATTCAGGCTTTATGCTCAACATACCCCAAACTCAGGTCAGATGTTTGCTATGGGTGGACACCTACTTTTTTTTTGTCTCCTTCTAAGGCAGGACATCATCATAATAACATGTGTTAATTAGGATACCAAACATCTTAACCATATGTTTTTTTTCTAATCCTTAAACATGTACCTTAAAAATCATCATAATCCTAGGAATATGGTGATTTCCCATTTCTCTGAAACGAAAACTGAGACAATGAAAGAAAAATAAGTTCCTCAAGGACATACAGCTTGAAGGAGGTTGAGCTGGTATTTGTTTGTTTTTGTGAGACAAAGTCTCACGGTAACCCATGCTGGAGTGCAGTGGCATGATCTTGGCTCACTGTAACCTCTGCCTCCCTGGTTCAAGTGATTCTCCTGCCTCAACCGCCTGAGTAGCTGGCATTATAGGCGTGCACCACCACACTCAGCTAATTTTTGTATTTTTAGTAGAGATGGGATTTCACCACCATGGCCACGCTGTTCTTGAACCCCTGACCTCAAGTGATCTGCCCACCTCAGTCTCCCAAAGTGCCGAGATTATAGGCGTGCACCATGAGCTGGTATTTTGCCTGCAGGTGGTCTGTCTTCTGGTCCTGCATGTTGTCAACCATTGTGTACTGATGGGATGCTTGATGGGAGTGGTAGGCATTTTTGCCTTCATTCTCTACTTTTATTTTAGCACTCACTGTATCATACACAGTGTATTATTTTAATCTATGTTTGTGCATACACACACATACACAAGATAACGCTTAGTAAGATGTACAGACAATCTTAATCATCTAGGCTGATAGACTAGGAAACATGCTTGATTTGCTCAAGCAAACTCAATCCTTTAACTCAAGGAAGCTGCAGTCTGGAGAACATCATACGACAGAGGGTAACACCTGCAATTCAGGCATCATAATGAACCAGTCACAAAGAGAAAGGTGCAAAGTACTGGGAATTTCTAATGTGAGGTAGAGAATCTTCTGGCAAGGAGGAAACCTATATAGTCTTGGAAGCCAATGAAGAAGAGGAGAGGGGTCAGAATTCAGAAAAGTGATACAAAGAGAAACAGTATTACTGGAGACTATAGCTTCTAGCACCCATATATGGACATTACAGCTTATGTTCCACAGAGATGGTCATCATTTTAACCTCATTCTCAATCTTGTATATCCTGAAACCTGCCACTGGAGTCTCTGCATGTAGATCTGACTGGCGCTTGGAATGTCCTCCACCTATACTTGTTGAATGAAATACCTTCTATGGGATTTCATGTTTGATTGCTACTGAAATTCAATAGGAACATGTTATGTACAGATATAGAATTTTGTTCACATGTATATATTTCATTAAATTTGTTGCATAATGTGGAATGAACTTTCAAGTCTATTGAAATTCCTTGGCTGAATAGAGTGCTTTGTTTGAGGAGGTTGGTGTACACTCTCAGTTATTTGCTAATCCAGGTTCTTCAGTGAATCTGCTTTGGTTCCTGTGATTTGAATACCTTTTCTGGTGTTAGCTTAGGAGTAAATTCATTGTCATAAACTATCCATGAGTAACTCCTGTTCATGTCTTTAGCCTGCAGGTTGAAAGTATTTCACAATGCTATGAAGTATATTCAAATACTAGTTTTCATTTTTCATGTTATGATTTTGTGAAAGGTGCTTTTTAATCTGATACACTGCAAAGGTGATATAGTATAGCGCTGTGTCCCCGCCCAAATCTCATGTTGATTTGTAATCCTCAGTATTGGAGGAGGGACCTGGTGGAGGTGATTGGATCATGGGGGCAGATTTTCCCCCTTGCTGTTCTCATGATAGTGAGTGAGTCCTCACAAGATCTGAGGGTTTAGAAGTGTGTGGCACTTCCCTCTTCACTCTTTCTCTCTTCTATCACCATATGAAGAAGGTCCTTGCTTCCCCCTCCCCCTCTACCATGATTGTCAGTTTCCTGAGGTCTCCCAGTAATGCTTCCTGTTGAGCCTGTGCAGCTGTGAGCCAATTAAACCTCTTTTCTTCACAAGTTACCCAGTCTCAGGTAGTTCTTTAGAGCAGTGTGAGGATGGACTAATATAAAAGGTAACAAAAATTATGGTACTCAGAAATGGTACCTTTTTTCTTCTTTAAAATTTAAATTTAACTACTTTTTTTTTGTTTGTTTTGTTTTTTATTTGAGACGGAGTCTTGCTCTGTCACCCAGGCTGGAGTGCAGTGGCCGGATCTCAGCTCACTGCAAGCTCCGCCTCCCGGGTTCACGCCATTCTCCTGCCTCAGCCTCCTGAGTAGCTGGGACTACAGGCATGCATCACCACACCCAACTAATTAATTAATATTTTTTTTGGTATACACAGGGTTTGGTTTGTTGCTCAGGCTGGCCTCAAACTCCTGGCTTCAAGTGACACTCTTGTCTCAAAGTGTTTGGATCACAGGCATGAGCCACTGAGCCCAGCCAAAAAAACAAGTGGCTGGTACAATTTATTTTCATACAACCAATCATATCATCACGAATTGGTTTACAGTATTGGTTCAATTCTTAGGGATGCTAAATACTGTAAATATTATAAAGGTGCCATGAATAACTGGTGATCAAGGAGTAATACATTGAGGTCCCTCTGTTGTACCCAGGACTGTCTCTGTACTGGACATGCATCAGCTATTCAATTGCCTTACTCTGTTGTGCATAATGATACCTATCAATCTGGGAGTCTAGTTAAACAAACAAACTGGAGGAGGCTGGGTCGGGTCTGGGAAGCACTGGAAGGCAGTGGTTATAATTTGTTAGCATCTTTCTTTCTGACTGTGGTCAAGGCAGTGGCATCTTGGAAATGTCATAGCGTTGTTTCACTATCCCCTATGTGGAAAAGCAGTCCAGATCTGTTTATAAACAAGCACTGTATCTCCTACCTTAAAGTGTTCTGCAATGTGAGATATACTGATAGCTTCAAGCTGCAGTTACAGGACCTACAGTTCTTGCTTTGATAAGAGAGAACGTAGTCCATCTGCTGTCATGTTCAAATGAAAGAAATGCAGGTAAAATCCTAAATTCAAAAATAAAAACTCCAGACTGACTATAACAAAACAGATTTCTTGTAACTTGGGGAATTGTTTAACCATGGTGATAAACTTGTTCACGAATACCGTAAATGTAGCAGCAGTAGTAGCCCTTGCTGCGAGTCTGTACTGTAGAAAGAACAATGGTAAGGCTTTGTATGTTTGAATCACAAGTTAGACTAGGAGACATCATTTTGCTATCTGCTCTTTTGAGAAGATTCATTGTTCCTATTTGCAGAAATTCCCAGACACTCTGGCTGTTCTGATCATTTTTCTTTCTCGTGCCTCAGGTAGCAAATTGACAGTGGGTAGGAGAGTGTAAACGTCGGGGCAATAGAAATTATGTAAATGTTGCATCCCAGCAAGAAAACTTTCAACCCCTTGAGGTCTTTTAAACAGCATTAATTCTAGAAATTAGATACAAAATTTAACTTTTTCACGCTAATAATGATTTCATAAAGAAAAACTCGTTAGTAAAGGTGACAAATATGAAGTTCTATTGAACATTTAAATTCAGGAATCTCAGTGAGTGCCCCAGGGAAATATTTACCCAGCCAATGACTCTCTGATGTTATTAAGAAGTAATTTATTCAAGGAAGTCTCCATTCATGAGTTTACATAAGAACAATACCTACTTTTCAAAGGCTTGTGTTCTCAGCATAGAACATACCTAATTTACGATGTCTTTTGGTTAAAATTTTCATTAGGTTGGTTCAATAGTATTTGATAATTTTAATTCAGTTTTATGAGATCCCAGGTTCCCATTTACAGGAAGAGAAAATGCATAGGAAATAAATTTTTAAAGAGCAAATTCATCTCTCAAGTGAGTTCTGTTAATGTCAGTAGCAAATCTGAGGTGGAGGAAAGTTAACCTTTAGTATTTCTATGGCAGTCCGTTTGGGCAGAGGTGACCGGTATCCATTAAAAACAATTTAGGTCCACTGTATCAGCACTTTGCATGTGCCCATCTGTGTAGCACTTCCACAAGGGACTCCTTGGTGAAATACTGAAATAAAAAACCAGCCCCACAGTTTAAGTGTAGGGTGTTTTCATGGGCATAGAAAAGCAGAATAGAAACAGGTAACGAACGTGTGCTGCTGGTTCCTGAAACGAGGGTTAGGGAGCATACAATGGCCAGAGATCAGGAATTTAGGTAGGAAAACCACTATGCAAGACTTCATCAAGAAGGTGGGACCAGGGCAGACTCAGAGTTCCACATATAACAAGGTAAGACTGGGCATGAGACCAGTCAACCCAGTAGAGTGGAATGAGTCTTTTGTAGCAGAAATCTGACTTCCTGCTTGTAGCAGTCTATTTTCATGCTGCTGTGAAGACACATCTGAGACTGGGTAATTTATAAAGAAAAGATGTTTAATTTACTCACAGTTCCAAATGGCTAGGGAGGCCTCAGGAAACTTATAATCATGGCGGAAGGTGAAATAGGCATGTCATACATGGCGGCAAGAGAAGCAAGAAGCAAGTAAAGAGGGGAGCCCTTTACAAAACCATAAGATCTCGTGAAAACTCACTCACTATCATAAGGACAGTATAGGGGAAACTATCCTGTGATCCAGTTATGTCCACCTGGTCCCACCCTTGACACCTGGGGATTATTACAACTCAAGGTGAGATTTGGGTGGGGACACAAAGCCAAACAATATCACTGCTCCAGAAGGGAAGATCTCAGGGATGCGATGATCACAACCCTGCCAATGTAATGGAGACTTTGCCCAGTTTGACTGGAAAAAAAACAAGTTAAAAAGAGATTGCCAAAAAAACAAAACAAAACAAAAACAAAAACAAAAAAACAACACAACCCCCCGAAAAAATGTCCAAAAACCCAAACCCACAGAAAATTAAAGATTTTAGCAGTTAAGTTTCCAGGTAAAGCTACCTGGTTTAGACTTCCAAGGTTATAACTTCAAACATTTTCCCCAGGTAATCTGCAATCCTATCAACACTCTCCCAATTTTACCAACCAATTGAAAGGATCTATTTGCCAACAACGAAATAATCTTCTCACATTATTACCACCATGTTGACACTGTTGAATTGTAAATAAAATGTCATGTCATGTTAAGCAGCACGGTACTGAAAAATTAGCTGCAGGTTGCGTAGCTGTGATTACCCTCAATGAAAGATCAAAGAGGGCAAGCCACTCCCAGGCCACCATGACCATTCTGAACTGGCCTCTTTCCCCTGGCTCTTCAGATAAAGGAAGAGGATTAGGAAACAGTTATTTGGTGAATTTGATCAATGCAGAAAACCAAACTAGATTAGACACCTTCTAAATGTCAGTTTCCCCCTACTGACAGTCTTATGTGTGTTTCTTCTCTTTATTTAGCTCATGAAAGTGGCTGTGGTCTACTTAGAAAACAGACTCTTTCACACTTGTCTCAACCCACAGCAAAGAAAGAACTGGCTTCTTTCTCAGTAGAAGCCCTGGGCTATAAAATCAGCCTCATATTAAGGTGGAATTCAAAAGAACATCTCCTGAATTTTTAGGGCTTGACCTTTGAGACACCATATAAAACTTCCGATACCAAAGTCAAAAGCCCTGTGTGTTAGTCGTGTATGGACTTCGCAATCTGTCTAAAATACATTCTGGTAGTATTAGAAGTGAATCTACAGAACTGCCATTGTCATTATAGGTTACAGCTCTGTATTTTACAGTATATAATAAAATGAAATGATAAAAGTGACATTAAACTTTGAATTTCAGTGTTTAAATCACACATTTGATTCATCATTTGGCAGCTAAATGTCTCTTAAGTACTGTGGAAAGTTTTACGATTTAATGTTTGCCTAAAGAATGGAAAGAAATGGGTAAAGCTGTGTCACTAAGTACAGTTGAATGTTGCTGCATAAAACCACTAGAAAGCAGATTGACGGTCTAGTTCCTTTTGGCCTCCAAGAAGAGAAAGACCAAACTCTGAGCCACTCTGTATACTTCTGGCCTCCTGATTCCTAGAGGATCATCAAAACCACACCATGCACAGAATAAGCATAGGGTTTACCTGCTTTCTTACCACTGCACTTAACTTGCCCTGACAACCCTTTGAAGCCCTTCATTACGCCTAAGAAATTGATATTTTGGTCTCCGGTGATTGTTTGTACTTAGCCTCCTGTCTTTGTTGGTTTTGCTCCAACCAAAGAGAATCCACTGAGATGTGGGAAATCTTAACTCTCAATGCTTAAAGGCTCAATGAACTAGCTCCGAGTGCTGTGAATAGGATGTGCCTGCAGGGTTTTCTGAAAACCTTGTTGACTGTGCACCTGTTTTTCAGATTTAGGAGCTTCAAAATAGGATGTTCGATTCTTGGGATGGGAGCTGTCCTAATTTGACAAACCTCTTATTGCTATTTTTGTTTGTTTGTTTGTTTGTTTTGAGACAGGGTCTTGCTCTGTCACCCAGGTTGGAGTGCAGTCATGTAATCTCGGCTCACTGCAGGCTCAACCTCCTGGACTCAGGCGATCCTCCCACCTTAGCCTCCTGAGTAGCTGGGACCACAGGCACATGCCTCATGCTCAGCTAATTTTGTTTATGTTTTGTAAACATGGGGGTCACATAATGTTGCCAAGGCTAGGTCTTGAATTCCTGGACTCAAGCTATTCACCCGCCTTGACCTCTCAAAGTCCTGGGATTACAGGCATGAGCCACTGTGTCTGGCTCACTATTTATTACTTTTTAAACTTTGTTTTACTGAACCTTCTGGCAATGGAAATCATTTTCCATAACCTGACCCCTCCCCCAAAGTCATTTCAAATGCCTGGAAGAAGGGAAACCAGCAATATCTGGTTTCCAAACTCACTTTGTTCGGGCTCTGACTACAATTAGATAATCGTATGTCAACTTGCACACTGATAGAGGAACAATGCAATTCATGGTGCAATCTGATGATGATTCTAGAGGATTTGTGAAGGTCCTATTACTCCCTAGAATGTCTGCCCATCTGTTGACTCCTACTGAAATAACCACGGTCCTCCATCATCCATGCTTCATCCCTTCATCCGGAGGTAGGAATCCCTGTGATCTGTAAAAGTTGTAACATAGGTAATTCCCCAAGGTGTTATTAATAATAACTAAAGGTACAGGAAGTATGTGTGATTGTTTTGTGTGTTGTGGGGAGTAGGGGTCCCTACAGGTAGAAATTCTGAAAAGGAGTGGAATGAAAGAGAATCAGTAAAGAGGAAAAGGAGAAGAAATAGAAAATCCAGAGATCCTGGGGACCCTCTTACCTGACGACTTTTGCCTTTGGTCCTCCTGTTGACAAAACTCTAGGGTTTTAAAGAATCTAAATTGCTTTTTGTCACCTTCTCAGTTAGAGAGGCTAATCCTAATATTAATGAACACTCTTGAGCAATGAAACTGTAAGGTTTTTTTCCTTTCATAACCAAGTCCATTGTATATGATCTACATTACAACTGCTATCCATGCAATGCATATGCGTTTTAGGATTAAGTAACTTTTTCTTTCCCATCTGTGCTCTAAAACTGTGCCATATGTCACCTAACAAGGTATTTTCCATTATTCTTTTATTCAGTTCACTGCATGTTATTCCTCTTGCCCCTTGAAAATGAGCCTGTCTGTAATCAAGAAATCACTTCCTCTCACAGCTCAGTGCACCTACTGTAGATGTGGCAAATACGTGTTTATGGGGCTGGTAATTGGATTAAAACACTGAAAAGAAACAGAAAGATGGACTGTATTGAAAAGAATGGAAAACACAAGCACGAAAATCAACAAAACCAAAATGGATTAAAAGCTCCAATGAATGAAATCGCTATTAATAGGAGTTATTTATCAGTAACAATGCCCTGGATTTTGCAGTGCTCAACATTCAATTGCAATGACATTTAAAAACCGAAGTGGAGGAGGAAAATAACTTCTGAACAGACTTTCTGTGAGAATGTTCTGAAAATGGATGATCAGTTTCCGTGTATCTTCTGGCTGCCTTTATGCTGTTCAAAAGTCTTCTTGCCCCTGGATATTGAAATACTATAGTAGGGAAAATGTCTTGTGTTAAATTATTTAAGAGGGCAAACTGATTATTCTCTTAAATTTGGGTGCTATTTTGATACTCGAAATTAGAGAAAAGACAAAGCAAGTGTGATCTCTTTTCACAGGGTCTTGCTGCATGCTGTGAGTGTAGCACTGGGGGCTTGCTGGGCCATGTTGTCAATCCAGGAGTGATGGAGTCCATATACAGCAGACTGCTTCCATTCTCAAAATAGACCCATAGAATTCAGTTTCTGAACAGTCTCCTGATAACTGTTATTCAAAAGACTTTTTACAAAGAAGCCGACATTTTGGGGGAAATACAAGAAAACACCTAGCAATAGAACAAGAGCAATCGTAATACAGAAATATGCAATCAAACAGTCATCCAGGAATGCTGATATCCAACCACAGGTAGGCTGTTATGTAAACGTGATCCAAAGAGACAATGGATCAGATTCAACGGTAAACTGAATCCAGAAGAAAAAAACAATGCAAAGAAAAACAACAGAAATGTTTATATTCCAGGAACGACAAAAAGCAGAAAATTAAAGCCAAGCAAATCAACCAACCTCAGTACTTGTCTAGCAGGTACTCTTCAAACGGAACACCTTATGTCTGTGCAAGAAGCAAGCTCTTACCTGATGGGCCGGATCACTCCTTTGTGTAGCTCTGTAGACCTAAATATGAAGAAAATAGAAGTCATGAAGCAAAGTCCTCTAATTTGTGAAACATGCTCTATGCTAACATGTAATTTTTAAAAAATTGTTCTTTAAGAAAAACGGTGAAGCAATGTGTAACAACTAGCTGAGATTAATTTTGTGTCATTTGCTCTTGTAAATTTCTCATTGTGGTCACTGACCTACAGTGAATGCAGAAGTGAAATTTACTTGTGGAAGACATGCTGTTCCCCATCAGAGTAAAATAATATTGCTGCATTAATTGATTTTTGATTTCTACTACATCTACACAAATAAGATTTTACTCGGGTTGGCCCATATTACCTTGAGGATTCTGATACCTGTTGGCTACCTTCTATTTTACCATATGAACTGAATGAGAGATAAAGAAGAAAATTCTAGCCCTTCTTCTGTCACAGAAATTCTGTCTACAGACTTAATGTCAGAGGATTATTATGGAAATCTCTTAATCTGTTTTACTTTGATGGTAAGATCTAGAACATTCACCAGTTGTTTGGGTCAGATGTTTACTGAAATCCATTTACTACATGGAACGTTTTTTTTATTTTTTAGCTAAGCAATACAAACAAACTTGGTTCCAAAATGGGTTTTGAATGAGTTACAATTCATTTTCATGGTTGTCAGTGGTGTAAGACTGATGAATTAGGAGCTGTGAGGAATATTCTATTATAAATGAAAAATCCAAACTTCATTCTAGAATCCTTGAATTCATGAACCTAGACCAGGGCTTGGCAAACTGTAGCCCATGGGCCAAATCTAGCCTGTTAGCGTATGACTTGTGAGCTAAGAACCGTTTTTACTTTTTTAAATGGTTAAAAAAAATCAAAAGACTTTGGGAGGCTGAGGCGGGTGGATCACGAGGTCAGGAGATCGAGACCATCCTGGCTAACACAGTGAAACCCCGTCTCTATTAAAAATACAAAAAAATTAGCCGGGTGTGGTGGTGGGCACCTGTAGTCCCAGCTACTAGGGAGGCTGAGGCAGGAGAATGGCGTGAACCCGGGAGGCGGAGCTTGTAGTGAGCCGAGATTGTGCCACTGCACTCCAGCCTGGGGGACAGAGCAAGACTCCATCTCAAAAAAAAAAAAAAAAAAAAAATTAAAAGAACAGCACGATTTCATGGCATGTGAAAATTATATGAAATTAAAATTTCATTGTGCACCAATGAAGGTTTTCTGGAGCACAGCCATATGCACTTATTTATATATAGTCTGTGGCTCCTTCCATGCTATGAGGGCAGCAGGTGAGTACTTGGAATGGAGAGGGTATGACCTGCACATCTTAAAATATTTACAACCTGGTCCTTTTAGAAAAGTGTACTAACCCCTGACCTGGACAGTCATTGATTTCATCTCGGTTGGAGGTTTGGGGCAGATAATGTGATGAGATCCTAACAACTGATGCTAATCGATAAGATTGGTGAATGCTAACTCTTCAGACCATTAAAATATAAAGAACTATATTTTGTCCTGGGGCCCGTAGGTCACTCACAGCAGACTACGAGGGGTATAAACATGAATAAATGGAGTCCTTAGCTGTCTGTGCTGGAAGACCTAGGCTGAATTCATTGCTGTACTTTAGATAATCATCAGTTCTACTCTTCACCTGATAATAAGATTTTATTCTTAATATTTGATAAGAATATCTAGATCATTAATTCAATACAGAATAAATAAAAACTCTTGAGAGAAGCAAATCAAAATATTTAAGTACATATCTAATTATTATTTACATGAGGAATTTACATGAAGCTAAAAAGGTCTACATATTTGTGTGACTTACACAAATGATACTTAAGCATTTATATGAAGTTGAAAAATTGACACAACCAAACTATATTTTTAACGAAAAGATATAAACACATAAACATACCTATTCATATATATGTAGTAAACAATTAACCTTGCTAAAAGAGAGCTCTGGCCTTTTCCCTCGGCCCTGGGAAATCATGGCTAAGTCCTTGGAGTGTCCTTTTTGATATGAGTGTCACTGTTTACCCGGGTCCCTTGGGCTGCACCAGATAGGCTATGCTAACACTGTGATTTATGTTAGGGGCCTTGGGCCATGCACTATCCAATTGATTTTTTGTGAAGCTGGAGACAAAGGTCAGCCTTGCATATGGTCAACCGTGTTTATGTAACTGAGCTCCAATAAGAACTCTGGACAACAAGCTTGGTGGGCTTCTGTGGTTGGCCCACAGCATACAAACGGTCATACATCATGTTTCTAGGAGAAGAAAGCACTGTCTGCAAAACTCCAGTGGGAGAGGATTACTAGAAGCCTGGCACTTAGAACAGTCCTGGATCTTGCCCCATGTGCCCCTCCCCTTGGCTCATTTTAATCTGCATCCTTTCACTTTGATAAACCAAAACTGTTGAGTATGAGGCCTTTTGTGAGTTTTGTCATCTTTCTAGAAAACTGTCAAACCTGAAGGTAGTCTTGGGGATCCCTAAACTTGCAACTGATGTCAGAAGTGGGGGTGGTCTTGGAGACCCCCAAACTCTGCAGTATATATACATTTTTTGATTTGTTCACACACACACATACATACGAATCATGATACCGGGTTTTTGCGTATGTTTTCGGGGGGTTGGATAGCATGTGGATTCTAGAATGCTAATGATTTGTGATCTGGTAGTGGTTAAATCAGTATTAATGTATCATTATTCTTTAACCGTAAATATACATTTTATATGCTCTTCTGTATGTATAATATGTCAGTATTTTAATAAAGAGGGAAAAACTCTGCCTGGAACAAGATATTCACACACATTCACACAACGTTCAGTGCAGTAACTAAAGCATCCAACTATACCAGAGATTACCATTCGAAGATGAAGGAGAAAATAATGTAACATTCTTGTATTTATCCTGTATTTTTCAATGGACAGTAATGTGTATCACCATGTACCGTGTATCTGCTGAATACATTTAAAAGAGTAATATAAGTAACAGTTTTATTTTGAAATGTCAATATTGTGCTGATAATTGTGGAAACTAAATGATGGATGTATGAGGGTTCATTATCCTGGTGTGCTTTTGGGTATGTTCAAATTTTTTCATGATAAAAAACTTTTTAAAAGTAACACATAGGGCCAGGCATGGTGGCTCACACCTGTAATCCCAGCACTTTGGGAAGCTGAGATGGGCGGATCACTTGAGGCCAGGAGTTTGAGATCAGTCTGACCATCATGGTGAAACCCCATCTCTTCTAAGAATACAAAAATTAGCTGGGCATGGTGGCAGGTGCCTATAGTCCCAGCTACTCGGGAGGCTGAGGCAGGAGAATGGCTTGAACCCGGGAGGCGGATGTTGCAGTGAGCCTAGATCACATCACTTCACTCCAGCCTGGGAGACAGATCGAGACTTTGTCACAAAAACAAAAACAAAAAACAAAACATAAAAAAATTTACCATTTTGTCCTTAGTCTCATTACTCAGGGGCTACTGCCTATTTTTTGTGAAGAGAGCAGTCAGTAAGATGTATTCAAGTTGGAGATATATCATCCTGCACCATCTCCCACCATTCTCAATAAATCATAGCCATCAGTTTATAAATAAACAAATATTATTTTAGCTGTTTACGACAACATGCTAAAGTGGGGGTGGAGATAAACAAAACTCTCCTGAAATCCCTTTATTTTAGCTTAGTTGTTCCAGGACCATAATCACAATTCCCCTGGTCATGTGAGGGGATATTGGTTTTGATTTATTTGCTCTTTGCTAGGTACTTAGAAATTCTGTTCTACTGCTTATATATGTATTCTGGAATGGAGTAATTGATTCATCTTATTTTGACCTAATTGTAGCAGCATAAACGCCGTCTGTGCAGGTTAAATGGCTTCAAATGCTCAGATCCCTAGTAGATCCCAAAAGGATCCTAACAGAGACCTGTACCTTCCTCCGTCAACAGGAACTGGGATCTCTCCCCGTATTTAATCACCTATCCAAGGTCTGGGAATACTGTGTGCTTAGGTAAACAGTTTTTAATGGATTGATCACAAGCAAAATTCAACACTATCGACAGTCAGTCTCCTTCACTTACAGAGATGTATTTGGTGCAGTTTCTGGCCTTTTGGCTGCCACTGCATATCTACATTGTGGGGACCTTGGATTATGCACTAACACATCGACTTCAGTGGGGCTGGAATCAAAGATCAACCCTGCAGATGGTCAACCACGTTTATGTAACCAAGACTCCTATGTGTACTATGTGCAGTGCTGTTCCATGGAAATACCACCATCATCTTTCAGGCAGGAAAGACCAGCTGCAAAATAGCATAATTCTTTAGAGCCAGATCATTGAACTTTAGCAGTCACCCGTGCTCACTGTCTGACAAATCTGATTACAGCCTGAAATATAGATGCTGTAATATGGTCACAGTAAGGCAAAAACAATTTTAAATGTTCGTTTTACTTCTTAAAATATCAGACATAATTTCTTGACCTTAAAACAATCAAACAAACCTAAAACACAATTTGGAAACAATTTTTGCTAGATGTTGGGATCCATAAGTACCTCCTATAAAGTAATTTTACAGGCAATAAAGAGAAAAAGATTATAAAGATGGCTAGATAGCTAACTGAGTAGAGTAGTCAGAATATGCCAAAGAAGCAGAGTTTTGCCACAGGCTTGCACCAGTAGTCTGCTCAGACAGAGTCATACATATACACTAAAGATGGTAACTTACTAGGTCATGTTATAAAGTGATTGTCTTTTAAAAGTCACCCAGATTGACTGTCACAAGTCAATTCCTGGCAATTGCATTACCTGCCTTCATCTGATTCCATTGTTCATATGGCCCTAAATAATCAGGCTAGTCTCATTGATTAGTGGCTTGTTCTGGCCAACTGAACAACTCAATCAAATTGACCCTGTGGCAACTTGTTTCATTGCTTAGCAGATAACAGCTAGGATTCCCCCAAAGCCTGAGTCAGCCATCTTTGAGCACGTAAAAGCAATAACATGAGGCTGCTTCCAAGCAAAGAGCACAGTTGTAGAGAACAAACCACTGGGTGGCACTACCGCATGTTGTTTCAAGGAGAGCTTGGCTACACTAATGGAGGATCTCAAATCTTAACGTGTGTTGACAATCATTCAGTGGAATTTGCAGGTATTCTGATTTCTGGGTTCCACGCCAGAGATACTGGTTCAATATTCTGTGTTGGGGCCCCAGGGATGTGCATTTTTCAATAAATGCCCAAATAATTTTGATTGTGATAGTCTCAGAGAATCTTAGAGAAATACAAAGCTTTAGTTGCCCTGTAGTCCAAACCTCAACAGTCAGAACTGCTTTTACGTTTCCAAAAGAGTCTGTTGGTTTTTACTATCACCATTCAATTCACGGGCTTATGGCTGGACCTTTTACCAGCCATAAATTCTATGACCCAGTAGAAAAGGTTGCAGCCAAAGGCTCTGTCCACAAGCCGTAAGACCCACTCAGCCAATGTATAAGTGGTACTTACTTGGTTTCTATGTAAATGATGTGAACCTCCAAAGTATTTTATTAACATCCTGTAACTATATAGTCTAATGTCCCCAGAGAGTAATCTTGGCTGATTTCTCTCTGCAGACTATACATTGCTATAGCCCTCATTATTTTACAGCTGTCAAGTAAAACCATGAGCAGCTGGGCTGAACTGGTCTGCTTTTTTGGACCATATTAAAAGACTTCATATTGTTAATAAATGGAGGCAATTAAAGGTTAAGTATTTAGTTCATCTAGCCCTTAGAATAATGAATGATTGTAAAGACAGGTTTAATTTAATTCCCCAAATTTAAATTTGGCATTTCTAGTTATTAAGAGTCTAAGAGTACTTTCTGTTTCTGGTTCCATACTTAGGCATCTTGGAAGCTGCCACTGCATCCTAACAACAAGTAAAACAACGCAGGACAACAGCTCTTCTTAGATCTGTAAAAGAAGTTAAGTTCACAGGACAAATCTCTGCCCTCCTAATTGGAAACACATCATAGGCAGACACACAAAAAAATCAGAACATACAGGAGCAGAAACTTCCATGGGAACCAGTGCTGGGGTAGGAAAACTGGAACTGTAACTGGCAACGCTCTGGAGGCTTGGTGTGAACAAGCCTGAGAACCAAAAGCTCTAGGGGAACCTCATCACACTTTTGTGAATTTTACCTGCAGGAGCTTGACCAGGTCCTCACAGTGCATATAAGAGAAAAATCTCTTAGTGCTTCTGGCATGCAGAGGGGCCAAGGAACCATTTTTGAAATACACCAGATCACTCTGTTCTTTTAAACAAAGTCCACCCTTAGGAAAAGCTAGTTAACCACGATCTAACATGCTGGAGTTTTATCAGAGCCTCACTGACCAAGGAAAAGGGAAAGAGTTCAACTCTACCCAGCTGTGTGGCCTTCCCCATGGGACTGGGAAATACCCAGTTCCAGCCCACTCTGGCATTCCAGTGGGAGAAGGGAAAAACTCAACTCTAGCCCACTCCAGTCATCCTGTCTCACCTAAGGAAGGAGAAATAAAATGAGAAACACTTGGAAAGTTCACAGTCCAGAGGCACAAACTCACTGAAAGACTGAGACCTAATTATAAGGCCACAGAATGCTTCTGCTTCCCCTACACCTTACCACTACATTATTAAAGGCCTACCAATAGCAGTTCCTCTTCCCAGTACATCATCTCTAGCTACCAAGAAAAGATTACAAGTCATACTAAAAGGCAAAATCACAGTTTGAAGAGATACAGTAAGCATTAGAACCAAACATGCTGGAAAGTTGGAATTATCAGAGAGAGAATTTAAAACAACTGATTAATATGCTAAGGAATCTATGTAAGAAAGTAGATAGCATGCCAGGACAGATGGAAAATGTAAGAAAAGAGATGGAAATCCTAAGAAGGAAACTGAAAGACATGCCACAGATCAAAAACACAGTAACAGAAATGGAAGAAAGCTTTTAATGGGCTTATTGGTGGACATGACATGGCTGAGGAAACAGTCTCTGAGTTTGAGGATATCTTAATAAAAACCTCCAAAACTGAAAAGCAAAGAGAATGAAGACTAATAAAAACAGAATATTTAAGAACTCTAGGAAAACTAAAAATAAAAGACATAAAATGTGTAACGAGAATATAAGAAAGGGAAGAAAGAGAAAAAGAAATACTTGAAGCAATAGCTGAAAAATTCCCTAAATTAATGTCAGACACCAAACCAGGAAGCTCGGAGAACACTAAACAACAAAAATGCCAGGAGAACTACACCTAGGCCTTTCATTTTCAAACAAAATAAAATCAAAGATAAAGAAGAAAATTCTGAAAGTCAAAGGTGGTGGGGGGGATACCCCAGCTTATCTATGGAAGGAAAAAGACTCACCTCTGACTTCTCAGAAACCGTGCAAGCAAAAAAAGAGGAGAGTGAAATAGTTAAGGTGTTGAGAGAAAGAAACTAGCAACCTAGACTCCTATACCCTATGAAGTTATTTTTCAGTAGTGAGGGAGAAATAAGGACTTTCTCAGGAAAGTAAAAATTAAGGGATTGTGTTGCTAGTAGATCTCTCTTGCAAGGGATGTTAAAAGAACTACTTTAGAAAGAAAGAAAATAACGTAAGTCAGAACTCGGATCTACATAAATAAAGGGAGCACATCAGAAAAGAATAAGATAAAATAAAAACATTTATACTTATTTTTTTATCTAACAGGTAACAGTATGTTCAAAATCACAGCAACAATGATTTCAGCTATGTATGCTTGTATGTGTGTTTGTGTGTATGTATGTACCTCTGTGTGTGTATGCTTCTATATACATATAAGTGAAATAAATGACAGCAATGGTACAAGGAATGGGAGAAAGGAATTAGGATTATTTTGTTATTATAAGGTAATCTCACTGCCTTTGAAGTGGCATAGTGTTATTTGAAAGTGGGCTTGAATTAGTTGTTCTTTTTGAAATTAATGACTCTAAGGCAACCACTAAGAAAGTAAGAAAAAAAGTATAATATTCTAAGAAAGGAGAGAAAATAGAGTCATATCAAATCCTCAATTAAACCCACAAAATGCATAAAAGAAGTAGAAGAAAAAGTAGGAACAAAGAACAACAGCAACAAATAGGAAACAGTAACAAATATGGTAGACAGCAATCCAATTATATTGATAATGATTTTGAATGCCAGTGATCTAAATGCAGCGATGAAAACACAGACTGTTATAGTGGATCAAAAAACAAGACTCAATTTCATGTTTTCTACAAGAATCTCACTTTAAACATAAAGATATATACAGATTAAAAGTAAGTGGATAAAGAACAATATACCATGCTAACACTAATCAAAAGAAAGCAGGAGTTGCTATATTAATTTCAAAAAGAACAGACTTCAAAGGAAAATTATCAAGGATAATGAAGGACATTAACTAATAGAAAAGTGATCAATTATCTAAGAAGACAATTGTTCTTAATGTGTAGGTGCCTAAAATCAGGGCATGAAAATACACCAGGCAAAACCAATAGCACTGCTAGGAGAAATACATTAATCCATGATTATAGTTAAAGACTTTAATACCCCTCTATCAACAATTCACAGATCCAGCAGGCATACAATCAGTAAGGACAAGCTGAATTCAACAATACTGTCAATCAACTGGATATAATGGACATTATATTAGATCAAAGACCTAAATGCAAAATGCAAAATTATGAATCTCCTAGAAGATAATACAGAAGAAAATCTAGATGACTATAAATTTCTTGATCCAAGAGCAGCAGAACACACATTCTTCTCAAGCTGACGTGGAAGACTCATGAAGACACACAATATTCTGAGTGATAAAACACTGCTTAGCAATTATCCAAAGACAGAAATCACATAATGTCTACTGTCAGGCCACAGTGGAGTTAAATTAGTAATCAATGATAAAAGAGAGCTGGAAAATCACGAGCTATGTGGAGATTAAACAATAGACTTCTGTAAAACACATAGGTCCAAGAGAAATTTAAAAAATATTTTGAGCCAAATGAAAATGGAAACACAGCTTATCAAAATGTGTGGGATGCAGTGAAATCAACTCTTTGATGAGGGGAATTTATAGTATTGAATGCATATGTTAGAGAAGAAGATAGATCTAAAATCAATTATCTCAGCTTCTACTGTAGGAAACTAAGAAAACAAGAGGAAATTAAATCCAAAGTAACTAGAATAAAAGAAATAATAAAAATTAGAGCAGAAGTCAATGAAATTGAAAACAGAAACTCAATAAAGAAAATCAGCAAAACCAAAAGCTGGTTCTCTGAAGAGATAATAAAATTGGTAAGGCCCTAGTAAACCCAACCAAGGAAAAAAAGAGAGAAAATACAAATTACTGTATCAGAAATGAAAAAGGGTTTATTACTGCAGATCTCACTAAGATCACGAACAAGGCAAGGATATTCCCTGTCACCACTGCTTTTCAACATTGTACTGGAAATATCAGCTAGTGCAATAAGAAAAGAAAATATATTCAGATTGAGAAAGGAGAAACAAAGACAACTTTGTTTGGACATTACATAGTAGTCTATGTACAAAATCTGAAAAATTAACAAAAACAGAACCCCAAACTCCTGAAACTAGTTAGTGATTATTATGGCAAGGTTATATAAAGTGAATAGAGAGAAGTCAATCATTTTCCTATATACTGGCAATGAATAAGTGGAATTTTAAATTAGAAACACAATACCATTTACATTAGGGCCCTCAAAAAAACATGCTTAGGAATAAATCGAACAAAATACATACAAGATCTATATGAGGAAAACTACAAAACTCTGTTGAAAGAAATCAAATAATAATTAAATACATGAAGAGATATTCCATATTCATAGATAGGAAGACTCAATATTGGCAAGTCAGTTATTCCCAACTTGATTTATAGGTTCTGGGCAAACGCAATGAAAATCTCAGCAAGTTATTTTGTAGATATTGACAAACTGATTCTGAAGTTTATACACGTAGTAAAAAGGCCCAGAATTGCCAACACATTACTGAAGAACGAGAATGAAGTTTGTAGACTGACACTACAAAGTTCAAGACTTACTATAAAGCTACAATAAAGAAGACTATGGTATTGGTAAAATAATAAACAAAGAGACCAATAGACCAGAAGACAGAGTTCATAAATAGACCTACATAAACATAGCCAACTGATTTTTGACAATGGAGCAAAGGCAATGCGGTGGAGAAGACATAATCTTTTAAACAAATTGTGCTGGACCAACTAGACATCCATATGCAATTTAAAAAAAAAAAAGAGGAATCTAGATACAGACATTATACCTGTCACAGAAAAAAACTCAAAATGGATCAAAGACCTAAATGCAAAATGCAAAATTATGAATCTCCTAGAAGATAATACAGAAGAAAATCTAGATGACTATAAAACTCCTAGAAGATAACAAAGGAGAAAATCTAGATAACCGTGGATTTGACAATGACTTTTTGAGTATGACACAAATGGCAGGAACCATGAAATAATACTAGATGAACTGGGCTTCTTTGAAATTAAATATTTCTGCTCTGTAAATGACACTGTCAAGAGAATAAAAAGGCAAGTCACAGAACGGCAATAAATATTTGTGAAAGACACATCTGATAAGCGATTACTATATAAAATATATAAAGAACTCTTAAAACTAAACAGTAAGAAAACAATCCAATTAAAAAGCAGACCAAATGCCTGAACAGACACCTCACTTAAGAAAACATACAGGCTGGGAGCGGTGGCTCATGCCTGTAATCCCAGTACTGCGGGAGGCCGAGGTGGGTGGATTACTTGAGGTCAGGAGTTCAAGACCAGCCTGGCCAACATGGGGAAAGCCTGTCTCTATTAAAAATATAAAAATTAGCTGAGTGTGGCAGCGCATGCCTGTAATCCCAGCTACTCAGGAGGCTGAGGTAGGAGAATCACTGGAACCCAGGAGGCAGAGGTTGCAGTGAGCTGAGATTGCATCATTGCACTCCAGCCTGGGCAACAGAGCAAGACTCTGTCTCAATTAAAAAAAAAAAAAAGACATACAGATGGCAAATAAGCATTTGAAAAGATTCACCACATCATAAGTCATCAGAAAAATGTAAATTAAACCAACAAGGAGATACGACTGTACACCTATTAGAATGGCCAAAATCCGGAATACCGACCACACCAAATGCTGGTGAGGATGTGAATAACAGGAACTCTCATTCACTGCCGGTGGGAAAGCGGCATAATATAGCTTTTTTGGGAAAATATTTTGACGGTTTCCTGCAAAACTACACACATTTTTTTCTGTGTGATCCAGCTATCATAGTCCTTGGAATTTACTCAAAGGAACTGAAAACTTGTCTACACAGAAACTTGCACACAAATGTTTATAGTAGCTTTATTCACAATTGTCAAAAGCAACAAGATGTCCTTCAGTAGGTGAATGGATAAACTGTGAGACATCCAGACAATTATTTAGAACTATTTAGTACTGAAATGAGCTATCAAGCCATGGAAGGAGATGGAGAAAACCTAAGTGCATAATTCTTTTTTTTGTTTGTTTTTTTGAGACAAATAATTCTTTTCTTTTCTTTCGAGACAGGATCTCACTGTATCACCCAGGCTGGAGTGCAGTGGTGCAATCACAGCTCATTGCCGCCTCAATCTCCCAGGCTCAGGTAATCCTCCCACCTTACTCCCCCAAGTGCCTGGGCCCACAGGTACATGCCACCGTGCCTGGCTAATGTTTCTATTTTTTGTCGAGATGGGATTTTGCCATGTTGCCTAGGCTGGTCTCAAATTCTGAGCTCAAGTGATCCACCTGCCTCAGCCTCCAACAGTGTTGGGGTTACAGGCATGAGCCATTGCACTGGTGTAAGTGTATAATTCTAAGTGAAAGGAGCCAATTTGAAAAGGCTATAGACTGCATGATTTCAACTATGACATTCTGCAAAAGGCAAAACTATGGAGACAGTAAAAAGATTAGTGTGGTTGTCAAGGGTTAGAGGGGAGGGACAGATGAATAGGCAGATCACAGATTTTTAGGGCAGTGAAACCACTCATATTATAATGATGAATACATGTCATTATACATGTGTCCACATCCATAGAATGTACAATACCAAGAGTGAGTCCTTATGTAAACTACGAACTCTGGGTGATAATGATGTGTCAATCTAGGTTCACTGAGCGTAATTAATGTCCCACTTGGGTTGGGGATGCTGATAATGTGGGAGGCTATGCAAATGTGGGGGGCAGGAATATATGAGAACTGTTTGTACCTTTGTGTCAATTTCGTTGTGAATCTAAAACCGGTCTAAAAATAAAATCTCAAAAAAGTCTAATTGTTAAGTATGAATAACTTTATTTTCATTTTGTCAATTTTTTAACAGAACTTGATCAACTGTTAAGTGTTAACGTTTTGTTTGATGTTTGCACCTGGACTGGACCATCCATAAAGGTGTTATGACTCTTGTTGGAAACTCAGATTGGGGCTGAAAGTCAGTTTAATTTAATTCAACAAATATATGTTGGACATATGCTATGTTTAAAGCATGTAAGAGGCCAGGCGCAATGGCTCACACCTGTAATGTTGGCACTTGGGGAGGCCAAGGTGGTTGGTGGGTCACCTGAGGTCAGGAGTTTGAGACCAGCCAGACCAACATGGCGAAACCCTGTCTCTACTAAAAATACAAAAATTAGCCAGGCATGGTGGTGCTTGCCTGTAATCCCAGCTACTTGGGAGGCTGAGGCAGAAGAATCACTTGAATCTGTGAGGCAGACATTGCAGTGAGCTGAGACTGTGCCATTGCACTCCAGCCTGAGTGACAAGAGCAAAACTAAGTCTCAAAATAAATAAATAAATAAATATTAAAAAATAAAAATAAAAAACAGGCATATAAGAGACTCAGTCCCTTCCTACAAGAAGCATGCAATCAAACACAAGAAGAATAATGCTATGAAAAGTATGTAAGCTCTTTAAGAAATTAAAATTCTCCAGGATTCAGAGGGATAGGGAATAATATCTTGTGAATATAAACGAAGATATCGTGAAGAGGGAGCATAAGCAGTGTCAGTAAAGCACAGGATGTTTTGTGAAAATGACTAATCCACCTGGGGTGGTCTGTAGATTGCATTTAGGGAGTGATAGCAGATGACAGACCTGTAGGCTTTTATCCCCTTATGCATTTGGGTCCTGGCTCCCAGGAAGTCATGGCAAATTACATATTAGAATCCGAATCTGCACATCTTCTTTAGAAAGAATGCACTATGAATAGTTTGGGAATAAAATGATGCCAGTTAGCGTTTGACAATGCAGTCAGGTGGGAACCAAGCTGATGATCTGCTCTCCAGTTCTGTAGTGTCACCTGGTCTCTCTCTGTCTCAATTCTTCCACCTGTGCAGTATAATTCTAGGATTCTTTCTTATCTCAAAAAACATCAGCGTAATAAAACGTTTTATTTGACTAGGACTTTACTCTTCATAAAATATCAACCCATATATTCTCCCTTTGATTTATACAACCAATCTTTCAGATGTTTTGGCTGACATTTTAATCTCTGTTTTGTAGGCACAGAAATGGAAGTTCAGAGAAGAACAGTCAATTAGCTAGGGCCACATTGCTTTCAACCTGAGAATCTCACCTGCCACCAAACCACTACTGAGCTGCCTCTCTCCACAGCAAGGTGTGAATGAGGGTGGGTATAAAAATATTTTGTGATAAAGTTAAAACCCCCTTAAGGACAAACCAACTGATATTCACAGTCGTGTAACTAGATTTTTTTTTTTTATATGTAACTTTTTGTTTGTTTGTTTTTGTGTCAGGGTCTTACTCTGTTGCCCAGGCTGGAGTGTAGTGGCATGATCTCAGCTCATCGCAACCTCTGTCTCTTGGGTTCAAGCGATTTTCCTGCCTCAGCCTCCTGAGTAGGTGGGATTACAGGTACACACCACCATGCCTGACTAATTTTTGTATTTTTGTAGAGACAAGGTTTCAACATGTTGGCTAGGCTGGTCTCGAACTCCTGACCTCAAATGATTCCCCCATCTTGGCCACCCAAAGTGCTGGGATTACAGGCATGAGCCACTGCACTTGGCCTACATGTAACTTTTAAGAACAAAATAAATCAAAAGCAAAGAATAACAAAACAACAAATAAAACCTAGTATCAGAGAGAGTGAAAACAGAGATAGTTGGGTCAATAAGATATTAAGTGTCTTTGACATGATGCAATGTGAGATAGGTATGCTATATTTAGCCCAAAGTGCTTACCATGAATCCATCAGAAATTCGTGTCATGGAAATGTACCTTTCATGGAAACATGCAAGACAGAGGAATAAGCTAACAGGGTCCATGAAGCAGCAGTCAGTCAAATCCATAAGGTGGGGTATCTGGCAGAACAACTTGCTTGGCCTGCTTTACAGATCAACGTCCTAAATTATAGGATGGGGTCGGGAATGCAGAGCCGTGGGAGGGAAGATTGAAAGGGGACCTGAGGAGAATTTGGGGTGATAACTTGTGATGATTTCACAGATGATTACACATGATAAAAAGTACTAAACTGTACACTGTAAATATGTACAGTTTATTGCATGTCAATTATATTGCCATAAAACTGTTAAAAATGTCAATGGTGAAAGCAATTCGTAGAACTACAGGGATGCTCATTGTAAATTTCTGGATATCTACGTCTCTCCCTCTAGGCTGGTGTTTTGCCTGATTTATCCATTTCATACTGTTTAATGGTAGAGAAGACTACAGGGCTGGTACGGGTGCTTGTTGGAATCTGTGCCTCTTTGGGGCACATAATTTGAGCAGTCAATTTAGTCAAAGGAATTTTGCTAGTGATGAGGATGTGCAAAGAATCATGGGGTTTGTTTTCATGGTAAAAAGCTACAATGCACTGCCATTCTGAAAAGCTCAGGATAATACTGGCTGGAAAATGGCATGGACTATGCCCCTGGTGAGTGGAAAGGCTCGGTTTATTTCTATCTGACCTTCTTCTGATTCCAAATTGCGCTTTTATTCCCTGTGTTCCAGCAGATTGGGGACTGGTATTTGTGTGAGCAGAGAGGCACCTTTGCAAAATCTCATTTGCATAAGCCCACACATGGGAGAACGTTTCCAAGATCCAAAAGTGGGAATAATATTGCTCCTGCAGATAAAAATAAAGGAGCTCCTTGCAATTTGGGAGACCAATTCAGCAACTCCAGTTTACATACTCTTTAAGTTATAGGAAATATTTCAACACCGATTTATAGTCATGATCAGCCTGGCAGCTATTCCTGTGGCCTTTTGTGCTTAAAAACATCTCCATTTCCATGTGTTGACACCTGAGAGCACTCTCGCACAGTCACATACATGCTTTCTTTTATTTGGAAAGAGCTAAATGCAGGAATGCATTTTGAATAGATTATTTTTTCCAAAACAAACGCGTGGTCAATTTTCACAGCATCGACTGACATGGGCAGTCACTAAAATAGAAAGTTGACCCCAAACATTTTTCCAGTTTCTATTGCATAATTAAAACAAAAAGTCAGCTGTTTGAGTAGTAATAACTATAGCTTCCATAGACACAACGCCAGGAGACCAATTCATTTATTCAAAGAGCATGGTGCCTTTCAGCCCTGACATCTTAAAACATTTTCAAATGAACAGGGACCTTTTGGATTGCCCGGGATGCATATTCATTTTTTCTTCTATTATTCACATCTCCATCATGATTCCCAACTGACTTATTTTGGAGGGCCTTTGACTTGTAAATGTATGCTGTGGTATGTACATGAACGTACGTGTATGTGTGTGTGAATGTGCATGCAAAACCAAGCCAAACCCTGAAAATAGGCTAAACGTTAAACCAGCTTCTTTCTTACAGGCACACAACCATCCTCCTTAGATAAGAATCTTGCTGGTTTCTGAGATAGGTGATCGCAGGGCCTTCTCTCCTTCCTTGTTTGCTACTTCCCCTACCAATTTGAGACTCATCTTTGATTCTTCAACTAAGCATAAGGGCAGAAATGGTGTGAAGTGCTTGAGATCATTAATAGGCTGGAGCTGGAGCAGCATGTGGTCACCTGATGCTATGCTGGGCACTGACTCACAACCTGCCCCCACGGACTTACTTCCTCTTGAGAGACACAGAGCCAACACAGCCCCGCGACCTGAACTGAGCTGACTAGTGGAATCTGACAAACGCTGCACATTCGGTAGCTGTTTCTTGACTGGGACTTTTCATCTGGAACAGGGAGAGGTTAAAGTTGTTGGGGCAATGAATGGAGAGAATGAAATTTGCACTCTCAGGTTGAGTAGGTTTGGAAACCCAGTAAATGAGTATGAAAGAAAGAAAAGCTAAGACACCTGGAAACCCAGCCAGGGCTGCAACAGAGCCAATAGAAGGATTTTTCTCTGCTTTGCAGGCAGTGAGAATGATGAAGCCTGCTGAGAAAGTCTGTGACTCTTCATATTCACCGGGCCCTGGCACGGCAGGTGAAACCCTATTATAAGCTTCAGGGACCTTGGCTTCATTCCTGGACGTTCCACTTCTGATGATTGTATGGGATAGGCTTGCATAGTAGTTTTTGTGGAACATTTTCTTAGAACATTATGCCCTTCTTCTACCAAATGAGTTCTTTGTGGACCTTAACATTTAAGAATACCCAGAATTTGGTGTTTCTAATTCCATCTCCTGGAGCATTCCTACATCCTAGCGTTTATTAATAAGTGACTTGTAAAATTATAGCATCACCCTTCTTTTAAAACTAATTTATGATGCATGGAAATCAGGACTCAATAAACAGAATATTTTCCTTATTATATTAGGACTCTGTTAACTTTATTTTCAACTACAAAATGAGTGCTCACGAAATAGCAACATTTTAATACCTGCTGGTAGGTTTCTATGTCCAGGGTGGACAACGAGTCTCTGAGGCAGCCTACCCTGCACGATCGTGAGAAGAGATAATTGAATAGGTAATTCAAGATGTTTAGATTGCAAGAAAAAAATAAATAAATTCTGGCTTATAAATACATTTACATATATTAATAATATTCTTTATGCATATCATGGATTTGTAATGCAGAACTATTGGAAACTCAATTTGCAGACAATTTTGCTACTTCCACAAATTTGCGGTCATAAGCACTGTATTGGATTTTGATTTCTATGGTCTTCTCCACCTGTGGGCATATTCTTTGACTCTAGGAACACAATTTGACCTTTTCAGCTCCTTTATTCAGTTTGACATTAATTTTTCTTCTTTATTCTCAACTGGTTTTCATTGTACTTACTGAACAGTGAAGGGGCTCTGGGGTCCAAATAGACCTGTAAAGTGCCCATGAATTTTAAACCAAAGAAGGCAACACTACATGATTAAAAGCTTTACATTCTCAAAGAGCAACATGATTAATCCAGTAGCACGGTGTTGAGTGGCTTCACACTGCCTTCATTTGTTGGTATTGTTATTTTTCTTGGTTATATTTGATTCGTTGCAATGATAATTTTCGTTCGAACAGTAAATGTGAATCTCTCTCTGCGATTGCAAAAATGTCTTAACTATTTCAGTAATCTTTTAAACTTCCCATTTCTGTCTTTGTGAGGAAAAGGAATGGAAGTGGAAGATCTGCCCACAAAGATAGATTGCCCTAAACCACACGCCGGGGCTACTAATGTAAAGGCAAACACAAAAATTCTCTTATTTTTTTTTGTATGTTTAGCAGAACTGAAGGAAGATGGTTCAAATGGTTTTCTATCCAGCTTGATTTCGATCTAGCCATTTTTAAAGATCTCTAGGATCCCACCCTCTTCCTTGATAGCCCACCCTAGTCGTTGAAATTAAAAAGTATATGCGTAATTTCTACCCAAACTCTACTTTCACATTTTCTTTTTTGTTTGTTTCTTTGCAAGTATACAGGAAATTCACGTGGTGTCTTCTTTGTGATAGTGCTTCAAATATCCAAGGGTGGTTAGGAGGGCATTTTTCTAGCTTCACTTTTCCAGGTGAAAACACCTCTATCATCATTAATCTTTCCACACAGAGGTTTCTAAATATATCACTTTGTGTTTATATTTCTATATTCATTTTTTAAAACTGGAGCCCTGAACTGGTTGCGGTAAAGGAATGATACAAAGAATATTTGGACTGAGTAGTGGTTTTGCTTCTTGCATCATCCCACATTATTCTGAAGAGATAAATATTGTTGTAACCATTATTATATTGATGTGCCTACTATTTTTAGTTGCTGAAAAAATCTAGCTTCAGCTTCTGATGTGCCAGAACCACCAAAACTGTGTTTTTGTGTTTTTGCCTACCTATCTTTCACCCAGGTTTTGAAGAGGCTTATAGTTTTTTGACTCTGAGGATGTTAACATGCATCTATCCTCCATGGTTTATATTCTTAAACTAATTTGTTTTGGGAGTTCAAAGTTCTTGAAGATAAGCTCTAGCAGGCTAAATAAATCTGTTTTCAAAGTCAATTTCTCTTTCAAAATGTCACTTACAACAAAATGGATTTCTTTTGTTGCAATAGGTTAACTGCCGGTAGTAAACTGACAATGACACACTGAAGAATCTATTTGGGCTTTAATTACATAACATGTGGCTACTGTTGAGTCAGAAATGTAATAATATTTCTGTTGCATGCTGTGATTCATCTTGCAGGGAATGGGTGGATATTCAGGGCCAGGGATATGAAAGCCTGATACCAGTGATAAATAACTATAAACAAAAAATCAGCCTTAACACGTTTTTCAATGGGTCAGCCAACGGAAGCATTTCTTATCATCTTACCCTGTATTTTCCAGCATCCACAAACAGTTTTACTCTCTTTTCTGAGCATTATATGAGAAATAGTGAACTTTCAGTATTTCTCCCTGTTTTCACCTTAGTTTAGCTACTGACATAAACATTCTTTGAACCTGTTTTCAAATGGATTGAATAGCTTTTATAGCCAAAATCAATGCCATAGTAGTTTGAGAATGGTCAAAATTTAACCAGTTAAGAGTTCTTGAAACTCGGTCTCTATCAGTGTATGAATACCCTGGATTTTTCTTGTGCTTTTATTCTTTGGGGGAAACTAGGGAGGAACTGCAACTTACGAGGCGATTCCCCTTGAACGATCCTAAATATTAACTTGTAGTGGCTTGCTTCTGAACAACCACAGAGAAATAACCAGAGATTAATAAATGTTGCTCAATTTCATGGTTGTTCTTGGGCAAGTTCCTCCTCATAATATTTTGAGTGTACACAGCAGCTGCTGCACGCTTAAAATGAAAGGTTTTTCACGTTCACCTCTTAGCCCCTGTAATATTTCAGCTAAGCCTGCCTGAGGACTTCCTCTCTTCCTTTGATGGAAATAATAAACTATGATGAGTTTGCAATAACAGCTCTCCATTCCACCACCATCTTATTTCTTAGAAGTGGAACAATAGCTCCTTGTACTGCTGTGAATAAGACCCTTCAGAACAGTGGAGTTCAGACCAAGAAGCTGGAATGGGGCTTTGTTCGTGCCAAGTGCTGCGGGGGTCATGGAAAGACATCTTGACATTGAGTTGCCATGGAAGCATTTGATGTTGTAGTGACACTTCTCCTTTTCGGCAAGTGGTTAATATGCTCTCCAATTAACACATCAGAAAGCAAAGCTACTATGTCAAAAGATCATCTGGTAGATTCCAAGGCTCTTGCCTATTTCTCCCTTCACCATTGCTGGTTTGTCTGCATTTTTTTTTTTTTTTTTTTTTTTTTTGTCAATTTAGCATTAAAATGTTTCTAAAAAAAAAGACATTGCTTGCTCCAAAGACCAGGGTCATGGAGAAGGGGATCAGTTTTACTACAAAATGAGACTCATTAGGCACATAAATTTCTCTTTTGTCACGTGCTTCCTCATCTGCCTACCATGCCTGCAAATCTCTGTATTCAGTAGTGACTGACCTGCCAGGATACAGGGTGAGAAGCCATTACAGGGAACCAGGTCAGTGCTGGAGGATCTCAGCTTGCATTGTCTCTGCAGTGCAGAGTCACCGGGCAGACGTTCAATGCTGGCAGCTACTGCTGGGTTTTTAACTTTACTGAGAAGTCATGCAAGTTTTAGTCTTATCTTAAGCCTGGGCAAATATCTAACTGTCTACTGGAGTCACTGGATCTGGGCCCTGAAGGGTGAAACTTTACGCGTGAAGTCTGAGTGCGTTTCTTTGCATGGATTGTTCTACCTTGGACATATGCAAGTAAATTGTGATATGAAGAGAATTTATGTCTCCTAGTGGCTGAGCTGGTACAGTGGACGTGGTTGGAGGCCACTCAGACCCTTTTACCAAGCGGATGCTCCCATGTACCTTGTGCTGCGTGCTGGCTGTTAATGGCTCACAGCTGTTCTCCTCTCCAGGGACTTTCCCTGGACCTCCACCCCCAAGTCTCCAGGAGCCTCCTCATCCCAGAGGTACCTGGGAGGTTACTTCTTACTTGCGAACCCCACAGCCCTGGAGCAGGGCTATCCTCAACAAATGATTGACTGATGTTTAGATACAAAGGCCTGGATCTCTTACCTGAGATGAGATGCTCTAGAACTTTCTGTGGGATGAGAATGAGGCTGAAATTCACCTGAAACCGCATCTTTACATAACTATTCCTTGCTTTACTTGCTTCCCTTTCTGCCTAACATGTTCCTGCTGGGGCACTCCCTCAATTCACTCCTTGCATAAGAATTCGTGTCTCAGCCTCTGCTTCAAGGGAACTTGACCCTAGAAACGTGGTAACTAAATCTACTATGACGACATTCTAACTTTCACAGTACAGTTATCATCACTTACATATCTATTTAACATTTGAAAATGTAAAAGTATATACCTCATCTGTTAAAAATGCAGACAGGTGTTTACAACATTTGCCAGCAATTCCACTCCTAGGCATATATCATCCAAGATAAATGAACTCAAAAGGCCTTGGACATATATCCTCAAAAGGCCTTGGACAAGAATGTTCATAGCACCTTTATTCATACAAACCAGAACCTGGAAACCACGTAGATGTGTCTATCAACAGAAGAATGTAAACATAAACTGTGGTATGTTTATAAAACCAAGTCCAACTCAGCAATAAAAAGCATGAGCTATGAATACATGCAACCATAGTTGAATCTCAATGATATCTCACCGAGAGAGACCAGATGCAAAAAGGAGACACTATATGATTCAATTTAAATGAAAGTCTACCATAGACGAGTAATCCACGGTGATAAAAATCAAATCAGTGATTACTTTGCAAGAGGATGTGGAAATAGCTGCAAAGGGGCAGGAAGGAGTTTCTGGGACTCGAGAAATATTCTGTCTTGATTTGCATTCATCAAAACTTATTGAAGAACACATTTAAGATCTGATCATCTCACTGTATGTAAATTATACCTTAATTTTAAAAAAGCAGATGTAAAAAAATCTTTTTCTGAGTTTTGTTTATTTTGATCACACACTTGTGTTGAACAGGGACTATGACTAAGTTATCTCAGAGTCCCAGACACAGACGACAGTGACTGGTGGCAATATGTTAGTCTCCCTGCGTGTTCGTTCTGTAGACTTTTCCATTTGGGTTCAATTTACTTTAAGTTTACTTTGGATTAGAGAAAGGGATAGAGAAAGATTGTTGATTCTCCAGGTTCCTTTATAAAATGAATGTCATATAGGTCATGCTTTTGGATGACACTTTGCAAAAACGTAAAACGTTCTATCATCCATTTTTCTTCTAGCACACATTTTAGTCTGCTTATGGCATTGCAGGTACTGAATTAGAGGCTAGGGAATATAAAGAAAAAATAAATGCTGTCTCAGCCTTGAAGAATGAGGTGAAGGAATTGATTGTAACTATTACAGCAATAAAATACTGGGAGTGCCTAACAGAAGTGCTGTACTGGGCACAGCAGCTGCTGAATGGAGCGGGTGAAGAAATCCATCTGGGGGTGCTGGGAAAAGCTTCCTAAAGGAAGTGGTGGTTGGAATAAACACCCACAGCATCAGTGAGCCACAGAGACAGCATGGTTTTGCTGAAAGATGAACACTCTAGACTTAGGTAAACCAAAATTAAGACCTTTGCTCCAACACACACTTTCACTCGGGCAATTTGCTTATCCTTTTTGTGCCTCTACTTTACTATTTCTAATCTGGGATAAAACTGACCTTGCAGTGTTGCTATGACATCATACATAGCTATTGTTGTTATTATTGTATCTGTGAAAGGTGACATATTTATGATCATCCATGAACGGTTTAGCAATTAGCCACCCAATTTAATAGCAAGAAAATGTTCCTGATGAAATTCATTTGGGAGGAATTAAAGGTATATTCCATTTTATTGCCATTTCCTGCTTCTAGAGGTTGCCTGGCTTCCTTGGCTCATGGTCCCTTCCTCTGTCTTCAAAGCCAGCAGCATATTCGGCTCTCTCAGAACTTCTACTGTCACATTTCCTACTTACTGTCTGCTTTTGTCATCACACCACCTCTCTCTCTCTGACCCTTGTGCCTCTCTCAACAACCCTGTGATCACAGTGAGGGCACCTCGATAATCCCAGAAAATCTCCCCATCTCAAGATTCTTAATCAACCCTGCTAAGTCTCTTTTAACATGGAGAGTAATGCATTCCAAGTTCTGGGGATTAGATATGAACATTTTTGGGGGAGGGAGCATAATTCAGCCTACAACAGAATGTAAGCCAGGTGTGATGGCATGCCTGTAATCCCAGCGGCTCAGGAGGCTCAGGAGGGAGGATCACTTGAGACCAGGAGTTCAAGACCAGACTTGGCAAAATTGTGAGATCCCATTTCTTAAAAAAAAAAAAAAAAAAAGGAATCCCCCCTCCCCCACCAAAAAAAATAGCATATGCAAACAAAAACAAAAACTAAACCCAGAATATATATATGTATTATCTTGAAGCCATTCTGGTGGATCTGAGTAGCTGAAGGGTACAGTTATTGAATGAAGGAGAGGCCAGGTAGGGCTGGGGAAATGCCTTGCCTGTCACTGAGGGAACTGGAACCAAAGGTACTAAAGGGTCCTCATGCTGACAACCTGAGATCTGTGCATCTGGAAGTCAATTCTGCTTAGGGTAGGCAGCATGGTTTGAAGGGTCTGGGAAATGGAGGTGAGGCCAGAGAACCTTGGACGCCATTGCAATAGGACAGGTAAGGTATGAACTAGAAAATTCACCAATGCCCAAGATGGATTCCATCCTCTCTCACCATAATGAGATAAGAGATTTGAAGCAAGAAGATGAGGAGGGGAGGGAGAAGCATGAGATTCTTGCTTTCAGAGAGTTTTGACAGAATAGGTAATTGCTAAAGGAAAATAACCTACATGGCACTCACTGGCAATTACTCACTTAGAAATTCCTTTAAATATTGCAATACTGAGGGCATTTTAGACTTGATAACATAAATATTTTATTAAAGAGCAAACAATTCACTGACTAACCTTATTGGAAGAAGATTCCCTCATGATGGAAACAGTGACAAATTATTTGTATACGGGTCACGATCTCTGTATGCTCCTGTTTCTTTATGAAATTGAGGGATTAGTTGGATCAAGAAAAACGAAGGAGCAAAAACCATTATTAGGCTCTTGAGGTCACTAGTATTATATAAAGTAATCTGAACAGCATTTCTACAAGGGCCTAGGTAGCTTCTGTTTGAGTCTTCCAATAATCAGAAGTCAAACAATCATGAAACATTTTCCTGGTAAACATTTATTATTTTAACCACCCCAGTTATGCAGATCTGTTTATGAGTTCAGCCCTGGGTAAGTGGTGACATATACCCTTCACACCAAAGAGAAAGCTCTTTCGTCACACTTGGACTTTCCGTAATTCTCAAAAAGACCTAGGCATTTTCTCAGTGTTATCCAGGCAAGATGTCCGCGGTCTTAGAAGCTAAATTCCAGATAATAACCACCGAGACCGTGAAGATCAAATTCTATCAGGCCAATTAAAATGTTAAATACTTGACTCAAAAAAGAAGAGACAAGAGCTACATAGAACAGACTCACACATTCAGTTTATCAATATAGACTGTATTTTTATTAGGTAAAAAAGATGTCTTTCTGTACGCCAGCAAATTAGGAAAAATGTGCAGAAAAACAGGCTTAAAATACTTTGATGATAAAACACCTTTATAAAAGTTAGCAAATTGGCCAAGATTTTGGTTTCCTAGAAGATGGATGCAGGAGGTTGTTTAGAAATTCTACAGATCTGGTTTTAGATCCAGCATATATAGATTTACGTTGACTTATCTTAATGTAGACAAAGCATACTCATTACATTGCTTAATGGATGATAATACCCATAAAAGTGTCAATATTATCTTTGGATTTCAGATATGAAATGTAAGGTAATCTACAAAAGTGGAAATGTGGTTAGAACAGAAATGATGAAGTGATTGTATGACAGTTTAAGACAGAACAAATATTTCAACACTCTCAAGGCCATGAACAGCAGGGGACTGGGACAAATAAATGGGCAAGAAGGGACCACAATAATCCTAATGGTCCACAAGCTAACCAATGTATTAGGGTTTTTTTAAGACTCGATATTTGGATTTTAGAAAAGACTGCATCAGACAGGAATTTTTAAGTAACCATTCTCAACAGGGGAATCGTGACAATAGCTTCAAGCTTTGATGTTTTATGGGCCAAGTGTGGAATTATGTTTGCTACTTTCCTCTCTGTTTTATAGAGGGATGTTAAGGTTGCAACCAAAAATCATAGGGACTGTAACTTTTCTTTCATTTTACAACTCGGCATAAACCTGAATAAAAGTAAAAGTTAATAACAGGGCAAAGCAAGCCTTAATAAAATTCAACAGATCCTTCTGGATGCATGTACTTCTTGGTGATTATTATTTGATTATGAAATAGCTCAACATATTAAAAAGACATAAAGCATATTATAATGAACGTCTTGTATCCCTAACTGAACTTAAGAAATAAAATATCACGAATACAATGGAAAACCCTGTAGGATGGTCCTGGAGTACACTCTCCTTCCCATATCCTTGGGCCCCTCCTTAATAACATATGTATGTAGATCCTTAATAACATATGTATATAGATCCTTAATGACATATGTATGTAGATCCTTAATGCATATGTATGTAGATCCTTATACATATGTATGTAGATCCTTAATGCATATGTAGTATTGTTTGGTATACACTTAAACTTTATATAATTGGATTCATATTACATGTATTCTTTTTTTCTTATTCAACATTATGTTGTAGGAATTAGTCATGTAGCTAACTTTGCCTCTACTTCATTTTGTTATTTTGTAACTTAAAAAAAGCTTTATTGAGATACAATTCATGTACCATATAATTCACTCATTTAAAGTACTGGGTTGGTGCAAAAGCAATTGTGGCTTTTGCCATTACTTTTAATGGCAAAAATATATATATACTTTTAAAAATATATACTTTTACTGTGTGCATAAGGTTACACAGCCATCACCACAATTTAATTTTAGAACATCTTCATTACTCCCAAAAAGAAAACAGGTACCCAGCAACAATTACTCTCACTGTCCCTTTCCTCCAGCAAATCATAAGCAACCAGCCACTCATCCACTTTTTGTCTGTGTCGTATGTGTATTGAGAACATTTCCAATAAATGGCCATATGCATTATCTGGCCTTTTGTGTCTGACTTCTTCTTTAACTTAACCAAATTTTTTCAAGGTTCAACCATGCTGTAGCATCTGTCAATCTGCTAAATAATATTCTGCCATAGGAATATATAACATTTAATTTATCCATTCATCCACTGATGAATATTTGGATGGTTTCCACTTGCTGGCCATTATGAACAATGCTGCTATTAACGTTCATGTATACGTTATTTTGTGTGGACACATGTTTTCATTTGTCTTAGGTATATACGTAGGAGTGGACTTGCGGGGTCAGACAGTGACTCTGTGTTAAATATTTTGAGGAATGCAAAAACTTTTTCCAAAGTGGTTGGATCATTTTACTTTTTTAAAATAAGCAATGTATGACAGTTCTATCTTCCCCACATTCTTGCACACGTTTCTTATTTTCTGTCTTTATCATGATAGCCATCCTAGAGAGTATGAAGTTGAATCTCATTGCGGTGCTATTTCATTTTTTCATGCTGTGTATTATTTCATTTTGTGAAAAATTCATTCTCTTATTAATAAATGCTTAGGCCATTTCCATTTTTTTGCTCTTAGAAATAATTCAAGATGTATACTTTTACGTGGGTCTCTCTAAAATACAGAATTAGAATTGGAATTTCTGGGTTATAGAGTATGCATATCTTTAATTTTATGAAAAATTATGGAAAATATTTTTTAACTAACATTTTAAGTAAAATGGGAAGATTTGCTACTTTGGAAGCAAGATGAAGAACAAAAGTTTAAATGTGCTTCATTGAAATAACTTTGATTCTTTTATTAAGATGTCTTATGCTTTGCATGCCATTTCTATCCAAGTCAATCCTCACGATACTTTCAACTGGGGCCTTTTGTTCTGCTTTGTTTTATTTTTATTTTTAATTTCCCTCGATTGTCTCAAATGGGGCTGTAATGAAATACTACAAAGGGACAGGTCGAACTTTGCACTGTCCTCTCTCGTTCCCTGGATGTGAGACCGGCATTCACGAAGCATCAGATAGTCCGAACGTTTTCTGTTGGTTGCAATGTGATTGGCATTCCTGGAGCAAAGCCCTAGTCCGTCTATACAGAATGAGCAGATTATGGCGGGTGGATATCTTGGCTGCGCTGTCGCGGGAATTGGTCTAAATGGCCACTGAAATCATTCCCCTGCAGAGATCGATGTGAAGGTGGCAGAAGTGAGCAGAGGAACAGCCGCACTCCAGGGGAATCCGAATGCAGCCTCTCAGGCATCACTCTGTCCTCGAAAGCAAGTGGGCACAATTGGATGTTTTCAGTTTACCTACACTGCACGTGCGTCCTTCCGCAGTGTTGGGACATCTGTCTCAAGGAACCAGTATTTTGGGAACTCCAGAGATATCTGGGGTCATGGGAATTCACTTGCCTCTTCTAGATCCATGAGGGAATCGTTACACCTCCAGAGTCAACTTAAAATCTACTGTGCAAGTCTACTATGACACAGAGGTAATGCCAGTGAATTTAAGCCGTTGTCTAAGATAAGCTGTGTTGTTTCTGGTACCACATCCCTTTCTATGAGATGTATCCCTAAGATATATCTGTGTGTAAAACATATAACAACAGTTTTGGGAATGATCTAACCCATTTTTTTTCCCCAGAGGAAACAGTCGGCAGTATTAACTTGAGTATTGTAATACTGACCTGAGTATGGTAATGTTAACCTGCGTTTGGTAATATTGACCTGAGTATATATAAAAGAGAAAACATAGCCCACTATCTAAGCACCACTTCTGACCTCTGCAACAGAATAACAGACCTATGTTTTTACCCTGAGATGGTCAAGGCAAACGCATTCAGAAAACGTAGTTGCCTATTCTTTATTAGATCATTTACATAACAAAAACCATACTATTTTTGGCTACGAAGAGTATGTAAATGTCTGCTGGATAATCTATGAGAATCGCGACTTTCACCAGCATGAAAAAATGAGAGGATAATGGTTTCTTTAGACACAGTACCTGTTTCAAAAGGGAATAGATGGGAAATCAGTTTTCTTCTAGCAGCTGAAAATCCAAGACTGAAATCTTCAGTCTTGTGAAGTTACAATATATCATAAGGAAAGGTGAGCAACACATAACATTTCAATGCAGTGGCTCTCAGGAGGGGAGAAGAGCAGTAATAGCCAACAGCATGGTCTGTAAGCGGTGTGCCCCTCCCCGTCATTTCACTTATTGAACCCAGTGGAATGCAGCTATAGTAATACTTTTGAGAAGATCAAATTTCAAGTAAGCTTGCTCTAATATTTTGGGATAATTATGACATTTAAGGATGTCTTCCTTTGGGCTGCTGGGTACCACAGTCAATCATCTTGGATATTAAGAAACAAAATTACCAAACCGTAAAATATTCTTCAACAAGCAGTAAGAGAAAATCAAAATATACACCTGACCCATTTAAGCTACAGACCATTGCTTCCAGAACACGATCTATCTTGGCATAGAGCCGAGAGGAAAGGCTATAGACTCACACGGTTCAATGTGATGCCATGTAATAGTTGTTGCTGTTATTCTTTTGCTTTGGCTGATGGGGAAATTGTACTTTCTTAGTAGGTAATACTGCAACCCTTCCTGTCCACTTTTAGGAAACCAGTGAGTGATAAGTATGTATGAAAGAGCATTTTTGATACCAGATGCTGAGCTGAGTCTGGCATATGGACTGGGATGTATCAAAGATGATCTTTTACTTCGAGGACTTTATAGCCTGCTAAAGACAGACAGACATATGATGAAAGGAAGTGCTTCAGGGAGCTAGGTCTATGACTATCTAGGGATACTGATATAGGTTCCCTGGGGTTTTTAGGATGGATGCTAGAGGTTGATATAGAAGAGGCCACATCCAAGAGCTGAGTCCTGGGCTTCAGGTAGATAAAGTCAACATGAGGATGAGGTGCTACTGTGCCTGGGCAGTGGGTTTTTGCTTTACATTGCTGTAAGGTGGTGGGTAGTAGATAAAATCTTATACTTTCATATATCCTGAGGATAGCACAGCTGGAAATTTCTTGAAGGGTAAAAAAATGTGTACATGAAGTCTGGAGTTAAACACATCTGTAGCTGAATCCTAACCCCATCACTAATTCAATGTCTGAAGGAAGTGGATCAAGATGCAAGTAATTTTCTCTCCCATAATGATGGATTGGTCTTAAGCAGCTCACAGAGCAGTGACCAGGATTCAGTTAAATGGCAAACTAGTGTTTTCTAAACTGCAATGACAGGTCCATGGAATCTTTTTGGAATAGCAGGTTTATTTAGTAGTAAGCCCATTAAAACATTTTAAAACTGTAAATGATGATGTTTATCATGGAAGACAAAAATACACCCGAAGTTTTAAAAGAAAGCAAGACTTAAAATATTTTTTGCTTGCCTGATGTTGGGGACTATTTCTCCAAGGCCCAGGGATATGCTCCATCACGTCACAGAGGAAAAGTCTGAAAAGTGCTGTCCATGGAGGCACCGTATAAAATGCAGAGCGCTGTCCAAATGGTGCTCTTAATGATCTGTCCTCATCATTTATTGATAAATCATCTAAGTTCTTATTAAGCAAGAGCTGCCCTTTGGCTGTGGAACAATGGCTCTTTAATTTGGTGACTATATGTTATCTGCGTTGATGTTTGCATTTGCAAATTGTCTTTCATTTGTCAGAAAGACCCGGGAGAGTTGAGATCAAATCTAAAATGGCTTTTATGTAAAGGCAGGGAGGGTGTGCATACACACATGTGGAACAGGTGGGCAGTGGGTTCAAAGGACAGGAAATCGCAAGGATCAGAAAGTTTTCTTGCAGCAGGCGATGCTTCAGCAAAGTCCTGAAGTCGGTGTAGGGTTGAGACTGGAGGAGGAATGGGGAAACAGGAGTTTGACATAAAGAGAGTCAAGGAAACGGGAACCAGGAGGACAGGGGCAAGGGCCAGGCTGTGAGTTATGTAAGGCAGAGCAGTTAACTTAGACCCTGGTTATCATGCTCAGAATTCAGAATTAAGTCCAAGGAAAGGAGGAGTATGTGACCCTATTTATAATGTCACCGAGATATTAGATGGCAGGAAATGCAATGTATCCTTCAGTTCATCATCCACTCATGCCAATGAGTAGGCTTGCAGGGGAGTGGCATGGCCAGGCTGTGTGGTCCAATGCTCATCAAAGGGCAGGGAGAGATCTTTTAGCATGAGGCACATTGTTCACCCTTCTGGGCTTCCTTTCTTCACTCTTAGCGCAAAATTGTGGAGCTGACAAAGTTAATGCCAAGCCAAGCTGAAGTATTAGAGAAAGGCTCTTGGCAAATAAAATGCCATGCAAGTTCCACAGAATGATGTAGCACCTCAGTGACACCTGTTCTTAGTCAGAACATCTTGGGTCAGTATTTCTTCACAGCTTGTCATAAATATTCCATGAAACAAAACTCAGGAAGTAATACTAGATTTAGATAAATATTCCAGCCTCAGAAATCTTTGCAGTCATTTTCAAAACATGTAATCCGTTTCTTAATTATGCCTGAAGGTGGATGTAACTGCCATCATATTTAACACTACCAAGTGTTGTAGCAATGGAACAGAATGAGACTTGGTTAACCAGTGAGGGGGCAAAGTGAGGGGCTGAGAAATGACATGCAAAAAACCAAGCGAAGCTTGATGGATGTGACAATTGATGAACTAATGTTTAATGAGAGATTTGTGGATGAGCATCAATTAGCTGCGGCTTTCATTGAAATGGATTTGTTGATTTCCATTTTTCCCGGGCACATAACTCTGCCTTTGTTCATGGATGTTTACTGATTGGTCCTTGAAGAAACTGTGAAGTAGGTGAACTTTGGTTTTGACGGTTTTCTACCTTCCTTTCTGTCCCCATTCCAGACTCCACTCTTTGTAGCTTTTTATCTGTAGGTGCTCAGAGCACTTAGATGATCTCAGATGCCCTGTCTCATAGGGGAAAAACAAACCAACACATGCCTAGTAACTGCCTAGCATCTGCCCATATTAGACCTTATCTGAAAACTTCAGTGGAGAAGGAGATGTCAAGTTCCCCAGTGTCCTAGCCCAAAAGATTAGGATTAGTGCATCTGGAAAGGTCTTAGTTAATACTCTTCATCACTTCAGAGTAAACTGAGGCCACAGGAAGTTAGCATCCTGATGTCAGTCTCAGCCAGCCAGGCACAAAACCAGAACCAGTTAACCTATGTCGTGCTTTCGTGGAATCACAAACTGGAGTTGCTTCTATGCAGGGAATCGGATTTTAGACAGGAATATCTTCTTTGCATTCAATCACTTGTCAATATGAAAAGAAACTTATTGAGTGCCTGTTCCCCATGAGGCACTTTGTAGGCACAGGAGATGTACAGTGAACAGGACACTCTCCCTGCACTCTGGAAGCTTATCATCCATCCACTAACCAAGCGAATTTATTTTTCATATATATTTTTTGAGACAAAGTCTTGCTCTGTCACCTAGGCTGAAGTGCAGTGGTGCAATGATGGCTCACTGCAGCCTTGAACTTCTGAGCTCAAGTGATTTTCCTGCCTCAGTCTGCTGAGTAGCTGGGACTACAGGTGCGTGCTACCATACCTGGCTAATTTTTCTATTTTTTGGTAGAGACTAGGTCTTACTATGTTGCCAAGGCCGGTCGCAAACTCCTAGGCTCAAGTGATCTTTCCACTTCAGCCTCGCAAAGTGCTGGGATTACAGGCATGAGTCCCTGCGCCCAGCCACAAATACTTTCTTGATCACAATAGTGACAGAAGTTTAAAAGTGCATCGTGAGCAGTGGCTCTCTTCTAAGGCTGGTCTGTGTGAGCAGGGTGGAGTGCGGAATTGCCAACAACCCAGCCAGTTGCTAAAAGTGAAGGGTACTTCTCCCTGAAACGTGTATTCTACAAGGGGGGATTCCACAGAACTCAACAAGCGGGGGATTCAATCTTGCCAACCGATGGCATCTCATCTCCCCTGAACAAGCAAGCTACATGGCGCCCTACTGTCCTGAAAGCATCCATGTTCTTTCAAAAGAGGCCAATATCCCCAGGAGACCATTCAGAACCCTGGCAGGATATTTTCGTTTTTGGTTTGTTTTCACAGCTGCCGGGAGAGAGGCGCTTTCTCTCAGTGTAGCAGCAAAATTTTCCACACAGTGCCCTGACGTATAGTTGTCCCACTTCATCCGCCTGTCACTGAGATTTTCAAGATGATGTGGAAAAGTTGAACCCCATCTGACATTTTCTAAGTCACCGCTGATTTGCTGACATTCTACCAGTTGTCTGGGTGGCAACTGTGAACTTCTCCAAAGTGCATTTGCCAGAAGAGCCTGCTGTGTGCAAGGAAGCCCAGGATGTGGGGGGAGACACTTTAGACACGAATGGGGCGAAAATAGGGCTTTTGTTTCATTTTTGAAGCAAACTACCTCAGAAAAGAGATCCACGGACATCCCTTGCTACACAGATGCCTGGCAGCTTCCCATACCTCGCCCAGACTGATCCTGTCTCAGACAAAATCATGGAAGCAGACGAAGATGAGTCTATCACCTGCCTTTGTGCCAGAGGATATTGAGTCACAGGGCTTGGTTCACTGTGATGTGGCTGCTGGGCTCAACTATGGTAAAAACTAGACCTGTAAGAATTGAGCTGACACTACTCTGTCTCCAGGAAGAAGCTCTGAAGTGCAAACACACACACACACGCACGCGCACACACACACACACGGAAGAACACACACTATGCAGTTTCCTAATTGAATCTAAAATGTAAGTGCTTTGCTGTTTAAAAGGACCTTGCTATCTTGATAAGAAAAACTAATGAGATGCCCTTTCCACAGCTGGTCACACAATAGTCCTAGTGACAAGGACCCCTATCAAGAAATAAAGCAGAAGATAAATGAGATTTTTTCTAATATCCATTTCACCCATTGTTCACCAGTGTCAGGCAGTACAGATTCTATTTGTCACGTGGTAGCAGACAGGAGACATGATTCTGTAAAGAAAGATTCAACTGCAGCCTCATATTTTCAGCCACAGGTAAACTTCTTTTGTCAACTGGTAGAAAACAAAGGCAAGGTCAGGGTTTTGGGGGGTGCTCGGGATCCAAGATAGGATGATATCCTTAATCTTGCATTTTTACCTTAGGGCTATGATAACATCCAAGAAATTAACTTTTGGAAGACAGGGGAGAAAGAGATTATTTCTGACTGACTAATTTAATGGGTTACAATTTATAACCCATTAAATTGTAACTGTGTCAAAGGTTCAACATGCAAATGGATGTGAAGAAATTGTCACTTAAGACTGACACAATTTAAAATTTTCCGAGGCTATGTTAAGACATAAAGTAAAATAGTGGTGTTCACTTTCAGGTTGAGGAGAAGGCTGGGTAGATTCATAGGAAACTCCTGTTGTCCTCTTACCTAGAAGGAACTCTATAGAGGTCAATATTTAGATATTGTTTGATAACATCCATTATAAATGAAAGAGTGTTAGACAAAAGAATCAGATCTAAACCTGGGAAATATTTACAATTCTGTGGTCCAACTTTTCAAAAATTTACCTGTATTAATCCATTCTCACACTGCTATAAGGATATACCTGAGACTGGGTAATTTAGAAAGGAAAGAGGCTTGACGGAGTCACAGTTCCATAAGGCTGGGGAGGCCTCACAATCATGGTGGAAGGCAAAGGTGGAGCAAAGCCATGTCTTACACGGCGGCAGGCAAGAGAGCCTGTGTAGGGGAACTGCCCTTTATAAAGATCTCATGAGACACATTCACTGCCAAGAGAACAGCATGAGAAAAACATGTCTCAATAACTCGACTACCTCCCTGATATGTGGGAGTTATAGAAGCTACAATTTAAGATGAGATTTGGGTGGGGACACAGCCAAACCCTATCACTACCTTTACAAGAACTACATCATTGCCAGAAACCTGACCCTGCCAAGGGCTCACTCCAGCAAAATGTTTAAATGCGTGTTTGTCCTCTCCTGGCTCTGTTCAGCATGATGGGGAGTGTAGCCATGTGACAGTTGAAACGTTTAAAAATATTTCACATTTCAACAGAACTTTCTTATCGGCAGAACTCAAAGGGCTGAGCCAGCTGCAATTCTCCCAACTGCTGTTTACCACGGACACAGATGAGGAATGTCCTTGTTCTCTGAGAAGAGGCTAGCTGAGAGGCAATCCATGTGGAGTGGCAACATCAGGGTCAGATGGCAGGCCAGGCCTGCAGATATCAACACACAGCCTCCACCACTGGCTGCTGGTGCAACCCAAGGAGTGGGCAGGGCTCCACCTGCACCCACTGCTGTCCACAGATCCATTGGGAAAAAAGAATCATTTTGAGCCAATGTCAATGTACTCTTCTGGGAACTTTTACTATTCATTCCTTTTGCTATTTTTAGGGGAAGCATGCATTTTTAAAATAAGTGTTTTCTCTCCAAAATTCCTCCATATTTTCATATTATGAGTGCCCTGTAACATTTGCAGAGATAAGCAAGGAGGGAAGGGGGCAAGGAAAATGCAGCTATCTTCTTTCAGATTTTCTGTTTCAAAAGAGCTAAAGCACATGCATGGAAGATTCATTTGCATTTCAATAAACATTTTCTCTCCGGAGTTGCTTTATTTTTCCTCTTGCTCCTTGCTAAAAAGACATCTTCCTCGTCAGGCTGTGACATCACTATTTAACGCAGGCGACCATGTCACACTGTGTGCCTGCTGGGTAATACGAACTTTAAGCTAACCAGCCTGGCTTTGGGACTCTGCTGGAGAAGTGATTCAGAGAGAGCATGATGGTTGGTGTGACCTGTCTGGAATCCCTTTTGATTTACCACTCCAGTGACAAACTACTGGGCGGGCAATAAATGTGTAAAGTAGGGAAGAATTTGCCTCGGATAACAGAAAATCCAACAGTCTTTGTACTGTTATAAATATCCTTGCAAAAGCAAAAGGACCTGGCCCTTTCTGCTCTTCACGCTATAACCAGCAAGCTTCCTGTCTTCCTTTCCCCCAGGATGGCCTTGTTTTTTGAATGAGTGAATGAATCCATTTCTTGACTAGCTTCCACCAGGTCTTCACTCACTAGGCACTCAGAATCAGGAATAGAAGCAGTGCCCTTCATCTCAAGGGTCCATGATCTAGTTTGGAAGCTTACTAAACTCAGCATAAGAATGATATAATAGCAAAAGATGAAGAGTGCATGGAGAGGAAAAGGAGGGGGAATTAATGCAATCTAAGAGTTACCCAGTTGAATTTTCATGTTTATTTTTGTCCATTTTTAATGTAAACATGATGGGGTGTGGGATGAGAAACACAAGAGCAAACTGAGTTAATCAATGGTAAATTTGTTTTAAAACCTCCGTAGGCCGGGCACAGTGGATCACGCCTGTAATCCCAGCACTTTGGGAGGCTGAGGTGGGCAGATTGCTTGAGGTCAGGAGTTCAAGACCAGCCTGGCCAACATGGTGAAACCCCATTTCTACTAAAAACGCAAAAATTAGCTGGGTGTAGTGGCAGGTGCCTGTAATCTCAGCTACTCGGGAGGCTGAGACAGGAGAATCACTTGAACCCAGGAGGTGGAAATTGCAGTGAGCAGAGACCTCGCCATTGCACTCCAGCCTGGGCAAGAAGAGCAAAACCTCATCTCAAAATAAATACATAAACAAACAAAACAAAACAACCTGTGTAGCAATACACCTATAAGGGGAAGAAAAACAATACTTAGTACATTCTAGACACCTTGCTGAGTAAAGAGATACCTTATGAAGTTTACTTCCTGATCACAGCCAGACAAAGTACTGCGTGATTTCCACTTTACAGATACAGAAGCAGAGACTAAGTCAAGTGCCGAAGGTTGCATTAGGAAGTGGAGCCACAGAATGTAAACCGTGGTTTGCCTGTACATGCCCATAATTATTCCCACAACCATTTGCTGCCTTCTAAATAAAAATATGGTTATTGTTGTTGACAAGTTCAGACTGTGGGAAGCTGATGAAATTTTAGAGTTACCCAGAATGGTCAGTAAGATAGGACTGACTGACATGCCACACATTCTTAACAGCATAGGTTATGCTGTTCAGAGATTTGTCAACTTTTCTTCTTCCTTAAAGAGAGTTTAACATACTCATTTCATTGGCTTATAGCTGGTAGGGATCTCTTCGGCCCTCAAAGCCAAGCAGATGAGATGAGGTGACAGGCAATGCGGAGGGAAACAAAGATGGCCAATGGAGTTTCCATCCATTGTCGTAACTGGGCCAGTGCAGCCATGTGATGAAGGACAGTGGACGACGAGAAATAAAACCAAGGATTTTGTCATGTTAAGTCACAGAAATATTTTTTCTTTCTTTGTTCTTTTTTGAAAATAGTATGAGAATGCTAACAAGGTGCACAGATTTAGGTGTCAAATTTCATTTTAACATCCATCCCTCCATCCAACAAATATTTACTGAGTGCCTACATGCTGGTCTTAGAAATTCAGAGATACAAGAAATGATTTCTGTCCTCAAGAAACTCACAAGACTACAGAGTAGGACCACTGTGCCAACAAACCATTAGAGAATCAGACCATTATTGAAGAAGATAAAGATTTCAAAGGAAGGGCAGAGCAAAGACCCACATCTCACCTGGTGGTGGGAGGAGGGGAAAGAGGATATTGGAGAAGGCTCACAAGGAGGGCATAACAATTGGGAAAGTCTTGAGACATGATTAAGAGATTTGAGTAGAGAAGGGAGTAGTGCTTGGGGGAAGGATCCCAGACAGCGGGAACGACAGCATGAAAAAGGTAGAGGAGAAGGAGAATAATGTTTTCACAGCATTGCAAAACTGAATGAAGCCAAGTCTTTACTCAACATCCAATTTTGTCAAAACATTATTAGAGGCTCACAGATGCAAAGATAGGACAGGGTTTTCATCCTTGGTGTGTTTAATATATCACTGGTGAGACAGATATATACATAATTAAAGACACAAAGAAAATAGTGTTAAGTTGGACTAGATGTAGCACACTGAGAGTCTTGAAGAAAGGGGAATTCATTAAGGGATTGGGAAAGGCTTCTTGGAGGAGGTGACACTTGAAATGGAGCTTGAATCGTGTGCCAGCTTTTGTCAACAGGTAGTATTAGAGGAAGGCATTGTGGGTAGCAAGGGGACACACAAGGACAGGAAGGTGTGACCTCCTCCAGGACTGGAGACTGTTTCTGTGGGTTGGAGCATAGCATGTAGAGAAAGAGTAATAATGAATGGTGCTGGCCATGTGAATTGCATCTCCTCCTTCAGTCTCTCTTTCATTGACGGTCCCTAGTGAGTCTTGTTTGCTTGGTAAGATGACAGGCAGGGCGTCACAATGAAATATAATTCTTGGAAAATTAATTGCCAAAATAAAACAGAATTCTTTTAAAATTTGGTAATTATCTGCCCCAATAAGAGCCCACACAAAACATAAAAAAGATGTTATTAGATGTTGATCAGGGACTTCCCAGAGCTCTTTCATCATTTCAGTAACGTTTTTGAAGGATTTTAAAGATATATATCAGGGCAATTAAAATTCACTTATTCCAAAGTCATTTAGGAAGTATAGTTGCAACAAAGTCCAAGTAGAGATGGTTAAAACAAGTGAATTTAATATTTGCATCAGTGCCTTGTGAGGACAGATATCTCCTCCAACATTTATAAAATTTCCTTGTTAATTCTTATACTTAATATTTTAAAAGATAGAAACATTTTCAAAGAGGCATAAGTCCTGCAAATTGCAACTACTATTTTAATATTCAAAGAGGAAAATCTCAAGGGCTCCAGTGCAGTTTGCAGCATAATCCAGATTGGAAAATAGTTTCTTTTGTCATAATTGATAGCACCATAAGCCATAAGCTGACAATAATACTAGCTATTAAAAATACTCAAGACACTTAGGATATTTAATTACTTAGAAAAAATTTCACCATGTCAATGCCAATCACACAATGCAGAACAATTGCACATATTTCTAGGACATATTTTATTTTCTTATGATTATAAAGTGGTTGCCAGAATCTTATATTAAAAGCTCTCTTCTGGGTTTTTTTTTTTTTAAAGAAAGAACAAAACCAATAATAACATTGAGTCACAGAGGAAGAAATATTAATTAAACGAATGTGACAATTGGGTAGTGATTGAACAGAAAATGTGGTCTGTGCAGGGCTCCTCTGACTGGGGATCTACTGGAGCTCTGTTTCATTGACTTTTAGAATGAGATTTCTGCTTTGCCAGTCAGGGTGAGGTGGAAAAGTCTGATAGGAAACTGACATTTCATTTCAATCCACATAGGAATCCACTCTTCATGGTCTGGAAGAGAGTTCTGCATTTGGAGAAGACTTTTGGTCTAAAAAGAGTAGAAAACTTAAGTCCTTTGCCAACAGTTATGGCCTTGCCCTGAGTCAGATTTCATGATTTAGGCACCTGTGGCTAACGACCTGTGCTCCTTATACGCTTAGAATAGCACGTCCTTTAGTAAGCACCCACATCTAAAACAAGATGTTTCATGCTACCAGTGGGTGCCCTCCAAAACAAGTTAGACGATAGGATTTGTCTCCACATAGGTGTTTCTTTACAATGTTTCCTTTTCATTCATGTCTCAAAAAAAGAATCTGCAACTCATTTATTCATGAGAGCTGTGATCTTCCAGTAGATACTGTATGGACACTAGTTCACAGTTCCACACTCCCATTATCCCACAACGTGACGATTTCCCCACTGTTCATGAATGAATGGATGAATGAATGGACGGATGGATGGATGGGTAAGTGAATGAATGGGTTCATGTAGGAATTCACTAATAAATGACATGTTTGTTGGTGAGGATAAGCATGAGCTTGGAGCAAGCTGAGGATACTTCAGCAGAACTTGGGATACAGAAACCAAAAGGACTCATGAATTTTTTTAAACCCATGTCGTTTAGTATTGTCAAGGATGCTCACCTGGGGGCATTAATGTATATACACAAAAGACAGCATGGTGGATACTGTTTTATTTCCTGTACCAAAGAGACATTGGCAGCATTGTTCACAATATGAAATGATGCTCCACTTTGTCCATGTCAGTATCCCCAACTGAAGTGAGTATTTCTCAAGATTCTTTTTTGATGAACTATTCATCCACTGAACTCAAGGAGAGATATATATCCATATATAATAACCTTATGATTTTTCTTTTCTTCTGTTAAAGAAGTACAATTTTAAACTATCACTGAACATTGTAAGCATAATATTTGTTTTTAAGGACCTCAGAAATTCTACTTAAACCCTATTCGCATGTGGAATTCAGTGCAGCTGCAACAAGTAAGATTTTGATGAGAAGAACCAAACAGGGCTGACAATGCTCAATTCATGTTAACTTGAGCAGAGCACAGATCCTATAGCAAGTTCAAATCACCTGCAAACCAGTGTCCCATTGAAAGGTGAGTTCAGAATTTTTCAGGTGACCGCTGGGATCCTGTGCCTGCCAAGGAAGAATATGGTTTTAGCACAGTCACATTTGCTGAGAATTCCCCAATTTGATGTATGGAAGTGATGACGTATCAGAGTTTGAAAAGCATCATATTCTCTAATTTTTGAATGCTGGCTACCCGGCTCTTTCCTCATCTCCTGTTACCAGAGCCAGTGCCGATGTGAAAAGTTTCCCCTGCCTCTGAGCAAGACATAAGCTCAAATATGATGGCTGCAAGATGCCGTTCTGCCTGGGAGACTAAGGAAGACAGTACAGTGCAGAGCAAATTGCAGTGGCCTGAGTTCTAGGGTCTAGAGAGGTGGAGGTTCGAGTTCTAATCTTGTTACTAGATAAATGTGTTGCTTTTAGCTGCAGGTCTCTGTGCCTGGGAGTCTGGGACACTAAGGTATGTTTTGTGGGGGACATAGTAAATCTCTTCAGGATGTAGATTGCAAAATATTTGGGGATTTTACTCCAACACTTTTGCTCTCCCTTAATAATGTACCAGAATCAATTACTCACATGATGTAATGGAAAACAAGTCTAGCTGGGTTGGAAGACTAGTTACTAAGGCAAGCACAATCACCTAAGAGCTGTGTGACCATTAGATTTCTCTGAATTCAAGGTCCCTCATATATATAATTACCATGAAATCTAAATATCTAAAGTACTTTCTACCTGGAAAATCTGGCTTGCTGATTTTATTTATGTGTTTCATTCACATAATCCCTAGGAAGAGATACATTTAAAAACTTGCATCTTAATATGAAAATAGTTTTTGTTTCTGTTAATCCTAATAATCTCATTATCACACTTGCAAATGTCTCATAATTCTAGGTTTCCAGAATTTGGTGAACCCCTCCCCTTCATAATCTCCCTTGCCGATCATCTTCACATGGAAGGGTCTCATTGACAGCGGAAATACTTATATTATTGACTCCATGATGTTAGGGTAAAACTGGTAAGCGATAAGGATTTCCATGTTCTCAGAAATTAGAGAGAAACTGACTATTAGGCATGCATGGGAGGGATTCTTGCTTGTCTACCTGGATGACTTCTATGTTTGTACCTGGAGATGGCTGGGGAAATTGAAGATGCCGTGTATTTCCATAGTATTTTCCCCATTTCAATTGCACAATGCAGTCAACATAAAATTATTGTGATGTAGCTCACTGACTTCTTCTGAAATGATATATTCTGCTCTAGCACAGAGCATTAACATAACAGAAATGTGAATCTGATTTTATTGCTGAACTCCAGGCTACTTTACAAGTAGGGAGAAAAATGTTAATACATGCAGCAGAAGGTATTTTAAATAAATAGCTGTCATATATAGTTAAACTCACGTTAATTACGGCACAATCAGAAGAGAACAGAGAGGAAGGTATTTATTGTGGATTGAAATGCCAAATATTAGCTTTGTTACAAAGTAAGTCAAATGAAGTAGCAATTACATATTGTTTTGATCATGCAGAGAATTCTCTAAAACAGATAATTTCTTGTGTATGTATTATTGATCAGAAGGGAATAATTCAAATAAAAACTTTTGACTACATGGCTATTAAAATGGCATTTTGGAAGAGTTCAAAATTCATTTCTTAAGTTATTTGATATATTTCGTTTCTGCCCAATAATCTTTTCTTTATGATATTTATGGCATATATTTCTGTTTAGATAGAATCAAATAGGTTCAGGGAAAGAAGGAAAGATTTTTGTAAATGGGTAACAGACATTCTTTAGAAAACATGGGTTGTCAGTAATTACATTATCACAGTTGCCACACCAAGCACTAAGGAAATAGCATTTGGAGATCACAGGAACAGTGTCTCTTTAATAATTAAGTGACTACCTTGTTTTGGAGAGAATGTGAAATAATGCCTAAAAATCTTTTCATAGGCATGCAGGATCACTTCCCTTACAGCCATTATTTTAAATTCTGCTAATTATTTAGAGACAACTTGAACATGCTTATTTTCGATATTGTTACTTGAGGAGCGCTGATGGAAAAAGTAAAGAAACATGTATTTATATACATGAATTTACATACATTCCTTCCCCTTCTACACATATTTTTTAAACCCAAAGATTTTACATAACCTTTGGGGCTTAATTAAAGATAGCCACCCCCTACCCAAGATGCGTAGAATTAATCTAAAGTCATAAAACATGAAAGAGAAATTCAAGGAGGTAACCCGACAATGAGATATGATCAGAAAGGGGAATGACCTCCTAGAAAAATAACTGCTAAACTGGTGCATGGAACCTTCCATGGAAAAAGGAAAGTGAGCTTGGAACAATTTATCTGATATGTTCGAGAACTGGATTTTATTAGGGATTTCTTTTTGCAAGAAGTGAGATGATTTTTAAATTGTTTATATGTAAGTTGCTAAAAATTTACAGGATAATAAATGATTTAAAGAGCTAATTTTTTAGGGGGCAACTGGACAAATGATGTGCTAACTCAGTCATGGGCTGAATCATCCCTGCTTCCAGGGATGCATTAGAATTATCTGTCCCTGCCCCTTGAGTTTGAGGGTGGCTCTGTCACTTGCTTTGAGAAACGAAATGTAAGCAGAGGTGATGCATAGCACTTGTGGGATTTAATTGCTGTTTTGCCACCCTTTGTCCATCTCTTCTGCTGTGTGGCCTCCAAGGAGTCTATGCTGTATGGGTCATGTAACCTGGAGGGCTGAGCCAACACAGGGAGGAACGCTGCCCCGCAGAATCACCGTGACCCGCAGCAGATTTTGGCTGATAAGAAATGAACTTCTGGCCATCCTGGTGAACATGGTGAGACCCCATCTCTACTAAATATACAAAAAATTAGCCAGGCACGGTGGCATGTGCCTGTAGTCCCAGCTACTCGGGAGGCTGAGACAGGAGAATCGGTTGAACCTGGGAGGTGGAGCTTGCAGTGAACCGAGATCGCACCACTGCACTCCAGCCTGGGCGACAGAGCGAGACTCCATTTCTTCCCCCCGCCCCCTTTTTTTTTTTTTTTGAGTCGGAGTCTCGCTCTGTCGCCCAGGCTGGAGTGCAGTGGCGCAATCTCAGCTCACTGCAAGCTCCGCCTCCCGGGTTCCCGCCATTCTCCTGCCTCGGCCTCCCGAGTAGCTGGGACTACAGGGGCCTGCCACCTCACCCAGCTAATTTTTGTAATTTTTTTAGTAGAGACAGGGTTTCACCATGTAGGCCAGGATGGTCTCCATCTCTTGACCTCGTGATCCGCCCACTTCGGCCTCCCAAAGTGCTGGGATTACAGGTGTGAGCCACCACGCCCGGCCACTAGACTCCATTTCAAAAAAAAAAAAAAAAAAAAAAGAAAAGAAATGAACTTCTATTGTGTTAAACCTCTAAGAATTTGGGGATGTTTAGCATTATTGCATAACCTAGCTTACCCTGATTAGAAAGCAAAATACAAAGGAATATTGCATTGTACACCAAAAATATATACAATATTTATTTGCCAACTGTATATAAGCTAATTTAAATAAAGGCATATCTGCAACTGATGTGTTAGCTACTTGCAAAACATGAGAATCAGCTGAAACACTACTAAAAATGGTGTAAGATGCCTAGTGGGAAATTAATATACAAAATAAATTTCATATATGTATAACCAACAATTAGTATGAAGGTATGATAGAAGAGAAGGACCTATTTCTAGGCATACCACCAATTTAGAATATACCTAGGAAAAAGATTAATGAGATATATGCATAATATATATAAAGAAAATTTTAAAGCATGAATAAATAGCTCAAAGAAAACTTGAAGAAATAAAAAATGTACTATGTTCATGGATAGAAAAACATAGCATCATATAGACTTAAGAATCTTAAATGAATTTGTAAATTTCATGTAACTCAAAGTATCAAGACAAGCTTATTCTAGAGCACATATGGTAAAGTAAAAGTAATAATTCCAGGAAAATCTAGGAAAGCAGACTATTTGGAAACAAGTAAGCTCTAACACTTAATAAAATATGTAATAAAACTATAATAATTTAACATAAGTAATTCCAGTGGTTGAATAGGCAGGACATAATTACAACAGGTTAGAAATTTAGATGTAAACCCAAATACAAACAAAGATTTAATATATATTAATTTGAAAAGAGTCTATAAATAATAATTATCACAAAAAATATATCTGTACCTCATTCATTACAAGAATATAAATGGTAGAAGGGTCTTATTTTTTAAGGTTAAAGTAAAATCATTAAGATACTATAATAAACAGATATACTCAATAATCTCTAAGTACAAAAGGTCTTTCTAAGGTAATACAAAGCTCAGGAGATTTAAAAGATATTTTATTCACATAAAAAATGCTCATTTTGTATGTGACAACAAAGTGACAAAATAAAAAAGTCAATGACAAACTATAAAAATATTTTGCAACTCATGTCAGTTACATTTAACATAAAAATCTGTGTAAATCAATATAAACACCAACAATCCAATAGGCACATGAGCAATGGATACAAATAGTTGGAAATGGAAGCACCCAAAAAGATACCACACAAGAGAAATGCAAACAAACACCATACTGAGATATTACTTCCACAGACTAGCAGAGATCAGAACCATAACCTGTAAGCAGTGTTGATGAGAATGTAGGGAAAGAAGGACTTGTTTGAATTTCTGATGGTGCAACTGATGAAACCTTTGTGAGGACAATTTGGCAATGTCCATGTCATATTTTTTGAACTATTAGTTTAACTTTTATAAATTTGTCTTACAGACACACTCACAGGACGGTGAAATGAGTTAGGTCTAAGTGTAATCCAAAACCCATTTCCACAATAATGAATAATAATGATGACGATAATGATCATAGTAATAATACTGAAAAATAATTTCAATGCCCATCAAGAGAATGCTGGTTTAAGGAAAGGTATGGACATTCATACACTGGAGTTCTATGCAGTCTTTATAGAAAATGAGGCATCTCTGTATTTACTGATAGGAAGTGAGCTACAAGATATAATGTTAACTGTGAAATGTAAAGACCAGATTCAGAACAGTTGCCACCTTATGCTAATATTGATGTATATATTCGGAGTTGTGTGTGTGTGCACTTATTTTGGAAATTTATCCTATAGCCTTGGTGATCACCATTGCCTCTAGTGATAGGAATTGGAATACTAGGTTCAAAGAAAAGAAGAGGACATACCTTTCTACCTTCTGAATTTTATACTACGTGTTTTTATCATCTACTAAAACAACTTAAATATTTTCTAAAAGAAAGACTAGCAAACACGGACAAACCAAAAGAAGATTTTTGAGATGTTATGAAGAGGGCTGGTTTCCTAAGTGTGTTAACAATTCTAACAGAATTCTAACAACAACAACAAAAAATTGGACCTTGAGGGTTTATTGTTCACAATGGTCTAATTGTCAGATGACAGAGCACTCCTCTGCTTTCACCTTTCCTAGTAGGTCTAGATTATTTACTCTTTCATGTAGAAGCTTATACGTGTGTGTGTGTGTGTGTGTGTGTCTGTATGAAGTTAGAAACAGAGCTATGCTTGCATAGTATCGGCAATATGAGGCTTCTAGAAATAGTCAGCTGTGAACATCAAAGGAATCACTTCATGACTCAAGTGAGTACGTACGAGGTGAGGCAATGGATTTAAAACCAGTGCCACCCTTCTGGCTCCCCAACCCTTTGCATCTGTGTCTCTATGAGGGATTCCTTACTCCAGTGTGTGAAAGTTTTAGATCAGATTTACATCTAGAAATGAATTCAGAAATCACAGCTTCTCTAGTTTTAGTGATGAGACTATAGCCTAAAGCACTTTGGCATTTGAAAATAAAGTGGAAGAGGAGGCTTGGGATGGAGATGGGTCACTCTGTGGGAGCAAAGAGAGCAAATAGGAACACCTGCTGTGTGCTGGACATTGCGCTAAGCCTTTCACAGGCCTCACATTTATTTTTCACAACACTAATTAGTATGCATTATTCATACCACTTTACGCTTGAAGAAACTGCAACTCCAAAAAATATAGCCTTGCTGCTGGTTAGAGGTGAACCAGGTTCCCAGCCTACCTCTTGTAAATTGCCCTGCACCAGAGGTTTGGTCATTAACTGGTATCTCCACTCAATACTTTTCCCATTATCTTATCTCACATTTTTTAGGATATTATTTTTCCATTGTGAGTATAATCTCACCTATGCTAGGGAAATTTTTCCTGCTAAGAACTCAGAAAAGGAGCTCAAAGTCAAATGTGGACGCTCTTCCAAAGAAGCAAATGCCCAGTGGGTGGGCCGCTAAAATCACCGCTCGTTCACATTTTAGGAATTAACAGCTTCCCCATCTTTTCCTCAAATACAATAAGGTTTTATGTTTCCTATTTATTAAATACCGGAAGTAGTGTTACTGTCAAGTTTTAAGTCATTTCTCAACACAATGGCTGGTGGTGGGATGAAATGTTCTTTATCCCTGCTCTTTGAGAACTTCTAGAAATTTCTCAAGCTAATATTTTTCAAACTGTCATGACCTCTAAAGACAGGTTTGAAGTGTAGTTTCTGGGTTGGAGATGGAAAGTTAGTTCCAAGCCCTTGAGGTCACCTCCATGCATGCAGAGAAGAGTCTGAGGTCCAAATGACAATTTCCAAATACATGTGCATGGTTTTGAACTAGCGTTTTCTTTAGCCCTGGTTTAGTTTGTTCAGACTCACCATGAGTTTGGCTTTGTTTCTAATGAGGAAAGGTGCCTCTGTTAATTCTAAAGTCTTCCATTTAGAAACAGAGTTCCAAATGTCAGGCTGAGTCTGGAAGTGATTACTCATAGGAATAAAACATGATCGGTACGTTTGAATGAATGTTCACAGCTGTGTTTTTTATTAAAGAAATTCAGTGCGAAGAGTTTGAACGCCGCACTATAGTTGAGAATCTCAAGGTGTATAACATTGGCAATTCCGAATTAGAGCTCCCCTGGCAACTGTCACTCTGTGACATCACATTTTATCTAATGAGGCATAAAAATGTACATTGTGCACTCTGCAGCTCCTTCATGTGCATGGGGAATGAGAGTTAAGGGGAGATTGGGAGCCATCTCTTTGAATTCTTAGCTGTAGTGTTTCACCTATGGAGTTTTCTTTATTTGCAGCTATATTTTCCGCTTCTCATAATTCAGTAATTCTAAGGCATTTGCAGACCCTATAAGGACCATACAGATAATTGGTTAATTCCTCCTCCTAGTCCATCCATCCCACTGCCATTAATTTCTGTTCCAATTGCTAAGATCTTCTGGGGCTATTAATAGTAACTATGTTTATGCTTGTCCAAAATGCACTCATTTTATGAGCTGTTGGTTTAGTGGCTACAAAATGTTTTACAGCATCTAGTGACAATCTCTACCCAGTGGGTCTGGTTTCAACTGTAGTCACCAGCGTCCTGTTAATCTAATGAGGAAAGGTGCTTCATGATTTCGCCTCCTTTCTGCAGCGAGGGGACTAGAGATAGAGATTAGATAGAGATCCCAGTGGCCTCCGATCCAGATGGTGGGTGTAAGGATTACCTCTCTGCTCAGATGACACAGCATTCTTTGCCTAAGACTTAACACAACTCCCACTGTAAAAAAGAAAAAGTCAGTAAAGATTGTGGACTGTTGGACAGTCTTCACTATTGCTAACTCTGAGTTTCAGAAAGTAGCTCTGTGCTTGCAAATGCCCTTCCATTCTAAATGTGAACTGAACAAACATTCGTTCCTTAATCCCTTCCCTCAGACAAAGCCACACAGATGGGCTGATTAAAATCATAGGTCTGTGTTAAAGGAAAATTATTGCATTAGAGGAAGCATTTGGGGAAAGTGGGCGATGGGTTGAGGAAAAAAAATAACAAACAAAAGCAGATGGAGTGTCTTGCTTGGCAAGATATTACTCCATTATTCTTTTATTATCTAACTTCTGAAGTGGGAGAACACAGAATAATAGGAGGTACAGATTTTTCTGTAATAAAACACCAGGTAAAACTCCTTTAGGAGCAAGGCATCTAATAGGCTATTGTTTAATAGCTTCACAAAAGCATGCTTATTTTTTTTTTTTTCAGTCTTTAGCTGTGCTTTGCATGGTTTCCTTAGGCATAAACTACTACATAACATGACATCATGTGCAATGTGTCCAGATTCCTAAAACAAATGCCTCCAATTAGTATTTTGAAATGGAGTACACTGGGCCCTCCAACATTCTTGCCGGGAAACAGTTCACTGGAAGAGTTCCGCTATCTTTAAGCACACTGGGTCTTTTGTCAGAGAGACTGTTATTCCCGAAGTATCTCAGTTTATGTAATCCAAAAAGAATGTAGCTCAAGTAATAATGATTTTGCAGTTTATGTTGAAGAAAGCATGATAGACGTTATCTAAGATGATGTAAAGGGAGGCTTAATAAAATTTAAGCAAGTGAAAATTTTAAAAATAGGTATTTTAAAAATTTTAAATATAGTTTGCAATTTTTCTACAGAATATAAGACCCCAACACAACAAAGCAAATGGAACTACTCATCCAGTAAGCTGGGCGTCAAGAATAGGGGTGCATTTTGTGAGCACAATTTTCCTCCAAACTATGGGAAAAAATTCTTAACTTGAAGCTATTTTCAGGGGATAGGAAAACGAACCTGGGGAAGAGGACCGACAAGTACAGCAGGGAATGTTCAGGGCAGACGCCCAAAGTTGGGGTACAGAAGTTTGGGGCAATTCCTAACTTTATACTCAGGATGAGTAAGTTTTACCTGATGTTTTATTACGGAAAAATCTGTACCTCCTAGAAGTACAGCACAAAGGAGTATTCAGGTCAGAGGCCCAAAGTTAGGGCACAGAAGTTTGGGAATCTCCTGGTCCAGGAACCAGGAGATTCTACATGAATGAACTCTCTAGGGAGAATGGAATACCCTGTCTTTCTATCACAGTCTATTAATGCAATTGGATTAACAATGTGGGTCCTCTCTGCTCTTCAGAAGCTTTGAGGTGTTAAAATTAGAAAGTGCCCCTTATTTATAGTCAGGATCCTTTTCTTTCTAGCCACAAATTGATGAGAAGGCAGCCTGATAAACAGGAACATCTTTTGAAAATTTATTTTTTAATTTTTGAAATTTTTTAATTTTTTTATTATACTTTTAAGTTTTAGGGTACACGTGCACAACATGCAGGTTTGTTACATATGTATACATGTGCCATGCTGGTGTGCTGTGTTTATTGCGGCACTATTCACAATAGCAAAGACTTGGAACCAACCCAAATGCCCATCAATGATAGACTGGATTAAGACAATGTGGCACGTATACACCATGGAATACTCTGCAGCCATAAAAAAGGATGAGTTATTATCCTTTGTGGGGACATGGATGAAGCAGGAAAGTCTCATAATCAGACACGTAAGTATACCTGCAGCCGCTTTTGATCCCGTGGCAGCAGATAGGAGCCTTAATGTTTCATGGAATTGATTGATTCATCCCCCAAATGGAGATCCTGCTCCCTACTTCATACATTTTGGGGGAGAATCAGGGAAACACACACACAGAAAGGATCTAGTAGCGCGATTGGCATATGCTCAGCGTTCCATAAATGAGTTCTTTCTCTCCCTTCTTTCTGTCTGCTTTTTCTTGAATGGGAGAAGCTTAGTTTGCATGATAATAAAATGTTTGGTTCTAGAGACAAGAGGATCCTGATAACATTTTTTTGACTCTGCCTTTCAGGGTTTACTGTTTTTAAGAAGGTTAGATAAGAATTAAGCACCTGGGCCAGGCATGGTGGCTCACATCTGTAACCTCAGCACTTTGGGAGGCCAAGGTAGGTGGATCACCTGAGGCCAGGAGTTCGAGACCAGCCTGGCCAACATGGCAAATCCCCATCTCTACTAAAAATACAAAAATTAGCCGGGTGTGGTGGCAGGCACTTGTAATCCCAGATACTTGGGAGGTTGAGGCAGGAGAACTGCCTGAACCCAGGAGGCAGAGGCTGCAGTGAGCTGAGATCACGCCACTGCACTGCAGCCTGGGCGATAGAGCAAGATTCCATCTCAAAAAAAAAACAAAAACAAAAAAACAAAAACAAAAACAAAAAAAACGAATTAGGCATCTGCATGGTTCCAAATAACATGTTAAACACTGGGAATATAACAAACCACATGTGCATGTTTCTCCTCCCATGGAGCTTATCTTCTGGTAGAAAGTGAAAAAGAGTTTCATTTTTAAGAGGCTACGTAGAAAGTTTAATGAAAAGTGTAGAAGCTTCAGTGTTCAATGTGCTCAAAAGAGCCAGAAGGGTCTGCTGGTTTCAAGGTGGTGTCTTCAGTTGACCCCACAGATTCTTTCCCTCCTTATGTTCTGCAGTGTCTACAAGGTGCTGGAAAGAAATGGGATGCCTAGTTTTTAGGGCTTTGCCTCAGCCCTCTGCATTCTAGAGAGGTGACCTCCTGAAGTCTTTCTCTTTGCCCTGATCTCAGATGTAAACTGACCTGGTACAGGAGGACTCCAGGAGGCAGTTCTGAGACCACTTGGTATTTAATATTAGCTGACAAGTAGCTAAAAATGTCACTAACATTGAAACATAGCCACCTTAATTCTAATCATTCCTAGAGAGCCAAAAATTCTACACTTTACCCCTTCCCTCTTGAAGGTATATCCGTTTATTCAAAGGTCTTACTGGAAATTTTGAGGGTCTGAGATATAAACTCTTATGAACCTCTCTGACGTTTGTTCACCTCATTTTAGGAATAAATACAATGAGGGTATTTTGGAGGGCTACACAATGCAAGAGCCTCACTATATATTTTTAATCACGTGGCCCACGAACTTTGATTTCTTCGGCAAATTTCTTCTTTTTTTTTACGGCAGCCACTTAGAAGTGGCTTCTTAAGTGCCAGAGACATCGAGTTTGGAACTGGAGACATTCTCCAACAATGTGTTCTTATTTCACAAAGCCTCATGGCCTGCCTGATGCTAGGATTTAAGGAATGCTGAAAAGAAAAATCCTCTGAGCCCTGTAACACTTGAAATGTTGTCAGTGTCGCTAAGGTGCTAACAGAGGAAAAAACTCAGCATCTTAAAATTCTATTGTAAACACGTGATTAAGGATTGATTTTCAGGATTTGAGGACTCCAAAATTAATACACAGAAGAAAGCACGTTGAATAAGGTGACAATGAAGTACACCAAATAGACAATACACTGCAATCTGTGATCAGGGCCAGACAACTGAAGAATAATTCTGTTTCAATTCAATAATATAGGAACACTTAAAAGTATTAAATATCAAGCTCTAAAATGAGGGGAAAAATTAGAAAAAAGCCTATAGCAAAAAGACTAGAGCCTAGAGGGAGAATTCAAGCTCTGCTTATTTGTAATCTTTTTTTCTCTTTCCCTTATGAAAGCTTTATCAGTAGCTGATAGGTTTCACATGCAAGAAACTGTTAATCATGTTTAGGAAATGTACATGCTGTTAACGGCATATGAAATTCATTTAGGATGGGCGGATTTACCCCCCTAGATCCATCTTATCTCATTTACTCCATGCCTAGCACTAACACAAATTCATTCTAACATGAATACATGGGGAGGTCTTGACATGAAAATAACTCCTTCCTTTCAAAGGTGTAGTTCCTCAGTTGTTTGGAAAATGTGTGGTTCTGCAGCTCCTGACCTGCCGTGTACTAAAAATCAGTAAAGCATGGAATGTGCTTCAGCCTTGGATGCAGGCCCTCAAGAACACCAACTTAATGAAAATAAGTTCAAGGTGAAAAAGGCCACATTCGCTTTTTATTTTGATGTAAGTTGGGAGCAAATCCCAAAATGTCTTTCTCTTTCTAGGTCAAAGCAGAATTCTTCACATCGCAAGTCCACAAAAGGCAGGAGAAACGGGCTGTGGGGTTGTTACACGCCACTGCACCGCACGAGGTTTTTTGACTGTTGTTAGCAGACAACTTGGTATTTTTAGGGAAAAAAAAAAAAAAAAATCACATGAAATAGATGCAATGACCACAGCATTCAAAGGAATGTACTGAAGATAATGTAGCAATCATGCTGGTGCAGAGACACCCAAACATTCAGATCGACCCTGTCCCTTTGGGGCTTTGGATCATGTGATGGGGTCCTTGTGCCCCCTGCCCCTCTTCAATGAGGAATGGATAAGAAGCGTGAATGGAGAGCTGCAGCTAAGGATTGAAGGGAAAGGATGCAGTGAAGAAAGAGAAGTTCAAGGAAGCTGGCCCTACAAGGATCCTTTCTAAACCCAGTCTGAGTTATAAATGATCAAGTAAGAAGTTTTCACTTTGGCTCTGAGGCTATTTCATTATGAGGAAAACCTTGCTGTTCAGGGCTTCGAGATTTGAAGTTTTGAAACTTCTCTGCATTCCCAGCTGATCCAGCAGGGCATGAGACTTTTGTTCCACGAAAATAGAAGACGTTATGACTGTGCTTCAGAGATACACAATGTTGCCTTCCGTGCAAAATGGGATTAATATTAGTACCCACTAAAGCACCTTATAAAAGGTTGCCGTGAGCATCAAATGCATTAATACATAATGGCAGCTGCCCGTAGTACAAGGTCAGTGACTGTTGCTACTGCTGTCCTTGTGGTTATGATTGCTGTATTTCCAAAGTTAGAATTGCCCTCAGATAATAGAGCGAGTGGATTAAGAGCCAAATGGGGGTTATCTTTAATTTGTCTTTTCTATCAACACCATACCTACAGGGTTAGGGAAAATTTCCCACCTTCCCTACGTTTTTACACAGTTTCTATCTAATTAAACTGAGAACGAGTCAGGGAAAACTTTAAGGGAAAAATAAGTCACAAAAGGGCAGTGTGAAGACTGAGTTTTTCATTTTATTTTGCATATAATTTTGTTGGTAAACATGAAGAAATGTTCCCATCCACTTAGGCTTGGCAGTGACACCGGTGATAAAAGGTGTGAGCCGCGCAGCTTCGTGTGACATCTTATTTTATTGTTAACAGCAAAAGTGGCAGCACGAGGACCTTTCCTCCTGCCATCTGCCTCTTTGTGTCCCTGTGAATCTGTTCCTTGTCCCCTCATTCCCTGGAGAGAGATGATTATCCATGAGTTATTTCAGCAGTGCAGAATTTCTCTCAAAAATCTTGGAACCTGGGACGACCGTCTTAATTTGTCAAATCCCAGGAAAACATCTGAATAGAGTGTGCTATTTATAGATTTTTAGATCTGTTGGTATCTGAGACTGTATCTCCCAGGGTTTTCTGAAATCAACATAGATAATAGCATCAGGACTAGTTTCTGTGTGGAAAACATGATGCTGGGCGTGGTGGCTCACGCCTGTCATGATGCAGCACTCATTTCGGTCATTTTTACAATCCATGATGCATCAGCGAGCCAAATTGGCCAAATATGATGTGAACTGTGAACAGATGAAGGTAGCTAGATTTACTGATTGTACTGAAAGCCTGATTCATTTTGACTGTGTAGACGCAGACCAAATTTTTTTGTTTGTTTGTTTTTTAAGTGACTCAGATTATGCCATGGAAGCATGATTGTGACTTGTTAGTATGGCTCACGTGTTCTGGAACAAAGGCAAAAGGCTAAATATACTGAAAGCCATTTCTAGTTGAGGATTGTAAAAATTGATACAGACCAGATTTCTGGCGTGGATTGTAGAACTTTGTACATAAGCTCAGCTATGATCCATGTCAACTGTCACTAAAGCAGGGGGGATGATAAGAATGAAGCGGAGGCCATGGAGACAAAGCTCTGTTTGTCATCCTTGGGAATATTCTTCCTAGTGCACACTGCCTGGTACATCCTGTTCTTTCTCATTCCAAGCCACAGAGATACATTTTTTTAAAAAAAAAGGAAATGGGCCGGGCACGGTGGCTCACTCCTGTAATCCCAGCACTTTGGGAGGCTGAGGCGGGTGGATCACCTGAGGTCGGGAGTTCAAGACCAGCCTGACCAACATGGAGAAACCCCGTCTCTACTAAAAATACAAAAAATTAGCCAGGCGTGGTGGCACATGCCTGTAATCCCAGCTACTCAGGAGGCTGAGGCAGGAGAATCGCTTGAACCCAGGAGGCGGAGGTTGCAGTGAGCCGAGATCGTGCCATCGCACTCCAACCTGGGCAAAAAGAGCGAAACTCCGTCTCAAAAAAAAAAAAAAAAAAATTGGAAATGCAGAGACAAGAGCATGAGGGTCAATCCAGAAAGACTTGCAGAGTCCAGTTTTATCAGAGCCTTATCAGATGGGCCCTCCCTTTTTGGGTGTAGGGCTGAGCACATCATCTTTTGCAGTCAGACTACCTGGGTTCTGGGCCAGGCTCACCAATTTAACTTATTGGCTGGCAGTTCACTTCTGCATCTCAACTTCTCGATCTGTAAATTGGGCATAATAAACCCCACTTCAAAGATTTGTGGTAAGAATTAAATGAGATAAGATTATATAAAGCACTGAGAACAGTGAAAGGCACCTTATCAATGTTCAGTGAATGTGAGCTCTTTTTAACATCCTCATCACGGTCATTACTTCAGTGTGTCTTCCCCCTCCACTGTCTCTGAACCATCATGGGGCCATCTGCTGCTTCTTAATGCCTAGGCTCAGACATACTTCCTGGATCCTTTCCCCTAAGTACTGGAAGCTATTAATGCAGGTACCTTCTTTCCCCACAGTAGCTCCTGCTGCAGTGGCTTTGGGGACTGCTCTAACTGGGGAAAATGGAGTGACAGTCCACTCTGCCTAAGGGAAACAGACTTCATGCCATTCAAATACTGCCAGCGTGATATAATTCCCACTGTTAAGATTAGCATCTTTGCAGAATCAGAATGTAGTGTGAAGAGAGATAATTCGGAGTAAATTAAATGATTATTCTGCAATTCTGCAATCAACTTGCCAACTGCTCTTTTACTTTTAGTAAACTATGGAGCACTTTTTGGATGCGTGTTTATTACACAGATGACCCACATTTGCTGCTCTCTGGAGAATAAGAAGAGCCTCCTTTGGGAACTCTCTGCAGACAGGTTTCAAATTCTAGCAAAGAGAGGCAGCTGCACTGCCATTCCCAGGCACAGATTCCACAGGCTGCCTGTCCTGTGTGACTGACAGCATTTTATCCAATTGTATGGTTTAAGGCAAGCATCTTGTGGCCTCAAGGAGGCCTCCACATCACCTGCTTCCAAAACCAGGTCCACAAACACACATCCTGTCTGCACTCCTCTCCTTCACCTCGTTACTAATATTTATCTCAGTTCTTTTTCCAATTGATCAATTGATGACAATAACGTCAGTGGTGTTTTTTTTTTTTTTTTTTCAGACACAGGGTCTCATTCTGTCACCCAGGCTGGAGTGCAATGGTATAATCATGGCTCACTGTAGCCTCGACCTCCTGGGCTCAAGCAATCCTGCCACCTCAGTCTCCTGAGTAGCTGGGACTATGGGTACACACCACAGCTCCTGACCTATTTTATTTTCTATATATACACACATACGTACATATATACACACTACATATATACATATATATACTATACATATATACATAAATACACTATACATATATATTTATATATTTTTATATATATTTATATATATATTTATATATTTTTATATATATTTATATATATATTTATATATATTTATATATATTTATATATATATTTTTATATACATTTATATATATATTTATATATATATTTATATATATATAGTGATGGGGTCTCACTATGTTACCCAGGCTGGTCTTGAACTCCTGGGCTCAAGTGATCCACTCATCTTGGCCTCCAAAAGTTCTGAGATGACAGGCATGAGCCACCACACCTGGCCTAACCTTGGCATCTTACAAGAACCACTCCAGCCTTGCAGGCGATGAATCCTCCACTGACTTACATTAACGGTCCGTCTCAAAACCAAAGCACTCATTTGAGACCTGCTTCTAAAATTACCTAAAACATTGACTGCACAGGCCTTGCGGTGCTTTTACCCTGGCAGCGCCTCAGAATCACCAGCAATGTTTTTACAGGGTCCCAGGGGTTCAGCCCTAGTGACCGCCAGGACTGGAGGACAAGGCTTAGGTGTGGCTACTTTTGAAAACCCACACAGGTTTGACAAAGTGTCGTTGGGCTGTGAATTACTTCGTTTTTCATCTTGCCGATCCAAACATTCTCAAGGCCCTATGTGAGAAACTCCTTTTAGAATTTAGGACCGAAGGAAACATTTTTTTCTAATATGGAATGCATTTGTTTTCATCTCCTAGAGAAACTTATGCAATATTGCTTACTTTTCATGATACCTGGCGGAAGAGCGCTCACATGTAAGGTTCAGCCATAGAAGCCATTTTACCTCTTAGGGCAAGTATCTTCTAGCCTCTCTTTTTTGATTTGAGTTTGCTATCTCTTAATAAATATATTTGTTCTAGATCTCCTTGTTTCTTCAAATTATTGGCAGAGTTGCTTCTTGTCTCTGCTCCTTCGTTTTCCCAACTCTAAAAGGAAGAGTAAAACGGATAATAGCAATAATTCCTGTTTCCTGAATGTCTTATGTGCTAGGCACTGTGGTAGGTGACTTATGTGAGTACCCTTCAGAAAGGGGGTAAATTTGGATTCAGCTTCCCCCGCCAAGGTGTAGAGCCTCATCAATTCCTCTCAGGGATTTCTCTGCCTGCTGAGGCTCTCAGGGCGGTCTCAGGTCTCATTCTGTGGGTGGGGACCTACGCTATGCTTCTTTGTCCTGGATGTAATTCATCTGTTCTTCAAATGTGCCATAGGGAATGTTCTCAAAAAAAGCTTCATGAACAAACTAGCTCTTCCCAAAGAATTAAGGAGGCTCTGATGTTTACACTGCACATTAAATTGCTTATTAGGTTTTTGGATCGGAATCATTCTACTGAGCCATTCTTTCTTTTTTCTGTTTTTCTTTTTTGAGACGGAGTCTGGCTCTGTCGTCCAGGCTGGAGTGCAGTGGCGTGATCTCAGCTCACTGCAAGCTCCGCCTCCCAGGTTCATACCATTCTCCTGCCTCAGCCTCTCGAGTAGCTGGGACTACAGGCGCCCGCCACCTCGCCCGGCTAACTTTGCTTTTGTATTTTTAGTAGAGACGGGGTTTCACCACATTAGCCAGGATGGTCTCGATCTCCTGACCTCGTGATCCGCCCACCTTGGCCTCCCAAAGTGCTGGGATTACAGGCCTGAGCCACCGCGCCCGGCCTCGACTGAGCCATTCTAACAAGGGAAGGGTATTGTCCACTGGCCATTTCCCTAGATCAGGGGTCAGCAAACTTTTTCTGTATAGGGCCAGATAGTAACTATTTTACACTTTGTGGGCCATATGGTTTCTGGTAAACGTACTAATCTTTCCTTTTTTTTTTTTTTTTGCTTTATTGTTTTTTTGTTTTGTTTTGAGATGGAGCCTTGCTCTGTCGCCCAGGCCGGAGTGCAGTGATGCCACCTAGGCTCACTGCAACCTCGGCCTCCTGGGTTCAAGCGATTCTCCTGCCTTAGCCTCAGGTGCTCTTTTTAACTGAGGTGGTGATCCCTCTACCTCAGCCTCCTGTGTAGCTGGGATTCCAGGCATGAGCCACCACACCTGGCTGAACTCTGCTGTTGTGAAAGCCGCCTTAGATTGTATGTAAACAAAAGAGTATGGCTATATTCCAATAAAACTTTATTAACAAAAACAGGTAGTGGGCCAAATTTGGCCTGTGGGTCCAAGATGGGCAACCTTGGAGAAAACTATCTGATAGGAAGTATTAGAAACATTTTTTTTTCTAATATGGAATTCATTTGCTTTCATCTCCTACAGAAGCTTATGCAATATACCTTATTTTTCATGATACCTGGCTAAAGGGTGCTTACATATAAGGTTCAGCCATAGAAGCCATTTTACCTGTTAGGGCAAGTGGGTTCTTTCTCTTTGGTTTGTCTCTTCTTCAACCCTGTACCCCATCCCTGTCATCACTAACAAGTCAAAATCCCCTTCTTCCTATGTAAAGCAATTCTTTTTCTGCAGAACCTTGGCACCAAATGTACATAAGCCTACGGGGTCTCAGTTTCTACCCTCAAACCCATAGGAAGATGTTTTTCCAAACAAGGTTCTCCTATCTTCAGGATTCTGGCACCAGCTGTGTTGATAACACAACGTTTTCTGCCTCACTAAATTCCTATCACCACACAGCCCTGTAACTCAGTGGTCATAAATGCTAATGCCTTCCAGGGCAGGCAAGGACTAGGTGGGTAAGACTATAGGGAATATGGAAGCCTGAGGGGGTTGAAGAGGAGAGCTCTACCCAAAGACCATCACGTCCATCTTTGGAAACAATGGTGTGTTTGTCAATGCAACAAACCTGTGGACTAAAGTCAGCCCAATGACTACCAACGTGTGAGCTGTTCTGTAAAGATTTCTATGTTCTATTTCTACACATTTAAACTAAGACTCAAGGTCCAAGTGGTTTTTCCATAGCCTCTAAGTGGGAGAGCACTTTAACAAATACCTACCACTACCTACTATATGCCTGTGGTAGTGATACTGGAGCTAAAAAGAAATTATCTAGTCAGTTAGTGAGGGTAAGAGAGTCCTTGATAAGGTCTCCCTTTTAATAAAAGCAGCCCCCAAATCTTTCTTTTTCTAACAAAGAGCAGCCTGAAAATCAAGCTGCAGACATAAATAAACAAGCTGGAAGCTCGCACAGGTAAATGCTGGCGGCTGTGCCAATAGGAAAAGGCTACAGGCATGTTCAATACGGAGGTTCCCCCTTCCTTCTTTGTTGCCACGTGTGCAGTAAAAAGGCAGGCAACATGGCGCCAGCCAGGGAGAGACCCCATCTGCATAATAAAAGTTTAGGGTGAAATGGCCAGCTTCTTCACGTGCTATGCAAATAGCACACCTGGTTCAACGAATCTCTAGTGTCCTATGTAAATCAGACACTATCTCCTCAAGCTCAGCTATAGAACCCACCATGGAACCAGAAGACCCATTTGGGAACCACTCTCTCTCTGCAAGAGAGAGAGCTTTTCTCTTTCTCTCACCTATTAAACCTCTACTTTTAAACTCACTCTTTGTATGTGTCCACGTCCTTGATTTCCTTGGCACGAGGCAATGACCTCCAGGTATTTACTCCAGACAACGATGCTGCTTCAGTAGGACTTGGTCATCCTATGACAGACAAGGCACAGTTCCTGCCCTCAGGGAACTTAGTCTCATGAGGCCAAGAGACAAGTGAGAGGCCATTTCAGTGCCCCACGGTTAGAGTTGCCATGAGGAGTAGTTGGGGTGCTTTAAGTTGCAGTATGATCACTGAACTCAACTATATGGGCTGGAGTTGGCCTCCTGGATGACATGATGACTTTGATGCTCTGAAGAAAAGTGCGATTTCATCAGAAAAAATTTCATACTGAAGCCAGTACGAGGATCTGGCAAGTGCAAAGGCCCTGAGGTATAAAGGAGCAAGGCTCTTTCAAGGAGAGGCACGGAGGATTGAGATGAAGGGGGAGAACAGGGAAGAGGCTGGGTGGGAAGAAGCAGCCAGGTGCCTGTGCACCTTGAAATGGGCTCATTCCTATGCTGTCAGGGAACCAACAACTGAGTTTAAGCAGGGGAGCGACGGTCTCAAATTCAGACTTTGAAAAGACCCTTCAGGCTGAATTCCAGATACTGGATTGGAAAGAGGCAGGTTTGAAAGCAAAAGCTGTCTGTGCTGGCAATCCAGGCATGAGATGATGGAAGGCTAAGTGAAGGTCACAGCCCTTGGGGTGGAGAGAGCTGCTCGGAGTCGAGAAGTATTAAGCCGATAAGAGTTCAAGATTGCTCTGATTTAGGGAAGGAATGACGGAAGGGAAGAAGTCAAGAGTGATGGCCGGGGGCTTTTCAGAACCTTGTGCTTTCCGGTTCCAGCATAAAAATGTTGTATCAATTAGGAAAATAAATAGGGTGCTGTAGAATTGGAATGTTAATGTAAATTAGATGTGCATCCTTTCTGGCAATGCCTCTGTACTCTGGTGCATGGTTACTTACTTCCAGTAAAGCTTTATGCTTTGGTTCTCTCTGGCTTCCCTTTCCTGTACTTTCTTCTCTCTCTTTTGGACTTATTTCCCCTCCTTTTCAAAGCCTAAGGCCCTTTAGAGTCTCTGCCATGTTCATTCTCCCCAAGAGGAAAGTCAGGGGGCTGCTTTATCCAGGGGTTACAGCCAAGAATCTGCAGTCAGATGATCTGGGTTCAGAGCCCAGGGTAGGCAGGGGAGTGACGATGTATTGATCCCTCACAATGGGCTAGGCACCCTCTCTAAGCCTGCCTCTTTCCAATCCAGTATCTAGAATCCAGCTTGAAGGAGCTTTTCAAAGTCTACATTTGATACTGTCACTCCTCTGCTGAACCTGAGCTGTGAACCTCAGGTTAGCACTTAATAGCCACGTAGCCTTTGGAAGTTACCCAACCTCTTGTGCCCGGCTGGCTTCACTTTAAAATGGGGTTCACAATGTGGTATTGTGAATATTACATGACTCACCCCAAGAAGGGTGTCTAGCCCCTGGTGAGGGATCAATACGTGTTAGCTATTATTTTGCTATTCCACATAAGCCTGACTTTCCCTTGTCCCTATTTTGAGAAATCATATTCCCAAAGTTGTCATTTCATTCTGTTACAACTCCCAGTCTTTGAGATGTATCTGGCAGGGATCTGAGAAACTATTTGCTGTATGTAAAATTGATATTAGCCAATCCAGGAATTTTTTTCAGTTTAGAAAGAGAATTTGGGGATCAGGTTCAGTGGCTCATGCCTGTAATCCCAGCACTTTGGGAGGCTGAGGTGGGAGAATTGCTTGAGCCTAGGAGTTTGAGACCAGCCTGGGCAACATAGTGAGACTCCATCTCTACAAAAAATAAAAGATTTAGCTGGGCGTAATGGTGCATGCCTGTGGTCCTAGTTACATGGGAGGCTTAGGTGGGAGGATCGCTTGAGCCCAGGAGTTTGAGGCTGCAGTGACCTCTGATTATTATGCCACTGCACTCCAGCCTGAGTGATAGAGTAAGATCGTCTCTCTCTCTCTCTCTCTCTCTCTCTCACACACACACACACACACACACACACGCACTAATTTGGGCAAGGAGGAGGCACTGTTTTGCACTCATTCTCTTGAGGCAGTGAGTAGGTAACAGCCCATCTCTGCCTAAATGAAAGTGTCTTGAGTGCATAATGCCAAGACCTACATGGCAGTATTTCTTATGTTACGATTTCTATAGAATCCCATTTATACATCCAGCGGTTATTTGTTAAGCATTTTATACAGAACCTGAAACCTGTCTTCGTATAATCCCTTGATTCTCTACACAAAGCAACACCCAGGAAAATTGAGAGGATTCTTTCTATAACAGGAGGCCACTTCCTCCAACCAACAGGTTCTGAATTTGCTTTGTAAAACTTTTAGATAATAAAACACAAACACACACACACACACATACACACACACCCCAAACAAAACCTTGGAGAGTACTAGTGCTTTCATTTTCCAAAATATAGTCAATTATTGTTACTTGTGGCAGCTGTAATCTGTAAAAGTTCACTACAAACACTGAACTAGGGAACATTGAACCACTTCTCCTAGGCAAAATACAAACTTAGGTTCCTGTGAGCCTCTGGTCACACATCAACCAGCCAATACATCAATCATCTTATACGCCAATCACCTTATCTTATGTTTCTGTTTAAATACACTTCATTAAACATGTAATGTTGATTTATTAACACTGAACTCCAGCCAACAGCATCCTAACACATGCTTGCAAGAGGTTTATGTAATACACAGATTTTCTTGATAATGCATACCATAGCTTTCTTGTTCTTAGGAACATTAGACTTCCTTCACCAGTTATATTAGTTCATTCTTGCACTGCTATAAATACATACTTGGGACTGGGTAATTTTTAAAGAAAAGAGGTTTAATTGGGTTCATGCTTCTGCCTGGCTGTACAGGCTTCTGGGGAGGCCTCAGGAAACTTACAATCATGGAAGGTGGAAGGTGAAGGGGAAGCAAGCACATCTTACGTGGTGGGAGCAGGAGGAAGAGAGAGAGTGGGGAAGTGTCATACTTTTAAACAGCCAGATCTTGTGAGAACTGATTCACTGTCAGGAGAACAGCAAACGGGAAATCCAACCCCGTGATCCAATCACCTGCCACCAGGTCCCTCCTCCAACATTGGGGATTACAATTCGACATGATATTTGGGCAGGGACACAAATTCAAACCATATCAACAGGACACTTAGGGACCATTTTAAATAGCAACTTCACTAACATGAAGTGCAGAAATGTGGAAAACATGGCAGTAAATAATCTGCGAAGAGGATACTTGCTCACAGCCTGACAGCTAGAAAAGGAAGGCAGAGTGTGGCCTCCTGGACCTCAGCGGGGATACATGCATCTGACGACCCAAATTTTTTGCTGCTTTGTGCATGTCCATAAATGATAGCAAATGGGTTGCAAGTATTGATTTTGCAGTGACAAATTTTAAACAGTAGGTGAATTGGCAAATATGGAAGACACAAATAATGAAGATGAACTGGACTTTCATACGTATCTTATCTTCCCACTAGTTTGATTAAGTATTTGTGCCTTACTTCATGGCTTTATAAATTAGAGACCAGTGAGTAGGTCGCTCAGTTATGTATCAGGGACTAGAATTTAGTAGGCCTCCTTGGTTGATGGGAAGACAGCTCCCGGGAACTGGGAGATGGGAGCCAGGCCGACCAAATTACAGCTTTACTAAACTAAGCCCAAGGACACCATCATGCTCTTCAAAGTCTGCCTCTTGGTCAATTCCCATGACTTGATTGCTTCCCACCATTGTAAAAGAGTTATGTGTAGACAAGCTGTGTCTTGGTACCTAAGTGCTTTGCTCCTTCCTGTGTCTGTTTCCTGAAGAACAGATTTTTCATTTATCAACTCACCTTCGCCTGGGCTCTGGACAGTACTTGCAGAGAAAAAAAGTTCTGAATTCACTATCCAACCTCCAATCAGTGGCTTGTAAACCTGGATAACCTGCTTTATCTTAATCGCGTGATAACAACTGGCAAGGGCAGTGACATGAAGATAAGGCTGGGCCCATCTCTCCCCCTGTCAACAGGCCTAGCACCTTGTTCATTTTTATTTGTGAATAAGAGACTCCATCAGTTCTCTCTTGCTGAGCTCCTGGTGGCAGCCTCTGCAGAGTGGTAGGGAATATGAATCACTCACTATCAGGTCTGAAGACAGTGGAATTTTATAACTTTTGTTTAGTTTTGTTTAGTTTAAATGGAGCCATTTGCCATAAGATAAATCTACCTTTAAAGTCAGAAAAACAACTCCTTTAGAGAACTGCCTTCTGGATGTGGCTGCTGGGTGAGAGGTGGCCTTACAGGGATTGGGAGAATTGCTTGTGTGGAGGAAAATGAGGTGAAAGTGGGGAGAGGGAGACAGTCTTCCACCACTCTGGTAGAGCGGGAATGCTAGCAGACATCTAATGGTGTTCAATGTAAGAGTGTAATAAAAATGGCTAAAATTACCAAAGGGAAAATGGGGGAGAAAGGAGACATCTGGTCAACCTAATCAACCTTCGAGATTGGCTAATCTAGATCCTGGAATCCAAATTATTCGAGAAACACAAGCCCAGTCTCCTTTGCACAAACATTACTTGGGTTATTGCCCACTCTCATGAATTCTCCTCTAGCTGGGGAGAGGGCCAAAGCATTTGTTTATTTCCTCATTCTGACTCATCCTCTTTATTCTACACTTGCTAGTCCAAATAACGCCATTTAAAAATTATAGACATTGAGGGCAATAAAAAGAAACCCAACCGTTGTTTCCAAAATGCTTATCACCTTCCAGGAAGGAGCAATAAATCCAAGGGACATCAGTAAGATGAATAATAATTTTGGGGAGGTTATGGTACTCCAAAGTACCGTTTCTATTTTGCACTGTGATTATCTCACCATAATCATACCCCTGTGTTACATTATTGCTCATAAAAAAAGTCCACATATTGGAGACAAAAAGCTTTTTCTTTTAAAGCATTTTTCAGGGAGGATTAGAAGTTATTTCAAATACAAGCCATGGCAACCCTAACAGAGGACCAACTGATGATACATGTTTGCATTCAACAATTTGAGAGGAAGTTAATTGTAATGAAGGGGGAAAAGTCAGGAATCTGTTACATTCTGCCATCTCCATAATTAAACAATAAAACTACTATATCATTTCACACAGACATTGTAAATACTAAATTAAGAAGCCCCGATAAAATGTCAGAAGCATTCTCTTATGAGTTTATATCAGCCATACGATCATCACATTGATTCCGCATGCCAATGAGATAACATTCCACTGTGTTTATTTTTCTCCCAATTGCCTTCCGGAAAGTAATAAAATTAAATCCAATATGATATTAAATGTAAACATGCATGGATATTATATGTAAATACCCATTTTAAACTCTCTCTGCTTTTTGGTATTTTCTGGGCATACTGTTGTCAAGCAACAGTAATATTCCGTTCCCCCACATGGCTTACCCTTACTTTGAGGACGAAGAGAAAAAACTCCCTTTGTAATTCCACTTGACATTTATTTCATGATTTGTGGGAAAGAAAACACTGGAAAAAAAAAAGACCCTCCACTTTTAAAAGTGACTGAGCTAAGAGTTTCGAAGCCATTAAAGTTTGATTTCCAATGCTCACACCTTGAATGGGTGTCTGCTGAGCATTTCTTCAGACTGCTTGACTTCTTCTAATGCTAGCTTTATTTTCTCTTTTTAAAATCTGGCACTTCATGCTAACTGGATGAATAAAACAATTGCACTCATCTAACCATGGGTTGAAATGTCCAGCTAAGACTCTATTCTTACAATTCAGACACCAAGTAAGATCTTTCTTACCATGTGGAATGCTTTAATTTGGAGAAAACTCGGCTTCTCATCAGGATGAAGTGACCAGTCATCTTAGCTAAATTAGGTGGGTCTGATATTCAAGAATCTGGCTCTGAAGGGACATGCAATTGGTCAGATGTGGTGGCTCCAAATGGGAGCACGGGAGCTCCCAAAGGAATACAGCAAAGGGCATCACAGGATTAGCAGAAAGAAGGGTATCCAGTACAAACCCATTGCTTTGAAGATGGATGGCCTGGAGGAATTGAGAGGCATACTGTCATGACTCAACCTCCTTCTACCTCCCTGTAACATCTTCTGCTAAAGAACATCTATATCTTTGCGCATATTATTCCCTCCATCCAGAATATGTCTCTGCTAATCAGAATGGTTCATTTTCTCTGGCCTGTATGTTTCTGTATCTAGCAGAATTCTTGACACACAGAATTCTTAACAATTATTTGGTGAAGGGATGCTTAAGCTCATAGTTAATGAGTAACAGATCTAAGATTTATTTGTGTGTGTGATTTTTCCACTTTTATACTTCAGGCTTCTTGCTTTCCACACAATCTATAGTGAAGCTTATAATTTCACCGTTGCCTGGGGAAATTGACCAAAAGCCAAAGATGGAATGTATGATTGGATTTGGTTTTCCCATAAAGCAAACTGGCTTTTCTTTTTTTCCTCAATGAGATTTTTTCATAGTTCCCCCACCCAGTGGAAATACTACTGACCATTGTTTGGATAAAAGCCACTGTCATACTTCTATGGGTGGGTCTACCAAATATTTCAATAAGTAGACTTGAAGGGAAATGTTCCTTTTGCCAAGTGATTGTGTAGCCACATAATACCATAACCAGTAGAGAGGGTGATCCTCTTTCTCCTAAATTTAACTACATATTAGGCTGAAATCATGGATCTCCTTGGAGTCTTGTTAAATGTTTAGACAATGGTATGGATCGATATGAATCACTGCCTCCTCCCTCTCCCTAGTAATAATGGACCCTGCTAAGTTCTTGCCTCTTTTGCTTTTTGACAAATAGCTTACCTGAGCACGTTATAAAATAAAAAGATAAAATGAGATTTCATACATCAATATCGATACCTGTATCTATCTGTCTGTCTATCCATATAGAGAGAGGTGTGTGTGCATATTTGAGTGTATGTATGTAATTAACAGGCCTCATATGTCTCTGCCTCACTCATTAATCTCTAGCTAAACCAGGACATCAAATTAGACAAGGACAGAGATGACATTGACTTTTCAGGGAAGGGCATTTTCAATCACGTTGGATTTGTAGGGTTGTTAGCAGTAATTTGAAGTGATCTCAGTTATGTTTTGTTACAAATATGGCATATTACGACTGTGTAGTCATTTCAACATGTTGGTGACCTATGGGTTCTAAAAGGCATAACTAATGCAAAAAGGAGGCCACCTTTTCAAGTGCTTTGCCAAGGTAAATTTATCTGAGGTGGCAGGTTTGCAGCTTGAAAATGAAAAAGTCAAACAGAACGATGAAGAGGTATACAAAATTTTTGTAAAGTAAGGTAGGGAAGAAAGTTAGGGTAAGTCCAGTGCTTGCTGTGTTGGGTCTCAATGGCTCTTTATGACCTGTGACACGTTGGCCCTTAGAGGAGCTTACCTGTTGCAGAGCTCCTCTCCAAGTCACTCCATACAGTCAGTTGCCGGCTTGGTTCCGGCCGCATCTGCATGAGGTCAGCAGTTCTTTCCCACCCACACAGTAACTCAGGAGATATAGAGGAATATACGTGACTTGGCCCACTACAGGGTTGCTCTCCAATCTGTCCCTTCCAACTCACATCATAGTTGGGTCATAGTAAACCATACAGAACACCTCCTCCAAGCTCATCACCCTCATCCCCATTTTCCAATCCTAAAAGACAGAAAGTAACTCAGTCCTCAGGCCGCATGGGGTCATTTTACTTCCAACTGTCTTTATTTGGACAATAATGATTTGCAAAGTATGCATTTTGACTGTCATCAGATTTATCTTTCTTTTCTCAACTCAGAATTCTGTCATTTTCTCCCCCTAACCACTATTACTGGTCTAAAAGTGAGATAATGAGCCAATTAAGTTGTTTGCTTTATACCTAGTCAATAACAAGTTTGACTATTTTTATTGACTGTGCTGAATCCACCGTTGAGTTTCTGGGCATCATAGAGAAAAAAGCATTTATTAGCATGGAAGGACAGTTTCCTGTGAGTTAACTGCAGTTGAATTAAAGAAAATCTGCTTTCTTTAAACTTCTGACTTCCAATCTCCAAGAGTTTCTAACTCTGTCTAAAGATAAATGTAAGATTTTAAAGTTCTCTCACATTAGCAAAAACAACTTGGAGCAATAATCATTTTAAATGAACCGTCAAACATGTCACTTCTAAAAAAAAATACCAGCCTCAAATTATAACTTACATAAACTTTCTAAAGTAACTCATGGAATAAAATGATATTCACACATGTTCTAAAATTCAGAATGAAACATTTTATTTTTTGAGTTGGCATCATTTTAAGGAAGTAGTGAGGGAGAGAGCATGTGAAGATGGCTCTCTGCTTGTGTAGGAAGAGGATTTTAATTCTTCAAACCATGAATATCTTAAGGATACAGCTCTAATTAGTAATGCTGGAGGTTGGAGCACATTCCATCAAGCTGGTAGCATATTCATTTTGATAGATCTTACTTAACTGACTGAAGAAAAGCAAGGCTCAATGTGTTGCTATCTGTTAAGTTTGATCAAAATATCAAAGGGTATTTCAGCCTGAACTAGTTATCTTAATTGATACGATGCACAGCAAAATATATTGATCCACATAAATAGGTTCCAGATCAATTTTCCTTTTGAAAATAATGTTTACATTTAGATGGGCCTCAGAAATTCATTGAATACAAAAGTTAAAATTAATTTCTCCTTAACCACAGTGATTAGTGGATTTCTTGTACCTTGAACAGTTCTGAATCAACACAAAATATCTTTGAGGGTTTGTATATTGCTCTTCCAAGCATATCTGTGAGGCAAGTAGATGCAGACGACGGCGCAGCCCATTATTTTAGCACATTAGCAGATGGAGAGAACTGAGTCACAAGCCAGTTGGGTGAGTTGGCTAAAACCATAGCATCTAATGTGATTACAGCAATCCCCAAATAGAGTTCTCAACTCCTACATCCCATCTGTTCCTTAAAGAGACTTAGGAAGCCAATTATCTGTTCCTTTGTAAGAAGAACCTATTGATTCTATTAGGAGGAATAGAGTTGGCCTCAGCAAAGTTTGCCTTGACTTTTCCACCCCTGCACTTCTTAATCTCAGCACCTCCCCTCCCTCTTATCCTTCACATTTGCTTCCATCCATGACATTCTCATCAGCTGTTCAAAACCTTTTGCTGTGCAGCTCCTAAGGAGATGTGTGGTGTGCGCGCATGGTGGCATTAGGGAAATCTTGATGAAAGAAACATTTATTAACTATTTTCTATGTTGCAAGCATAACTCTCGGTACTTTGCACACCATTTTCTTATTCCGGCCTCACTACGACGCATTGGGTGAGAGGCTATTTCATAAAGTACATGCTATCAGATGCCAAATAAGCAAACTGATGATGGTAGTGCTTGTGGTGACAAAGCAGAATGTTTATTGAGTCAGAAATAAAATAACTGGATTCTAGCTTTAGACTTGGCCAGCAAACCCATGTGGCCTTGGCTAACATATAATTTTTCTCTCTGAACTTAGTTCTCTCGCCTGGAATATAGGCATGACACAGTATACTAGATGAACACTAAGACTGCTTACACTAAAATGATAAAATAATGTCATTGACATGACAATCAAGGCAGGAAGGAGCAATGGTTCTCCCAGAGAAGATTATGTTTGTAAGGAAGCTGCTTTTCATTCTGGCCTACGGAGGCCAGTGTTCTCAACCCTGGCCACAAATCACAGTCACATGCCCCCATTTCTGGGGCGTTTATAATTTCCAATACTACGCCTACAGATTCATGGGTCCCTATGCCATATTTTTACAAGTACTTCTCGTTCTAGGTAGTTCTAGTTAAGATATCTAGTTCTAATTAAGAATCATGACTCTTCACAGAGGAATTTCAGACAATACAGAAAGATAAGTGGCGGAGTAGAAGCTTTCCTCAGACTCCTTGAATAACATCTGTTTGGTCTCAGTGTCTGGGCTGGGGAGAACCTGGGAGAGCTGGGAAGGGATTGATTATAGGACACAAGTGGAGTGCTGTCTGTGAGCTCTGGCCTCATTGGCTTTCATTTCATCCATATCTTTGTCCCTTGCCTCTAATTCAACCTGGATCGAGTTTTAAATCTTTCCTTAAAGAACAGCCATTAAAGACGATAAAACAGTCTGGCTCCCGGAGCTGTCCAAACCCACAGGTTCTAAGAGGAAACAACAGAGACATCCGCAGCATCCGATCTTGTCTTTGGAGCTAATTAAGGATCCTGTGGGATGCGCTCAGCCCAGGATGTTATTTCACCTAAAGGAATGGACAGTCACTAAGGATCAATGATTTTGGGTCCTCAGGCCAGTATTAATCTGGTTGTCTTCAGGTAAACACTTATGATGTTCAAAAATGCTTTCTCTCTTCTCAATCAAGCAGCTCCTTGAAGCTGGAAACCCCAAACCGAGTATCTTCTGGGTAATTCCATTGCTTTCCAGGATGATATAACCAAGGTTGCAACACGTGATTGGCCTCACTCAATTGATATTTAGAAGGTTTTTTTTTTTTTTTTTTTTTTTTTTTGACAGAGTTTTGCTCTCATTTGCCCAGGCTGGAGTGCAATAGCATGATCTCAGCTCACTGCAACCTCCACCTCCTGGGTTCAAGTGATTCTCCTGCCTCAGCCTCCCAAGTAGCTGGGATTACAGGTGCCCACCATTACACCAGGCTAATTTTTATAGTTTTAGAAGAGAGGGTTTTACTATTCTGGTCAGGCTGGTCTCAAACTCCTAACCTCAGGTGATCCACCTGCCACCTCTCGGGTTCAAGTGATTCTCCTGCCTCTGCTTCCCCAAAGTGCTGGGATTACAGGCCTGAGCCACCATGCCTGGCCTGATATTTAGAAGTTTTGTTTGGAGACATCCCCCCAAAATAGAGTCATGTATTGCTTTAATACCTGGATTCTCGTTTTTAGTGATCTTGGGCAAACACTGAATCTAATTGACAACGATTCACTCACTAGTTTTGAAGGATTTTACATTTTATATTTCTCTCCTGAAGTCTTGCATTTGAAGAAGAATATTTACCTAATGGCCTTATTCCAAAATTCACAGAGAAAAAGTGACTAATCCCCTCCCATCCCTTTCTTACAGTATTTTTCTTTTGATACCATTGTGTTTTGGGGGAAATCAGGATGAATGAAAAATACCTGCTGCTTTTTTAGAATGGGTTTCTATACACACTTGGCTTTGAGATCTATCAAAGAATAAACCTGTAATTTCAACTACTTGTAGTTTGAACCTACAAGTAACAAATGGGAGTCACAATTCCTATGGCAGGCGTTTTGTTAGGCTGTCAGGTAGCTCATTTAGTTGCTGTTTCCTATTTTTTTTAAACATTTTCTTTACATAAATAAAATGTAACACTGTGAAAAATGAAATTCCTGAACGAAAACCACATGATGAGGTGCACCAAAGAGCGCTCACATTATTCATTTCAAGTGGTTGATGTGGAATCTTCGTTGAATATTTCAGTGTTAGGAGTATTACTGAGGTTATAAACTGAGTAAGGAAACAAAATAGTTCTTGGTCAAGGATCAGCTTTTAGCATTAAATAGCTTTGGAATATTTATGGAGAGCACATAATACCACAATGATGTTTAAATGTCTCAGTAACATTTTTCTTTGATTTTTCTCTTTAATTATAATAGCCATGGAATTGTAAAGTTCTAGAAAGAACTTCAGAACAAGGTGAGGGTAACCTTACCCCAGGGTACACAGGGTACACAGTCTGTTCTTAACATACCTAGTCTAAGTCCTAATCTGCCATCTTCTAGTCGTTCCATCTTTCCGGAAAACCACACTTTTCAAGATAAATGAGACAGCAGACTTTCCCAGACCTTTTAAGAAATTGCTTTTTCTGTAGTTGGCCCATCCAATTTCATACAGTCAATTATTATTTTAATATTCTAATTTTACTCTAGTGACTCCAGAGAACTTTACGGTACAACTCATCAAGGGACCAACATAATTAGTTTCGCAAAACTCTCAGTTGGTTAGAACATGTTCCAAGGATCCAAGTTTGTTGATTTGAATCCCACACAATGCTAGTTAATTTTCTAGTTTTGTGACCATAACAGCTCCTGGTAACTGGTGAAAATATGTGCTAAGGGCCTCGAGAGTGACAGTGGTGCCTGCCTCTCCTCAGTTTATCAGTACTAAGCCATATTCAATTTAAAGCTCTGCCTCAACTAACCATGAGTCAGCCCCACCACTTTAATTAATTAAATTGAAGTTAGTTCTCAAGGAATTTATGTAATTGTCTTTAGTTTCAGGACTGCGATTAAGATTTAGGTCTTTTATTCTCTGTCCAGTGAATTTTCCATTACAGCCTAAATCCTTCTAAGGACTCCTGGAGGAGTGACATTGGCCAAGTCTCCTCAATCATGTTTTTCTGAGTAAAACACAGATATCTTCGTGCTGCAGATATTGCATTAAATGTGTTTCTGACTTGCAGTAGGACTTACAGGAGGCAGTCACTGAATCTTCTAACCCCTTTGCTTACCCCTGAAAACCAAGGCCATGTTTACTTGGATTAATGGAGACAAAAGGGTTGGGACTGAAAGGAATGGGGAGGAACACAGAACAAAACAAAACACCAGTGCTTTCCGACGTTCTGAGTCACATTCAGGGTTGTAAAATGACTTACTGCCCTGAAAATGTTGGCAGAACATTCAGCATAGATCATGCATTACAGGCACATGATGCAAATGCTTTTTGGCTCGTGATTACAGACTAGCAATTTCCTAGGCCCTATCACAGTTCCAAGTAATTCATTGTATTTGCTTTCCGAATTAAGTTTTTTGGACTGATTAAACGAAGCCTCCCAAAAGCATGCCTGCCACTGGGCATATATGACTTCACTGTTTCTCATAGGACGGATGTGACCCTCTGTTCTTGCCTAGGGTTTCACAGAATATTTGTGCAAACACACATGATCTTCATTTCCTGGACTCTTCTCGGCTTAAGCATGCATATACAATGCGATCAAACTGGCCAGGGCGAGGCCCAGTCAACGCTCTAAGCTGATTTCATGTTTGACTATGCGGTAAACCACAGGTTCAACCATGCACTCTGATTTGCCCAATAAGTCAACCAAAAGAGTAATCGCATTTGTGGTGATTCAGCTGTAACAACAGAGGTTTTCTTGACAGTATGGAAAATCTACAGCCTTACTCGATAGTAGGAGTTATGTATTTTTTTTCTTTTATCATTTCCTATTTTTAAGTTTCAGGGTACACATGCAGGATGTGCAGGTTTGTTACATATGTAAACGTGTGCCATAGTGCTTTGCTGCACAGATCAACCCATCACCTAGGTATTAAGCCCAGCATCCATTAGCTCTTTTCCCTAATGCTCTTCCTCCCCCAACCCTACTCCCCAACAAGCCCCAGCGTGTGTTGTTCCCTTCCCTGTGTCCATGTGTTCTCATTGTTCAGGTCCCACTTATAAGTGAGAACATGCAGTGTTTGGTTTTCTTTTCCTGCATTAGTTTGATGAGGATAATGCCTTCCAGCTTCATCCATATCCTTGCAAAGGACATGATCTAGTTCCTTTTTATGGTTGCATAGTATTCCATGGTGTACATGTACCACATTTTCTTTATCCAGTCAATCGCTGATGGGCATTTGGGTTGATTCCATGTCTTTGCTATTGTGAATAGGGCTACAATGAACATACACGTGCATCTATCTTTATAATAGAATGATTCACATCCCTTCGAGTATATACCCAGTAATGGGATTGTTTGGTCAGAGCTATGCATTTTTATTTGAAACTATTTTTTAAGAAGATAGAAATAAAATAGTGATATGGAATATACTTATTCAAAGGATAGACATCAAAAATATTTCAATTTTTATATAAGGGTAAAGTTATTCACATGAAGAATTAACTTGGACAAAATGTTTGTATTAATAATGAAGAAGCAAGACATGCTTATTTGACTATTTTTTCCCATTATCTGGTTGAGACTCTGGGCTGCTCACTGATTAGATGCTGGCTAGAACAGGTAGGTAATTCTAGCAAAATCTATGGGAATAGCTCCTTGTAGGAAAAACAACTGAGTAAATTCAATACATTTTGTTTTCCTAAGTACTCATGTTGAACAACATATTTTAACAAACTCATGTTTGTTTCTTGGCTTATTCACCATAGCCTATACGATGATTCTGAGAATTATTACTTCTACTACCATGAGGAATCTTAGAGATTCATTTTACTCCATATCCAGGAGACAAACCATGGAACCTAATGACTTCAACAGGTTTTATCCTTTTGGTCAATACTTTGTAAATACCAAACTTCTTTTTGACTAGAACCTGTGATTCATTAATTCCCAGTGAACCACAGCAACAATGCAAAATCTATCATACTTTAAGCTAATTTGTGGTCCCTTATGAGAATGAGTTATTATTTGTAAATCTTTTTTTGTTTTTGAGACACAGTTTCACTCTGTCGCCCAGGTTGGAGCACAGTAGTGCCATCTTGTCTCACTGCAACTTCCACCTTCCAGGTTCAAGCGATTCTTGTGCCTCAGCCTCCCTAGTAGCTGGGACGACAGGTACCCATCACTACATCTGGCAATTTTTTGCATTATTAGTAGAGAATGGGTTTCGTCAGTGTTGGCCAGGCTGGTCTTGAACTCCTGACCTCAAGTGATCCTCCAACCTTGGCCTCCCAAAGTGCTGGGATTACAGGCATGAGCCACCATGCCTGGCTATTATTTGTAAATCTTCTAACCAGCGTTTTAGTTATATCTCTGAAGAATTCCAACCTTTATCATTTATACTATGAATAGTATGAATTTTATAAGTTAAAGTTTACTTTTCAAGTACTGGGCGTGTGTGTGTGTGTGTAAATATCCTAGACTTTGCTTCCCTACTCTGTCTCTGTTTAGAGATCTCACCACTTTCTGTAATAACACTAGAGACCTACAGGTTCAATAGCTGACTACTAGAGAAAAGGCATTTAACCTTATTTTATTCAGAGAGAGAATGAGTTTTTTCATGTAAAATATTCCAAATTCTTGTTTAAGTTAGTGGTGCAGTTCTGGTGATAAGATTAGTGATAAAGTCTACTTTTGTGATCATTAGCCCCCTTTTCTCTCCACTGTCCTAAAATAAGAAGAGAGTTTAGATTGAAATGCTTCCCAAGAGGCAGAAGACAGTGGCCTCAAGGTAAAAGCAATTTGAGCCAGCCTTCATCTCAGGCTGCTTTCTCAGCTGTTCATTCATTTTGTGGTTTGAATGAGGAATGCATTGCCTAGAAATGCAAAATATATGGAAAATAATTCTACCTCCAGTTCATTGTCCTTTTGGCTATTTTTCTCATTTTAAGCTGCATGGAGCTATTTTGGGCCTTCTCGGTGCACTTAACATTGCTTTAAAACAGATTTAAGTCTCCCTACACGAATGAATTTCCAATTCTCGATCCGACAGAGCAGTATACTATTAAAGCTCTACCAGGTGTTTCAATATGCACACGTTTATCTGACTCTTCTTTTCCTTAGAAATAATAGAAAATGAAATTGAAGATTTACGGTTGCAGGGTGATTTGCTGAAAATACTGGTCTAAGAACAGTTTTATGACTACTTGGTAAAGATATAAATGAAATCCAAAATATTTCTAAACATAATGTAGTTTCCCTCTTTGTGCTTTCCTTGGGCCTTGCTACGCACAGTCACGTGTTTTAGAGACAACTCCAAATACCCCAACGCATGCCAGTTAGGAAAAGACAGACAAAGGGATCTGTGAATTAGACACCCATGATTTACCCATTTTGTGGCTCATCCGTGACAAGTTGTTGAAAACAGAAGACCGGCTCCTGTTACTCTCAAGTTCTGTGGCACTTGGTAAGCATACATGCATTTCTAAAAACCTGCTCGCTTTTTACAAAAGCATGTAGGCTCCTCAAGTCTCGATCAGTTGAAAAGTAGATAAAAAATAGGTAATAAGATAAAAATATCTCCCTCTAGCTTTGGAGTGGGAGACTCACTGCCAAAAGTTTAATAAATTTATTAATTTAAAAAAATCTGATCACCACATCTGAGTTTGACGTGAGTACACAGTTGACGTGTGTACCCTGAGTTTGACGTGAGTACACACAGTGACGTGTGTACACTGAGTACACAGTTGACACTCAGTGAGTATCTGTGAAATGAAAATGACTTTGCCTAAATACAAAGGATTGTCACATCACAGAATCTGCTTTCATTAGCTTATCTAGAACATGCTACTACTCCAGGCAATTCAGTTCTATTTTATTTAAATGTGATCTAGTCCCTACTGTTTGCACAAATTTCATGGTTTTGGGGGACTACACATAAGTAAGAGTGAACCCCAGTATTTCAGGATCCCAGACTTGAAACCAGGGTTCAAAGACTTTGCAAAATTGCACAAGGTCAGCAAGGGTCTGAGACATTCAAGGAAGGCCCAGGTACATAGCCTATCTCAGTAGATGCAACTGTCACTCGTAGGAAGAAAGAACCCAAATGCTATTAAAATGATACAAGCACACATATGTTCACTTCAGCACTATTCAAATAGCAAAGACATGGAATCAACCCAAATGCCCATCAATGACAGACTAGAGGCCAAGACGGGCGGATCGCGAGGTCAGGAGATCGAGACCATCCTGGCTAACACGGTGAAACCCTGTCTGTACTAAAAAATACAAAAAACTAGCCAGGTGAGGTAGCAGGTGCCTGTCGTCCCAGCTACTCGGGAGGCTGAGGCAGGAGAATGGCGTAAACCCGGGAGGCGGAGCTTGCAGTGAGCTGAGATCCGGCCACTGCACCCCAGCCTGGGCGACAGAGCAAGACTCCGTCTCAAAAAAAAAAAAAAAGAAAAAAAAAAAAGAAAATGTGGTACATTCACACCATGGAATACTATGCAGCCATACAAAGGAACGAGATCATGTTGTTTGCAGGGACATGGATGAAGCTGGAAGCCATTGTCCTCAGCAAACTAACACTGGAACAAAAAAACCAAACACCACATGTTCTCACTTACAAGTGGGAGTTGGACAACGAGAACACATGGACACAGGGAAGGGAATAACCCACAATGGGGCCTGCTGAGGGGTGGGGTTGGGGGAGGGAGGGAGAGCATTAGGAAAAATAGCTAATGGAAGCTAGGCTTAATACCTAGGTGATGGGTTGATAGGTGCAGCAGATCACCAAGGCACACGTTTAACTGTGTAACAAACCTTCACATCCTGCACATGTATCCTGGAACTTAACATTAAAAAAAAAAAAAGAGAGAGAAAAAAAAAAAGAATGACCCCAAATGCTTATGCTAAACTGCGATTGAGAGAATGCAAATATAGGTGCTACGTTTGTTTTTGTTTGTTTTAAGACAGAAGAGAACACAGATGGGCCATTCCCTAAATTTATAAAGCAGTCAATTAGCCATTTAAAAGGTTAGAGGCAGGATGTTTTGAAGTAAAATCAACTGCAGTTTAAATGTGCCCCATTTCAGAAGGAGCTTTCCTGGCCCAAAGTTATAGGGACGGCATCTCTTTTCCTCTACCACATTTTGTGCTGCTCTAGGTTTAAGTAGTCAAAAGTACTTTAGGTCTCCAGATTAAATCCTGAAAACCTCACTGGAGATCCATGACAATGTTTACAACACCATTAAAATCTTCCTCTAACCTCCTCTGGCTGCTGTCCCCATCCGTGTTGTCTCTGCCACTGCAACAATGACTTTCAGTGACTTTCTCTCTATTTCCCCTCCATTTCCCCTTAAGGCTTTTGATATCCGTGTTGAAGCAGTATGGAGGGGCTGAAATAATCTTTCTCAGGATTTTAGCAGGGAAGTTAAAACCCCATTCAGTCCTGAAGAATGAACAAGGGGAGTTCTAAGAGCTAGGATGTTAGTCGAACTGTCTGGAGCCAACAGATCTCTTTATGGAAAAGCTATGGTTCTGCTTTCTTCTGGTCTGGCTGTTGCTCTCACCTGTGGAAGGCCTATTCTTCCTGCTCTAGTAGGATGTCTTCCTTAGACCTTGCTAACTCTGGAATCAGACGTTCTGGATGCAAATGTTGGTTACATCCCAGCTGGCTATGTGGCATGGGCAGATGACTGCACCTCTCTGTGCCTCAGTTTGCTCATCTGTAAAACGGGATGAGTAAACAGTGCCTATTTCACAGGGTTGAGCAAGATTTAAACGAGCAACTATAAATAGATTGCTCACAGTGTGCCGTATAGTATGTTCCACTCATCTGCTCATTAGTTTATGTATTGAGCTTGGCATAAAATTCTTTGGAAAAGGATGATCTCTGTGTGTGTGTGTGTGTGTGTGTGTGTGTGTGTGTGTGTGTGTGTTTGAGACAGAGTCTCCCTCTGTCGCCCAGGCTGGAGTGCAGTGGCCGGATCTCAGCTCACTGCAAGCTCCGCCTCCCAGGTTCACGCCATTCTCCTGCCTCAGCCTCCCGAGTAGCTGGGACTACAGGCGCCGCCACCTCGCCCGGCTAGTTTTTTTGTATTTTTAGTAGAGACGGGGTTTCACCGTGTTAGCCAGGATGGTCTCGATCTCCTGACCTCGTGATCTGCCCGCCTCGGCCTCCCAAAGTGCTGGGATTACAGGCGTGAGCCACCGCGCCCGGCCGATCTGTGTTTTTAAAAACTGAAAAACTTCTGCTCAACTTTTGTCCTCCCCACTCCTTGCTTCACATGTTAAATACATGTATCGGTTTCTCTACATTTCAGATTATTACATTTGTCTTCTCTTCCTATATCCATCATCTGAATAAAAGCTTTTTCCCAAAGTTCTACACTCAGATTTTGTGCTTCCTCTGCCACTCTGAGCTTCTGTTTCCATGGCTACAAATATCACCACCACGCAGGTAACTTCCATGTCTCTGTTTTGATCCAAATTGTATCTTTAAAAAACACTATAAGTGAAAATCATTTTTGTCCTTCCAATCAAAAGAATAAAAAGCAGAATGGCAATTCACATGTTACAAGCAGTCCTGTGGTCTCCAAAACAACTTCAGAGATGGATCGGACTCATATGGAGAAGTTTTAAAAATAGACTTTGGTAATTGACTCAAAGGCCCGATAAGAAAACAACTCTTTTCTATGAAACCTTACTTTGCAAAAGCCCACACTGTCCAATCATACGCCAGCTTCCTCTTTCAGAGCATCCCCTCCTGGGATGCATGAATTACTCTGCGCTTGCCTGATTGGACAGAGTTGTAAGTGTTCATTAGCTCCCACCCTATTAGCTGGTAATAACTGATAAGGGTGTAGTGGTGCATTTGTGCAGAAGGTCAGCATTAAGACATATAAAGAAAGAGGACAGAGGCCAGGCACGGTCCCAGCACTTTGGGAGGCTGAGGCAGGCGTATCACGAGGTCAGGAGATCGAGACCATCCTGGCTAACGTGGTAAAACCCCGTTTTACCCCGTCTCTACTAAAAACACAACAAATTAGCCGGGTGTGGTGGTGGGCAGCTGTAGTCCCAGCTACTCAGAAGGCTGAGGCAGAATGGCATGAACCCGGGCGGTTGCAGTAAGCCGAGATCGTGCCACTGCACTCCAGCCTGGGTGACAGAGCGAGATTCCCTCTTAAAACAAAAAAAGAAGAAAGAAAGGGGGCAGAGATGAAACAATAAAAGCAACAGAAAAAAAATAAAAAACACGTCACAGGTGGTTTGGCAGCAAAGAGCACAGTGATAACCTTTTCACCCTTTTAAGGCGTATTTTTCCATTATCTCCTTTGTAGGCTCATCAGCTTCAAAGCGAATGTTCCTGACTGTCACCTCCCTGTACTTTTACAGTCTTGATGGGCACATTTTATGCTATCAACTGGAATTCAGGAAGAGAATAAATTATTTTTAATATGACTTTGCCTACTGCTAGTAAGTATAAAAATTGTTAATATTTACCGAGTACCTATTCTGAGCCAAGCGTTTTGCTGGTTCCTTTTAATGCATCCCCTCATTTAGTCTTCTCAGTAAATCTAGAGGAATATATAGTTCTTTTAATCTTCATTTTACAGGCAAGGAACTGGAATCTCCAGGCAATTAAGTGACAGGCTCTAGTTACAGTTTATAAGAAGCAGAGCCAAAATTTCCATTTAAGTCTCATTCAAAGTCATTGCTCTCAATGACTTCTCTATAGTATTCTTTCAATTTATGCTAATTAATAATACTCATCAATATACCAGGAAGCTTAAAAATCTGTTCCCAAATTGGGCATGAGGGAAGAAAGAGAAACAAAATGCTGAATTATTAAATAATTAGAAAATCAGCCCTGGTCGGGCGGGGTGACTCACGTCTGTAATCCCAGCACTTTGGGAGGCTGAGGCAGGTGAATCATGAGGTCAGGAGTTTGAGCCAGCCTGGTCAACATGGTGAAACTCCGTTTCTACTAAAAATACAAAAAGTAGCCAGGCGTGGTGGTGCATGCCTGTAATCCCAGCTAGTCAGGAGACTGAGGCAGAGAATTGCTTGAACCTGGGATGTGCAAGTTGCAGTGAGCCAAGATCCCGAAATCCAGCCTGGGGACAGAGGGAGACTCTGTCTCAAAAAAAAAAAAAAGAAGAAGAAGAAAATCAGCCCTTGATTTTTTTTCAAATGTTGGTGAAATCCCATAGATTGTTCAGTAGGTCTGAATTTTTTAGTTTCAGTTATCAAATCTAAATAGTGTTCTCTGAATACACACACAATAATTTGCACAGATATGTGTAGCTTCATAACTACATGCATGTGTATTGTGTCTCTGTAACCGGAACAAAGTGGCTCTTAACCAATGCACGATGTGTTCAGAAACCCAGGTCGCTTCGCCACGCCCCGTTGCAGGATGTGAGACTTCTGCAGCAGTGGCCAGGCTTCTGTGTTTCCATGCTGATTAACACGGCTGCCCAGCATGGATCACGGCCCTTGTACAGAACCCACTGCCCATTCCCTGAACAACTGTGGTAAAAGAAAAAAAAAACAAAGACCCTTTAGAAGAAGGATGACTGACATACATCTATCAAGAGCCTTTTCTGAAGAGGAAATGAGTCCCCATGTAATAAATATGTTTGTACTTTATTCATACCTACCTGAGTTTCCAGAACACAATCTTTGGCCATCACAGCATCTCATCCGAAATATTTTGGTGAAACATAAGATTTGAAATGAAATATTTTCTAAGTGTTCTATCTCCTTAGGAAGGACCCCAACTCTTTCTGGACACCAATTCGTATAAATATAGGAGAAAGTATTATTTCAAATGGTTTTTAACCTAGATACCAAAGGGTTCCTTTTTAACTAGAAAATACTGAATTGATAAATGATATCCCTTTTGCACAAAGAGGTAGTGTCCTTAGACTCGATTCATTAAACTAAAGGGTTCATGCCTAGGTCTTATTGAAAAGTAGTATTTATGTATTAATCCTAGATACCATTTTGTTTTGGGATGCACTGGGGAATATTTAAGAGAAAATATTTAATTGGACAAATGTGTTGCTTTATCTACAGTCAAGTGTTAGGGTCATTAGAAAAAGCACTTGAGAAAGATTGCAAAACCTTGAGCAGCGGCAGGAGAGGCCAAGGGATCAGGGCACTTGAAACATGATTTTGTTAAAGTTGCTGTACTTTACTGCGTTCATTTGTCCAATCTTACCATTAACTTGGAATCAACTATAAGGATTTTTTACGGGACAATGTATCAGATGCCGGTCCTTTAAAGTTAACTATAATTCCTATGTGATATCAAAAGGTCATTTATTCAAAATGTTCTTAGTCATTAGAGTTGATTTTTTTTTTTCATGCCACATTTGTGCTTGCCTGGAAATGACTTGGAAGGGTGGCTTGTCACTGTTATTCAAGAAACACAAAACTTTGAGGACTCTGTCCACAGCACGCTGAAATGTGCTACTTGAATTTACTGTCTGAGAAGTTGTGGTATATGAGACATAAAAACAAGCAAACAATATTCTCAATATTCTCAAGGCGAATAGTATTCTCATTGCTCATAATGGCATTTCTAATATACTATCAATCAGTTTAATGTGGCTGATTCCAAGATGCTTAATTTACACGAGTGAATTATCTAACTCATTGGGCGTCTTGGGTTGAGTCATCTGTCTCCTTCCAAAATGTAAGTATCTGGAGACAGATCTCCTTCTATCCCTGATGAACACACTTAGAAAACTCATATTTGGCTTGAGGTCGGGAGGATGGAGTTTTATTTTTAAGACTCCCATCTGAATAGAGGGTGTCCTGTGGGTAAGCACACAGGTGACTGTCACAAGGAAGGCTCATGTGTCACTCTGGTGTTTTGGTAGTGGTTGGCAGATGAGAGAAGTTGGTCTCTTGAGTGACCCTTGAGGAACCACCATAGCTTTCTGGGTGGAGGAGGAAGAAATGTCAGAAAGAAGAGTCTGAGGAGAAGTGGGAGTTAGTACAGGAAGAATCTATCTCCATTCACAGAAAGGGTGAAAACCCACATACCCAAGTTCCCTGCCACCCCCACAGATTTCAGAGCTGTGTTTCAACTCGGAAAGAGAAAAAGGTGGAAAACACTCAAGAAGAGGAAGAAAGGACAGCTGAGGCCGTGGCTTTCCTTCTTTCTGAGAACTGGGTGAAGGACAAGAGGACAAATGCCTGGGCCCAGAGGTGCCCTGCAGGCAGTCACCCCAGAGGACTTCCAGTTGTTTAAAGCAGGAGGTTGTTCAGTGTTTCCAGAAGACCACAAACTCCATCCTCTATGTTCCTGCATGCTCTGTAATGCAGAATTGTCTGCTACTCCTAGGCCACCTACGGTTTTTGCAGTAGCAACTGGGTCTCCTCCTGCACAGATTGCTACCCACCCACCATGGCAAAGCAGATCCAAGCCCCACGCACGTAGTGTTCTCTGAAAGGGCACCAAGCCACATGTGCAATTCTGAGACAAAGTGGAGAGTGGGTGGATGGCTCTGCAACCATATTCTAAACCCAGGGAAGCGAAAATTAACTTTCTTAAATCCCTTTTTCAAAGCAAACATTATAATGAAGACTTGAATGTGGTACTGCTATGCTATTTTTTTTTTATTTACAGGTAGAAGTTAGAATCCTTTTTCAAATTCCAAAAGCCTTGCTTTCTCACCATGTTCAACCCTCTTCATCTCAGTACCCACTACACCAAAATGGAGCAGTAATGATCATTTTTCTGAACTACTTTTGATATAGGACAGGTGAGTCCCAAACTGGGGCTTAGCCCACAAGGGTTCTTGGCTTCTCCCAGGAAAGAATTCAAGGGTGAGCCAGCCAGTGGCAGGGTAGAAGAAAACAGCTTTATTGAAGCAGTAGTGTTACAGCTGCATGACTGCTTCTGCAGATCAGAGTGACCCCATAGGCAGAGCATAACAGCTCAGGGCTGTTCTGCAGTAATATGTATACCATCCTTTTTTTTTTTTTTTTTTTTTTTTTTTTTTTTTTTTTTTTTTTTTTTTTTTACCTTTTTGTGAAGATGGAATCTGTGTCACCCAGGCTGGAGTGCAGTGGTGCCATCTCACCTCACTGCAACCTCCGTCCCCTGGGCTCAAGCACTTTGCCTACCTCAGCCTCCTGAGTAGCTGGGACTACAGGTGCATGCTACCATACCTGGCTAATTTTTGTATTTTTTTGTAGAGATGGGGGTTTCACCATTATACCTACTTTTAATTGCATGAAGATTAAGGGTCAGTTTATGTAGGTATTTGTAGGGAAAGTGTAGTCACTTCTGGGTCCTTGGGTCACTGCCATGGAAAGGAACAGTAACCCCCAGGTGTTGCTGTGGCAGTAGTAAACCGACATGGCACACCAGTAGTCCTGTCTAACAGAAAGCTGCTTCCACCCCATCTTTGTTTCAGCATGTCTTCAATTTGGTCCACTGTTTAAGCCCTACCTCTGGAGTCAAGTCCTGCCTCCCACCTCACTTTCAGTGTGTCCTTATTAAATCTGAGTCATTCTGGCTACCACCATGGTTACATTGTCTGTACCTTGCATATCCTTGCCCTGACGGGTCCCAGCACAGCTTTACAGAGTGAGGATTCCACTACCTAGTGACTGTGGTACTCCTTCCTACTCCCTTTGTATATCAAATTCTTAGCTTTGAGTCTTCAGGCCTTTAGATTTTCCATGGATCACCTTTAAGAGGCTTGTGCATGTCCTGAAATTGTACAGATAATTTTATGTAACATACATTTTCACGGCAAGATGGTCTGTGGTATCAGTTTAAGAATTAATGACCTAGTTGGTCATTATTTCAAGATCCTTTGCCCTGTACACTAGTGTGTCTACAAACTATTCTATATGGGCTAAGGTCAAAGTCAGAGGTTGCAGCTACGTTTATGTTGTCTTGGGGCAGTCCCTCAAATGTCCTAGCTTGAGCAACCAGCCCACCCTCTGGAATCTCTTCTGCCTGGAAGACTTTCTGACCTCTTCTAAGGAGAGAGATGAACTCTTCTAGTGACCCCAGAGTCCTGAGAGTTAAGGGTTGAGAGAACTCCTGAAAGAACTGACTTAGAACCCAACCAGCCCACCCTTTGGAAACTCGTCTGCCTGGAAGACTTTCTGACCTCTTCTAAGGAGAGAGATGAATTCTTTTAGTGACCCCAGAGTCCTAAGAATTAAGGGTTGAGAGAATTCCTAAAAGCACTGACTTAGTACCCAACACTCCCCCAGTCATAGTTCTATGGCTCTTGAGCAAATTCTTGGTTCTGTTTTCTTCCTACCTGATGACCTTTGATTCTTGTAATGATTGGGATTCTGACATATCCTTGTGTGGATCAGTCTTGAATTGCTGCTTCTTCCTAGAGGAAGCAGAATTCTGTTCTTCTTTCCCTTGTTTGGCTGATTTTGGTTTTCTCTGCTTCTGAGCACTTCTCTGAGCTTAGCCCCTTCTAATGGAGGCCTCTTATGGGATGGCCAGAGTTTTGCACTGTGCAAGCTCATGCCTGGGCACAGGCTGGCTCAAACTGAATGTACAGTATCTGTCCAATGGTTGCCCATAAGCCTGTATTCCTATAGGCATCTCAAACTTACCTCTCACAGAAATAATCATTTTTTCCTTCTAAATGAGCTTTTCCTCCTGCATTAACTGTACCAGTTGAAAGCAAATAGTCCACCCAGTCACCTAAGCTAGAAAATCTGGAGATTTCTCTTGCGTCTCTTTTGTTCTTAGTTCCACATACAATCAGTTTTCCTGTTTTGCCAATGCTAACCTCAAAATATTTCTCAAACCTATCGCCTCTTCTCTGCCTCCATGGTTATTGCCCATTTCAGGTCTTTGTCATCTCTCATTTGGATTTCTTTATCTGGATCCTAACTGCCCCCAGCCCATCATCTGCAAATCCATAATAATGATCACAATGAGGTCATGATGGCTAATGTATCCTGGGTGCTCATCACAGCTTTATACTATGTGTAAGTGTTTTATGTGCCTCCTCGTATGTAATTCTCACTATAACCCTACGGGGTATGCATTTGGTGTTATTGTATACACTTGACAGATGGGAAAACTGAGGCTTGCAGAGGTCAAAGAACTTGCTCGAAGTCTCATGTGTGGCATGTGGTGAAGCCAAGATTCAAATCCAGCTCTGTCCGTCTCCAGAGCTTTCATTACGGAATCAATGATTTATTTGAAAATCAGAGTTGCCTAGGTGGTCCATTTAAAATACAAATCTTCATGTTTAAAAGTCCTAAATAGTGTCCTATTTCCTTAGCGTATCACTCAGGGCCCTCAGTGGTCTTCCCTTTTGTGGTAGATTACTAGAATACTGGCCTGTGGTATTATCACACCTCCCTGTGCCCACCCCCTTGAGGTCTTCTCTCATATTGAGTGTGGGCTTGGCCTGGTGACTTGCTGTGGCTAATGGGACATTTGGAAGTATAAAGCAAGAAAAGACTTGAGAGATGCTTGGGCATTTGGGTTTGCACTCTCATGGCTCTCTGAGAACCTTTGATCTCCATATGATGAATCCAAGGTGAACTTTCCTGAGGATGAGACCAAGTGAAGTCACTCAAGTCATTCTACCAGAGACCTTGGATGCATGAGCAAAGCCATTCTAGATCTTCCATCTCTGGCCAACCTGGCCCTGACCAAAAAAGATGCCCCAGATCACTCATATTATCATAAGTAAATAAAATGGTTATGTGAAGCCACTAAGTTTTGGGGTGATATGTTACACAGCAAAATCCAACTGATATATCAGCTGACCCTCCTACCATCACATCTCTCCACTCCTTGCTCACCACTTCAGTTCCTAACAATAGCACTCCACTTGTTGGCTGCGGATCTGGCTTCTTTTGCTTTTGCTCACGTTGAGCCCTCCACTGGGAATGCCCTTTATCTCAGCCTGGTTAACGTGAACTCATCCTTTGCTACTTGGTTAAGATTTTGTCTTGTATTTCTTCTTTGACACTTCTCTTCTAACCTTTCCCTATGGCCCTTCAGGTTGGGTTAGGTAGGTATCCTTTCTAAACATTTTCAAAATCCCTACCACCACGCTTCCAAATGGCTTGTTCATGGGTCTACTCCCCTGCTAGGATCTGGGGGTTTTGAGGACACCGCAGCACCCTCCTGCTTTCTTCCCTTTTACCCCCAACCTCTAGCAGAGTGGCTGGCACTTAGCAGTAGCCAATGAAATGTGCTAAGTGACTGAGGAAATGAATGAGTGAATGAATGAAATCAGGAGGAGGTTGTCTGTAACTAGCTAAGGGAAAGCCCCCCCAAATCAGCAGATATTAGTTGGTTTTGACACTCTTTAATTCAACTTTTATGTATATTTGTCTTATCTTATAAGATATGAACTCTGAAAGACAAATGCAGATGAGTTTTAGTCAAAGGAAGTCGTGAGTAGCCAGCAAAGCAGTGTGTCAGAGACTTTAACATTTTGGGTTGGCTGACAGTGTGGAGTGGAAGGTGCTAAATGAAAACCACAGAAAGTAAGGTCTGAGGGCGATTATTTTACTTGTTCAAGCGTTCAAAATAGAAATCGGAATCCATTTTCTAACAGGTTTCCTGTAACTGGGTAGAAAAAAGAAAAAGAGATTTTTCTCTTTCCTTTTTCCATCCTAAACCTCCTAGCGCCATCGTAAAACTCACCCTGAGACAGAGTTGATAAACTGACAGATAGTATCAAATGTCAGCCAGGGCTTCGTTTCCATCCTGAGGCTCTTGGGAACAGCATATGAACAGATTGTTCCTGCCAGAGTATCTCATTATTTTAAGCAAATTGAATTTCTCATTGACTATGTTGAAAGGTTGTACGCTAGTTATAATTACCGGTTTTACTTAATTTCCTTTTATAAATAGGTCGGTACTCCCTACTTGAAAGTAGTATGTTGATTACGGATTTTTTTTTTGTCTTTTGGCCTCAGGGACTGTTTAGTGTAGAAACTGCTGACTGAGTGAGTTTAATGAAACAAATACATATCCAATTACAAGACGGTGTGTGTGTGTGTGTGTGTGTGTGTGTGTGTGTGTGTCAGAACACACACAGACTCCCAGGTAGCAAACACACACTATGCCAGGATAATATGCCTTACAGTGAGTGCAGGAGAGACTTTGGGTTCTAAATACACAGGGAATGGGGCACAGCAGAGTTACTGGTGACAAAGCCATTCCTGGCGGTGGGCGCTGAGTGGCTGGGAACTTAACTGCCACAGATTCCCATTCATTGAAAACCTTTGTTCTAATCAAAGTCAGGTTCCTGAAAAAGTGCAAACGTCTTATCCGGGAAGGGAAACAGATCAAACCTCCATTTCTACAGTGATTTTTAATAAAATATATGTTGGATTTTCCTGTTTATAAAAGTAACACCGTTTGTCACAACACTTACAAATTAAAGAAATCTAAAGGAGAAAAGAATAAACATTGCCTTTAATCCCACCACCAAGAGATAAACATTCAATATTTCACATTTTCTTTAAATGTATATATCTATATTTATGTATGTGTGTGTGTGTATATATATATACTTACTATATGCCCAACTTTGTGTTTTTTTCTCACTAATATTAATGTATTGAAAGCATATACCCATGTTATCTACGTTTGTAAATGTAACTTTTGATATTATTCCATAGAGTGGTTATACTGTTATATCTTTAACCATCCCATTATTAAATATTTCATTAAAAAATCTTTTTTGATATTATAAATAATGCAATATTGAACTTTCCCATAATTAATTTTCTAGATATCTTCTATTTCCTTTGAATGAATTAAATGCAATTTCTAGGTTATGGGGTTTGAGCTCTTTTATGTCTTAACATAGATGACAAAATCACCTTTTTGGATATATTCTATCAGTTTATGATCACTCAGTGGTAATAGAACTATATGTTTTATAGTCTTGTGAACACCAGGAATTAAATATTTTAAAATATCATCAATGTGATAAGTGAAAATGTCTGCTTTATTGTTTTAATTTGCATTTATTTTGTGCTTAGTAGGGATAGACAATTTTATTTATCTACCATAGCAATTTAACACATGCATTTTGCCTTGGAGGAATGGGGTTTAAAAGAATGAGACAGAGACAAATAAGTTTTGATGGACCAAGGGCAGAAAAAAAGAAATGCCCAGAGCCTAGATTGTAGCAAAAGCATCAGCTGAGGAATTTATAAAGTTTCTGACTTAACTGATGAGGGAGGGGCCAGTCCTTGGTATTTTCTATAAGCTTTGCAGGTAGGTCTAACATGAAACTGAGCTGAGAACACCTGAGACAGAGCTTGGCCTGTTGGGCTGCCAAGGTGGGCTGTCCAGAGCTGCTGAGGGTGGAAGACAGAGGCACTGGGTACGTTTGTAGCTGGTGGTAGTAAAAGGCAGGAAAGTTATCAGAAGGGAATTAGAGATAAAATAGCCCATGTGATTCCACCTTTGATTACACCACTTACTCTCAATTTGGGACTGAAAATTGTGCCTTTTATTATACAACTTACTCTCCAGTTGGGGCTGATAATTCAGTTTGTGAATTGTTCTGGCTCCTGTTTTTCTGGCTTCAGGGTGTATTTTACACATTTCCTTGCTCATAAGCACCTCTGTGAAATGTTAAAAAATAATGGCTAAAATGGAGGGCTGGGGATTATCTTTGGGTTTCAAATAGCCAATCTTTTCTTGACCCCATTGCCACAGAAAATAACAAATTAACTTTAAGAAGATGTTTCTTCCCATCTCTGCACCCCAAATAGAGGGAGATTATAAAAGCCTGTGTATTTGTGTGTGTGTGTGTGCGCGCATGCGTGTGTACTCACGTGCCTGCTATGTTGTACCTTAGGGAAGCACATGTTTCTATAGCCCTGGAGGGAAACAAAACCCCCAGACAGTGGCCTCACCTTTACAAAGCCATGGAAGGATTCCTGAGCTCCCCAGGCAGAGACTTGCATCTACCTTTCCCAGATTTCCTGCCAGGACTGAAAAATGGGCTATGCAGAGGTAGGTACCCCAGAATCACTACTTTATGGTTGTTTTAAGGACACTGCTCCTGGTATCTGAGGGAAGTCTAGGACCTTAGCCAGGGTTTTAAAAGCAGCATGATGTAGAAGAAAGATTATAAACCTCCGAGTCAGATAACCTGGATCCTAGCCAGCCTTTCTGCAACTCACTGTCTGAATGACGTGTGAGAATTCACCTAATTTCTCTGGGTCTTGTGACTTTCTCATGCCAACAGTGAAGACAGTGACTCGTCTTTTCTTGTGGGGGAAAGGATGCATTTCCATGACCTCCAGCTTGGCCAGGCACTCGCTTGGTGGACTAGAATGAATCACTAAGCCCCTGCAAGTCTCATTTTCATATTCTCTCAAGTGGGGTTAACAGCACCAGCCACAGCTACCTAGCACAGACTGGGTAAAGGTGTAGGAATTGTAAACAAAAATTAAAATTCTAAGCCCCCCAGCCATCTGAATGGATGTCTCCTCTCTGCCCAGGGCATTCCAAAGTTAACCTGAAAATCTAGTTGAGGCCACAATGGAAAGGGAGAGTTAGATATTCCTCACTACCATTAACATCAACACAGACCCTAAGAATGGTAGAACAGATCCTTTAACTCTGATAAGAAACATTTGCCATCTATTCTCTCTTAAGTAGGAAGCTTCATCTGCATGATACAGCCTTGGTCTCCATAACCCTGGTCTCCATAAACCCGCAATCCAGACATTCCTTTCTATTGATTCCAGTTCTTTAGCTAATAACTCAACAAATTGCCCATCAGAAAATCTTTGAATCTGCTTATGACCCCCACTTCCAATTGTCCTGCCTTTCTGGACCAAACCAATGTACATCTTACATCTATTAATTGATGTCTCACATCTCCCTAAAATGTATAAAACCAAGTTGCTGCCTGACCACCTTGGGCAGATGTCATTAGTACTCCCTGGGACTGTGTCACAGGTATGTTGGGAAAATAAACTTCTAAGTGAATTGAGATTTGTCCCAGATACTCTTTGGTTTATAGGACTGAGTAAGTTGATGTGCATGAAAACATCACAGAGAGTTTAAACTGGCATTTCAACATAAGTGGGTGGTACTCTGTGAATACTGGCATCCACACCAGAATAGGATAGAGGAGTCTGTTTCTGAATCAAGTGCTCCAAGTCTGGAATACCTTGAGAATAGCTCTAGGGTTCATTGTTCTATTAACAGCTTTGCTGTAACATTGTTTAGCCTTTTAAACCCATGACCTATTTTGGTAAAAATGGAAATCTCATATGCTTCTTTAATGCTACTTGAAATATCAGAGTACATTAACTATCAGGAACAAACTTGAGTCATCTACAATCCCTCAAAGAGGGATTCCTTGCTAGTCTGACCCACCCCACCATCATATTGAGCATGGCTGCTCTGAGGTAAATCCTGAGGTGACAGCCAGAGTGCCCCCAGAGGTTTCTGGGTATCCCAAGGTGGAACAATCCCAACATGCCTTTTAACAGCCCTTTGGACCAACCTCAAGTTCACAGAATGCCAGAGCTGCCAGGTTCATCTGAGGCTCAGGGGAGTAAGTGACAGCTTTAGGGTCTCTCAGCCAGTGTGGGACAAGGTTGGAGCTGGGGTCACTGGTCTCATTGACCTGTTTCTTCCTGTTAGGGAATAGTTTTCTTCAAGCTGGAAGCAGTTTCTCTCCTGTGTCTCCAAATTCCAAATTCCAATCCCCTGAAGACACCACGGTGTCTCAAGCTGCCCTAGGATTTGGGGTAATGGGTCACAGGGCCATCAGCGTCTGAGAGACTGCCATTTGCCAAACATGCACAATTTCAGGCCTGCTGGCTCAGTTGGTGGAAACATTTATGCTGCTTTAACACATATTCTGTTAGAAGGGATCATGTCTTCATCTTCAAGACAGCTAAAATGTTATGTAAAAAAAAAAAAAAATCACATCTTCACCTTTTCTCCCACTTCCTCCTTCTCGGTGAGTGGGCGGAGGGGGAGAAGTTAACATGTGCTTGGGCCGGAAAGTCTTGTAAAGCTTTTCCCAAATCTGCAGGTATCTATTTATAACATGCCCTGGGATCTTCCTCACAAAGCCCACAGAGTCATAAGCTAGTTTTACATAGTAGTCAAGCCCTCATTTCTCCTCTTGAATTTGGCTAAGTGAGGTTCTTTAGTAGTAAAATCACCAGGGGAATTCAAACAAAGAACAAGGAAAGAGTTGAGCTGGAATTCTCAGAATGCAACCCTAGGGCTAACCTGGATAGTTCTGGTATTTCTAGCTCCTAGGACTTAACTTGAGAAGGGACAAGGATAGATAAATCCCTACAATTTACTTACTAAAAAAAAAAAAGTATTTTTATGTTTATTGTTATGTTAAAGATGTTTATTTTATGTTATTCTATTTTTATGCTTATTGCTATGTGAAAGATGTTTATTTTGCCACGACAGATGAGCAAAAATAATTGGGAAGGCTTCTGAACACTTTAATTGTGTAGCAAGGACTCACCTCTTCTGTTCACCTGAAGTTGTTTGGCAGAGGTTTCAAGGGATCCTCCCTAGTTGCGCTAAGAGTGATTTCAAATGCAAATGCGTTTGGAGTCAAGCAGGAAAATATATAGGAGTGAAATAAGTGAAGCAGGATGGTTATCATTCAACGGAGCAAGTGGATTACGCATGTCCTATCGGCATTTTGTTGCATGGAATTTTTAATAAATCTCCATGCGGGCTACACAATATGTGGACTTTGCCCAAGGGTGGTCTGTTGCTTCCTCTTCTACTTGGCGATGTGAACTCCCTTTCTTTCCTTTTTCTCTGCCTTCGCCAAATAGTAGCATGACAAAGTGGTTAAAGGCATGGAGACCAGGACAAACCCTCTCTGGGCCTCAGTTTTGATCATTTGTAAAGGGGCACCTCTGGTTCTGCTCATGTCTTGTGCTTTGTTTGTAGAAACCAGCCTAGCAACCCCTTTCTTCCAAAGGCCTCCTCCCTACACCCTGCGTCAATCTGCTGGCACGTTTAGATCTTAGACATTTCAGAGCAGGAAGAAACAGTAAAGGCCATTGTGTGTACTAGCTGCCGTATACAATCCACTTGGTTCCTCCTAACTATGAGAACCACCAGGAAAACGTGCTCAAAATGCACATTCGTTGGCCCCGCTCCTTAGAAATTCTGATTTAGTAATGCTGGAGAGGGGTCCCGAGATCTGTATTTTAGCAAATTCTAACGTATATTCAGGTTAGGAACCCAATGATCAAACTGATCGTTCTAATATCAAGGAAAAAGAAATTATGTGGTGTGCCCAGGTTCACCCGGGTAGTGAGCATAATTAGATTAGAACTCAGCATTGCCGGCTTCCAGTAGTGTTCCCACTACACAGCCTAGCTTCCCTTGAACTTTCCAAAATGACAAGCTTGAAAGGGGAAAATGACACACTTTTTCATGAACATCTTTTTAATTTGTAAATGACATTAATTGTAGAATATAAGTCTCAGATTTAAGGACTAGAGTGTGTGTTTAAAATCAGTGCATACAGAAGAGCACACACATACAAACATTTTGATTTCACCCAAGCAATCTCTGCAACATGTAAGTTTCATTTGGCCTGAATTGGAACAGTCTCCTAGAGGGTCCAACATGGCCTTTGTGTTATTCCAGGATATTCCAGAGAAAGAAGAAAAAAATTAAAAACTAGATGGTAACCAGATTTTAAGAATAGAAACCTATCTTCCCTGTTGCAAGTTCCCGTCGCAAGGGAGAAAGAGAATAAGTGTAAAGCAAGCCTATTTCAGGAAAAGATTAAACAAAGACAGGCCCTGCCTCAGAGTTGTGAGAGTAAAAACATTTGCAGTGGAGCAGCTTAAAAGCACGCCTTATTTTATTAGCATCCACTTCTCTTCTGAAAGGCTAATTGTAAAATTTATAGAGCTAATTATCTCTCCAGATTAATATTTATGAACATACAATAGTAAATGTGAGTTCCAAGTGTTATATTAAGCGTTGGCTTTTCTTTTCTCTCTTCACACATACAGGCAAACAACAGATATCTCAAGGTGACGTTAATATTCTCTCTACAATGTATGTAAACAGTCGTGCTAAATTTTTCTTCCCAGTTGCTGCAAATTAGTATGTACCCAGCAACTGAAAACTGTTTTTAACAGTTAATACTCTTGAAACGTATTGGGATCCTTCTGCAAAATGACTGAGAGCTTGGAAAATCAATTGCCTAAAAGATTCCCCCAATCAAACGGCAAAGAGAGAGACTTCTCTTTATTGACTCATTTAAATGACATTTTATTCTTACATGACAAAGGAAGGGTAATCCAAAACACTTCGTTGTTCTTCCTGCACTTGGAATATGGAGCCTTTATTTCCAAAAACAGAACAAGGTTAAATGTTGCACAAATACTGCACTTCCAAACAAATCCAAGCGTGTTCATTCCAACACACTCAGCTGAAACCCCAACTTTTGTGTATAAATCTTAGCGCTTAGCTGGTTCTCCTCTCCATATACATCACGAAGTTTCCTTTCTCCATAACCCGAGGTAGAGAAAGGTGTGCAGAGAGGACAGGAGGGGAAGACAACGGAAGCCAAGTTTGATGACAAATGAATGGCTGTGGGCCAATCCTGAAACTCTGTGTTTTATTTTTCTCGTCCACACACTTAGGAGTATTTTGCTCTATTGAGAATTCCCATTCAGGGATTTGTGGTTAGGCAAGAAGACCAAGGGTGGGTTTTGGGAATTCTCTAACCCTCCACCACTAAAACCTCATATGAATTGATTATATACGAATTAGTAGGAGCATCTTACTGAGAATATTCATTTGCTTCCAGCCATTCTCAAAGGGTTCCAAAACCTCAGAAAGGTTAATGGCTATTTTACTAGATGACCTCCAAGATCCCTTCCTGTTAAAATTCTCTTTAATTCTTGCTCTATCCTTGCTGTAATTTTGCTTCCGTGAACTACCCTTTCTCCTGTGCAAATCAAACTTACTTCTCTCAAAGTTTCCTCCTTCTCAGATTTTAGAACTGCCCTGGTTCAACATCACAGCCTCCAGCCACCTGGGGTTATGCAAATTTAACACTAAAACTTAAAAATTCATTTCCTTAGTCTCACGAGTCACATTTGAAATGATCAACAGGCTCCTGTGGCTTTCTTGTGGCTGCTGCATTGGACAGCACAGACAGGGAATATTTTTATCATCTCACAAAGTTCTATTAGAAAACATGGTGTTAAAGACAGTGGTTCCAATGCTCTCTTTACAAGAATCGATATTTTCAGTAAGCTCCTCAAGTGATTCAGATGCAGTGTCTATGCATTAAACTTGGAGAAACAGGGCTGTTAAAGCATGTTTGCTTTAACAAATATGTCCTGAGGAGGACTCTGTACTTCTATATTTGAGTCCTTGTGGATGAACTGTAACCAGCCTAATAGGCAGACAAAACTGAAAATCTAACTTAGTAGTATGCACCTATAACAACAGTAAAGTCTTGGCCAATGCCAGCAGCCACACTTCAAAAATTCATACAATACTGAGTGTTTAAACTGTGTGCAAAAAAGGCATACGCCAAGCTGTAACCAATCCAGCAGTTCTATACCTCACTTCAATTTCCATATGTCATTTCTCCCTTTATTGTCTGTAAATCTTCTTCCACTGTGTAGCTGTGCTGGAGTCTCTATGGATCTGCTATGATTCTGGGGACTCCCTGATTTGCAAATCGTTCATTGCTCAACTAAACTCCTTTAAATGTAATTCAGCCAAAGTTTTTCTTTTATCAGGGCAAAGTCTACATATAGAAGAGGAGCTAAAGACATCCTGACCTCTTATTTCCCGCTTGTTTTTAGGTATGTGGTGATAACTGTGTTATCACAGACCTGCTGATCGCTCTATCAACATCCTAAGTCTCTATCCAGGGGACTAGACACCCTTAGATTCCTATAATCTTGGGGTTGGAAGGAATCTTTGAGGTTATATAGTCCACTCATTTGCTGCTTGGACCCTTCCCAGACACCTTTCCAACCTAGGGCTCTTGGACTACATACTCTAACAGGAACAGTGATGGAGACAAAACTCAAGGTTGCACATTTGATCTTATAAAAGCCCCAGTTAGATCCTCATCTTTCCTTATGTTGAAACATCTCCTGGTATCTTCCACTCCTGGATTCTAGTTTTGTGTGATCACAGCTCAATTCTGACTTTGGGTGTGTGAGGATAGTGCCAGTCTCGGTCTTTCTTTCCTAGATATCATGTTCTCTAAGTATATTCTACAGAAGGAAAGGGTGTTTAGAAAAGAATAAACTTTGGTGAGCTGCCTTGGGTGTGATGGGAGAGAAACTGGTCTCCAGTCCTGCCCTGGCAAACTGGTCTTAAGCTTTACTGGGAGAAAGGATTGTCTCCCCAGCTAGAGCAAAATACAGGCAGCAACTTCAGGCTAACCATAGAGGACCCATAGATTTTTGCATTAAAATGGTTTTGAAGTTTTGGGGCATTGAGACCACTTCCTTGGTAGAAAATAATGTTTTTGCCAACAGCACAGGTAAGCCTGAATTACTTTCCCCATGGGGCTCATGGACAATGTAGGTGAGAACAGAAAAAAATGTGAGGGATAAATCATGAGTAACTAGAAAATGCCCTGAGGACACACAGACATAAACAAGGATAAACCTGATAAAGTGTCAAATCCAAATCCTACAGTTATAAAAGTGGGGAAGGGCAGATAAATAAATTCCAGGTATTGATGGGACCTCATTGGTACCCTTGGTTTGGTGATTCTAGAGACAAACCGTTATATATCAATCATAATCCTCTTTCAATGCGAGGCCTTTGAATATTTGAAGACAGATTTCATTATCCCTTATGTCGTTTCTTCTTTAGGTTTAAGTCTATACTATTTCTTCCATCTTTCTTTATGCTATGTGGTCTTGAAATTGTTCATTATCTACTGCACAGACTTCAGCTTATCCAACTCCTCTTAAATTCAGAAGTCCAAGACTGAATATTTTATTCCAGATGTGAGTTGACTGCCCTTGAAAAGAAAGAAACCATCACTTCCTTCTTTCTAAATTCCATATAGTATTTGTATTGATGCAAATTTGAGATTTTACCATTTTTTTCCATTGAAAGCAGAGACTGACAGAATACAGAAGAAGGTCATGACCTGGGAGCTCCCATTCTTCCCCTTATTTCACCTTATTTTTATATTATTTTTATGCTTTTAGGGAAAAACACCATGAAATAAGAGCAGCTCCCTAGACCAGCTAGTATAGCTCAGAGAATACGAAGAGTACTCAAAAATGCTTATTGATTGCTTGAAAGTCTAAGAAAGAATACACAGGACTGAGGAAATTACACATTACATGCAATAACAAGGTTGTTAACTGGAATTGGAAAGGGTTGGGAGAACTGGTTGGTAAGAATAAAATATCTAGATAATGAACAATTTGTTCAACTATAAAGTGAGAAGCCTTGACTCTATAATCGCTAAGTTTCCTTCTTATTCTTAACTTACATATTTCTACGAAAAAATATAATCTCAGAAAACTACCTCAGGCATTAGCCTTTCTGATATCCCCGCCATCTAGGAATATGAGATCCTCACGAAGGACCCATATCCGAAAGGTATCTAACAATGGATTTCATCAATGCATTTAAATTTTGAAAAAAAACATTTAAAATATAAGGGGCTTGCTATAGAAATAGCGACATAAACTAGCTAAAATATCCCTGAGCAGGGATTCACAAGTGTGGGCCAGTATACAGGAAAATTGGGTCAAGTGGAAAGGAAGTATGACAGGAAAAGGTCCTTAGTGAGATTATACATAGTCAGACAAATTTTCACAGGAACAAGGACATCTTGGAAATCTTGCTTCTGCTAGACAGAATATGTGACCCCCCCCCCCCCCTTTTTTTTAGATGGAGTCTTGCTCTGTCACCCAGACTGGAGTGCAGTGGCATGATCTCAGCTCACTGCAACCTGTGCCTCCTGGGTTCAAGCAATTCTCCTGCCTCAGCTTCCTGAGTAGCTGGGATTACAGGCACCCACCACCATGCCCAGCTAATTTTTGTATTTTTAGTAGACATGGGGTTTTACCATGTTGGCCAGGATGGTCTCAAACACCTGACCTCGTGATTAGCCCATCTTGGCCTCCCAAAGTGCTGGGATTACAGGCGTGAACCACTGTGCCTGGCCTATGTGACCCTTTTAACCTTAATGTAAGTATTTGTGGCTATCTTAATGGTTACCAAATCATCACATTAGTTATTCGATTTTCAAAATAATTTGGAGCTGGCTTTATAGAATGAGTCTCTGGATTAATTTCTTTTCTGCTCAATCTTTCTTCTTGTTAGAGCCTCATGTGACTACCCTGGTTTGCCTGAATGTGAGTGGGAGAGGCTGTGCTGTTTTTCTGTTACTTGTGTCGGTGTGTCAGCTTTCCTGAGTGCTACTGACACAATCTCCACCCTGCCAGAGAGTTCTCCTCATCTCTCATTTGGACTGTCATCTCCTATTTGCAATGGTCAATCCAAGTTCTAGCACTCCGGACTTCCCCATAAAGATATCCTCTTGACAGTAAAATGGATCAAAATCGGCAGCTTTCATAGATTGCTCCCTGACTCAAATAATCAGCTATTTCTAAAATTAAATATGCAAATTATAGCTAAAGGTTGTATTTAAACTAATATCTGGGGAGCAACTAGTAGCAAATTGAATGAATAGGGCCACATCTTTTGTTCAGTTGTGAATACTACTCATTTGTTAGCTTGTAAACAACACATATATTTCACATCAATTATTATGTGCAAACACTGACATCCTATCTTTGTCAGGAGATTCCGCAAATGTGCAATTCACCAACATTTAAAACATAAAAACACACTATCTCTGACATACAGGCAATAATGACTACACAACACTTCCACTACAGAGTGGAATTGTGATCCAAATAGATCTATTTTTCTACAATTGTAACCTTTTCATGGACAAGAAAGAGAAATTTATAAATGTAAATCATTCCTTACCACTCACACTTTATTTTCAGATAATTCTATTAGCTTCTTTAGGGTTTTTACAGTCACTAAGAGATCAATTCACCCAATGACTCAATCATATAGTAAATATTTATTGATCCAGTGTAATACAGTTTGTTAAGCCACTTTGATTCCCTTTTCTCTGATTCTCAGGAGACAGAACTGCCAAGAGGAGAAAGCTTGAAACAGAAATACAATGATCTAGATTCTATTTTCTCTAATGTTTCATAATCTATGTCATGTATTAGTTTCTTAAAATCATAATTAAAGAACTGCCAGGAACTTTAAAAAATGGGGGTTTCAATCATTCTGTTTTAAATATGAAGAAACTGAGGCCCAGAAACATTAAGGAGCTTGCCGAAGGTCACACGGTTGGTTAGTATGGGGTCAGAATGCTTAGCCCAGTGGTCTTGGTAAACCATACTATCATTTAAGGGTGCAAACAGGAATAGGTTGTGAGCTTAGAAGAGTAAAAAAAGGATTTCTTAGAGTCATTCCTGGGTCAATCTATGGAAGAAATAGGATCTGCAGTCTTCTTTTCAGTGAACAATTCTAGATGCCAGCATGGTTAAGAGATTAATAGCAAAGTTTAATAAACTCTCTCTTGCAAAGTGCACGTATGAATTGGGGGAGAGAATAGATCCCCTGCCCTAGCTTCTCTTTTCTTCTAAAGGTTGTACTTTAGAAGGTTGCCCCCATCTTGATTAATCCAAGAGTCATTATAAGCTTTTTGAATGGTCTGACCTTTCCAACTCATGGTCTCATTTTAGTGTTCATATGAAAACATATTTTGTAAAATATTATTTTAAGGGGAAAACTTTCTTTAAATACATTTTCCTGCATCATCATTATTATTGCTGTGCAGAAGGCAAAGATAATTTATGGTAATCTTTTTTGATGTGTTCTTGAATTCCCACCAGTCCAGATCTCACACTTTTTGTTATTGGTTCCTGTAAGTCAAATCTCATTTTTCCCCCATCAGCATTCTATTTATAAACTATTACATCAATACCTCATTGTGTTTTGGGAGTGTGTGTGTGTGTGTGTGTGTGTGTGTGTGTATTTATTTTTGCTCTGCAGCTCCTACTCAAAAACAATTTTGTTTCTTTCTCAGATATTTGGAAATTTTATGCATTCTATAATATCAGATAGTTAATGTTTCCTAGAGGAGATTAAACATTTCTTCAAAGTGTTTTGAAGTAACAATATGGTACCAAAAGATGAATATTCTTACTATTCTGGGGTAACATTGCCTCTATTATGAGACTGTCTATGTTTATCCTCTTGCTGTATTTTCAAGGTGGAGGGAAGACTTTATTTTAGGCCACAAATATACATTTATACGTCTGTATCTATCTATATCCTAACTCCAATGGTGTATAACAGCCCGAGGGTCTAAGACCAATAACAAATGCAACTCAGTGAAAAATGTGTCTTAAACAATGAGTTAACAACCTATACTAATCCTTGAGGAACTACCCAGACCAAGCCAAAGTGAGGCATCCAGTTCCTATTTATCACAGAACCTCCATCCCCTGGAGAAAGGCAATGAGTACCATGAAGACCATCTAAAGACAGTAAGATGCTCATACATACATGTTTCTCCATTAACGTCAATCCTGCATTTTCAGCCTTTGTAAACCCCAAGATGCAAATCCATAACACCCCCCTGAAGCAGTTTATTGGGATTTGAATTTTACTATGTCTCCATTTGGAAATTCCAAGAAAGCAGAACTTGAAAGGAATTTGTTTACAAGTTCCTTTACAGCACTTACTTGTTCTTTTATACCCTTTTTTCTTCAATCATTAATTAAACAAAAACGTGTTCTTGTGTAGAGAACAAAAACATGTTTTGTTACTAAACAAAAACAGATACTATGTGTAGAGAACTATCAGGCTTTGGAAGATTTTAAAAGCAGGAAATAGAGTTCCTATGTCTTAGATCAGGAGATTATGATGTAGTTGAAGAGTCCCAACATGCATGAGCTAAGAAGCTAATAGACGTGAAAGTTAATATTAGCATCAAAAACCTAAAGCGTATCAAGCATTGGGATGATTGGTGCAAAAGGAAATTAGTCTTAGCTCTTATAGGAAGAATTAATGTCAAGATGTGAATGCCTAGAGAGGGTGTGGACCCATGGAAGGACTGAATCTACCCATGACACACAAGCAACTAAGTCATCCTCTTGAAAAGTCCCAATGTAATGAAAGTAGAATATCCTGAGAAATGCAAGTTTGGGTAAGATAATTAGATTGTGGGGCTGGGGTATGCTTGCATGGTCCTTTTCCCACTTTGGAAATCAGTATTCCAATATGTTCTTCCTTTAGATTATTCCTCTGATATACAATAACTGAGGACCTCATGAAAGCTGATAAAAAGATTTGTTGAGAACAACTGGGCCCAAATTCCACAATAAGAATATACAGATTTTCAGTCCTATCAGGAACTGAAGAGATGATCAAGTGATTTACCAACCTTTGATTTCTCCCTACTAAGGCACAAATAACCCATGGCCATGGAAGCTCTGTCAATAGCTCTTGTCCGGTCTAGATTTATTTCTGTGTGTCCTGAGATTTTCTCATCATTTACTCTGGGCCCAATGCAGTTTGCTTCTTGCTTCAGGGTCCCTATCTTAGTCTTTGCTTATGGACTTTCTCAAGATACAGATTCTGCCCGTCAGTTTCTCTGCTGTGCTCTGAGCCCACTATTTTGATGACTGCATTCCCTTTTGTGTAATTAGTGTTTTCCTTCTTGCTGCGGTAATGGGAGTGGATATGTAAACCCCTCTAGGGGTAGAATAGCCTCTTCCTCTTTGGTTTCCTAAATGAAAGCAAATCTGTCACTCACATAGGCCTCAGCAGCACCATATTTCTGGTACAACACAATTAAACGTCACACTGGTAAGAGTAACTCCGTTGTTAGTTTATTTTCTTTATGCCAGTTACTCTGGATAGTGTACCACACACTGTACAAGTGAACGGGAAGTGGATGAAGAATGAAAGAAGATCAGAATGGATAGAATTGGGGGAGGCAGAGAAAGCACCCTGAAAGAGATGAATTTTGTGCTAGGTTTTATAGTTTGGTAAAGAGATGGTTAACAGATATTTGAAATAAGAGAAATAGCATGGGTAAAGGTACAATGGTGGGAATATCCAAGTCATCCAAGAAAAATTAAGGCAATTGCACAAAAGTAGACTTATTGTTGCAAAACCATTGGCTTCTTAATGCAAGTTAAAGTAGGCTCCTCTTTCTTTACCTATCCACCGGGAAGTCTTCCTATATTAACTAAGTTAGAAGCATTGCAAGCCTTCTCTGGGGTTGATTTCTTCTTTCTTGAGCTCATCACATGTCAAAACATGTGCCTCAGAAAGCAAGTATTTATGCTCATTGGACTGCATCTTATTTAAAAAAAAAGGACTCCAAAATTAATCTAGGCAGATTTTTATTTCATATTAACGACTAACTTTAGATAGGGGTAATGGGTAGGAAGCTCTCAGCTCTTGGCACTTCTTTGACCTTTAGTCCTTTAACTTTTCTTACACCTGTACCCCCCAGTTTGGTCTACTATCTCTCTAGAGGGATGAGGCAGAACTCTTGTAGTCCTGGCCATACGAGAAACAGAAAAGCTCCAGGGCTAAAGGCCCAGCCAGATAAAGCAGCAGCCAGATGCCTGAAATGTTCTGTTTTACAGCTTCTGCAAAAGATTCTGAATGCAAAACCTTTTATGTGAGTCCATGAGACTGCTAAAATGTCTACTTTGATTTGATTTAAAATCTACTTTGATATGATTTCCTCCTCCAAATCCAGAGATAATGTCTGCTCATGATTCGGGACCTTGCCAGGGGTCAAGGATTCCTCTAATGCGATCTTTAAAAATGTTTTTTTCAGTTGTTGAATTTCACCTAGAGTGTCCAACACTCTGAGCATGAACCAATAGTACATTTCCATTTTTCCCCTAATTTATATGTCACTTGAGTGAATATCTTGTTCTTTGTAACACTTCTACCTTTTATAGTCTATTCTGCACCGAACCTGTTTTAATTGGATGTGTTGACCTAAAAATTTAAACACATGACCTCAGTAGCCAGAGGGAAGCTAAGCTTTCAATTCTTGGAACAGACTGCACATATTTGATGTTAGGTCAGACAGAGAAACCACATGGTGAGAGAGTCGTCTTTTTACGTGGTGGTGGAAAAGGTTATGAATTGGAAAAACAAAAAACTCAAAACCCTGACATGTTGCATAAAACACACTCAACAAAAGAAAAACCTGTCTGGATTAGGTATTTTGCAAATGAAAATTTCTTACATTTCTAGGAGGATAAATGTGCAACATAGAGCAAGTTTTGTGGTACTTTATATAAAACATCAATTGACAAAGGACAACTTTGATTGATAAAGGAAAACGGGTATAACCTAAATGCAAAGCATGGATTAGCTCAGGCTCCTTCCATGAGTTAGACCTTATTCTACATCTAACACCCTTCAAGAACGGGTTAATAAGTAATGTGTTCTCTTGTATTCTTTCATTCATATTTTGGTTGCTATTATTAGGAGAAACAGGCTCAGTGAAACACCATATGTATGGGATGGTGATCAATTGTGCTTATATTTATATTGTGCTTATATAATTGTGCTTACATTGTGAAGGCTGGGTTATTTTTTCCTGAATTTTTTAGGTATACCCAGCATTTTTAATAAGAACAACTAAATAAAAAGTCATTTGCTTGAATTAAAACATTAACATAGGTCAGGCGCAGTGGCTCATGGCTGTAATGCCAGCACTTTCAGAGGCCAAGGCAGGTCGATCACCTGAGGTCAGAAGTTCAAGACCAGCCTGGCCAACATGGTAAAACCCCATCTCTACTAAAAATACAAAGAGAAAAAAAAAATTAGCTGGGCATGGTGGTGGGCATCTGTAATCCTAGTCGGGAGGCTGAGGCAGAAGAATCGCTTGAACCCAGGAGGTGGAGGTTGCAGTGAGCCAAGATTGCACCATTGCACTCCAGCCTGGGTAACAAGAGCAAAACTCCATCTCAAAAACAAAAACAAACAAACAAAAAACATTAACATACATACTGCCAGCTACAATGTTTGGGTTGTTTGAACATACTATAATTCACAAATACAAGAATACTTATTTTGAACGAAAGCAGCTTTCTCTCCTATTTGCCACTATTTTCATGAGAAGACCCATAATTTGTAAATGAAATGGAACTCTTGTTAAACCTCTTTGAATTCCTGATTTATCCCTTGTTGCCAGCTCACCACTAATCATTCGTAACAAGTTGGTTGGTTGATCATAACACGTTTCTCATTTAGCTTTTTCTTCTTCGCTTTTTTCCTTAACCTGTGGAGTAGACATTTATCTCTTCCTGCCCAGCATGGCATGGCCCCCACTAGCAGAATTTCATGTCTTCAGTGTGCTTCTTGCACAATCCTTCTTCCACTTTGTCATCAGTCGGTCCTACTGTTGACAGTCCTGCTGCCTTCACTGTATCATTTACCTGCTCAAAAGCCTTCTATTGGTCTGCAGTGCCTGTGGGATAATGTCCTTGGCTTTCAAAGTTCTTTACCATCTACTCTTTATTTCCTACGATTCCCATAGAACCCTCCTCTATATAAGAGAGTGGATTTTATGAAATATGTCTTCCAAGTCCCAAATTTGTATTCAGGCCATTTTTAACTTCCCGGCTTCTCTTTAAAATACAAAATTTCTGAGGTCGTTTGTGACCAGATCAGATCACATTGATCCTCCTTGACTGTGAACATGCAGAACAATTTTTTTTTTTAAATCAGAAGAATACTTCTCCTTGGCATTTAATACTTATTGGCTTTCACAGAATAATATATAAATAAAAATATGCAAATGAAAACTCTGGAAAGTAGGGGCTTGGTCTTATACTTCTTTGCATCACCTGTGACACTGAAATCATCACTTTAAATGTGTGAGGATCTCAATGAATATTTTTACTTGACTATTTTTAATCACATAAAAGCTGAAACACTTGACTATGTTGAAACTTGATCAAATAAAATGTTCTATTTCTCATTTAATCTGAGCTTTATTTACAGATTTTAATTTACAGAAAAATGGATATAAGATGTAAGATGTTTGCATATTTTATTTATAACCAATACATAATCAATAAAAGCAATAAAAATGTGAGTACATGTACTCACAAGATCTATTTCCTGCTCTTATTTCATCGAACTGGAAACTTCTTGAGAAAAAGAATTCTGCATCTCTTTGGTACAGATTACCACCCCAAAGAAAAATATACAGTCCCACTCAACCCTTGGACACAGAACCGAATTGTAAGTCAGTGCAGTCAAGGTATAAAAACTTTTCTATACGGGCAAAGATTTCATGATGAAATCACCAGAAGCAATTGCAACAAAAGCAAAGATTGACAAACAGGATCTAATTAAAGAGCTTCTGCACTCAGAGTGAATAGGCAACCACCAGAATGGGAAAAAATTTTTACAATCTATCCGACAAAGGTTTAATATCCAGAATCTACAAGGAACTTAAACACAGTTACAATAAATAAAAACAAACAACCCCATTAGAAAGTGGGTAAAGGACATGAACCTACACTTCTAAAAAGACGTTCGTGCAGCCAACAAACACATTAAAAAAACTCAGCAACACTGATTATTAGAGAAATTCAAATCAAAATCACAATGAGCTATACCAGTCAGAATGGTGATTAAAAAGAAACAACAGATCCTGGCAAGGTTGTGGGGAAATAGGAATGTTTTTACACTGCTGGTGGGAATGTAAATTAGTTCAACCATTGTGGAAAATGGTGTGGCGCTTCCTCAAAGACCTAAAACTAGAAATACCATTTGACCCAGCCATCCCATTACTGGGTATATACCCAAAAGAATATAGATCATTCTATTACAAAGATACATGCACGTGTATGTTCATTGCAGCACTATTCACAATAGCAAAGACATGGAATCAACCCAAATGCCCATCAATGATAGACTGGATAAAGAAAATATGGTACATATATACCATGGAATACTATGCAGCCATAAAAAGGAATGAGATCATGTTCTTTGCAGGGACACAGATGGAGCTGGATGGCATTATCCTCATCAAGCTAATGCAGGAACAGAAAACCAAACACCACATGTTCTCACTTATAAGTGGGAGCTGAACAATGAGAACACATAGACACAGGGAGGGGAACAACACACATTGTCAGGAGAGGTGAGATGGGGAAGGAGAGCATTAGGGAAAATAGCTAATGCATGCTAGTTTCATACCTAGGTGATGGGTTGATAGGTGCAGCAAACCACCATGGCACACGTTTACCTATGTAACAAACCTGCATCTCCTGTATATGTGCCCCAGAACTGAAAATAAAAAGAAAAATTAAAAAAAAAGAAAAAAACCAACCAAACAAAACCTCTTCCCTGAATCCTGGGATTAAGTCAGAAGATTTAATACAGAGATATCCAGAAAGAACAGGGGACCTCAATAGACAATACACTGCTCTTAATGATTAAAAAAAAGTCTGAATTCCCTTTATATTTAATTTAAACCTTGCAAATGGGACTTCTTAAAGAACCATTCTGCAGTACAGGTCATGGACCCAGACTCCCTCTCCGGGACTAATACCACACGTGTTGCCATTAATTAGGTGTGGAAAAGAACATTACACTTTCTAAAGCTATTCTCCACAGCCACGGCCACATTCTTACAAGATGTTCTGCCCCATTGAGGTGAATCCCATCAGCTGGTTCTACCTCCCTCTCCTCTTATTCCTGTCACTGACAGACTATGTCCTCCCTCTCTTTATTTATTAAAGTCTTGAGTTCCAGACCCTCTGTCCTCTCCTCCATTCCTATTCTCATTTCATCCTGAGAAATGATAGAATTCTACCCGTGCCTATACTTCACTTCTAAATTTGTATGCTCTGGCTTATCTCATGACCCATGGTCACTCCATCAGATACCCCTGAAATCTACTGCAGGAATCTGCTGTCTGACTCAGCCTTACAAGCATCCTGATAGCAACCTTTCCTTGATCTCATAAGACCTCCTAATGATGCCCCATGTACCCTTCCAGTCATTTTCACAGTATTAACAACTGTTCAGATGCCTTCACTTTCTTTATAACTCCATTTACAACCCATGGTCGCTTATGTTATTACAGCTTGGTACAAACTGTCGCCAAACTTGACTTTCTCTCCTCCTCCTGAATTCATGTGGTGAAACCCTACTTGCCAATACTTCAGCAGCTTAATATCCATAGGTTCTGGAGAAATATTATATTATTTGGGTGATTGGATATACCTTATTATTTTATTACTGTCAATAGTCCATAATATTTACCATTTTAATCAATATCTTTCTTGCAGTGCCTTCCTTTATCCCAGGCCAGCCAACCAACCAAATGTGTCTGCTTTTTACTGACTGGAGTACATTCTTTACTAATAGGTTTAGTAAATGTCTGTGGGTGGTAAATGCTCTAATGTCTTTGACTGTCTGAATATTTTGCTTTTCTGTCATTTTGCAAAATTCCAGTCAATCTAATTCTCGCATTTTTTAATGTTTTTCCAGTCCTCTGATGCTAGCCTGCCATTTGCTTCTGAAAGTATTAAATTATGGCTGATGAAAAGCCTGATGGTTATGTAATTGTTTCTTTCAAGTCACCTTTTCTCTCTAGAAGCTCTTAAGATTTTAATATTAACCTTGATGTACTTTTATTTAATTACAACTCATCTCAGTGAGGCTTTGATTTTATTTAACCAGCTTAGTATTCAGAGTGCACTTTCAATCTCAAAAAACCTACTCATCTTTTTTTTTCCTGCAAAAATCTCAGAAATGTCTTCAAATATTGTTTTCCAACCATTTCCTGCATGCTCTTCTTCTGAAACTCTCTTTAGACATATGCTGAAGCTTCTTGAGCTATCTTCCACATCTCCTAACTTCTCATTCATGCTTTTAATATCTTTATCAATGTTCCAGGTAAATTTCTCAGTACTATCTTCCCACTTACTAATTCTTTCCTTAACTATGCTACTCTTATATCGTGGCATCTTATATTGTGGCAAATATACACATTTTTATGTGTTTTGTACAGATATTTTTAATTTTAGTATTTTTAATTACTAGGTTTCTAAGTGGGTCTCTTTCATATACACCCATTTTAGCCTTTTTCTTTACATTTTAGTAATCTTTTAAAATTGATATTATTCTTTCATTTATCTCTTTGAACATCCTAAACATTTACATAAAATTCCTTTCACCTGGGGTGAATTTGTGTTTTCCTTGTTGACTTAGATGCTAGCTTCTTGAGAATCAATATTGGTTGTTAGGATCATCTTGAGCTGAGGTTTTCTGTTTTCTCTGTCTCTCACTTGCGTTTTGTTAATCTCAACTCATTCCTTGCCTCCACCCTGCTCCTGTGATGCACAGTGTGGAACCACATCTTACAATTGTGCTTCAGGGCTCTTCAGGCCATTGACTGATCCAGGAGGTGGGTTTGACTTGGCTTCTCACCCTGAGGCATTGCTGCTCTGCTCCTCTCAATGCCCTTATAGACCCACAGCTCCCTATATGCAAGACCCCAGGTCTCAGGTGAGCAACTGCCTCATGTTGTGATACCGCAATGTGGGAGGCACTAGATTGGTTTCTCAACTACCTTTTCTTCTTCCTGTTATCTAGAGAGGTTGGGAAGCCAATGCACTCTCTTTCAGTTATAATTTATATTCTGCCAATGAGGTACATCCATATTAGATTTGGGAGCAAGTAAGACAGAGGCAATCTTCCTGAAGATTCTGTTTGTTTCTCCTTGGTAGCAAGGTCATAGTTCTCCTGAAGCAATTTCTGGTGAACATTCTCCTGATGTCCAGAGTTTTCCACGGCTGTGGCAGCAGCTATCAGTCTAAGACAGCATAACTCCCAAAGCCACTGAGGTTGTGGCTCCCCAGTGTCTGGTTCATGATGCTTCAGGAGTCATTCCAAGAAGTCCACCTGGAACCGGCTTCTTCAGTCTTCCCAATGATTTCTGCAAGCACCTGATTCTTTGCATTGAATTCCTCTCTCTTTAAAATGTATAGGATGCTTTTTGTTTCTTCTGCTCAACCCAACTGATACACACATCTTAACCCTAGCTTCACAAATGAGCCTGGGATAAAATATATTTTATCCTTTACTGATATGGTTTGGCTGTGTCTCCATCCAAATCTCATCTTGAATTGTAGCTCCCATAATTCCCATGTGTTGTGGGAGGGACCCAGTTGGAGATAATTAAATTATGAGGACAGTTTCCTCCACACTTTTCTCGTGGTAGTAAGTCTCATGAGATCTTACGGTTGAGTAAGGGAAAACCCCTTTCTCTTTGTTCTCATTTTCTCTCTTTGCCTCCTGCCAGGTTAGACATGCCTTTGTCCTTGCCTTGCCTTCCCCCATGATGACGAGGCCTCCCCAGCCAGGTGGAACTGTGAGTCCATTACATCTCTTTTTCTTTATAAATTACCCAGTCTCAGATATGCCTTTATCAGCAGCAGGAAAACGGACTAATAAACTTTCCAAATCCCAGAAAATTCTCAGTTATCAAGCCTGATTTTTGAACTGGTAATTAGCAGCTCCCTTTCTTCCACTGCCATAGTTTTCTGCTCTGTTTCAAGTAAATGACAGTGATACCTTCTAACATCGATCTAGCCTTTTTTTTCTATTTTATTTCTCCTTGCTACAGGTTGGAGGAGAAGGAATGGCATGAAAGTATAAATTTATTACAAAATCGTAACTAGTAGTCGCTTCTTTAAATTGAGTGTAGTTCAGATTTATGGCCATAGGCTCCGATAGGTACTCAAGACCACCTCTTTCAATTCCACTGCACTTCCCTAGTAAATCAGCTTTTTCTTTCTCCAAATTGAGAACTTCAAAACCTTTCCCTCCTTTTTAAACCCTCCCTAGTCCTCCTCCTCACTCACATTTGTCACTAAGAAAATAAAAGGCAATAAAATGAAACTCCTTTCTTTCTCTATCATCACATCCACAAACTCCTCTGCCTCTGTGCAGATCTTCTTTGCTTGCCTTCCTGTTACATCCAAGAAGGGTACCAGTATTGCTGTAGGCAAAGACAACTTCAGATCTGCACCAGATTCCATGATATCTTGGCTCCTCTAAACGAAGGGTGAGCAAACACTTTTGGTAAAGGTCCAGATAGTAACAAAAATTTTAGGCTCTTCGTCACAACGACTCAAGTCTGCAGATGTGGCATGAAAGTAGCCATAGGCAATAAGCAACCAAGAGGTTATGCTTTTGTAAACTTCATTTACAAAATAGATGCTCCCTCGAATTGCGGGCAGTAATTTGCCGATCCCTGATCTGGGACCCTTCCTCTTCACTTACCTTTTTTTCCTCCCAACTCATCCTCCCCTTCCTCTCGAATCACCTGCCTTGTAAATAATCTTACACCCATATCAAGTATCTGTTTGGAATCAAGTCCGCCTGCAGTTACCATCCCATGCTTTCAAATGAGTTGTTTGCTCTCATTCTCTCAATTTCTTCATTTATTCTTTAACCCTTTCTACTTGAAAGGACTCCATTTAAAGCAGCTTTGCCTTCTTTAATTCCTATCTTATCACTCTTTTTGCTTTATAGTACTTACACCCTGTAATTATTTTGTTTTTTTTCTTTTATGTATACCCTCTACCTTATTCCCTAGAGTGAGAGTTCCAGGACGGTAAGGATGTGGTCAGCTTTGCTCATTGCTTAATCACTGGGTACCCTAATATGGATTGTAGGAGTTTTGTAAATATCTGTTGAATGAATGAAGGAATCCAAAATGCTGTTTTGGACACTGTGGTATGTTGCCTAGATCTACTCTCCAGGATTTATTTCCCTAGCTGCTGGGAGTCCTGCCAGAAGGTAGACTTTTTTGGAAGTATCTCTGCTCAAGGGGGTGACATCACCCAAAGTCATGGCCCCTTCCTGGGGAGGCCTCCATCCAGCGAAAGATCAGTGTAGGAGGTTGCTAAGTACCGGTCAAGACTCAGGCATCAATGCCTGAGCATTTTCTGGGATTTTGGTATCAATGTAGGAGATATACAGGCCTGACCCCCTTTGTCTCATCTCAGGCCAATTCTGAAGGGTCACTCCACCTTCAGAGCTCCTAGTAGCCTGGTGAAGCCTTTGTTCACTGCATAAAAGCTTGGCTTATTTTCCTGCCCAATTCTGCTTCTCTCCCTTCCTTCCCTGCCTTTCCCTTGGGTATTGATCCCAAGAGCACTCCCAGATAAACCTCCTATACTTGAATCTCTAGTTTAGAGCTAGCTTCCCCAAGGACTCCAACCTGTGACACTTGCTGAAGTTTAATTGATCTATAAATGGCAACATAGGATTCAAACTAACCTCTACTTGAATTTCAAAGTCAATGCACTTTTCCTGATCTGTTTGTTGGAAGCGTAACACGATTCTCTAGTTTTAAAATAAACTCCCTTTATTTCTATTCCTTCTTCAGGTGTCTCTACCATTAAAACTGACTTAACAATAGAGGAAATGTTTAGTCACTGAATCTATTTATGTCTATTATTTAAAAGAAGTCTATCTGGAAATTTTGCTCTTATTTTATTCAGACTGTCTTTTCTTAAATGAACACTGTCCTTTTCTGCATAACCATCCACTTCACTTTCATCTTCGCAGATGTGACCAATACTTAAATATGTATATTTATGCATATGTGGAGGTAAATATGTGTGTCTCTAAAAGCCAAATGCCAAGCATGTTCTTTGGCTACAGTTTGTATAATCTGAGTAAATATAAAAATTTAAGTAGAGATTGGTGGAAGAGGCCCATTCTAGGATTGTTGCTTATTTTCAAGAAGCCAAAACAATCTCTAGCAGTGTTTTGATAAGATCGCAATATAATAGCCTTGAAAAATCTGAAGTCTTTTGGACTCAACATAGAATTCAGCTCTAATACATATGTTGTGAACAAAAGATGGCAACCTGAGGGTTTATAAAAGGTGGCTGTTTCATCTTTTTCTCAAAGTTAAAATCCCTAAGTGCCTTTCTGTTGTGCTATTGTGGAAGGTCCTTGCAAGAACCTAGAGCAGCACCATCACTGGCAACTGGGACACTATTATTTTTTTTCCTGCATGTTTGCCGTATAAGTGAATGGGAAACCCTGCAAAGTGCTGAGGTCCTCGGACCTCAGTGTGAAGATTATGGTTCACATTTTCCCTGGAGCCTTCTTTTAAAATGACATCTATTAAAGCCTAATATGCTTATCCCTGGACTCTGAGTTCCTTGAGGGTAAAGACCATGCATGGTTCTGTTTTGTGTCCTCACGTGTTGGATAAAAGCCACATAAATACTCATATAGGTTAGAATGGGTTGGGATAGAGTTCCATGTAATTTCCAAAGTTCTCTTTTATATAGCTTCTGAAGTGCAAGAAAAGGAGAAAATGATGCAAAGTTAGAAGCAGATTTAATTTCTGCTAACTAAAGCATAAAGTCAAGTACGGTAACCTCCACTGCCTCATTAATTGCTGACCCTTAATTAAAGGTATCATACATCATTAAGGACTGAGCCTAAATAAAGTAAATGCAAAATTAGATAAGCATAGCTATTACCTTAATATGAAGCTAATGTAGCTCCTTATTTAATGATTATACAAATAGGCTCTCAGGCTGAAGATAATAGATATTTGCATTACCGTGCTTATTAAAAGGAAATTTGTACGTCCAAAATTCTTCCTTGCAGAGAAATTAATGAACACACACAAAGTCTTCCAAAGTCTTATGTATTCTCACACCAGAAGCATCCAGGAATGACCCAGAGAATCTTCTCATGGAGGCCTTTTGACCCTCTAGAGCCAGGTCTTACAAAAGTTAGAATAAGGAGCTGCATTGCTCATCCAACACATGTGCTTAGGGCTAGACACATTAAGGATAATAAGAGTTTCCAGTCATTCTCTTTTGGGAAAGCCCCTCTTCCTATTCATTCGAAAGCATTTTTATTCTGCATGTTTCCTCTCTACCTCCCCTTTGCAGGGGTCTATCCCTGTGGGTTTATGAGAGCCATCATCACTGGTTGGCATTTCAGAACTCTGACTTATTATTTCAGTCACTTGTTACATAACCAGGAAAGCAGGTCAACACTGCTCTTAACATTTTCTGGAAAAATTAAGGAGAAAAGGCTGCAAGGGACTTGTTCAGTGTTGTCCTAGCCAGTGTACAGGGACTTCAAGTGCTCAGATAATAGCCTGGGCCACTTGACTGAATGCCTCTCCTCACTCTACCTTCTCTCGAACCTGAGTGAGAAAATAAGCCCCTTTATCAATTAATTAAAGAACATGGGCTCTGGAGCCAGGCCAATTTGGGTTAAAAATTCCATTTCTGACACACTTGGCTGTATAATCCTGGACACTTTTCTTTGAGCATGCATTTCTTCATTTGTACAAAGGTGAAAATCCTGATCTCATGAAGTCATAATGAAATGATTTATGCAGAGCTCTTACCACAGTGCCTGGCACATTGTAGGTTGCTTATTAATGGGGACCCTTTTTATCCGTGTATTTATTTGACTAGTGATTTCTTGTGGAGGTGGTTTAAATGTGCCTTCCATTTGCTTTTCTTGGTGGAGGTAAGAAGGGCAGATTGTTTAGAGCAGTGTGGAACCCCAGCCTGGGCTTGCATTTTGGCACTTGGCTGCCTTTCTTTGTGGAGAAAATGAGTATGCGTGTGTGTGCGTGCGTGTGTACGAGTGTGTATTCTATTAACAAGACATACTGGTCTTAGAAGAGGAAAGGGCAAGGTGTAATGAGTCAGAAACAGACGAAAAGGGTAACGAGGTGATGAAAATGGTCATCAACACTTCTGTCTCTGTCCCTGGTCACTTTTACATAGTCACAATTCCAGCAATTTGCTGTAAAACGTATCTTCACAGGTGTGATGGGTTGAAATAAAAGGAGGAGAAAAATCAGTTGTGCACCAAGAAATCAAAATGTTTGCTTTCTAAAAAATACAAATTAATTCCTTATGCCAAGTCTCAGTAAGGACTCCACCCAGCTCTTCCGGGCAAATGTGTTGATGTGTCGCCATTTCTGCTGGTGCATTTCTGAGCTGAGCTGCAGGGGATGTCATGTGTTGCGGTAATTGCCATGGAAACCATTGTCGTCGAATGAATAGAGAGGTTTTAAATCCTTGGTAATGAGCCTGAGAACCTAAGTAGGTCTTCAGGTTTAACTTGCTTGGAAGTGTTGGAAGTGGTTTACACTTCACACAGAGGCACTGGAGGCAAAAGGTAGGGAGCAAAGGACGGGAGAGAGGAAGTTTTTTTTTTATGCAAATAAAATAACCTAATACATTATGCTTCTACTTGCACTTTTTAATGAGAAAAGAAACACCAAAGATGCATAGCATCAAGCCCCAAACTCTGAACCACACTCTTGCCTGTTGAACCAAGTGTCACTTTGATACATTTCACTTAAATCAACACTTCTCAATTCATCTCTCACAAATCTCAACAAATGTGAGTGTTAACTATTTTTAAGGCAATTTATTCTGAGGCTTATTTAGATGGCGAGATCCCTGCAGGCGAGGCTCTGTTTTGTTCTTTGTGTTTGTGCAGGTCCACGGAAAACACATTATGTAGAATGAACCTTCACAGAACACACAGCCTCAGGTTTCTTCCATTTGAAGCGTGATGAGAAATGACCAGTGAATACAGGAATCCCACCCTGCCATCAGCAGTTTCTTAGAATCTCCTCTCTCCTCCCCCAGACCCTTTTTTTTTTTTTTTTTTTTTTTTTTTTTTTTTTTTTTTTTTTTTTTGAGACACAGTCTCCCTATGTTGCCTAGGCTGGAGTGTAGTGGCATAGTCTCGACTCACTGCAACCTCTGTCTCCCAGGTTCAAGTGATTCTCCTGCCTCAACCTTCCAATTCTGGGATTACAGGCATGCACCACCACGTCTGGCCAATTTTTGTAGTTTTAGTAGAGACGGGGTTTTGCCATGTTGGCCAGACTGGTCTTGAACTTCTGACCTCAAGTGATCCACTCACCTTGGCCTCCCAAAGTGCTGGGATTTGAGGTGGGAGCCACTGTACCCAGTCTCTAACCTCCCTTTCCTTCACACACATCTGAGATCCTCCCACCCTACCCCTTGCCCAGGATCCTTCCAGGCTGGGTGTCTTCTAGGCAAGACAGTGGTGGCAGTAGCATCACTAGAGACAGAGAACAAGGGGTGAAATTTGGGAAGGCAAGCCTTTCTTTCTCCCCCAGTGGCTTCCCTCTCCTCCAGAGATCCCATGGCATTCACGGGCCTAGGATGGAAGCTGCTTCCTGAACATTTACGTGGCAGCCATGTCATTCTCCAGAGGTTTTAATAAAAGAAGGGAGAAAGCGGGGAGGAGGAAGGACCAGAGGACCAGCTCTTTGTATTCTGTCCCTTTATCTTTGTTCCTAGTTTTTTTTTTTTTTTTTTTTTTTTTTTTTTTTTTAAACGCCTCAGACTTCCTGAAGTTTCTGTGCTGCCTTAGAAATAGGTACTACCCCATGGCAAGCCTGAGAAAGACTGTCCTTGGCTGGACGGAGCATGTGGCTGTAGAGGGCAGGGAGGTGGGCTCTGTATCTGACCCGGAAGTGAAAGGAAGTAAAAGGGAAGGAATCGGAAGAGGACGGGAAGATAGAGGAGGGAAAGGACCAGTGCAGTAGGAACTGTGAGGGGTCAAAGCTTGTGTGGGTAACTTCAGGAATGAGAACCTTCCCTTCTAAGTCCTTTCATTCCTGTTTTCCCGGGGAGACACAGTGAGGTGGCTAGAAAGGACAGCATAAACGCTCCAGAGCCGGGCTGCTCAGTCTGCCACTACTCTCTGCAAATTACTTAACCTCTTCATGCTTCACTCTTATCCTGTTTAAAAAGTGGATAATTATAGCACATATGCCGTAGAACGATTGGGAAGATTAATACGACAATATATATACATTTCTTAGATATCGTAGTAAATGATCAATATACGTAAGCGATTAGGATTATTCATCGCTAATTGTGCATAACTATCCCTTTGGCTCTTCATTGAGCTGGAAACCCAGCCTGTCTGCAGAAGTCATAATTCACAGTTTTATGTGGAGAATCTGCCCTCCCTCTCATCTCCACAAGGAGATTAGTGGAGATGGAGAGAAAAGTGATGCCAGAGGGTGAGTGTGTTGTTTTCGTGCTATTTTGGCGTGATTACAGCCAGAAATCCAGCAATTCTAAAATCTTGTCCTAATAACCTCTCCACTGGGGGAAGTTCTTAAGGGAACTCTAGGCAACCAACAGCAGTGTTGACTGGTCACCTTGGTAGGGTTGGAGCCCTCTGGTAAGGGATGGAATTGAAGCTCAAAGCTTACATTTTCCTTGCAGAATTTAATGCTGGTATTGCACCACTCTCCAGCTAGCCTTATGAAGAAATGAAGTCAAGGAGAAGGTGGGAGCAGGGGGGCTGAACCTGCACCTAGACCCTGGGGGAAAAAGAAAGGCTTACCTTCCCAAATTTCACCCCTTGTTCTCTGTCTCTACTGACGCTGCTGCCACCACTGTCCTGCCTAGAAGACACCCAGCCTGGAAGGATCCTGGGCAAGGGGTAGGGTGGGAGGATCTCAGATGTGTGTGAAGGAAAGGGAGGATTGAGACTGGGCACAGTGGCTCCCACCTCTAACCCCAGCACTTTGGGAGGCTGAGGTGAGTGGCCATAATGCCACCTTCTCAGTGATGTTGTCCCCATCTGTCCCACCTTAAAATACAACACCTACAATTCCCCATTCCATTTCTCTTCCTTATTTTTCTCCTTAGCACTCATCAAAATCCGAGATACTTAATGTCTTAATTCTCTTGTTTATTGAGGATCACTCAGGACTAAAATATAAGCTCCATGAAGAAAGGGATTTTGTTCTATTTTGTTTACTGCTCTATCTCAGCAACTGTAGTACTTAACACGTATTTGTTGAATGAAGGGAGTGGAAGAAAGGACGTGGAGCATGACTGTGTACTTCCCAACACATAGGAGCTTAGGCAACTAGTAAGCCCAGCCCAGTCAATGTCCTGGAGTGCTCAGCAGTCATATCCACTAGTCTTCTCCTGGGGCTGGGTCAGAGTGTGGCTAGAAAGGGGAGTCATGGGTCTGGCAGAAGGAGATGAGGCTGAAAAATTCTTTTTGTGTTTTTTCAATAGATGAGGAAATTTTTTAAAATTTTATTTTTCCATAAGTTATTGGGGTACAGGTAGTATTTGGTTACATAAGTACTTTAGTGGATGTATTTGAGAGCCTGGTGTACCTGTCACCTGAGCAGTATACCCTGCACCATATTTATTGCGTTTTTATCTGTCATCCCCCTCCCATTCTTGCCCCCCAAATTCCCAAAGTCCATTGTATCATTCTTATGACTTTGCATCCTCATAGCTTAGCTTCCACATATCAGGGAGAACATATGATGTTTAGTTTTCCATTCCTGAGTTACTTCCCTTAGAATAATAGTATGTAATCTCATCCAGGTCATTGAAAATGCTGTTAATTCATTCCTTTCTATGACTGAGTAGTATTCCATCATATATATATACCAGAGTTTCTTTATCCACTCATTGATTGATGGGCATTTGGGTTGGCTCCACGATTTTGCAGTCGTGACTTATGCTGCTATAAACCTGCGTGTACAAGTATCTTTTTCAAATAATGACTTTTTTTTCCCCTCTGGGTAGATACCCAGTAGTGAGATTGCTGGATCAAATGGTAGTTCTACTTTTATTTCTTTAAGGAATCTCCATACTGTTTTCCATAGTGGTTATACTAGTTTACATTCCCACCAGCAGTACAGAAGTGCTCTCTGATCAGCACATCCTTATAAGTGGAGGGAACAGGTGGGTGAATCAAATACAGGGTAGGATGGGTCTGAGAATATTACCCCTCACCCTACCAGGGTAGAAAGCTGTACTAAAGTCACATTCTGGACTTATTTTCCCATGGAAACATTAGATAGTTAGGTAATCTGTTAGTAATAGTTCATTATACTTCAGGGGCCATCTATAATACTGTCACAAGATGAAAACTTATATTCTACATTTCAAACAAATGTTTTCATATGCCTGCATTTGATCTATGCTTACCTGTATTTCCTTTTGGGAAAGAAAAGTGAAGAGGAGGAGTACACACCTTAGAAAGAATGAATTCAGAGTCAAGTTCCCTTTTCGACTTGGCTGTAGGCTACTATTAAGGGGCAGCTATACTTGGGAAACTGATCTATGTTTGGGAAGCCTGTCCAGAGCCGTAATAGATTTAAACCAGACTGAGGATTTTGAGACGTTGAGCCCTCATTCCAAATTTCCTCTTTTACTGAGTCTAATTGGTTGGTAAGCCAGCCTCAAGCCCTGCACAGTCAGCTTTGCCATATATGCTACAGAAGTACAGGGAGTCATCAGGGACTTCCAAATCTTCATCAAATGGTAAATTTGCATTCAATAACGATTTTAGTGCCAACTTTTATACTCCTAGAGCTGCTTAGTAAAAATCATGGCTAAGGTTGTGGAGGCCACAGTCACATGGGGAGAATGCAGCAGGCGGTGCACAGCAGCCCACACGTGCATGAAGGGAATTGGGCTTTGCTCATTTTCTTGTTATTTGCTAGGAACACTACCTTACAATTCTCAGGTAGGCCTGTTAAATGCACTGGAGATGTAGATGACTTACAGTTATCCAAGGGTCAGGAAGGCCCTTTCCAAATAGTAATGTCTTCTCTTCTGTCTGTTTCAGTGTATTATTTCTACCAGGTATTAGGATCTCGCTGGTGCCTAAGTCAATACGGTGACACTCACAGCAACATCAGCACTATCGTACCCACCTGTGCCCATACATGCACGATTAAAAGAAAACCTTTGGTGGTGTTTTGAACAGCTAATGTATGTCAAACGCTGTGCTAGGCACTTTCCATCGATTATCCAGAACCCTTGTAACATTCTGTAGGATGTTGAACTAATGAGGAAATTAAGATTAAGAGAGTTTAATAACTTGCCTATGATCACATGGCTAGTGAGTACGAGATTCAAAACTAGAAGGCTACCAAACTCATTTTATTTTGCAACACTTTATGATTCTGGAGAAAACATCGAATTCTTCCCATCACCAGTGACATAGGTCAGACATTCTTAATACTGATGAAGGAAGGAGATTTGAATTTTATGACACTTGCTACAGTTTGTTGTAAGACAGGTGGTTATTTAAATTTGCTCACTCTGTGCCCTCAATAAAAACTACAAATGCCAGCAACACATGTATTTTTAAATCTTCTAGTAGCCACATAAAACTTTTAAAGAAATAGTTAAAATTAATTCTAAAGTATATCTATCTAAAATATGATCACTTTAACATTAATGTAAAAATTATTAATGAGATCTTATATTATTCTTATGCTATGTCTTGGAAATCCAGTGTACATTTTATAATTTTAGCACATCTCTGTTCAGACTCGCCGCATTTAACATACTCAGTCACATGTGCCCAGTGACAAAAGTCTTAGCACAGGATAGACTTTGCTATGAAGTGAGGATTTGCACCTAGCAAAATGACATGGTAGGTTCTCAATATTTGGCATGTGAATACTTTCTGTATGAACGAGTAAATGAAAACTTAAAAACTGAAAAAGAATGAAGATTTGAAATTTTGCATTATTAATGATATGATCTATGAAAAAAATTTATGGTTTTAAGATTACTTACCATAGTATGTTACTTAGTACATTTAAGGACTAACTAAAGTACAGACTATTACCCACAGCTAGTGTCTTACTGAATGGAGAAAAATTGAAAACCTTTCCTTTAAGATCTGGAATAAGACAAGGATGGCCACTTTCACCAATTTTATTCAACACAGTACTGGAAGTCCTAGCTAGAGCAATTAGATGAGAGAAAAAATTCCCTTCCAAATTGGAAAGGAAGAAGTCAAATTATCCTTGTTTGCAGATGATATGGTCTTGTATTGATAAAAATCTAAAAATTACACCAAAAAAGCTATTTGACCAGTAAAGTTTCAGGATACAAAAGCAACATACAAAAATCAGTAGCATTTCTATATGCCAACAGCAAACAACCTGAAAAAGAGAAAGTAATTTCATTTATAACAGCTGCAAATAAAGTAAAATACCTAGGAATATACTTAATCAAAGAAGTGGAAGATCTTTATAAGGAAAACTATGAAACATTGATGAAAAAATTGAAGAGGACACAAAAAATAAAAACATATTACATGTTCATGGATTGGAAGAATATTGCTAAAAATGTTCCTACTGCCCAAAGCAATCCTATCAAAGTGCCAATGACATTTTTCACAGAAATTTTAAAAACATCCTAAAATTTATATGGAACTACAAAAGACCCATGATAGCCAAAACCATTCTCAGCAAAAAGAACAAAGCTGGAGGCATCACACTATCTGACTTCAAATTATACTACAGATATATAGTAACCAAAACAGCATGGTACTGGCATAAAAACAGACACATAGACCAATGGAACAGAATAGATCCCAGAAATAAATCCACACATTTACTGACAAAGGTGGCAAGAACATATTTTGGGGAAGCGACAGTCTCTCTAATAAATGGTGCTGAGAAAATTGGATGTTCATATGCAGAGGACTGAAACTAGACCCCTCTATTTGACCATGTTAAAAAAAATCAACTCAAAGTAGATTAAAGACTTAAATCTAAGATCCAAACCTGTGAAAATATTAGAAGAAAACTTTAGGGGAAACTCTTCAGGACATTGTGTGGGCAAAGATTTCTTGTGTAAGGACCTCAAAAGCGCAGGCAACCAAAGCAAAAGTGGACAAATGGGATTCTATCAAGCCAAAAAGTGTCTGCACAGAGAAATAAACAAACAGCAAAATGAAGAGACAACCCACAGAATGGGAGAAAATATTTTCAAACCATACATATGACAAAAGATTAATAACCAGAATATATAAGGAGCTCAAAGAACTCACAAGGAAAAAAAAAAAACAACATGATTAAAAAGTAGGCAACAGATCTAAACAAAAATTTCTCAAAAGACACACAAGGCCAACAGGTATATTAAAAAAAAAAAAAGGCCAAAATCACTAATCATCAGAGAAATCCAAGTCACAATTACACGGAGATGTCACGTCACCCTAGTTAAAGTGCCTTTTATAAAACAAGACAGGCAACGAGGAATACTGGTGAGGAGGTGGTGAGAGGAACCCTCATACGCTGCTGGTGGGAATATAAATTACTACAGCTGCTATGGGAATCATTATGGAAGTTCCTCAAAAAACTAAAAGTATAACTACCACATGCTCCAGCAATCCCACTGCTGGGTATATATCCAACAGAAAGGAAATCAGTATATCAAAGACTTATCTGCATTCCTATTTTTATTGCACCACTATTCAAAATAACCAAGATACAGAATCAACCTATGTGTCCATCAATGGATGAATAAGAAAATATATACACAATGGAATATTATTCAGCCATCAAAAACAATGCATTCTTGTCATTTGCCACAACATGGATGGAACTGGGAGACATTATGTTTAAAGAATAAACCTGGCATGGAAAGAAAAACATCACATGTCCTCATTCATATATGAAAGTTAAAAAAGAATTAAACTCATAGAAATAGAGAGTTGAATGATGGTTCCCAGAGACTGGGAAGGGTAGTGGGATGAGGGGGATAAAGAGGGGATAGTTAACAAGTACAAAAATACAGTCATATAGAATAAGATCTAATGTTCAATAGCACAATAGGACAACAATAATTAACAATAATTTGTTGTACACCTAAAAATAACTAAAAGAGGCTGGGTGTAGTGGCTCACACCTGTAATCCCAGCATTTTGGGAGGCCGAGGTGGGCAGATCACAAGGTCAAGAGATTGAGACCATCCTGGCCAACATGGTGAAACCCTGTCTCTACTAAAAATACAAAAATTAGCTGGGCGTGATGGTGAACACCCATAATCCCAGCTACTTGGGATGCTGAGGCAGGAGAATCGCTTGAACCCAGAAAGTGGAGGTTGCAATGAGCTGAGATCTTGCCTCTGCACTCCAGCCTGGTGACAGAGCGAGACTCTGTCTCAAAACAAACAAACAAACAACAACAACAACAAAACTAAACTACAAGAGTGGAATTGGAATGCTCCTAACACAAAGAAATGACAAATACTTGAGGCCATGGATATCCCAGTTACCCTGAATTGATCATTACATACTGCGTGCTTGTATCAAAATATCACATGTATCCCACAAATAGGTAACTATTATGTATCCATAATAATTAAAATGTTTTAAAATGTGGAAAAAATCCAGGCTATTATTGAAGTTCAGTAAAGTATTATATATTCACATAGGAAAATACACATATATATATGTAACATACATATCTATCCAGAGAAAAGATTGCATACAGTCACCTAAATCCTGGCAAGTCTGGAAAAGAAACAATTAGGGCCTGGGCAACTGTGAAGAGCCTGATGAGACTCTTCTGATGTGCAGGACATTCTTCATAGTTTACCGAACTTTACTTTAAAATCTTAAGAGTGTTTGCTTGGGAGGCCAAGACGGGCGGATCACAAGGTCAGGAGATCGAGACCATCCTGGCTAACCCGGTGAAACCCTGTCTCTACTAAAAAATACAAAAAACTAGCAGGGTGAGGTAGTGGGCACCTATAGTCCCAGCTACTCGGGGAGGCTGAGGCAGGAGAATGGCGTGAACTCGGGAGGCGGAGCTTGCAGTGAGCTGAGGTCCGGCCACTGCACTCCAGTCTGGTGCACTCCAGTCTGGGCGACAGAGCGAGACTCCGTCTCAAAAAAAAAAAAACAACCAAAAAAACCCAAAAAAAACCAGAGTGTTTGCAAGAGGGATGCAGGAGTTTATGAGTGTGAGTGCACATGTGTGTATGCATGGGTTGTACACATAAGAGAAAGTGAAGGGGCTGTAGATTTCAACTTATTCAATGTCCTAAATGGTACAGGGTATGCAATATGTATGGTATGCAATTATTGGTATGCAATACCAAAAAATGTAACTACTAAAGCCACAATCTGGGTCATTCACAGTGCAAAATGTTAATGTATAGGTTAGGTTTATAACAGAGCAAATCCAATTTTGTTTTATGTGAGAATTATCCTCACGAGCATAAAAAGGGTTCCAGTTCTGAAAAAGAAACATAACTTGGGTTTGCCAATATCTTATTTACTGCCCTAGTACACCAGGCATGTTTTTAGCAATGATATGTAGATTATACAGACACAGTTTCTTCTTGTAAATGGTATTCAATACAGAATGGAGACTGAACAGCCATCACGCCTTACCATAGACTTTAGGGGGACATTATCTTAACTTTACCATGGATAAAGTTAAAACAAACAAACCAACATAAAAGACTTTCTGGCCTCACAGGTTTCTCTCTGCTAATGCAGCTTTACAGTGATTCCTCTTAAGATTCTCCTCTTGGTTGCCTAATTGTTCATAACCCTTTGGGGTGACTCACCTCTATCTTTTGGGTGGCATTCTTTCATGTGTTTGTAAAAAACCACGGTGTCATCCTATGGCTTGCCCTTGGCAAGTTTTTGAAGTTGATCTTTAGTATATTTCCCTTTCTTTTTCTAACCCCTTCGTGACTTGACTTTCTCTTTGTAACTCTTTTTAGTGCCCCTGGAACTCCACCCCACAGCATCATGCTTCTTTTCCTGTACCAAATATAGACACTCTGCTTTCTAGAGGAAAAACCACATTCTATGTATAATGCAATTTGTAACATCTCTAGGATTATTTGCATCTTACACCTTATATTTCACTGTAGAGGGAAAGAAATGAGTTTCAGGCATTGCAATGTGGTTGGAAGGGATGCATTTCTGGAGTTAATGAATTTGAAAACTGTATGAGACAAGGTCAATCCAGGCAAACACAGTGAACTTAATTCAGGGAAATATTTACATAGATGATGGAAGAGCTGAAAAGCCAAATAGGGTAGAGTGAGATAACTCAGAAGGATGGAGGGGCCACTGGGAGAAGTAATACACCTGGGACCAGCAGCCAGAGACACCAGAGGAAGGCTGGAAGCAAATTGACCTGTGCAGGAGGAGCTGGAGCCACAGAGGACAGAGCTCCTGCTGCAAGCTGAAACAAAAAGAAAGAGATGGTTCCTCTCTTCTCTCTGCCCTGTACTCGCTTGACGGTGCCTCCCCATGGTCAAACACAGCTGGAAGTAGGCCTGGGAAACTGAGACGGCAGGGGTCAACTTCTGTCATTACAAGAGGACACAAGGACATGATCAGATCTGAGTACAAACAGGCCAAGGCCCCGCCAAGGCCACAGGAATGCATGCTCTCTGCTGATACAGGAGGCACACCTGGGTGGCTCGGGTGAAGGGCGAGGAGTATGAGATCTGAAATGTGCTATGCATACATCTGGGCTGGATGCTTCTTCCAGGTGTTGACGATAATGGAAGTCACGAATTCCCTCTTCTTTGTCGCCAGTATCTAACCTATTGCTGAATCCTGTTGACTTTCCCCCCTCACCACCTTAAATCAGCTCACACATGCTCATTCCTACATCACCAATTAGTTCAAGCTATGGCCTCTCCTGCTGGGATCACACAGTGACTCCGAATTCTCCATCTGCATCTATTCCTGCCACTTTCTAGTCTATCTTTCACCCCAGGGCCAAGACAGTCTTCTCAAATTGTCACTATGATCATGCTGCCACTTTGTGTAAATCCCTTCTGAGGGTTCACTTGGCCTTGGGTGTGACCACAGCTCCTCCCAGGGTTGGCGATGCCCTGTCTGGTCTGACGCACCCTGACCATTGAGCTTCCCCAAGCTCCTTCTGTTCCAGCAGTGACCTCCTTCATAGTGACCTCCTTGAACTTGTCTGCCTCCTGCTGTAGGGCCTCTGCTCAGTGTTTGCGGCCGTGCATCCTCTTTCACATTGACTTCAGCTCATCACTCAGACACTGGCTCAGTCATCACTTCTGCAGAGAAAGACCTCTTTGACTTCCCTGACTAGGTCACCCCTCTCTCATCTTGATCCTGGAAAGCAGAGACCAGATCTCCTCTCTCTGTGTGAGACTCTGTCTCCCTTTGTCTCTTTGTCTGTCTGTCTCTGGCATAGAAGGTGCTGTGGAATGAGTTGTGCATCCTCAAATATATATGTTAAAACCCTAACTCCCCATGCAATGATATTTGGAAATGGGGCCTTTGAGCGGTGATTAGGTTTTAATTGAGGTCAGGAAGAGGGAGCCTTCATAATGAGATAGTGCCCTTATAAGAAGAGGCTTTATATGGTTTGGCTGTGTCTCCAAATCTCATCTTGAATTGCAGCCCCTGTAATTCCCATGTGTCGTGGGAGGGACTTGCTGGCAGGTAATTGAATCTAGGTCTTCCTGTGCTGTTCTTGTGATAGTAAGTCTCACGAGATCTGATGGTCTTATAAAGGGGAGTTCCCCTGAACCAAGCTGTCTTGCCTGTCACCATGTAAGGCATGTTTGCTTCCCTTTTCACCATGATTTTAAGTTTGCCGAGGCCTACCGAGCCCTGCAGAACTGAGAGTCAATTAAGCCTCTTTCCCTTATAAATTACCCCGTCTTTGGTATGTCTTTATTAGCAGCATGAGAACATATTGACACAAGGCACCAGAGAGCTTCCCTCTCCCTCTCTCCTCATCTCCCCATGCCCCCATGCTGAGAAAACACAGCAAGAAGGCAGCCTTCTATAAGCCAAGAAAGGAGCCCTCATCAGGAATCTGACTGTCTGGGACCCTGCCCTCGCAGCATTCCAACCTCCAGTACAATGAGAAATAAATGTCTGTTTAAGCCACCCCATCCGCACTGTTTTGTTGTAGCAGCCAAAGTTAAGATAGAAGGCACTCAGTAAACGAAGAATTAAAGAATGAACAACATCAGAAAGGAAACAGCAGCTCAATACCAAATGCTCCCCATGGGATTTCTCTGATCTCTGACCCACTTTCTATGGAATACCTTTTCTCCTCTCTAGCCGTGATGCAGACTATGAACCTGTTTCACACCACCCCCCGCAAAAACACTCAGAAGGTTCTCTTGAGGTCAGAATGAATGGTTTCATTTCATGGCCGGAAACGTTTAGCTTTTTTTATCCTTCCTGGCCTGGTGGATGTGAGTTTATACCTGGAGATAGGATCCACCCACAGGAGATACTGAAGGACAAGCCACAGGAGGTTTTGTCCTTGGGAGAACAAATATACCAGGCAAATTTCCATTTATTTTCTGCTAGTCTCCATTAGGAAAAGCTGCAGACAAGATGGATAGTATGTGTTTTTTCACCTCCACACACTGCCTGTCTTTACTTAAAATTCTTTCTTTCTGCCCATCCATTCATTGCTAGGTTACAATTTTCTGTAACAATGGGCTGCCATTTAATTTCTCTCCTGTAAGCCTAACTGTTCCTCAACCCAAGGACTCACTGCCATGAAGCATTATTTTACAGTGTGGAGAAGCACCTGGCTCTCCCAAATGGACTTTCATTTGTGCTGATCAACAAGAACAACAAAAGCCTCGTGTCAGAGGTACAAGGCAACCATTTGTCTGAAACCACCCACTCCTCTTTTGTTTTCTTCCACAGCACACTGTGCGTTCGGTTCCACGTGCTCCTCTCCGGGGCTCTGCAGATGTGAAACTTTAAATGCAGGGTATTTAAAAATAATAAAGAATATAGGGGGAAAAAAGCACCCTGAAAATTACAGAGCTTTGTAGGGAAGCATGAGGCTCCCGAAAGAGCTCTGTTTATCAAGAGTTCAGATGGTTTCCGTATTGCTGATCAGAGTGAGCTGGAAGACAGAGGAAGGGGTCAGAGGGCAGGGAAGTTAAATATCAACATTGGAAAGCACCTGAAAACCCGTGCGCCTGGACCCTGCTCCTTTTCAGAGGAAATACATTAAGCGGAAATACAGTTGTCGGGGAGCCAGGGATCACTGACTAAGGACCACGCTGTAACAAAGGCCTTAGTGGACACGCGCAGAGTGGGGCTGTGCAAGGGAATTAAAATCAACAGAGCTCCCACTACATCCCAGCTTGTAAGTATTAGTACATTTGCTTCTCTCAGCCAGTCCTTATAAAAATCCTATGAAATCGTGAAATTGACATTTACTTCTCCAGTGGAGACTGGGGGTAGGGGGTCCCACACTGCTTGGTTTCCCCTTCAAGACAGGGCACTTAACTCCCCAGCTGCCAGGCCAAAGGCTCACAGCAGAGCCATTACGTGGGAGTCTCCTTCAGCTGCACAGTCTCCTGGCCCAAGGATATGCTTCCTTCTCTCTCCGGGGTATGCCTGGTTAGTGTTGAGCTGCACTGATCCAGTCCCTCTTGCCTCAATCAGGGGCAACTCTAAAAAGCCATCCTAGTTCCAGGGGTCTCTGTGGGGTCATAGAGGCCTCTTAAGACTACCGTTAACCCTTGAAGAACACTGGTTTGAGCTGCATGAGTAACAGCACCAGACTAATCTGGTTCAAATTTAATGTAACTAAGTTGTGAGCTGTTTTTCCACTGTCACAGATCTCCACATTGACAGTCACATAACCTGAGCATGCCCAGATCAATGAAGCCTGCAACCACAGGTGGAAATAAAGGGCTCAGACCCAGGAATTCAGATTGAATTAAGAAGTAGATGGCTGGGCGTGGTGGCTCATGCCTATAATCCCAGCACTTTGAGAGACCGAGGCAGGTGGATCACCTGAGGTCGGGAGTTAGAGACCAGCCTGACTTACATAGAGAAACCTCAACTCTACTAAAAATACAAAATTAGCCAGGTGTGGTGGTGCGTGCCTGTAATCCCAGCCACTCGGGAGGCTGAGGCACGAGAATCAGTTGAACCCAGGAGGCAGAGGTTGCAGTGAGCTGAGATGGCACCATTGCACTCCAGCCTGGACAAGAGCGAAACTCCATCTTGAAAAAAAAAAAAATAGATATCACATGACAGAATACAGGTTCCAATCAGATGGAGTCCTGGCATCACCATATGGCAGGATCCAGCCAGATCATGCTTCCCAGCATCACCTCACTGCAAGATCCAATCAGAGATCATGCCTCATTACCCTGTACCTAACCCAAACCTGAGCTCTGGGAGACAGATTTGAGCGTTTCTTCCTGTCTCCTTGCCAGTCAACTTGCAATAAAGCTTATATTTTCTCAAAAGCCTGTGCTATCCGTGGTAGTGGTTTCTATGCACACTGGACAGCGAGCCCATTGATGACTCTGTAACATGTGGGTCCACTTATACACAGATTTTCTTCCTTCTCTGCCACCCCAGAAACAGCAGGACCAACTCCCCTCTTCCTCCTCTGCATCCTCAGTCTACTCAACGTGAAGATGATGAGGATGAAGACCTTTATGATGATCTACTTCCACTTAAAGATGACTGAATATATTTTTCCCTTCCTTAGGATTTGTTCAGTAACATTTTCTTTTCTCTAGCTAACTTTATTGTTAGAATATACTATATAATACATAAAACGTAAAATATGTGTTAATCCACTGTTTATGTTATTGGTAAGACTTCTGGTCAATAGCAGGCTATTAATAGTCTTTGGAGCGTCAAGTTATACATGGATTTTCAATTGTGCAGGGAGTCAGTGACCTTAACCCCCACATTGTTCAAAGGTCAAATGTGTATGGCGTTTCAAGTTCTCCCGTGACAAATCCTGCCTCTCTCACCCCTTTATTGGTTTTGCGCTGAGATGTTCCTTTCCCCACACAATAAGTCTTCTGCGTGCAAATAGTCATCTCAGACTGTTTCCTGGGGAAGCTACCTTTTATGAGCTGGATTGTGTCACCTCAAAATTCATAGGTTGAAGTCTTAACCCTCAGTACCTCAGAATGTGATGTATTTAGAAATACATTCTTCTGGGAGGTTATTAAAGTGAGGTCTTTAGGGTGGGCCCTAATCTAGTTTGATCGGCGCCATCTTAAGAGTCGATGAGAACATAGACAAGCACAGAGGGAAGAATATTTGAAGACATAGGGAGAAGGCAACCATTTGCAGGCCAAGAAAAGAGGCCGCAGAAGAGACCAACCGGGGCCGGGCTTGGTGGCTCATGCCTGTAATCCCAGCACTTTGTGAGGCTAAGGCAAGCGGATCATCTGAGGTCAGGAGCTCGAGACCAACCTGGCCAACATGGCAAAACCCTGTCTCTACTAAAAATACAAAAATTAGCTGGGTGTGGTGCTGGGTGCCTGTAGTCTCAGCTACTTGGGAGACTAGGGCAGGAGAATCGCTTGAGCACAGGAGGTGGAGGTTGCAGTGAGCCAAGATTGCACTACTGCACTCCAGCCTGGGTGACAGAGCAAGACTCTGTCTCAAAAACACAACAACAACAAAAAGAAGAAGCCAACCCTACTGACACCTTGATCTCAGACTTCCTGCCTCCAGAATGGTGAGGAAATTAATCTCTATGGTTTAAGCCATCCAGTCGGTGGTATTTTATTATGGCAGCCCAAGCAAACTAGTTTACCACAAAGACATCTTATCTAGCTACCTGTGTCTCTGCATTTCATAAATGAGAACATGAGAACCAGAGAGGTTAAGTAATCTGCATAAGATCAGAGAGCCAGCAAGAAAAAGAATTGTGATCTAAAGCTGATCTTTCTGCTACATGAGATGAAATCTAAACTTGATTTTGCTGCCTGATCGGCCCTTTGCAGCCACTATTAGCCCTCACTCCAGATACTGAGAACTGAATTAATATTCAATATAATTTAACCCTTGTCTAGAATGAGGGCTCCTTTTAACTGGGGTTGGTCAAGAGGAGCTAGCCACACATTGCTATTTATTGCTCAACCAATCATTAAACATAGCATATTCTTCTCACCCCAAACATTCTTTTAAAATCCAAGTCAAAATACTTATGAAAAATAATTATGGGGTATCAAATACACATTTATTTATGAAAACTATTATATAACTTAAAACAAAGCTCGAAAGAGAGATTAAGAAAACCTTGAAGAATTTTCTAAAAAAAAAAAAAAAAAAAAAAAAAAAAACCATAAAATCATGATCTAATCTCAGCCAAGGGAAAATTATTGATCTACCTTGGAAGATTTTTATTTCTATTTAATTTTGTAAAATACTGTGACTCCTATAACCATAAACTAGTTTGAGTCTTCAGAGTTCAAAAATGCCAAACATACTAAATGATTCCTGCTATTAGGATATTTAGTTGAATATAGTCATAATTAAAATAAAAACTAAACCCTTATAGAGTAGCTTAAAGATCCGTCTCTCTAGATTCATTCCTCTCTACACAGTACGGGTATCTGTGGGTTTAGGGAGCAGAAGGTTGAATTTAAAGCTGAGACTGACGAATGCCCTCCAGGAAGAAACAACACAACAATAAAGTACATGCTTGCTGTAGTAATTATAAGTTGGGAGCTTGACAATGAATGATTTAGGATTGGTAGAGCTGGGAGGGACCACAGGGCATCCCTGGTGCACCCCCTTCATTTAAGAGACAAGGGAACTGGGGCCAAGAAAGATTAAATGATGTGTTCATGGTCGTATTCTCATTAGTGCCAGAGCCAGGACTGAAACCAATGGTCCCTGGCTGTTAATTCAGGGCTCTTTCCCCTTTGACTTGCTGCCTTGTCTCTCTCTAAAAGCTGAGCTTATAAAAAGGTAACCAAATAACATGAAATCTAAAAATCATTTTGAAAGAGCCACACCTTTTATGAATGGCATGCCTCTCCACATGACATGATGGGGTTCACCTGTGCATTGGACTCGTATTCCGTATCAAAGGAAAGCATTAGCTCTCGGAAGGTAGGATGATTGACGTTTGATACAGAACAGAGCAAATCTTGCTCAGCAATGGAAGTTAGAGAATAAAAACCAGCCCAATACTTTTACCCATTTGATGAGTCAAGTCTTCAGAAAAATGGATATTTACAAGTTCATTGCTGATACACACAGACACACGCACTCTTTGGTGTTGTAAGAACAAGACCGTGACATTTAGTGGAGAAGGGAATGGGTAGTGGTGATGTTGCCACACAGACCAAGTGGCTCACACGTGGGTAGGTGACACCTGGTGATCCTGGAGGCAACTGGACTACGTAAGAATGATCAAATGTACATTAAGGCAGCACTGAGATACGAAGCTCAGAAATTCTTGTTTCTGTGCTTTGCTTTCTATGTCCTGTGCTATCTATTTGAGAGGCATTCCAACGTTCATCTCTTGTTCACTGTGTCACAGGAAAAGTCAGTGGAAATAAAATCCTGTTGTTCCAAACATATTTCTGACAGGTGTAGAACCAATTAAGGCCATTACCGTGTGGTGTGGGAATGAGGCGTTCAGCACCGCGGGTCAGGTGGCTGGCTAGTGGGGGCTGCAACTTGGGCACAATAGTGAGGAATTTGTCATGGATATTTCTTGATAAGCAAGTCTTTGGGTAGGGCCAGGATTCAAAACAGTTGTCTCCCCAAGATGCTGACCTCCCTACACAGTCATTTTTATTAATAGACAGTTCCTTGAATAACAATTTCTTTTTCTTTCTTTTTTTTTTTTTTTTTTTTTTTTTTTTTTTTTTAAGACAGAGTCTCACTCTGTTGCACAGGCTAGAGTGCAGTGGTGTGATCTTGACTCACTGCAACCTCCGCCTCCCAGGTTCAAGCGATTCTCCTGCCTCATCCTCCCCAAACAGTTGGGATTACACGTGCATGCCACCATGACCAGCTAATTTTTGCATTTTTAGTAGAGATGGGGTTTCGCCATGTTGGTTAGGCTGGTCTTGAACTCCAGACCATAGGTGATCCTCCTGCCTCATTCTCGCAAAGTGCTGGGATTACAGGCATGAGCCACCACACCTGGCTGAACATGAAGTTTTAAGAAATCATTCAGAAAACAAAAAATGTTTATCAGGTATCTGTCTCTCCCTTTCCCTGACTTTTTTGGGAGAATTGTGTCAAGTGTCCTTTTGTGACCAAAGTCATGAAAATAATTCATCTACAACATATAAAACCCATTCTAAAGTATTGTGTTCTTGACCAGAGAGTAACTATGACCTGTAATTGTCCAAATGAGCTGGCTCATTACACTTAATACAAGTCCACGCAGAGCAGAAGTGGCCTGTGCTTTGACTCAGGAAAGCAGTTACCGCCAGTCTCCTTATAATACAGTTGGTTTATGTCAAAGACACAGGGTAAATCTACCTGACGGCCCCAGACTTAAACTCACCAATGACCATGAAAACTGTCTCCCGGAAACCTGCACTAACTAGTTCCAGTTAACCAAAATCAGAATCAGCTTTATTTTTTGGAAAAGGAGATTAACCTGAACTCTAAACAAAAGCATCTGTGAAGATATTTATAGATGCCTTATCAAAATTCAGTGGGTTTAATGAGCAACATAGAGATTATTTGGTGATGACTGCCACATTATCCTGCACTGTGAATTAACATCACACCCACAGTATGGTTATCGGCAGGAAGGGTTTCAGTGTTGATTGCAGATAACTGAGGGATATGTAATCCCAGCGCTTCTAAAACCTCTTTTGAACGGGTTACTGGTGCCAGGTGTTTCAGATAGGAATAATTTTTTTTAAGTGCTTGTCACATTTCTTTTCCTGATTGTTGTCAGTGTCGTCCTATATCCTGAGGGGTTTTAGCACAAGGCTGTTCTCTGAACCTCTCTCCTGATTGTTCTCTTTCTCCAGGAACATAGCCAAAATTAAACACCTCTGAGAAGGAGCTATCCCCACGTGTCTTGGTGCTTTTAAGCATAGACGTGGCCTTATTTTGATATGCTCTTTATCTAAAGGCTGCTTCTGCCAGAACTCACGTTGCTGCTATTATTTTTCAGTTCACTGCAAAATATTTCTGAGTGGCTTTGCTCCCTCGTTCATCCTGAAAGTGTTGAACTTCTTTGTTCTTAAAAATAATCTCCTATTCGAAGGTTAACTCTTTCTTAACATAAAAAGATTTGTCTGTGTGTGTGTATAGTATATTTTAGTATGTGTGTGCCTACAGGTATTTTAGATATTTATTCTGAGGATAATAGCAACCCAATAAGATATTATGATAGACTATTAGAAGTCAGGAAATGGAATAAAGCACCATTTTATGTGTGGCCTTGTGGCTGCATTTTCCAGAATAATGTGGTAGGTAATTAACTGACTGTTAACGTAAGGGGCATCTTTTTCATTAATTAAAACATCCTTTTCCTTGCTTAGAGAAATGTACATGGTGTCCTTTCTTTTGAAGCAGGCCTTGTTTGGGTTTCTTTTGACTGTAGGCAGAAATCCAGTTAATCCAGTGACGGGATTATGAGCCATACTAGGTTAAATAGAATGTTGGTGTCTCGGGGCAACTGTTGGAAACCGAGTGGGGGTGTGACTTATACTTCCTGACAACATACCAGCACACACACAGACAACTGCCTCCACGCATCTCCATAGAGCATGTCTTGCTTTCAAAGTAAATCACAAAAGAATACTTTAAGGTAAAAATGGGCATCTTTACATTAAAAATAGAAAGCGTACTCTTACAGGTTTTATTGTGGTCCCTCGTCTTACTCATCAGTGTTCTGTAAGAGCTGAGGAGTTGCGTGGGCTGATTGCTCAGTCCTATGCGAGTATCAAAGTGAAACAGAAAACCCACTGAGAGGGGTGTATTACAGTGATTAGGAATTCAGGCACTTCAGGCTTAAGAATCTTAACGATGACTTTGGACAAAATATTTTCTTTTAGATGTAGAAACCCAGACATTCCTTCAAGGGTCCCGGAAAGACTACTGAGTTTATTTTGCCAATAGAATATCAAATTAGGGAGTGATTTTTACATATGCTATTGGAGGGTTGTTCGGATCGCTTTTCAGTTCTCGTCAGCGGGCAATCTCTTACGCTTCCTTCTCTGTTACGTTTGTGGCTTCCTGGAGGAAAATGCTATTCTCTCTCATCTCTCTCTCCACCCTCTGCGGTGGGAAGTTGGTAATAGTGGTAAGAATGTTTCTTGATAATAATGATGTCTCACAAAATTTTAGGCTTATTCTTTTCTTAATCTTCCACTCACTTTTTCTTACATCCAGCCATCGTTTTAATGGATAATGCTAGTAGTAGTATACTCATAACTTTATATATGGAATATTTTTACTTGAGAACACTTGTATATGGCTATAGACAAATTTATACAAAAATATCACATATAATACCTATGTAGATATGCAGGTATTATTTCCACTGAAGCGCAGAGAGAAAAGCTGTTTGTTCAAAGTCACTTATCTCAGTAGTAACTGAGGCTAGAACTCAGGTTCACCCAAATGCACCCTTACTCTTGCTGTGTGGTGCGTGACAAAATATTCCTCCAATCTAGCGGCCCTCCCGTAACTCTCTCTAGTCTTCAATTGCTCCCTGCCAGGAGGAGTAAGATCAAGTCCTTGGCCAACCACTCTATGCGTTTCACCTGGATGGCCAACAGGGAATTTGCCTCTCTGTTTGTGCCCACCTGGTGGCCAAAAGGAGACACTGTTTCGTTTTACATTAGATTCCAATTTCAACACTGGTCACCAGCATTTGTTACAACAGAACATTCATAGGTGGAATGCTGGCATCCCTCTAATTCTGTGTTCTACTCCCTTAACATCTTTAGAACATATGCCTTTAGCTGTTTTAGGGACATAATTGATTCAGGTCCCCCAAAGCAAGCACTTTCATATTAACTGCGTGTTAGAAAGAGGCAATACAATCACAGCTTCAGCCATATCTCATTAGGGGTGCATGCATTTCTCAAGGCAAGACTCACTGGATACTTAGCGCTGAATTTATCATCCTCCAGACTCAATGCAAGATGGTACCTGACACAGAAGACTATAGGACCCTCTGAAGGGCGAGAGGGGGCATTGTAGTCTACTGCTTTTGTGTGTGTGTGTGTGAGAAGGAGTTTCACTCTTGTTGTCCAGGCTGGTGTGCAGTGGCGTGATCTCGGCTCACTGCACAGGTTCAAGGATTCTCCAGCTTCAGCCTCCTGAGTAGCTGGGACTACAGGCGCCCGCCACCACGCCCAGCTAATTTTTGTATTTTTAGTAGAGATGGGGTTTCTCCATGTTGGCCAGGCTGGCCTCGAACTCCTGACCTCAGGTGTCCACCAACCTCGACCACCCAACATGCTGGGATTACAGGTGTGACCCACCGCACCCAACCGATTCTACTGCTTCTATCATAATGTGCACAGAGCTGGTGCATAGCCAGCTGTGTTGTTTATATCTGAGTTTCTCTGTGATGTACCTGGTCCTCTTAAACACAGAAACTTCTGTTAGCTTAATCAAAGTTGGCAGGCCCCTGTGCAGGTCGCTAGCTCCTGTAAAGGACCTCAGTCTATGGGATCAAGCAGGTTGACCAGGTAGGTTAACCTTCAGCTCACTTAGGAGAGAATTTTGAGACTTGGGTTTTTTAGCTTAGACAGAGAAATGGAAAGAGAACATTCTCCACTTCTTTAGCAGCTGTGACCTTGGCCAATCTTTGCAGTTAATCTGGGGGCACAATGAGGAATGAGACCAACCATTTCTCTACCCCTTCCCCCCGCCACCACCAGGCAAACATTAAGTAGTATAGGAGAGATAAGCACCAGGGGACCCAACAGACATCTGTTTGCTAGAAGCTAAGTCTTCAACCTAATTCACAAACCTGCTGGAACCTAGTAGAAGAATCCGCGGTCAGCTGGGAGGACTCTTCTCCAGAGGGATGCCTTTGAACATACAGGGGTAGCTGAATGATTCCAAAGGACTCTTTTGCCTGAGAGACTGAAAATACAGACTGATAATGGCCAGGCCATATATTAACATAAAAATAGAACTCTGACCCACAGTCTGCAGCGTCCAGCCCAGGAGACCAACGCACTCTCTAGAGAAGCCAGCTATCCATAACTCAGACTCATCTCACTGGGAGGAAGTCAGACTACTATCTTGCATTATTATCCAGGAAGTCAAATCATAACCCCTGTAACAATTGGACTAAAATGGCTAGGGCTTGAGCAATGACTCACAGCTTCCCTCATTTTTTTCCTCTGCTTCCCACTTAGGAAGAAACCAGAGAAACAGAGGAGAGAAAGCCAAATACAGTACCTCTAACTAATCATCCAGGAAGTACCCCTTCTAGTTAGCCGGCGCGGCTTCTCTATTCCAACAGCCTCCAATCAGGACACATCTGATACCTTCCCTTTTTTATGTGTTAGAGTGGAAAAGCTTTCCCTCTCCTCTGCTCTTCTTTGAGTCTCTGCCAAAAAGCAAGAGATGGTGGCTGCCTTCCTTGCCTTCCTTTCAAACTCCGAATGAGTAGCCATTGTCTGTCTTCATTTTGGTTGGTTTTCATTTATTTCTACTTGCCCTGGTGCTTTTTTTTCCCTTTCCTTATCATGTGGTATGGGGGTTAATTATGTGGGCTCCAGAAGCATGCTAACTTGTGTTTGAATACAAGCATCAATGCTTGTGTGGCCTTTGGTGAGTTACTCAACCCTCTATCTCTCAGTTTCCTCATTTGTAAAACTGGATAACTGGATTTGACTCACGAGAGCTATGTGAGAGTTAGGTGACGTGATACCCGTCAAAGCATTTAGAACACTGGCATGCTGATGGTAGCTATTTATATCAGCTTTTTCACAATGAAGCTCATTGTTCCATTACCCTCTCTGCTGACCTGCATCATCAGGTGTATATCCTATTAAGATGCAAATTCTGTCTGGGAGAGGCAGTACATGAAACTCTTGGCATTTATTCACAAATGAACTTCAATTAGCAAGTAAAATTTCTTAACCTAGGAAGATTCATGGAACTATTATCATAGGTGTTTGAACCAGAGCAAGTCCGTCTTGAATAGGAGTTGGGTCAAAGGAGGCTGAGACCTACTGAGCTGCATTCCCAGGAGGTTAGGCTTTCTAAGTAATAGAATGAGATAGGTTGGCACAAGATACAGGTCACCAAGACCTTGCTGATAAAACAGGATGCAGGAAAGAAACCGGCCCAAACCCATCAAAACCAAGATGGCAATGAAAATGACCTCTGGTTGTTCTCACTGCTCATTATACACTAATTATAATGCATTAGCATGCTAAAAGACACTCCCATCAGCACCATGCCAGTTTACAGACACCATGGCAACATTAGGAAGTTGCCCTATATGGTCTAAAAGTGGGAGAAACCCTCAGTTCTGGGAATTGCCCACCCCTTTCCTGGAACACTTATGAATAACCCACCTCTTGTTTAGCATGTAATCAAGAAATATCCATAAAATAGTCAACCAAGAGCCCTTGGGGCTGCTCTGCCTATGGAGTATCTATTCTTTTTTCCTTTACTTTCTTAATAAACTTGCTTTCACATTACTCTACGGATTCGCCTTGAATTCTTTCTTGCATGAGGTCCAAGAACCCCCTCTTGAAGCCTGGATGTGGAGCCCCTTTCCAGTAACAATATGACATCTGCAATCTTTCAGAAAGGCTTTATGGTGTGTGGGTTTTTTTTTTTTTTTTTGAGATGGAGTCTCGCTCTATCGTCCAGGCTGAAGTGCAGTGGTGGGATTTCAGCTCACTGCAAGCTCCGCCTCCTGGGTTACCGCCATTCTCCTGCCTCAGTCTCCTGAGTAGCTGGGACTACAGGTGCCCACCACTATGCCCGGCTAATTTTTTGTATTTTTAGTAGAGACGGGGTTTCGCCGTGTTGACCAGGATGGTCTCGATCTCCCGACCTCGTGATCTACCCTCCTCGGCCTCCCAAAGTGCTGGGATTACAGGCGTTAAGCCACCACGCGGGGCGTATGTGGGTCTTTCTGGGCGTTGACAGTCAGGATACTGCATTCCTTCGGATTGGCATGCAGTTGTGGAGAATGCATGAATGTAGAGAACACAGCCGCCACAAAATCCATCCTCTTAAAGAACCTGGAATGTTCACAGTGGACACGGTTTGGGTAGCCTTATATGTTTTAATTATTGGTAGAAGTAGATGGGACCTCGCTTTCCCTGAACAATCCAGGGCTCCCTGCACAGATGTTTTTGTTTCTGATCATCAGAAAGTTATCTGATGATCTCATCACTTGTAACAGTCACCGGTTTGGCCTGGGAGAGCGAACCTTTCACTCTGTGCTGTTCCACAACCTCCTGTTTAGTCATGAACCACCGCGTGGGGAGCTAGCTCATCTGGAGCTTAAAAATTTAAAAAGCCCCTTTGCTCTGTGAAAAGGCAGACCCAGCTTAGATGTTTCTACTGGAAAGTAGGCTAGCCAGGAGATTTCTCTTGCCGACTGTTGCAACAGCCTCCAAAGCAAAAGGTTCCTGAGAGGATCTTCATTTTGGAGCCTGGAGCCCAGGACTGTGCAGAAGATGAGGATAATGAGGGTGCTAGGAGCCAGGGAGCTGTGTTTCATGCTCAATTGAATCTATTCCTTGAGTTTTTAGTTTGTGAATGGATGGATGATGCTGTGTGCTGACATGCATCCTTCCAAACTTTGAGATAAAACAGCTTGGAGTGTGACAGTGTTAAAACTTCATCTTGAAGTCCCTTTTCATCTGAAGAAGACTGTCCCTAGCAAGAGGGGGTGCAAGGTTCTTCCTACCAACTCAAAATCAAGACACTGGAGTGAGAGGAGTTATTAGCTGCCTCAAGTATTTTCTTGGAAAGAGGTGGTTTAAAAAATAAGGGAGCCAGCAAAGTCCAATTCTCCCTTTACCTGGACGGAAATAATTTGTTCCCGAATATTCGCTAGAACTACCCCTGGCAGTCTTCCCTGAGCACCCAAGAGAAAAAGAAATAAAAATCTAGAAAAGATGCCGTATGTCGCCTGGCTTATTTTCTTACTTTCTGCTTCAAGTAGCCAAGTCATTTACTTTGAAAGCCTCTGTAACTGAACATGTGTATTTCCTGTGCTATTTCAAATGTGTTCTATTATGCCTCGGCCTTTTTCAATGATGGACTTTGCACATAGTCCTAATACCTGGTGGTACAATTTCTAAGTGGGAGGCGTTCTCAATGCAAGCTGAGTAAAAGCAGTGGCAATACTTTTTAGGAATAAATATAATCTCAAGAGTTGGAGTTTTAGAGTTTTCTGTTTAGCTTCAGCAGCCAAGTATCACAGGACCCTGGTTCAGGCAACATGGCCTTCTGTGCCTTACTTTTGCCATCTGTAGGGTGGGGTGAGCTGCATCAGTGATGGGTGAAAACCTAATGGGCAAATAAACTCCTAAAGCAGCACAGAGGTGGGGGCAGGAGCAAAGGTTGAGGGCTGGTTCTTTGGAAACCTTTGAGAGTCTCCCTAAGTTTAATTAAGCAAAGGGCCAATCCCCAAAAGTCCAAGGGCAAAAACGAAACAGTTGTCTCCAATGGTGACAGACAAAGATTGTGCAAAGTCCTCCCACCTAAATTATCCCTTTTGCTTACTGAAAGCCCATATAATATGTATTGCTACTTTTTCTTTGTACAGATAAGAAAATAAGTCTCAGATGACAAAACCTTCTCTAAATCTCACAGATACTTGATAACTCTTAAGATTGATAGGAACATCCAATACACCTAATAAATAATAGATGTTCCTATTGACTATGGTTAATGTAGACTTAGTTCTCCTTCAGGATATGGAAAAACATTCAATTATTAATTTTTAAATGACATTCAAGAAATTGTTTTAGGTTTAACCAGTGACTCTTAAAAGACCTATTGTTAAAAGATTGTATTATTTTCTAGTATGTTTCTCTATACATGTTTCAAATAACTTGTGATACGCTCCTACCTCTACATTTGGGATCTCCCAAAGTCTAGCACTAGCCATCTGAGACTACATCTTCCATGTCCCTTGCAATGATTTCATCCTGTAAATTTTGGACTTTAGATATTGTAAGCATTTTGGTGTAATATGTATATTTTTATATTGGGCATCTTTGCATTTTGTATTGTCTGAAAATTGAATACCTTACTTCTCTAGAAATTTTAATATTAATAAAAAGTTTCTAATTTGCAAAAAAAAAAAAAAAAAAAAAAAAGATCTGTACTCTTACCCAGTTCATCAGTGATTCTCAAGAATTTCTTTAGGGCTGACACCCAGAAGCCTAGATTGTGGATCAGAAATCGGCATTTCATAAAGCATCTGGATGTTTCTGCTGTCGGTGGCCATCTAACCACTGAGAAGTTTTGAGCTGTATTACTTTTCACTTTCCCGCTCTTTACTACATATATTTATGTCCTACTTCCCTCTTAAGAGAATTGGGGGAAGATTAAACAAAGGATGCCACTCAAACAAAAAGATAAAGAAAAAAATACTAATCAAAATCAGAACTAGTAAGGAGGGCAAGAGAAAAACGTGTTTCCTTCCAGCTGATAAGACCATATGGGTGTAACAAAGAACAGTCACATATGGTCAGTTCGGTGGCCTCCTTTCCTTGACATTTCTTCTTTCCTTCAGTAATTTCTCCATGCTTAACTCATCACGGTTCCAATGTTATTCCAGTCTCAATAACAAACTGCTACCCATCTCACATTCTGTAGTATGTTTGGGGCTGGAAATTTGATAGCTGACCATACTAATAGGGTGGGTTGTTTGGGTAGGGGGTAGGGGTGGGAGGACACACGAGGCTGACACCAGGAGACTGTAGGGACAGATGATGGCTTAAAGCCAGGAGGGCAGACAGAGAGGGAGCTGCAGGAGATTTAACCAGAGACACTTGAGATGAAGCATATGGAGTGGCAAAGATTCAAGAGTTTGGTCAGCAGGTGCACTGTGTAGCCTCTAATTGGCCCTTTCAATCCACTGTCCACCCTTCTCCATCTCTCTCTGAGACCAGGAGGCTGAGTTCCATTGAATGCAGCACTGGGGCTCTCTTGCCCTTTGGTTTCCAGTTGAGTTCAGCCAACGGCAGATGCTGACAGACCAGAGAGAGGGAAGAAGGAGACGTGGGGGCTGTCATTGTCAGCTCATCTCCCAACTTGGCAAATGGGGACTGGCAGTAGTAGTACTCCGCTACTGAAAGCCATGGCGTCTGTCAGGGCACCCCTCCTGCAGCGACTCTCAGGATGCTGTGGTGACCACTGCCTTCCCCTTTATGCCTGAGGGTGACAGTGGCTGCTGCAGTGCCTTTAGGGCTTGTGCTTTGGTGGGCTCTGCTTTCCCCCTTTTGCCCATAACCCTCCTCATTCCATGAAGAGTCCTTGGGGACAAGGGCTCATCACACTTGGACTTTATGCACTGCTTCCTTCCTAATCAGGCTCCGAGGGCCACAGATCCCCCAGTCTTCTGTCCAAATGGCTCCAAGCCTAATTGCAGCTTCTGTCAGGTCTGTCTTTTCGCTGGGTCGATTATGCACCTACAATGTTTTCAGTCATAGGCTCAAGGGGTAAGAAAAGGTCAGCTGTTTATAGGGGTTGAGATCTTAGTTAGGATACATGAGCTGGGTTATCTAGACTCACGTGAGACCCACTCATGGGATGGTACAGAGCTGGAGGTGGGAACAGACGTGAGGGTGTGGGCCAGTGGCTGAGTGGCAAGGAGGGCTGGCTCTCCTGACACCAAAAACTTCCAGGATCACCCCAAGGAGTCCTAGTATTCCAAATTCAAAGCAAGCCTCTAGGTCGTTATGAAATATTTGTTAAGGTAAGTGGATGGAATGTACTTCATTTCGCAGTTTTACTTATAACTTTAAAATAGATGGACCGTGGTAGGTGGTTCTCCATTTGGGCTCCTGCCCTGGGCCCCAACAAATGCTAGAAACAGGCCTGAGGATACTCCCCCATCCCCTACCCCAAGGTTGATATCCCTGGATTCTTCACATTGTTTCTTCAAGTTTCCCTTAATGCTGTCTCAAATTTTCTAAATATTCCTGGGCTGATTATAAAGCTACTGACTGTCAGTTTCAAAACTCACCTCTTATCCATCTCTTTGTGTTTCTGGGGCTGGTTTCTATCTTTGCATGGCCAACGAGCTCTTGGTTAAGAGCTGAGTCTTAAGTCTCTTAAGAGCTAAGTCTTAAGTCTCCTTCCATGCTAGAAGGAGACTTCAAGGCTGGAGGAAGAGAAGGCTTTCTCTCTCTTGTTTGTCTCTTGTTCCTATGTGTATCATGGCAGCTTACCATTTTACTCCAGCAGTGGCATTTTGTTCAAGCAGCAGCAGCAGCAGCAGGTGAATCCAGCTTGTTCAAATTGCTGTTTGTTTTCCAAAACTTTCAAAACAAGTCTCCTCATGCACCAGCAGCACCAGCCAGTGGAGTCCCCTCCTCAGAGGTCTGCTTCTTGTCCACGAGGTCCTGTCTGTCATCTTCTGCATTTTAATAATCCTGACTGATGCCTATAGTTCCTCCAGCCCGAGCTGCTTCATGCAGCTCATTTGTCCTCTGCGATTATTAAGAATTCATCTTCACCTTTTCAGTTACCCAGTAAGTACTTCCTTGTATTAAATTCTCTCTGTTAAAATAACTGGTGTTTTTCTGTCCCTCTCTGCATCCTCATCAAGCTCTTTTCACAGACACTGCTTCATGGTGACATCTGTTACCTGTTGGGACACTTGCTGGTATTCTGGACCAAGAGTCAAACCAGAAACCCTGTTTGGGGTCGCAATTAAATACAACTATAAGGTCTAGAGTTGCCAGCCACGAAATGGACATACTTCATCAGTGTCTTGAGATTTGTTCAATTCTCCTCCATGAGAAACACTTCACTTAGGGAAGGAATATTTGCTGACAGAGCACATGCCATTTCAAAATAGACCAAAAGCACTAGGGATATTTATGGGACCAGTGTTTTCATTTACATCAAACTGTGTTTGCGGAAAGTACATCAAGTAACAATGCGAATTACTCCAATAAGATTCCAAAAGCTATCTGGGCATGGTGGCTCACGCCTGTAATCCCAACACTTTGGGAGGCTGAGGTGGGCAGATCACAAGCTCAGGAGATTGAGACCATCCTGGCCAACATGGCAAAACCCCTTCTCTACTAAAAATACAAAAATTAGCCGGGTGTGGTAGCAGGTGCCTGTAGTCCCAGCTACTCAGGAGGCTGAGGCAGTAGAATCGCTTGAAGTCAGGAGGTGGAGACTGCAATGAGCCGAGGTCACACCACTGCACTCCAGCCTGGTGACAGAGCAAGATTCCGTCTCAAACAAAAAGCAAAAAACAAAAAAACAAATTCCAAAAGTTTTCCTGAAGCCCCCGCCCTTATGAACACTGGCAAAATGCTTATGCTACTACTAGTTACAGCCCAGTTCCATTGAATCATGGCTATTTATCCCAGAGGTTTGCTCATTTTGTGTGGTGTAAAATCTAAAATTATGGCTCATCATTATGTGCCACCTTGATATTTAGTAAAGTGGGAGGGCCTCTAATGTTCCCTCCCCATTCTGCTCCTGTGGATAAAGTCCCCCCGGCCAAACCTTCATTTTTGTTCTTGTTGTTGTTTTTGGAGACAAAGAGTCTCGCTCTGTTGCCCAGTTTGGAGTGCAGTGGTGCTATCTCGGCTCACTGCAGCCTCCGCCTCCTGGGTTCAAGTGATTCTCTGCCTCAACCTCCTGAGTTGCTGGGATTACAGGTGCATGCCACCATGCCCTGCTAACTTTTTTGTATTTTTAGTAGAGATGGGGTTTCACCATCTTGGCCAGGGTGGTCTTGAACTCCTGACCCTCATGATCCACCCACCTTGGCCTCCCAAAGTGCTGGGATTACAGGTGTGAGCCACTGTGCCCAGAACAAACCTTCCTAATCGAAGGGACAAGCTACAGTTCCTGCTCACCCAAGTGGTGGGTTTCAGTTCTCTGCTGAACTGTGGGATTATCCCAATAAGCCAATCACAGCCTGCTATGGGAACCAGAGGGCATCTCACCCTTTTGATACTACATGTTCTGACTTCCACAGCTGTAGGTGTTCATCCTGTTCCCAAGTGCAGTCTTACTGTGTGGTCCTGTGTATTCTGACATGCTCTCCTCTCCCAGGCTCTGAGTCCATGTGACTCATCAAGTGGTGTTGATTTCGTCTGCCAGTATTGCATATTGTGTGCTTCGACTTCTCTAACACTCTGGGGAAGGGGTTCCTGTCTTTCCAATGGGGTAAATAGAGATGATTAAAACAGGAGGTAAAATAAGATCCCTACATATATATACTAAGGCTGATGTAATGGGATTTTAATGACAGAAAATTCATTTTTTTTCTTTACTTGAAGTTATGTGGTATTAATCTAATTAGTTCATTATATTTACAAAGACAGATTTAACATTATCCTGTTTGTAAAGAAGATCCTTAAAGGTCTCTTCAAGTATTAAGTAGTCTTCTTTATGCTTAATCCTACTAGGGAAAAGGATTAAGCTGCTCCCTTTTTCAAAGCGCATCAATTCTTTTAGACCATAAGAATATATCAGGATAACCTCTTGATTCATTCTAAGAAATACCTCAGTGACCTCAAGTCAACTATTTCTTAAAAATGAATCCATCCTTTTCTTCTCCAAGATAGGATTTTACTTGATATCTCATAAGTGGGGGAAGGCAGGAGTAGAACTACAGATAAGTGAGGAAAGAGAAATTGAGTTGGAGCATGAGGTCCATATTTTCAATTTAGTAAGCCATCATAAGATTTATCGGTATCTCCCTTTATCCTTTCTCCCTCTGGCTCAGAGGAAGAAGATTCTCTTTTTCAAGGTGAACCCAACTCTGTGTGTTCCTCATCTTATTCCTCCTAGGTTCCTTGGAAACTCACTTGATCAATTTCTTTCTCTCTCTGCCCTCTTTGTCCCCATCAATAAACATACTCTGGTCTTCCCACTTGCAAAGCTGTTCTCTGAGTTGCCTCAAATTATTTTGCTATTTTCACCTCTCCTTTTACCCTAAACTTCTTTTAAGTGTTTTTTCTTTACTTAATGCCTGCTTTCTCTCTCTCTCTCTTTTTTTTTTTTTTTTCTTTTTTTTTTTTTTTTTTTTTTTACTACTCCTCACCTCTTTGAATCTGGCTTCTGTCTCTACAATTTTACTGAGAATGCCCGTGAAGAATCAAATACAGTTGCCTTTTTTTTTTTTTTTTTTTTTTTTTTTGTCTATTCCTTATCTTTTTTGATTACTCTCAAGCTTTTGATCTTGTGGTCTATTTTCTCCTATTCAAAATACCACGTGACAGGGTAGTATCTTAATTTTCTTCCTGTTTCCAGGTTTTCCTTTCTTGGTTTCTTTTATTGCTGATTGATCTTTAAGTTTTTCAAGAATTTACTTAGAGGTATTTTGTATTCTCCCTACTCTCTTCTTCAGTGATCTCATTTAATTTCAGAAATTCAAATATTATCCGCCAGTGACTTCCAAGTAGATATCTGTGTGCCCCAGCTCTCTCCTGGACTCCAGGTCTCTACTACTTGCCTTCGATCTTTTCCTGGATGGCCCATTAGCATCTCAGATTCAACATACTTTGACCTTAACTTATTGTTTCCCCAGAGAGATCTCCTTGTCTGGACAAAGCCTTTGTCCATTTTCTCTTACTCTTTCTCCCTCATGTGCGAGGATTCCCTCTCTGTCAAAGTGATTAAGCCATTCGCCCAAGGTCATACAGACAGCTGCAAAGTCCAGATTCAAACTGGAGTTTCTCTGACTCTCACACACTGGGCTATTTCCTCTGCAAGTTACTCTGAGGTAAAGAGATTAAACAAGACCTAGTTTTAGCTCTCGAAAGTCCTACCATAAAGTAGGAGGCACTTTTGTAAAAAATTAGTGACCCATAGTAGGTATTTAAAAACTATTAGTGTACCTTCCTGTGTCCCCATAACGATCATTAAAAGTTTGTATCACAATTTTAAGAAAATTGTACACTCATTCTTCTAAAATGTATGTGCTCTGAATATTGGGCTCTGCTCCTCCCCTTGACCCTTAAAAATCATCTTCATTAAAAGACAAAACAAAGTCTGTTTGATCAACATTTATAGGTAAAATAAGAAGTGATGACTTGAAATCAAAATACATCTCTGTATTTAAGCCCGTACTGTAAATCATACTCTCCACATTTAAATGTACTCTAATTAATTTCAGGTGTTTACAGCTATATTATGGTAAGTTGTCATGGTTTTGAACAAGTGAGCATAATTTAGCCATCTGCACTATTTCTTCTCAGTTACAAACCCAGCATTCTGAAATAAGATGGATTTAAATTTGCAGAGACAGCACTCAGAGAAAGCACGAAGCCAGAAATGCTAAGTTCATGAAAATTCCCATCAACCCAACTCTCCCGCCAATATTTGCAAGGTGTCTTCTTGAGCGGGGCTGCTCTACATTTTTGCTTTATTTTCATTTATCTTTTTTTGAGAAGATGATAGCTTCATCTTTAATTTTTTTTCTTGTGTTATTTTACATCTAATCTTCCAATGATAAACCAAGGTAGCTTAGAAGGCTCCCTGGTCTCTAGTGGATAAATTAGCATTCCTTTTGAAATACAAAGACATAATACCTAAAAGAGATATAAAATTCGCAAGCAGGCAATGATCCTCATTTAACAAGTGATATCTAAGATTGACCTTAGAGTCGGCTGTATCCTATTTAGATATTAAGACTATAGGAACTGGAGCAAGGCTGTGATATTATTTAACTAATGTTCTCCTGCTCTCAATATTAGATTATATAATCACAGAAAACTTTATCACAATACACTGTGACTTCCACTTAAACTGTTAGGGTTCCAACTGTGCAAAGGAAAGTGCTGCTTTGGTAACAGCTTGTTGAGAGAACTCCATGTTTCCCCAGAATGTACTTGAAGAAGATTAATGAGTTCTACATATATGCCAACTCAATCTGTTCCTCCCTGTCAATCATCATCCCAGGAACAAGCATCTCAATCTCTGCCGATATGTTTTTAAACAGATGTGTGGCTTAAATTTTAATTAAATCTTGGGAACAAATGAAACTTTCCAAATTTGTGGCCAAGGAGTTTTACAGTAGCACCAAATGAATTTTATTGAGTAGACTTTGTCCACTTGAGCACTTCTCAAACCTAATGGTAACAAAAAGGGTTGCAAAGATGTTGCCTGTCTTTTGAAAGATCTTGAGTACCTTTCACTGCATTGCCATTAGTCAAATATGGAATACTTGAGGCTTAAAATGATGTGTACTTCCTCACTCTCAGCCACCTTTGTTTAAGTCTGTCTGAGCATCCAGTCAATCCTCTACTTATTGTTTTTCTTATAAGGTAGAGTCAATATAGCCATTAATGCACCTGCAATACCATGAGGGGGACTGGAGCACCAGGGCAGGCCAGAGCCTCCTCCCAATACCATTTGCTCCTGTCTGTGGGACCACAGAGTGCTGACTATCATCAGGATTAATATTGCCTTTTCTTTCTAAAAATGAGTTTCCAATTAAACAATGTCTAAAAGGTAACTTTAGTAAAGATGATTAATTCTGATACGAAATTTATAAAATAGAAGTGAGAAGAGAAACTGAACTTGCAGACTTTACCACCCACCTCTTCCTCCTGCAGAATTCACACACAGATCAGGATGCTAAGTGAAGAGTGCACCTGGCTTAGGAAGTACCTCGTGACCTGGGCAGAGCGGCTCAGTGTGGGAGATACAAGAGGGGCTGATGTTGTAGTCCAAAGAGAGCGATTCAGAATGGGATGTGAAGTCAGGAACTGGAGGATATGGTCAGGTATCCGAGTCTCATGACATTATTTTCCTTTCATAGAACTGTTTGTCCTACGAATGGTTTAATAAAATCATTGGTTATTTTATTATCATAAGGATACTACAAGACCTTGGTCAAGTTACTCAATTTTATTTTAGAGCATGATTAAAATCACCTGGGGAATGCTGTTACAATACAGACTTCTCGAACCTAACTCAGTACGTCCAGAGTTCAGTCAAGTTATCTGTACTCTAAAAAATGTCTGAACTTGTTTCCAACACAGGTGTTCCCCGGGGCCCACCTGAGAAACTGTGGTTTTAAAGGAATATCAGTTTAGATTGCAATAATGTGTGACCACAAGTGAATGCCAATTCAAATATATTTCTTTAGAAGATGTGACTAGTTTATTTTGGAAAGATCTAGTGTTGACATCAAGCATTGGTTTTTAGCTTGCTGGTACTGTAACAGGGTGAAAACACAGAGAGACACAACCATGATTTTCTGTGCTAATATCAGCAGAAAACTACCACTTGACCATCATCTTAATTAGCTGTTTTGCATTATGAATACTACAAGCAGTCACCAGCTGCAGGTGGGGGTCCACCCTCTGGTTTACTCCTATGTAATTTGAAGACACGGCATTAAAAAGACCATTCTATTGTGCATCTAAAATTTAAAAAGTACCGATTTGACACTGAAAATAATTTTTAAGAAGAATTAGTGAAGAGCATGCCATATTGGCCGCTTCAGAAACCTTTCTTCTTTCGATGGACCCATCTCTGCACTGTTTTCAAACACCTTTGTAAGTAACCAGGTATTACCTTTGTAGGTAATACGTGATAGTTTTATGTTAACTCAGAATAATTTCCTCTTCCTCTCCCCTCTCCTTCCCTGAATTCTTAATCTCCAGAGCAAAGAGGGCTTCCAGACACCTAGAGGAAGAGTCCTCCTGGATTGCATGTGTGTATTTGTGTCGGAGGCATTCAAACCAGAGCAACTCCATCTTGGGTGAGGGCTATGAAAATGAGGCTGAGATTTGCTGGGCTGTATTCCCAGAAAGTTAGGCATTCCTATCTTCCAGATGTTTATAGTTAAGGGAACAGACTGATAATATTTACTAAACAGACCCAGACTTGGGAGTGTCCTTATATTTCAGTATCTTGACAACAAAAGCATTCCTAAGTTTGCTTAAAAAATAATATTGATTCTTGCAAACTATAGTAATTAAGAAATTAATCCTTTATCACAAAGCCTTGTAGCAGAGCACATCTCCCCATGATCTTTTTATCCTGTATAAAAGCAAGCATTGTACCTAGGGTGGACTTGTTCCTCCTCTTACTTTTGGGAACATCCTACTCTGTCTATGGAGTGGCTGTTCTTTCACCACTTTACTTGCTTAATAACCTTCCTTTTGCTTTGCACTGCAGACTCACCCTGAATTCTTTCTTGCATGAGATCCAGAACCCTCTTTTGGGATCTGGATCATAACTCCTTTCCTGTAACATTGGTGTGTGGAGGGGAATGGTGAGCGGAGAAAGGCAATGAGCACCCCTCTCATCTCCCATCTGGGCATCAGAGCAACTACAGAAACTCTTCATCTTCTGCAAGCCGTGGGCATTCTCTTGAGAACCAAGGCATGTTCTTAAATTCTTGCTAAGCCACAGCCTGAAGACGTTGGCGCTGCCTTGGAGTCTGTTTAGAGCCACTGATGTGGATTCTGGGGTAGAACATCTTTAGTGTTCTGACTGAGACAGGGGTAGGTTTCATCTTCCTTTAGCAAATAGTTGACTAATCTTTAAGAGTGCTTCACACTCGCCGCCCTTTTTTTTTTTTTTTTTTTTTTTGAGATGGAGTCTTGCTCTCTCACCCAGGCTGGAGTGCAGTGGCACAATCTCAGCTCACTGCAACCTCTACCTCCTGGGTTTAAGCAATTCTCCTGCCTCAGCCTCCCAAGTAGCTGGGATTACAGGCATGCACCACCATGCCCAGCTAATTTTTGTAATGTTAGTAGAGATGGGGTTCACCATGTTGGCCAGGTTGGTCTTCAACTCCTAACCTCGTGATCTGCCCACCTCAGCCTCCCAAAGTGCTGGGATTATAGGTGTGAGCCACTGCGCCCAGCCAACACACTCACCTTCTTTCTGCCCTGGCAATCTGTGTCTTTCATTCTTTACGTCTTCTTGCTTATTATCATCTACTCCCAAAAAGCTTGGAGGATATTCTCATTCCTTCCTGCTGCACGACAGCTGCTTAAGAGTTTATTAGCCAAATACTGGTGTGGTAAGAGTGACAGAATCTCCATTGACCAAAAAGAACACACTAGGCGCCTCTGAATTTTACAGAGCAGAAATACAGGCCATGTCTGCATTGCTAGACTCTGCCCAGGAGAGTTATACAAACTACATTTGCTATAATGCTAATTTAAATTGCCATTAATAATCATACACATTTAAATTGTAGACAAGGAAGTGCTATTGCACATCTAGCTTATTTCTATCCCGCTTAGGCTAAGACATTCTCCAGACAACTGTAATTATCCATCATTTGTAAAAAATCATAAGAACTGCTTTTGTATAGCTGAAATAAAAATCAAATCTTCATTCAGTTACCATTCTTGGCTGTGCTATGATAGCTACTCCTGGTAAATACTCATGTCAAAATAAAACTAACATTAATAATAGTAAAGTTTTAGAGGACAAATTCTTCCTTTGAAGATCAAAATCAACTCTTTTTTCTTAAGTCCCTTCCATAACAATGAGTCATGAGTGAATTTTCTGCATTCTCCTTTCACTTACTTGGTGATAAAAGATCTTGAAGAAGTATTGCTGCACGCAATGACACAACACCACTTCCGGAGGATGAGCAGTCCTAGAAATGATCACCACTCAGTAAATGCAAGAGGAAGAACCACAAAGTGTGGGCTGGGGATCTGTTGAGCAAAGAGGCAGATCAGCACTGCAGGCAGACTCTTAAGTGGGGTACATGCTCACCCCTGTGGTCTTCAGCTAATTTAGGGGGAGTAGATTAACATATTAATGTCTTAGGTTCAAGAGGCAGTTCTCTAAGCTTGAGACTTCCCTCTTGTTATGTAGATGTTGTTTGTTTTGCAGGAAACCTTCCACAATAGCATTAAATGTCAACAGCAACCAGCCCCCAGGGTGATGTTGAAGAAGGCCAAGTTGTCTGCAGCAACAAGATCCCCTTTCTCTGCCTTCACACTCACCTTCTTTCTGCCCTCCCAGCAATCTGTCCCTTTTGTTCTTCCTGTTTTCCAGACTTATTATCACCTACTCCCAGAAAGCTTGGAGAATTTACTTACTTCTTTCTGCTGTATTAACTTTATGAAAATTACCAAAATAATAATAATAATAATAATAATAAAGGCAGGAATCTATCTTCAACTGTGGAAATTCAGGCATCTGTAAATTGGAAGCACATCTGGTGAGCTGGTTTGGTTAAAAATGCTGCAGGATGAGTTAGACACCTGTAGGCTTGGGCTCTAATCTGAGGGCATCCAGTTACTAACTGTGCGATCTTGGGTAGGTCATTTCAATGCTCTGAGGACTAAATGAGATAATGTGTGGAAAAGCCCTTTCAAAATGAAATGAAAAGCTCTGTGTAAATGTCAATGAATCTGCTAGTTTCCCTGAGATGAAAGCTTTCTTGAGTGAGAATTACACACAAGTGTCAGTCTCTTAGGATTGCATCTAGAGAGTCCCTCACTGAAGCTTGGTCCTGTCTATGTGCTTTCTTCCAAAGGTGTCAAAGCCCCAGAGGAGAACAACTATGTAAGCAACAGTATTTTCTTCCATGTAAAGAACTATTGTCACCTATTGAAGTCAATGACTGGTTCTTCAATCATTGCTAGAGATGGCTTGGAGTCTCCAGTGTATCCTCTAATGTCCAGGCCATATTATAATAAGGTAAAGACCTCTAACCGGAATTCAAGCATCACTTAGAAAAACTCAAGTACTGGATTGATTTGGAAGAGTCAAATATATTCCATGGTGTATGTTATCTTTAATGGAACACCATGATTAATACATTTATTTTTAAACTCTATAGCCTGGTTAATTTCTTTTCTTTTTTTTTTTTTTTCTTTTTGGAGACAGTTTTGCTCTGTCACCTAGGCTGGAGTGCTATGGCATTATCTTAGCTCACTGCAACCTCGACCTCCCAGGTTCAAGCATGATTCTCCTGCCTCAGCCTCCCGAGTAACTTGGACTACAGGTGCATGCCACCATGCCCGATTAATTCTCTGTATTTTCACTAGAGATGGGGTTTTGTTGTGTTGGCCATACTGGTCTTGAACTCCTGGCCTCAAGTGATCCACCTGCCTCGGCCTCCCAAAGTGCTGGGATAACAGGCGTGAGCCACTGTGCACAGGCAGCCTGGTTAATTAAGAGCAGGTCAACTTCTCGGTCTCAAACAGGGTGTGACATCATTGGAGTACTGCAGTGATGAAAGAAGATCGACCAAATATTAACCCTCTTTCATGTGTTTATGCAAAAAAAACCCAACAACAACAACGAAAAACATCTGGATTGTTTTCACTTGTAATAAAACCATAACATTTTGCTTGAGTAGCTCAAAATGCTGCTGCTGATTTATAAACAACTGTGGTGCAACTTTAATGCAGCCTCCTGTGGTCCAAGGGTAGGACTTCCTTCTTTGCTTAAGTGTCCAGAAGTCCAGCTCTGAGTGGTTATTCAGCCTGTGACCTCCAGGAAGAGAAGGATCAACATTCTATAGAAAGGACCCATCCTCTTTAGTTGCCATTAGATACAGAAATCAATGCTGTCTTCTACATGACATTCCTTTTGTAGCACTTTTTGAAGATCATCTATTTGTGTATTCAACAAACATTTGTTGAGTGAAAAAGAGTTGGAAGTGGCAGAGGGTGGAGTTGGTGGGTGATGAGCACAGAATGGGCGTGAGGTGAACTTTGAGATGCCTGTTGGCTGTTGACTTGGAGAAGTCCAGCAGGGAGTTGAATTTACGTGTCTGGACCCAAGGGCTGGTTTACAGCCATCACTACCTGATGCGTATAAGGTCACCCAGGCAGGTTATGGGGGGTGGCAAAGGAAGACAGAGGGCAGCCTATTAAATGACAATAATCAAAGATGTCTGGAAGAAGCTGAGTAGTTGCCAGAAAGGTGAGAAAGCCAGTCCCTCTCACTCTTTTGTAACATTCCTTATGATGTTACTCCATGTGACTGTATCTGAAGTTTTAATTCTAGAAAAGAGATCTTCAGGGAAATGTTTATGCAATAAATCCATAATTTTTTATTAGAACATTGTTTTTCAAGTGACAGCCTATTATTTCTGATTCTATAATATCTTCGCAGTGATAATTTGAGCAGAAAAGCATAGACACTTGGTTGAAAACCAGAATAAAAATCTAACAGGTCTACTGAGCTAGTGTTTTTAACTTTCTAAAAGTGCTAAGCAACTTAAAAATACATCATAATCTGTATGTGAAAAAAACATGCCAGCATCACTAATCATCAGGGAGATGCAAATTAAAACCACAATGAGCTATCACCTCGCACCCGTTAGAATGGCTTTAATCAAAAAGACAACACACGCTGGCAGAATGTAGAATAAAGAGAACCATTGTATATCGTTGGTGGGGATGTAAACTAGTACAGCCATTATGGAAAACAGGATGGAAGTTTGTCAAAAAATTAAAAATAGAGCTATCATATGATCCAGTATGATCCACCACTGGGTATATATCCAAAGAAAATGCAATCAGTATGTGGAAGAGCTCTATCTGCATTCTCGTGTTTACTGCATCATTTTAGACAACAGGCAAGATATGGAATCCATCAACCTAAGTGACCACCAGAGGATGCATAAAGAAAATGTTGTCTATATGCAAAATCCAATACTATTCAGCCTCAAAGAAGAGGGAAATTCTTCCATTTGTGACAACACGGGGGAACTTGGAGGACATTAAGTAAAATAAGCCAGGCACAGAAGGACAAATTTTGCACGGTCTCACTTACAAGTAGAATCTAAAAAAAGTTGAAACCATAGAAGCAGAGGGTAGAATGGTGGTTACAAGGGGTCAGAAGGAGAGGGAAATTAGAAAGATGTTGGTCTAGGGCAGGGGTGTTCAATCTTTTGGCTTCCCTGAGCCACAATGGAAGAAGAATTGTCTCAGGCAACACATTAAATACACTGACTATAGATGATGAGCTAAAAAAATTGCAAACAAATCTCATCAGGTTTTAAGACAGTTAATGAATTTGTGTCAGCTGCCTTCAAAGCTGTTCTGTGCTTTCTGTGGGTCATGGGTTGGACGAGCTTGGGGTACAACGTTTCAGTCAGGCAGGAGAAATGAGCTGCCGAGCTCTACTGTATGGCATGGTGACTATAGTTAATGATAACGTACGATATACTCGAAATTGCTAAGAGCATAGATTTTAATTGTTCACACCGAAAAAACTGATACCTTTGTGAGGTGATGCCAATTAAATTGATTTAATCATTCTACAATGTATGCAATATCAAAAATTGCATGGTATCCCAAAAGTACCTACATTAAAATGAAAGATGACAGTGTATGCCTATATATACACACCTGTATACACTATCATCTAAGAACCCTCTACATTAGGGCCAGAGCAGTATTATCGGAAACATATATACATACATGCATATATACTTAATTGCTATCTCCGTGAGACTTTTCTTGGCTTCCAGGCATGAAATAAATGGTGAATAGGGCCCCTCTCCTCCAGAAATACATGTGCTACATTTCTAAACAAAAACTCATTTCATCCAAAGTTTGAAAATGACCTTGGTAATTTATCCGCTCAAAGGAACATGCTCAATCAGAGTGTGAGGCATCATTTGAATACTGCTGTGATAAAAAAAAATAGAAGATAGTGCTTAAAACCTTTAAAAAGTGCTTACCCATTCTTGAAGGTATTGGAGAGAGAAATTCCATCAATTCTAAAGCCTATCTTCTAAATTTTCATTTATGAAAGTGAACTCTCCTTTCAAGCAACTTAAAATTAAGGTCATGGAATGCTTTCAATGCACTTGGCCGTTTTCATGTGGCAATAGCATACAAATGGCCACAGTCCCCGTAACTCAATCCTATGTTAATAATGATTGTATGCTTATTCAGAGGCCTGTGCACCTGTGTTCATACTAGATAGGGCCTAACTATAGCCTTAAGATCTATCAAGCACCTAGATTCTTCTGTGAAATGTATGTACACAAATATGAAGAGATACGTGCACATATGCATAAACCCAGAAGGAACATAATCTTTTAAACTTCTATGAAATTTGCCCTCTTAGAAACATGTTTACTTCAAGAGAAAATGTCTCTTGATGCTACCCACTAGACATTGCCACCCTAGTTCTCTTTCTTATTCTTTCCATTTGCTATGATTTTTATCTTTCCCTATTTCTTATTATTTTATGTACCACCTGTCTATAGAAGACTTCATTCATTGAAAATCTTTCCTACTAAGTAGGAGCGCACAGGTTACATATCTCTGCGTACAACTTCTATTCTTCAGTGTTCAATTGACGTTAAATCTGCCTAAATCATTAACACATACAGTTTATCCATAGAAATTTGAGGTTGTAGCAATGTTGCTGGCTGAAGAACTTGAACTAGAAGGTGGATGGTGCCATTCACAGGCGTAAGATGCTCTCCTTGTTTTGAGTGATCAAGCAGACTAAAGTATGCGGTCTTCCATTTAACAAATGAATCCTCTTGGTAACTCTTCAGCTGCAACATGGAAGGCTCTCGCACCCCCGCACAACCCAACCACTGACATTGCACTTCATCATGAGCTCTGTGAGGGCAAGAACCATGCTCTGTTTTTGTTGTTTCATCCCTAGTTGAAATGGGAAATATGTTCAATAAGTATTTAAGGGAAGGAGTGAGCTGAATGGAGTTTGAAAGGTTTCTTGACATCCCCAGCCCCGTTGCAAGGATCAACTTCTAATTTAGATTCTGGGAAATTTCAGCCTCAGTGAGAGTCTAACGGGTCCTTCTGTGCTGGTTTTATAGTAAGCTTACAAGGTTTCACCACCTCCCCAGTCATAATGTCCGTAAGTGTATACGGCACTATAGTAAGATACTTCCAAATTCTGGTGACAGGTCACCTCCTGACTGTTAATACAATAAAAGTTGAAGTACAATGAATGTAAACATCTATCTGTATAATATCCCATTTAAAAATCACTTAAATAAATTTAGCTGAAGTATCTACATCTATTGAAAGATATAGGTATAGTCAAGCCTAGAGTGTTGCTAAAGAAACTCGCAACCTCCTAACTTACATTGAAACTTGATGGCTTGAAGTCAATGTGTGGAGCTTATCAAGAGAAATTGAGAGAAATTCAATTCAGATCATAAGAATCTGGTAGGTTGATCTGTAGGGTCATCTTAGACTGCCAGCTCTTCCCTGACTCATCTCTCCAGAGATAGGCACATCTGACAGTCCACAGGTGGGCTCCATTCTGCCCAAGTCCCAGAATCAAACCTTACTTGTAGCAGGGGAAACTGGGAGAGTTCCAATTCTGTGGTCTGGACCTCAACTCTGAATACCTTTTCTGTTTGCTTGGCTTTGTCCTGAACTTAATCCAGGGCTGACCACGTGCTAAATGCCTTCCAATGAAGCACGTTACATATGATTAATAGTAACTTTCTTGTGGCCAGACACAGTGACTCATGCCTGTAATCCCAGCACTTTGGGAGGCTGAGGCAGGTAGATCACTTAAGGTCAGGAGTTTGAGGCCAGCCTGGGCAATATGATGAAACCCCATCTCTACTAAAAATATAAAAATTAGCCAGGCGTGGTGGCATGTGCCTGTAATCCCAGCTACTCAGGAGGCTGAGACAGGAGAATTGCTTGAACCCAGGATGTAGAGGTCTCGGTGAGCCAAGATTGTGCCACTGTATTCCAGCCTGGGCAATAAGAGTGAAACTCCATCTCAAATCACCACCACCACCACCACCACATTCTGGTTTCTTAACCAGAAACGTGCTCTTGACTTTTCAAAAATATGTACCTTGGAGTGCCCTGTAGGTGGCACGTGCTCTGTGAGAATACGGTTCCAGTGATTCCTACATTTGGAAAATATTGTATATGAAATCCATGTTCGTGTATACTTCATGTATTCATGAACACGATTCCAATCGGCATGCCAACGATTGGGAAGAGATGGCAGAGATATCTCGTTTGTCTGTTTAGGTTCAACATTTCCTCATGTTGGTTGGATGAATGGATATAAACATTTAAAACAGGAAGGTCAATCGGCTGCTATTTTAGATACTTTGATAACAGGAAGAATTACTCCATAGAACACTTCTAAGTATTTTTGCAAACAAAATGTGGAGAAGGGCTCTTGGGTCCTATTTTGGTCCCAAGTGAAAGATTACTGGGATTATTGAGAAATACTTGCCATGGGTACAGTAAAAGTGAGGAAGTTGCAAGGTTTTGTCATCCCTGCCCCAGATAAAGGTGACTTCACCAGGAGATGCCACCTCTTGAAACCCCAGCTGGACCATGGCCATCCCTGCTCATAAGCTGCAGCCAGGTGTGGCCCAGCAGAGCCCCGCTACCCCTGTTCATTCCATCCTCATTATCTGGTAGTTAGCAAAGGATGTGATGAGTATGTAGAGCTCCCCGTTTTTTAGTTGTTAAAGTAACACTTCTGCTTATGGCTTTAAAAAAAGTAGCACAGACATTTTGACAGAATCCTTGGAGTTACACATTGGTGAAAAGAATCAAATAATAAATTAACTGTCACGTCCTTTGCTTTAGCTAACAACTCAAGGAAGTTGTATCAATTTTTACAGCTCAGCATTAGCAAGTGAACAAGCAGATCGACGCAGTCTCTCCCCTTTCTTTCACCATTTTGGCTCTGCCTCTTCAGACGAGTTACATGAAGGATCTGAGGCTCAAGGGAGTTAAAAGCTTAAAAAACACAGGTAATAATAGGATCTAGCAGTTTACCGAGAAAATTAAATCAAACATGCATTAAAAGTACTTAGCCTAGTGCATGACATGGGGCAGGGATGAAAACTGTTTTAGCTATTAATCTGAAATATTATTAGTAAAGAATAATTGCTATGATTAATCTGAAAACTGAAGGCACAGAACCTTGACTTAGCTTTCCAAGACTGTGCCTCAATAGCTTCCCAGGCATTTTGAGGCTCCCAATTCTGCCCTCTTTGGTCAAGTGCCTGACATATTTACTGAGACATGATAGCTCTGTTTTGGAATATGGTAGTTCCAGGACGTCATACCCTTGTCGGTCTGCGGTACCCTTGCTCACTGAGTCATCATAGCTCTGGTTTTAGTCTGGGACAAACGACTTGCTCTCTTTAATTCACCTTTACTATCACACAGCAGGGGATACCTGTGCTTCTCCTCTGATGGTCAACACTCTTGTTTCGAGCCACTTTCTGTTTCCTCTTGCTCAGTACTGACCCTGCTTGTCTCAGATTCAGCAACCTGAAATCTTTCCACTCCTTTAACAGAAATTTTAACAGGGACTTGCATTTCATAAGCTAGTTTGGTTACCATAGCACTGTGACTCTTCTCAGGACCTGATTTGAAACCATCCAGCTTGACTAAGTAGTTACTAATCTGTTTGGTTTCCATTTAAACTTCCCCCTTTTTTTCCCCCCATATGCTCATTACTGTGGTTTCTATTCAGCTTCTGATGATAGCTAACCATTTCTGTGAAGCCTAGAGCATAATAGGTATTAAAAGCTCAAGCCTTCTGATGCATCTGCTATTTGTTTTCCCTCCCTACTAATTAGTGGGTCTACATTCTCTTTTGTCTTGTTCCTAATGTATTTGTGAAATATCGTCTGGCTGCCCTTTGTTTCTCTCGCTGGTTGCATCTCATATTGTGCTTTGGCTTTCCGGCTGCTGTTCCCGTATTACGCCTGCCCTATTCTCTTGCCCTTGCCTTCAGCGGCATGCCCTCATTTCCCTTTACATGTCATTTCATTCTGGCAGCTCAAAGCTCAGTGTGGGTTTTGCTCTCCATTGAATCACTAGCTGAGTAGAAGCTCAAGGACACGCTCTTAAGTGTTGGGAGAACAGGAATATTTGGCTCTTCTGGTATCCAATGCTTAGCCCAAAATTTAAAACATGACAGTATTTTCTGGAAAGTCTACCTACGCCTAACCCAGGAGTCTGGACAGTTTGCCATGGTGTCCTCTTGCTCTGAATATCGTTGGGTCTTCAGTGGTATCCTTTGTTGACATCACTGAATGTTGAACCAGGGTCAGGTATAAAAGGGTCTTTCATAGCAGCTCTTCTTGTTCTTTCTTGCACCCATAAAAATTTATAGAATTTCGGGTTTCTCCATAGGTCTTTTAACAAATCTTTATAAAATGTTCTGGGGGACAATCTAATGTTTCACTTTAAAAATGCAAAGCAGGTTTTATTCTTCCATGGTAGTCTACCCTCTGGCCACATATATTGCAAGATTTAATAGACCCCATTATGAAGAGGAAGATGGAACACTGAGGTCAGAAATCATGGTGCAGATTTCCTTGGCTGGCAATAAGGGAGGCTGGGCAGGAGGACAGCCATCCTCTCTGTAGCTGAACCTTACAACATGGAATAAACATCCAGAGGTCTGAGACTCATCTAAACAGAGAGATTTCTTAGTCTCCTAAAACTGTGAGACCACCTCTGGCACTCTTTTAATAACCAGGGAGACAGACAGCCTCACCACTTCCCCGAGTCATGTGCCTCTTGAATTGAGTGTTTGCTGATTTAATGGTAAACACAGGTAAAGGCAACTTTCATGGGGTCCAACTCACCATTTTCATTTGTCTTTCAACCCATGACCAGTCTTGTGGTTTGGCCTAGCTCAACATCTCGGAGGTGGTTTTCATAAACATAACAACCTGAAACTGTTTACTTCTAAGAAAGCTTTGATGAGAATGGTACCCGACAAGAACGTTGCAGGCATTCTTTAATTTTCAGTATTTGGCTTTCACAGGATACATCTGTCAGGACTATTTTTCTTTTCTTTTTCTACCACTAGGGAGTCAAGTTAGTTTTGACTTGTGAGGTTCCAAAGCTTCTGTAATGTTATCTTTAATGTTAGTAGCACAGGCACATCTTCCATGCTATCACAAAAACTGTCAAAAACAATGTCATGGGTCATGTCATTTTTTAAAATTCTGGATTCTTTCTTTGATTTAGCCTAATATTAGGCATATCATTTGCATAAAGGATTTATTCAAAGTATTTATAGGTCACTGTTGTAATGGAAATTCCCGAGACCGGCCCTTTGAAAAGCAATCATTTCCAGAGATCGGCCTCGACTCCCCTTCGTGAACACATAGAACCTGGCCCCAGACAGGCAAGCATCTTGCCCGACTCCTGTTCTGACACTTTAGCACATTCCATTTTGCTAAATTCTGTTCCTAGCTTACGGCTTGGATCACCTCCCCGAAAATTCATACTGGTCTGTCCTCAGATTGTTATTCATATCGAGACTCAGATCATCCTACATTATTTTTTGACTGACTTCCTGGTATTCTGTTTATTCTTCCTAAAACTTGGCTCTTACTCATTCCCTTCCTGATTCTTTTTGGTCTGAGGTCCTGACAAATTGTTGTCTGCTTAGAAAGCTCCACTGGGCTCACCTCAGCTCCCAGCGATGTGCTGCCCCAATTATATGAATAAACTGATTTTCTTAGATGGTGGCCTCAGCCAACTTGTCCTCCTCTGCACTTTTGGAAGCTGGTTTACCAATAGGATGTCCTCACAAGTGGCCCCTTTGTATTTCTTTGACTATGAAGCCATTTTTTTAAAAAAATCATTTTGTGGAATGTTGTGTCTACTCTGATGTCCACCATTAAAAAACTGGTGCCACTATTAGCTGAGAACATTAGCTTCTTTCAGATTTGGTGCATCGGCACTTAGTATTCAATTAAGAATTTTACTGCATGTTGGTTAATACTTCGCAGCTAAGACGATCAGAGAGAATTCCTACTCTTGTAGCGTTTGAGATTACAGAATCATAATACTAAAGAGCCCATTCCACTCTCCATGAGGAACCCAGAACCCAGACAGGTTAAGCAGTTTGTTAAGTGCCACACAGTGGCAAATCAGGAAGGTGAAATACCATCTCCGGCCATCTACTGTCTATTTCCTTTATCACCATTTCAGTGTCTCACACCAAATGCAGACACGCAACTGTGTGGAGCTTGGGCTGAAGAAAGCTCAGTATTTGTCTCAAGTCCATTTTCAGGTAGAGTGCAGGGCTTAGGACAGTTGAACTCAGAAGAGCTTCAATTACATTAGGGAAATAAACAAAGATTAAGAAGCTACAGCAAAGGCCAACATCACTGGTGGATTGACGGTAGAAGTTGGGCTGGGGGTTATTGTTGAGGAAGTTGCCTGGTGACTTGATGCCACGCAGGAAATGCTAAGCCTGACTGAGGCATCCAGACAGCTGGGTGGGTTTCAAGATGGTGGGTGGTTGTAACGTGGCTTGTCACCTTTTCAATGAAAATGAAATCCAGCAGTGCCAGGGAGGCCGTTGTATTTATATAAGAAACTGGCAAGCCCCAGGTGTGGGAGACTGGAAAGCCGGAAAAGGAAGTGCCATTTTATAAAGGATTTTCTAGCACATTAACCACATAATTCCTCAGCAGGATCGCTAGCTCTTTGCAAAGAGCAAACCTCTCCCACATAATTGCCATAGTGGGATTGCTTTTGGACAAGCTTCAGAGCTCCTGTTGAGAGTTATGGCAGCATCTGGGCACCTAGTGAGGCTACACCCGGATCGCTACTGTCTCTGCCTAACTTTCCCATATGCTGCAGGGAAAATCGCCTCCTAAGACCCGGTATCAGTCTGGGAAGATGTCTCCAGTGAGCTTCCCTAAGGGATCCAAGCTTCAGTTATAGAACACGGGCCCTGAGTGTCGTCCTGAACTCCAGGAGACAGACACATGTCAAAACATCCTATTTGTGATGATGTTATTTGTTAACGAACGGAGCTGACCAGGGTCAGGGCGGTGAAGGGTTGGCAAACTCCCTGTTTTCCTTTCCTCCCTTGTACTGAGAATTCTTACACTAGGAAGGGGAACATAAGGACGCTGATTACAAGTGTGGGCTCCAGGATCAGACTGACTGGGTTTGGTTGGAAACTGAGGCCACCTCTTACCACTTCAGGCCAGTTCCCCTCAGCCTGGGAAGCCTCCTGTCAAAGTTCAGTCCTCCTCAAGCTATAGTGATTGAATTCAGAATAACCCTAATCATGCCTGTCTCTGATTCCAGTAATTGTAAGGGGCCTCAATGAGATAAATTGCATAAAGTAATAATAAATGTTAGATATTATGTTGCTGGTCCTTCTTTCATGGGAAAAATTTAATAAATTCAAGCACTGCTGTTTCCACACAGCTCTTCTAGTAGCTGCAACATCCAGTAATGAGTGAGGGTGATGTGTGGGATCCTACGGTTCTCTTGAAGAGGGTACATGCTGTGCTGTGGAAGGAGAAAAAAGAGGTGAGTGTCACCCTCTAAGGCCAGGCTGGTTGGCCCATGGAGAATGAAGATACCAGGCTGAGAGGGATTGTCTGAGAAGAGTAAGTTTCCAGAAGAACTGAAAGGGACTTGTCTCTCCCTTCCAGACTTCCCAGGTGGCAAGGGGTGGGGAGAGAACTCAAATTCAGCCAAGGTGATTTTTGCTTTTTTTTTTTCTTTTTATGATGCTGAATATTTATTTTCTGCCATCTTCTCTCTCCAGATCTATGGACATAATTTACACAGGACCCCCGAGGGTAATTAAGCCAGCAATTCTTTTGCCAGTAAAATGAGAAAAACCAGCTCTCAGTAAATTCTGAATTTCACTATGGATGTTGCAGAAACAGAACTAAAAACAGCTGCAGTTTATCTGTGCTGCCGAATTGACTATAATTTGCTGCTACCCTCACCCTTACCACATAGCAATCAGTGTACAGAAGTGCAGAATTTTAAGATGATGAATGTTTTATTTCTTAAAATAAACAGTAGCAATTTAGCAACATAGTTATGTATTTTACATTTTTTTATATAGTAAAAGTGTATTGGAAACTTCCTTAGTGTCAAAAATCCTTACATGCACTTGTCAAAAATATCAAGATGACAAGCTAATATGGAATTCGGATTTAAATAAGAGACTTCTCAGATACATTCCACGAACTTTCCGATTGTTTTGTTTGCACTGACCAAGCAATGCCTACTGCCTATCCCTAGTCTGGTATTTTAAGATTGTCAGAAATTCTAAAAGTTAGGATTAGGTTTTTTTTTTTTTTTTTAAAACAAGTTAACTTTTAGCGATGCCTATTGCCTACCCCTAATCTGGTATTTTAAGATTGTCATGCATTCCAAAAGTTAGAACTAGGGTTTTTTTGTTTGTTTGTTTTTTGTTTTTAACAAGTTAGCTTTTTATCAGCCTAGCAAATGCCAGTCACCAAATGAGTTTCTTTGCTTGGAATCATTTCCTCAGTCCAGTGTCCGCTTTCCATGATTGTAGTACGCTGACATCGTCTCACCTAAGCTGTTTATTACTACAGTCTCTTATCAAATCCAAAATTGGTGAATTTTAAATGCACCATTATTTCATTTATGACTAAGCAAGAAAAATCCTGCCAATTCAATGACATCATCCATCATTAAGATGTTTCCACATTTCAGAGATGTTCAATGCAAAAAATAATGTGTGTCTTAGGATCCATAAAATATGGCATCTCGACTTCTCAGAGAAGGAAACTGGTTTAGCGACTGACCCAAGTTTGCATGCCTACTAAATGGCGATACAGGAGGCAATCTCTTATTTCTGACTCCTGATCTTTCCAACTTGGCTTGTCTTCCATTGTGACCTTGAGTCATGGATTCCCTCTGGGCTACACTTTTTTCCTTCTTTGTTTCAAGTGACGTTAATGGGGCTAATAACAGAGTATCAGTGAGTCGCAGTGGGACACTGAGCTAAAAAGGATTCTTTTGAGTTCAAATGATCCTTTTTGCTCTCTCAGGGATACTCGGTCTTTTACCAGACTGCGTCTTGTTTGTTTTTCCTTATTATTAAATATAAATATTCAACTACTATATACCAGTGCTTGAAAACTATATAGTAATGGAAGAGATTTCAACTCCAATGGATGAGTTTTAGTCCACATGATTAAGATACATGATATGACTCCAATGGTGGATTTGGGAAGATGTCATTGTATGAACATGATTAGTTTTAGCACATAACTGAATTGTGTGATTTCATGAGTTTACACAGCTAGTGTCTTCTGGCTTCGTTACACATACAGAATTGATTGTGAGAACTTGGCACAAAGTTGATAAAAGGTGATCAGGTGCCATTGTAGAGTTCAGTGTTCCCAGAGTTAGCTCTGAGGGTGTGTCACCTGCTCAGGACCCTCTGTCCCTAGTAGCTCTTTGCCTATTTGGTGGAGCTTTGTTCTTGTATTTGGAGATCTCCTTTCAAATCCAAATGCCACAGGCAAAACATTTCAGTCCTTGCTGCTATTATGCATTTACATAACCTGTTATATAACTCCTTACTTGTCATAAATGTTAATTAGCTGTGCTTTGCAAGGCATCCAGAGGTTATTCCAATTTTGCTGATGAGGAGATGAACGGTAAGATTGATCTGGGAGCAATAATTTGAATCATGCCACACGGAGACACAATAGCGGTTTTAGGAATTAACACTCACGCTCTTGATTTGTTTGTTCTCTGTTTAACCCATTGATTAAACAATCTCTGGCTATTCATTTTCTTCAGAAGAGGCCCCTAAAAGCACCTCTGTTGTCAATGCCTTAAATCTCTTAAATCTTTAGAGATTTAAGATACACCCCCATCCACCACCGACTATTTCCAACCACATCAGCCACTATAACAAAATCGTTCGTCTTGCCACATCTGAATCCACGTCCTCATCCCACTCTCTCCCAGGCTTATCCTGTAGGCTCCTGCTCTTGGCCAGGGCTCAAAGCCCTCCCTCAGGAAGTGCCAGGAAGCTTCCAGCACTTCATCACATTCTGCTGTGTGCTTGCTGTTTCACGTGTTAACATCCTTCAAGTAAGTTCCTGCTGATCAGGGACTACACTTTCATTTTCTTTACTCTGTACCTCACCTCAATTATGCTGAGTCCACAGATGTTCCCTAATAACTATTAATGCATATCAAAAGGAGTATTCGACTAAGTGGATTCATCAGTAGGTCAGTTACATACTTGGCCAACTGATTTAAAAAAAAAAATTCCGTGAATCAATCAGTTAGGATAACTAGCTACATTCTATAACCAATTCTCTCTGCAAACTTCTTCACTTATAATATTCTAAACCGAGTTATACCATCTCTCATTCTACAGTATCTGAAATCAAGAACTTCATATAAGCATATATTCCCTGAGGGTCTGGGAATAACATCTTGGAAAGCTCTCAGGAGTTCTGTGTGCTTAGCAAAGAATATGAATAAACCTGTCAGCAATCTATCCAGAGTGGACAGCTCCAGGGTGTTCAGTAAGTAAGAGCAAGTGGAAGGCTCTCTTTCACTGCTGGCAAGAGGAAGGGTCTAGGCTTTGATTAGAGAGTGATATAGGCTTTGCTTAGAGAAGGATCTAGGCTTTGCTTAGAGAGATACCTAGGTTTTGCTTAGACAGGGACCTAGGCTTTGCTTAGAGAGGGATCTAGACTCTGCTTAGAGAGGGAACCAGGCTTTGCTAACATATATTGCTTTTGTCCCTTCTTTGGGTCTAATGCAGAATGCGGCATGGTCTGTAAGTGAAATCTGCGAGTTTATATTTTTAAAAGTTAAAAGTCTTTAAAAAAAAAAAGTCAATGCTTTATAATTTAAAGATTGAAGATACAGCTTTTGGATTATTTTATCATCTTGGATATTTTACTGTAATTTGAACTTTCTACTATATGTGGGCAACCCTGCTAAAAAATATATATATTGAAGCCCTGGGATAAAATGAGGTTTCCTTGTTACTCTTATTTTTGGTGTTTATGTTATTTTTTCTCTTCCCCAGTTTATATTGGATGAAGAAGGAGGGTTATATTTAACTGGACAGAAGTAGTTACTCTCATGGATTCATAGCCTTCATTTTCCTTTTTGAAAAGCCTTAAAATAGAAAATCAAAGAAGGAAATCTTCTGATCCTAGTAAGCTGATCATATCAGGATAAAAGAAGTGCTGCTCTTTCAACAAATCAGGTCTAGCCGGACCAGATGGGAGGAGGCTGTGGCTGTGACAGCTGTCACCCTTTGATTACTAGATTTGATAGGGTTAGATGACTTCTTAAGTATGTCACAGTGTGTTCATAACAATGAAAAAACAGCAAAAAAGGGACAAAAATCTCCAGTGTCCTGTGACCTACTGAGATACAGAGAAGTTGGTCCATTATTAACACTTACGTTGAATCCTTTAATGACACTGATTATGATCATTGTGCATAACCAAGAACATTAATGAAAGAGCAGGTGATCTGAACAGCCTTGTGCGTCACCAGCAAACAGCCACCATGGCACCCTTTTCGTGGTACTGGATGAATCAGTGACCTGTGGACCTTGACCTGGGGACAGGCAGCTTCTTATAAAGCAGTGGGTTAAAACCATCACAAGAACATTTCTTTTAAGCCTGGGGTGGAGGCCAGGGTATTGATTTGACCACACACTAGGCCTAATAGCTAATCTTTCAATCTGATGATGCCAAAGGAAATTCAGTAGAGAAACTAAAGAGACAACTGTGGCTCAACAGGAGAGGAGGAAATGACCAAACAGCAGAAACCAAAACATCTTTAACTGATCCTGTTAAGAGTTCTAGACCAGGAGCGGTGGCTCACGCCTATAATCCCAGCACTTTGGGAGGCTAAGGCGGGCAGATCATTTGAGGTCAGGAGTTACAGACCGGCCTGGCCAACACAGTGAAACTCCACCCCTACTAAAAATACTAAAAGAAAAAAGTTAGCCGGGCTTGGTGGCACATGCCTGTAATCTCAGGAGACTGAGGCAGGAGGCTGAGGCAGGAAAATCACTTGATCTGGAAGGCGGAGGTTGCAGTGAGCAGTCATCATGCCACTGCACTCCAGCCTAGTGGACAGAGCAAGACTGCGTCAAAAAAAAAAAAAAAAAAAAAAAAAAAGGGTTCCTAAGGTACCTAGACTGGGCTTCTCCGAAGCAAGGTCTTGTGTTCAATGTACGTCCGCAGTAGAGAATTCATTCTTTTCTGTTGTGATGGTATGGTATTGTTGACATGTGGTGCCATGCCTTCCAAATCCTGTCTCAACAGATGCTGCCATTAGCAGTACAGATATCGACTGAGCTCCCGCTCTAGGCTTCAGAGTGAAGAGGAGACATGCTATTTCACCCACAGCAAACTCTTCACTTTGTTTCCTTTATACCCTGGAGCAAGGAGCTGATTAGTTGATATAAAATTAAATACCCAGAGAGAAAAATAAGGATACTTTGCCCGATTCTCATAGTCCTTCTGGAATAGACTGATTTTGACATCCCTGTGTTCTGGGGTTACAATAATTCAATTCAACAGATATCAGTTGAAGGTCTGACATGTGCAATCTTGTGTTGGCTCTTTAACTACTAAGAAGAAACAGATGTCGTTCTTGCATTTCAAAATCTTTTAATCAATTTGAAAAGAGGGACTATGAGTGCACATGTTTAGCCTCAATAAAGAAAACAAGAGTAGCAGGGCTTGATATGGTTCTTGCTGTGCTGCCGGTGGTTTGAAGTGGCTTGTGTGTATTTATTCATCTGATTCTTACAACAGCTCCTGAAGTAGGTAATATTGTTCACATTTGACAGTTGAGGAAACTGAGATGCAGATAGATTGAAACAATTTATCTGAGATCTCACAGTAGAAGTGACATTCAAACTGTGGGCAGCTGCGAAGCTGTACTGATACCGACTACATATACTGCCTTCAAGACAAAAGCTCCTGATACCCACTACATATACTGCCTTCAAGACAAAAGCTCCTGATACCCACTACATATACTGCCTTCAAGACAAAAGCTCCTGATACCCACTACATATACTGCCTTCAAGACAAACGCTGCCAGGGTCTCTGCTGAGGTTATTTACTTAACTATCATTGTCTGTTCTTATTTTTGCTTTTCTCCTTTACAGTTTATTCACCAAATAGCAGTCAATATAATCCACACACACACACATATATAAATATATATACACATTAAAAATATATTTATACACACACACACACATATATATATATACACATACATATATACAGTATTTATTTATTTATTTACTTTTGAGATGGAGTCCTGCTCTGTCACCCACGATGGCATGCAGCGGCATGATCTCAGCTCACTGAAACCTCTACCTCCCAGGTTCAAGCAATTCTCCCTGCCTCAGCCTCCCCATTGGCTGGGATTACAGGTGCCCGCCACCATGCCTAGCTAATTTTTATACTTTTTAGTAGAGGCGGGGTTTTGCCGTGTTGGTCAGACTGGTCTTGAACTCCTGACCTCAGGTGATCCATCCCCCTCGGCCTCCCAAACTGCTGGGATTGCAGGTGTGAGCCACCACGCCCAGCCTGTATACATATATTTTAAAGTAAAAGAGATCATATAACTCTCTAGTTCAAAACCCTGGCACTCATTCCATCTCATGCAGAACCAAATCCGAGCTCCAGGCAGGCCTCTGGGGCCCACACAGCCTGCTGTTGCCACCTCTCTGAGCTCCCCTCTCACCTTACTCCATTATCCTTTTCCCTTTAGTGCCATTGGTCTCGGTATTCTGGGACCATCCCTTGCTCCTTCTCCCTTCAAGCCTTTTGCATTTTGCTATGGCCTCTATCTAGAAGACTCTTACCCCAGATCTTTGTAAGGCTCATTCCATTTTAAATTTAGATTTCTGCTCAGAGATCACCTTTGTGGATATCATCCAGAAGGGTCCATCCACTGCCCGGCACTCGTCTTCCCTGAGTTATTTTCTTTGTGACACTTATCACTATCTGACACCAAATTATCTATGTGCTGTTTTTCACTACAGCTATTAGAATATAAGCTCCAAGAGGACAGGGGCATTACCCATTTTGTTCACTGCCAGTACCCCAGTGATAAGAACATAGCCTGAAGCACACTGTCAATGCCAATAAGTATTTGATGAATGAATAAATGAATGAGAGAACAACTATATTGATGAAATATTACCTGGGGGGAGATTAAACTTTTGGCAAGACAAAGATAAATGCAAGAAGATATTGCTATTTTATGCCATCTCTCCTCTCATTCTCCCACTGTTCAGTTTTTGACTTACTAGATCAGACCACACAAACAGCGCAACCTAAAAGAAGTATTACGAAATGCTTCTATTACTAGGAAGCTAGTAGTACAGGGGGCTAAAAGCCACTCACATTCTGAATCAAGTATTACAGAGATGACTTTTCATTAGTGAAAATATCTAATTTTCATTCAGGATAATAGCACTTAGAGGTTTGTGAATAGGAAGTGAATCTAATGATAAAATGTCCATCCAGAGGGATCATCACTAAAATGACACCTCAACCAAGAGAGATGTAATAAATTAATATTAAAGCCAATTATGGGTTGGATAAGTATAATTTGTTTCCAAGGAAAAAGGAGCAGGGCTAGCAGTGCAATGCACAGGCAAGAACAGATAGGTTCAGAAGGCAGAATCCCTCCCAGCCATGGAGAAGTGCCTTTGCAGGTACTGGGCCCTGGTTGTAGAAACAGCACAATTTAATTCATTGGCAAGGTCAATGTAGGGTCACTGGTGGCCCCTCCACCCCTGACTCAGGCTTGTGCTTGTTGATGGGGAAAATGAAAATACCTAATCCTTTGAGTTCTCTAGGAATTCACCCTCAAGGTATTGTAGGGGTTTTTCTGCAAAGTGACTACAGTGGTCACTTTTTCAGTTTTCCAAAACTGCACCAAAGCTGAAGCAGTGAGTTTGCAGTAGGTGTGGCTAATCTCAAAGGGCCTCTTTGACAAGGGATGGCAGCAGAGACACAGATTATTTTCTAGAGTCATAGGTTTTCTTCCTGGGGCAGGCTGGGATTTATTCTGTAGAATAATGTCTTGGTCCATTGTGGCTGATATTACAAAATACGATAGATTAGGTGGCTTACAGACAATAAAAAATTAAATCTCACGGTTCTGAAGGCTGGGAATTTTAAGATTCCGAAGCTGACAGATCTGCTGCCTGATGAGGTCAGATTCCTATGTTCTCACTGTCGTCTCATTTGGTGGAAAGGGCAAATGGACTGTCTGGGGATTGGGGCACTAATCTCATTCATAAGGGTCCCACCTTTATGACCCTGTCACCTCCTGAAGTTCCCACTTCCTAATATTGTTACATTGGGGGTGAGGATTTTCACATAAATATTGTGGGGAAACAAACATTCAGTCTACATCTACATCACAAGCAGGCATAACAGAGCTAGGACAGTTTACTCAAAGACAACAGAGTAATATCCAGTACTTTGAAACTCTTTACATCCACATTCTGATTCTTCCAGTACTGGAAGGAAAATTCAGCATGCAAGCAGAACAATGGGAAATAAAGTTAAACAGAACCTCCAATCCTAGATTGCATCAGATTCTTAGGAATTACACATTTCTCAATAAAAGTATGTTTCAGCTTTAGCCAACCATGTAGCTACCTTGGGATTCAAGATGTTTGATCATTATTATTGCATTAATTGAAAATACATATCTGGGCTGGGCACGGTGGCTCACACCTGTAATCTCAGCACTTTGGGCACTGTGGCTCACACCTGTAATCTCAGCACTTTGGGAGGCCAAGGCGAGTGGATCATGAGGTCAGGAGTTCAAGACCAGCCTGGCCAAGATGGTGAAATCCTGTCTCTGCTAAAAATACAAAAATTAGCTGGGCATGGTGGTGGGTGTCTGTAATCCCAGTTACTCGAAAGGCTGAGGCAGAGAATTGCTTGAACCTGGGAGGTGGAGGTTGCAGTGAGCCAAGATCACACTACTGCACTACAGCCTTGGTGAGAGAGTGAGACTCCATCTCAAAAAAATACACACACACACACACACACACACACGCATGCACACACACACATCTGTTTAAGAAATCTGGCTGAGGGAAGTATTGAAAAATCTAATCAATAAGACATACCCACAACCAATATGCCTAACTGACATTTATCCCTGTGAACTATTGGGAAAAGTCCCTGAATAATTCCTAATTGGAGTCAGGATTTAGATAAATCCGACAGGACATTTCAGATGGCTTGGGCCATTCAAGAGCATGCTGACACTCTGATCTAGGTTGTTTGGCTTAAGGATTTGAGGATGCAAATAGAAGCAGCTGCACTAAGGATTTTCTGCAATTAGATTCATGCAGATTCTGGAAGTTGCTTATTAGGTCTGTCACTTTCAATCCATCTGGTATTTCCATGTTCAAGTAGTACTGCGAGTTGGTCAGTGGGGTCAGTGGTTTTCCTTTTACCTGCAAGACAGCATGGTACAACCATGAAGGCTTATCTGTGGGGGCAGGATGCACAATTTGACTGCCTATTGCAAGGAGCATGAATTTTTTTTTTGTCTGTGAGAGACAGCACAGACACCTACCAGGAGTTCCAGTATAAACCAGCCCAAGTTGTTCTGGGCTTATTCATTTTTGTTTTTATTTTTAGCAAATGCTCTTTCCTCTGGTCCCTTAGGTAGCACACAGAAAATAAAGGTAAATGCTATGGAAAGCTAGTTTATCTACTTTATTTCATCACTTTTTTTGGTATTGATTCAGGAAGCTGTAAACTAATTAGATGCTAGCCCTGGAACAGGGCTTGACTCTTTCCAATGACTAAATTTGAGGGCTCTCAATATTAAAGATCACATCTGATCTCTTAGAATGTGCTAATATTTTTAGCATGATTCCTCCCTCTACCTTCCTCCCCAAAGTGCTATTTTATAAAGTCAGCTTTCATTTGGATGGAGAAAAACTGAATTCAAAGACATTCAGAAGAATTTCACATCCATATAATACACCCTCCATCTTCCCACAAATTCCTCTCCTTTCCACCCTGGTCTCTCAGTTGACCATAATTTTTCCATGAATGTTTGAGGATGTGCTTATAGGGAAATTTTGTATCTCCCCTTTCTACCTTCTAGGTAGTTAGTGGGATCATGCTAATCCCTACTATCCTCTGGACTATATAAACAGTTATTAGAGCTTCTAACTCCCAGCCCCAATCCTTAGTATTTTGTAGATTTTTTGCATTTGTATCTGACCTGTTGAGACTCTGAGAACAATCTTTTCCAAGTAGCTCATTTACCTCCAGGACTGCTTGGAAAGAAAAAAAAATCTAAACCAAATAATCTTGTGACACTGGTGGTAGTATCAGCGAAAAGGCGGTGGACATTTTGTTTCGCAAAATTTAGGTACTGTGAGTATTTCCAGATGTTAGTATGAAATATGCTTAGATGCTGTCTTTCATGCTTTTGACTTAGAGTTCCATAGAATCAGGAAGTAACAACAGCCAGTTTTTCAGTAAAACTGGCTATTTATTAAAAATGAAAAAGAAACACAAGGAAGGGCTCATGCCAACGTTACACTGAAGTGCCTGAAACCTAAGACAGCGATAGCTGAAATGACGAAGTGAATTGGTTTCTGGCCATTCCTATGAACTGAGAACTAAACGCCCCAAATCTCCATCATGTGGTCTACAAAGTACACCCTTTGCCTGGATCTCCACTGTGGAGCGTGACTTTAATATGCACAGGAGGTAGCCAGGCACAGTAGCTCACATCTGTAATCCCAGCACTTTGGGAGGCTGAGGCAGGCAGATCACTTCAGGTTAGGAGTTTGAGATTAGCCTGGCCAACATGAGGAAACCCCATCTTTACTAAAAATACAAAAATTAGCTGGGTGTGGTGGTACCTGCTTGTAATCCCTGCTACTCAGGAGGCTTAGGCAGAATCCAGGAAGAAGAGGTTGCAGTGAGTCAAGATTGCACCACTGCACTCCAGCCTGGACAAAAGAGACTCTGTCTCAAAAAAAAAAAAAAAAAAAAAAAAAAATTCACAGGAGGTGGGACAACTGTGGTAGATAGTAGCTGCATTGTTTGTGCATTCTTCCAGAGCCCAGGATTGTAACTCCTGCTTTTCAAGTTTATATTCCTATAAGTTCTAGAGCCTCTGCTCTTTCTTAATGGAAAACAGATTGGGGTAGGCAATGGGTGGAATGGGACAAGTGGATATGGTGGTTGTCTCTTGACAGTGAAGACTGATTTCCATCAATCTTTCTGGTGGTCATTTGATAATACTTGAAGATCATTAAATATTAGCCTTTTTAGGACCCTCACTCATTCCAGAACCAGCTGGTAACAGAAATTCAGAATGAGTTGGAATAATTTATCAGCACATATATATATAGACACAGACACACACACACACACACACACACACACACACACACACACACACGAGGAGCATCTTAAGGATTTGATGAGAACTGATGAAAACAAACAAACAAACAAAAGCATGAGACTCAAGAGATAAGCTCCAATGATTTTTTTTTTTTTTTTACTTTCAGCAGGAAACAGGACAATCTGAGGAAATTTTTTTTTCTTCATTTTGCTGTTGCAGGAGAGATAACAATTTGTGGATAAGTAAAACTTTGGAAAAATAATGAGAGAATACCGACTTCTGCTTCTGGGCAAATGGAGTAGATGTACTTTTCCTTATTCCTTTGTCTACATACAACTCAAATCTCTGGACATTACATATAAACCAAACACAAGACTTTGAAAGGTGGAAAGAAGGTGGTAGACCATCTAGGGAACTTGAGATCTGAAAATAACAGGGTGATGAGTTCCCAAATATAGAGCTGAAGTCTTTGCCAATTCAGAAATACCAACAGGCACATTTTTAAAAGCCCAACAAAAGTTTGTTCTCTTTATCCTACCCAAATGACCAGAAAAGCAGGAGCCTAGCAAGACATAAAACTATCTTCTAGGTAGTGTTCTAAGAGGTACTATCTGCTGTACTTCTGAGGATCCTGACAGATGAGTTCATGACTTCAGTCATAGTCACAGAAGCAGAAGCTGAGTGGGTAACCTAGAATTTTACCCTCACCAAGCTGTAACAAGGTATTCCGAGGCCCCAGTGGGGTGGTGTCAAAGAAGGCCAAGTAGAGAGCTAGAACTTGAATCCCCACTGACCAGTAATGAGGTCCTCCTTTCCCTTTGCCTCTTCTCTTTGGTGTTAGTGGTCTCTATGTTGGGGAGCCTGAACTTCCAAGTGTACTTGCAGTAATAAGGTGTCTTGTCTCATCTCTGCTGGGCTGGGATCAGAAGTAACCTGGTGGAGAGTCAGAACTTTCATCCAGTGGTAACAAAGTCACCCTCACCATGATGTCAGTGGAGGTTACCTGAGGATGCAGAAATCATATGCTAGCCCTATAATAAAAAAGGAGCCCTCTCCCAATTTATGTGTTAAAGAAGGCTAAGTGGTTAACCTGGACCTCTAGCTCTACCTGGCATTAATGAGGCAGTACCCCCCATTAGGAAATCTCGTTTCCTTGACATAGGCATGTCAGAGAAAGCCAGTGAAACCAAACTTTTAATTAAGGTTCATAGTCTCATCATAAGACAAAAACATCTAGGCTTTAATTTTAAAAAACAAGCCATCATAAAAAGAACCAGGAAGATCTCAAAATGAAGGAAAAAAATCAATAGATGCCAACACCTTGATGACAGACATGTTTGATTTATCTGACAAAGGTTTTAAAAGCAGCCAGGATAAAAATACTTCAACAAGCAATTACAAACATACTTGAAGCAAATGGAAAAAAAATAAAGCTTCAGCAAGGAAATAGAAGTTATAGAGAAGAAGCAAATAGTAACTTTAGAAATGAGAAATATGATAACCAAAATAAAAAGCTCAGTGGATGTGTTCAGCAGAATGAAGGGATCAGAAGAAAAATCAGTGAACTGAAATATAGAATGACAGAAATGACATATTCTGAACAATAGAAATACACTGATAAAAGAAACAAAAACATGGACTCAGAAATGTATCAGGGACATATGGGGCTATAATAAAAAAATCTAACTCTCATGTCATTTGAATTTCAGATGGAAAGAAGGAGATGGGTAGTGGTAAAAAAGTACTCAAAGAAATAATGCTGGAAAATACCCCAAATCTATTAAGATACATAAACCTACAGGATAAATCCAAACAAATTTCTGCCAAGGCACATAATTAAGCTTCTGAAAATGAAAGATAAACATCTTGAAGGCAGCCAGAGTAAAAATGATGCTTTATCTATAGTAAAAACAACTAGAATGACTATCAATTTCTCATCGGCAACTATGGAAGCCAGAAGGAAGTGACAAAATATTTTTCAGATGCTGAAAACAACTGTCAACAAGAATCCTATATCCAATGAAAATATTCTTAAGGAATGAAGGGGAAAATGAGAACAGTCTTAACTGAAGGAAAACTAAGAGAATTTGTCACATGCAGACTTACCCTAAAAGAATGGCTAAAGGAAGTTTTCTAAATGGAAAAAAACCATAAAAGAATAAGCATCAGGACATCAAGAAGGAACAACTACATAGTAAGCAATAATACAGCTGGATTTCCTTAAGTTTTAAAAATTATGTTGGACAGTTGAAGCGAAAATTATGTGTTATGTGTATCTAAACATATATATAGGAAAATATTTAAGACAATTATATTATAAACAGCGGTGTTGTAAGAGGACATAGAGGAAGATAAGGTTTCTATACCTTACCTAAAATGGTAAAATGATGATATCAGCAGATTGTGATAAGCTTTTAATACATAATGTAATACTTAGAGTGACTACTATAAATGCTATGCACAGAGATACACTTGAAAATGCTATAGATAAACCAAAAGGGAAATCTAACAATTGTTCAAGTAATCCACAGGAAGAAAAGAAAAAGAAAACAGAAATGCAAAACAGAGTATAAACATACAATAAAAAATGAAATGTTAAACTTAAGCCATAACATATTATTACATTAAATGTAAATGATCTAAATATTCCAGTAACAAACAGAGATTGGCAGAGTGAATTTAAAACTATTCCAATTATATTCTATCCATAATAAAATCACTTAAAACATAATGACATAAGCAGCTTGAAAGTAAAATAATGGAAAAAGATATATCATACAAACATTAATCAAGGGAAAGCTGGAGTGGCTATATTAATATCTGATTTCCAAGCAAATAAATACATCAGAGGCAGAGATGGAGGTTACACAATGACAAAAGGTCAATCTACCAAGAAGATATAACAATCCTAAGTGTGTATACATCAAGCACAGAGTTGCAAAATATGTAAAGCAAAAATTAGAACTGGAAAAAAAGTAGAAAAATTCACAATTAGAGTTATAGACTTTAACATTCTGCTTTCTGCAATTAATAGAATAACTAGACAGAAAATTAGCAAGGATACACAAGAACTCAACACTACCATCATCAAACAACAGGATCTAACAAATATTTATAGAATATCCCGCTCAGCAAGAGCAGAATATGAATTACTGTCAAGTGCCCATAAAACACATACCAAGATAGTTAATATCCTATGGATAAAACAAATCTCAATAAATGTAAAAAATTGAAATCACACATAGTGTGTTTTCCAATCACAATGCAATCAAACTAAAATCAATTCAGAATGATAGCGAAATATTCTAACCTATTGAAACTAAACAGCCCACTTCTACATAATCTTTGGGTTAAAATGCAAGTCTCAAGGGAAATAGAAAACATGAAACTGAATGATAAGGAATATATAATATAATACAATTTTGGGGGATACAGATAATGCAATTCTGAAGGAAACTGAAAGCACTAAATGCATTAGAAATGAAGAAATGTCTCAAATCAATAATGTAACTTCTCATCTCAACAACCTCAAAATAGCAGAGAAAAATAAAGTGAAAGCAAGCAAAAGGAAAGAAATCATAAAGAGCAGAAATCATTAAAATTGGAAATAGAAAAACTATTTCCAATAATAAGCAAGGTCAAATAAGCAGGTCAAATAATAATAAGCAGGTCAAATAAGCACCTGAAAAAAAATTTTTTTTAATTCAATAAAACTGACAAGTATCTAGCAAGACTGACAAAGAAAAAAAGAATATGCAAATTGCCATTATTGGGAATAAAATGAAGTATATTATTACAGACCCTAGATATCAAAAGTGCAATAAGGAAATAATGTACTATGAAAATTCATATACACATATATTTGACATATTTGATGAAATGAATCACTTCCTCAAAAAACACAAAGCTACCACAATTCACTCAATATGAAATAAATGGTTTGAATAGCTCTGTAACCATTCAGAAAATAAATTCATAATTTAAAAACTCAAAAGAAATATCCAGGCCCAGATGGTTTCATTGGGGAATTTGGGACCCTAACACCAAGACTAAATATCTAATAAGAACTAACACCAATTCTACACAATCTCTTCCAAAAAGCAGAACAGGAGAAAACTCCTACCAATATTTTTTATGAAGCTAATATTACCATGATATTAAAACCAAACAAGCACATTGACAGCAAAAAACTGCAAATCAATATCCCTCAGGGAAACAGACACAAAAATCCTTAATAAAACATTACAAATAGAATTCAGTAATATATATGAATAATTTATATCAAGACTAAACAGGGTTTATTCCAAGGATGCCAACCTGGTTCAATACTGGAAAATCAATTAATGCAATCCCCCATATTAGCAGAATAAAAAAGAAAAATCAAATGATAATACCAGTTGATACAGAAAAAGCATTTACCCATCACTTATGATAAAAATGCTTGAAAAAAACAGGAATAGGGGACAATTTCTTTGCTTGCTGAAAATATTACAGAAAACGTACAGCAAACATTGTATTTCATCACGAAAGTCTGAATGCTTTCACTGTAATATCAAGGACAAGGTAAAAATGTCTGCTCTCACCACTCTTATTCAACATAGGACTCAAAGTTCTAGCCAGTTTATTAAGTAAAGGAAATAAAGTCTTGCAAATCAGAATGAAAGAAATAAAACTGTTCTATTTGTCAGTGATATGACTGCCTACATACAAAACCCTATGGAAAACTCCTAGAATTAGTGAGTTCAGCAAAGCTTCAGGATACAAGATAAACATATAAAAATCAATTGTACTTGTATATACTAACAATGAACACATGGAAATTAAAATTAAAAATATAATACCATTTTCAATTGCTAAAAAACCTCTTTAAATACTACTCAAATACATCTAAAAAGCATATTCAAAACTCTCATAACAGGAAAAACACAAAAGCAACAAAATCTAATTATAAAGTGGGCAAAAGACACAAGATATTTAATGAAAGAGGATACACAGGTGGCAAGTAAGCACCTGAAAATACTTGCAACATCATTAGCAAATAGCAAAGTGCAAATTAAAACCACAAAGAACTACCACTACACACGCTATCAGAAAAATTAAAGTAAAACGCAGTGACATATTCAAATACTGGTAAGGATTCAAAGAAACTAGATCACTCATACATTGCTGTGGGAATGTAAAACAGGACAGCCAGTCTGAAAAACTAAACTGTTTCGTTAAAAAACTAAACATGCAAATACCCTATAACTCAACAACTGCACTCCAGAGACATGAAAACTATGTTCATACAAAAAACTGTACAGGAATGCTGACCGCAGCTTAATTCATCATAGCTCTGACCCAGAAACCAACTCAGATGTTTGTCCACGCATAAATGGTTAAACCAACTATGGCATATCCGTACCATGGAATACTACACAGCAATAAATAATAACTATTGAAACACACTACAACCTAGAAGAATCTCCAGAGAATTATGTTTCTTGAAAGGTTACACACTATGTGATTGCATTTATAAAAGACTCTAAAAAGGACAAAATTATAGAAATGGAAAACAGATTGCTGACTGCCATGGCTTAAGGAGCAGGCCGGAGCAGGAGGCAAGTGGGTAGGATAATAAAAGGTAACATAAGGGGTCTTGTTGATGATGGAAATGTACATCTTGACAGTATCAATGTCAGTATCACAGTTGTGGTGATGTACTCTTAGTGTATTAGTCCCTTTTCATACTGCTGATAAAGAAGTATCTGATACCAGGCAATTTATAAGGAAAAAGAATTTATTAGGAAATTTATAAGGAAAAAAATGGATTCACAGTTCCACGTGGCTGGGGAGGCCTCATATCATGTCGGAAGGCAAAAGGCATGTCTTACATGACTGCAGACAAGAGAGAATTTGTGCAGGGAAATTCCCCTTTATGAAACCATCAGATCTCGTGAGACTTATTCACAATCATGAGAACAGCACAGGAAACACCCTCCCCCATGATTCAATTACCTCCCACCAGGTCCTTCCCACAATACATGAGAATTGTAGGAGCTACGACTGAGGATGAGATTTGGGTGGAAACACAGCCAAACCATATCATATAGTTTTGAAACTATATGATAGTTTGCTGGAGTGCAGTGGCACGATCTCGGCTCACTGCAAGCTCCGCCTCCTGGGTTCCCGCCATTCTTCTGCCTCAGCCTCCGAGTAGCTGGGACTACAGGCGCCCGCCACCACGCCCGGCTAGTTTTTTGTATTTTTAGTAGAGACAGGGTTTCACCATGTTAGCCAGGATGGTCTCGATGTCCTGACCTCGTGATCCACCCGCCTCGGCCTCCCAAAGTGCTGGGATTACAGGCTTGAGCCACCGCGCCCGGCCGAAACTATATGATAGTTTTGAAAGATGTTACTATTAGGGGAAAATTAGTAGGAATATATGGCATCTCTATTATTTCTTGTAACAGTCTGTGAATCTACAATGATCTCTAAATAAGAAGTTTAACTTAAAAAATGGGAATACTGTAAGTAATAATTCTCCAAAGAAAAAAGTAAAATGGATCCTACCTCAAAATACCACATCATTTTTATTTAGTGCCCAAATGAGACGTAAGACAGTTAGAAGCTTCGATATACAGGGTGTAGTTACTATGACTCACTTAAATGTTATTGAAATGCTATTCCCTGTTCTAGTTTACGTGGTGAGGCTCTAATGGAGCTTATACTTAGCAAAAGTGAAAAGACTGACTTTGCTTTATATATGTCTCTCTGTCATCCTAGGCCATGGTTTTCAGACTTTTTTTTTTTCTCCCCAAGATGGAGTCTTGCTCTGTTGCCCAGGCTGGAGTGCAGTTCCAGCTCACTACAACCTCTACCTCCTGGGTTCAAGCGATTCTCCTGCCTCAGACTCCTGAGTAGCTGGGATTACAGGCACGCACCACTACGCCCAACTAATTTTGGTATTCTTAGTAGAGATAGGGTTTCACTATGTTGGCCAGGCTGGTCTTGAACTCTTGACCTCGTGATTTGCCCGCCTCGGCCTCCTAAAGTGCTGGGATTACAGGCCTGAGCCACTGTGCCCAGCCAGGAATTCTTATTTCTGCACATCATCCCAGCTTGTTTCCCATTAAAAGCTCCACATGGCCATTCTTTCCCTCCTCTGCCCCAACTTAAACTGCACTCCTAACTCCTAAGCAAACTTTACATAGCAGTGTATAATCCCATAATCACATGTGGATTACCAGTAAGTTTAGCCCTCCTTTTGAATGTCTTGTATTCAATAGAAACAAAAATAATTCACACATAATTAGTCTCCTGTTGGTAGAATGGCTGGGCATGGTGACCTGTAATCCAGCACTTTGGGAGGCTGAGACAGAAGAATCACTTGAAGCCAGGAGTTTGAGACCAGCCTGGCCAACATGGTGAAACCTCATCTCTAGTAAAAATACAAAAATTAGCCAGGCAGGTGGCAAATGTCTGTATTCCCAGCTACTTGGGAGGCTGAGGCACGAGAATCGCCTGAACCCAGGAGGCAGAGGTTGCAGTGAGCCAAGATCATGCCATAGTACTCTAGCCTGGGCAACACAGTGAGACACTGTCTCAAAAAAAAAAAAAAAAAAAAAAAAAAGATAGCATGCTTGGGAAAGATCTAGTATTTCATAAGCAGTGGATGACTGTAGTTGTAAATGAGCCAGGCAGGGACCATGCAGACTCTCTTTGACTTCTCCCATCTGGATTTTACAGAAGGAGAATGAGACAGAGCTGGAAAAATGCCCAAGTGTGTGCTTGTCCTCCCCTTTCTCCTGTCTCCAACTCTCCCCGACCTCCCTGTGGTCCTTCTCTAATTTGTAAAGATCTTAATGAGACCATTAATTGTTTTCCATTATTTTGCATGTCAATGTCCTTTTCAGTGAAATGAGTTAATCAAATTTTCGCTGCAAATCCCTACTTTCTCATTTTCTGTGGATTTAATGCACACACTTGCTTGGCTTGTTACATTGTGTTTGTCAGCAATGTGACTCTGTGTTAGCTCCATGATGGGGAAGAGGCTAGAGGAAGGCGAAGCTTGACTGTACCTGCAAGATAACACTTGCTGAAAAGGCACCATGTCGTGATCTCAGAAGGCATGATGCGCTCTATTTACCTGGTCCCATTTATTTAACCAGTTTCCTTACACTATGCTTTCCACCTCATCTCTTACTGTCCTCTTAACCACTGGCAGAGTTCTGCCTCCAGGAGCCAAGTTCAAAATACTGTCTCTTAATCAAACCCAAGAGACTTGACCAACTTTCACCACTGTTAGCCATTCTGCAGGTTTTGGCCCGATCACCTACTTCCTTCCTTGTATAACTCTCCTCCCCCAGTATCTCTGAGCCTCCCCTTCCTAGTTCTCCTTACTCTGAGTCTGCATAATGTCTCATTTGTCATCTGCCTCTGCGTAGGGCACTGGCTTTTCAGATGGTACGTTGAGCTGACATTCTCCTGAAATGGGCTCCTGCCTCTTTCCTCTCCACAATTCATGGCTATCCTCATCTCCTTCTTGTTCAGGCCAGATGCTTTGGTGTAGTCCTTGACTCTTCTTTCTCTCCCTCTTCACAACTGGTCTGTAAGTACCCTGCTTGCTCTTCCACAAAATAGATCCAGAATTAGAGCACTTCTTACCACCTCTCATCACCACTCTCTGGGGACCCTCCTTCACCTCTGGCCTGAGTTGCTACAATAGTCTCCTTTCTGGTCCGTTTCTACTCATCAATTTCTCCTTTTGCTCCTCGTCTATTTATTCTCAAAAGAAAATCCAGAGTGAAGATGTTAAATTATAAGGTGGTCCAGTCATGTCCTTGCTCAAAACCCTCCCACAGCTTCCTGTCTCACTGAAGTAAAAGCCAGCCCTTAGGATGCTTATAGCATCGGTGCCCTCTGGTCATGATTCATCGTCCTTTTCTCTGACCCAGCCACACCAGCCTCCTTGCTCTTGTGGAACATGCCCAGCAGACCCCTGCTCCATGGCCTTACACTTGCTTCCCGCTGGCTGAAACGCTGTCTCGCAGACAGCCATGTGGCCAGCTTCTCGTCCCCTGGCCACCCATCTAGACACGAAAAGCCCTTACCCCTGACCCTTCATCTCTCCCTTTCCTGTTTTCTTTTTAACCCATAGCACTTTTCACTGGTGTCTATGGGATAGTGTATATGGTATACATTGGGTAGTGCCTTTCTCTTCCACTAGGCTGTGAGTTCAGTAGGCAGATAATCATGTCTTTCCTGTTGTTCTATTGCTGTATTTTCAGCACCTAGTGCCTTGCAATTAGGCACATAATTGACATGCAGTAAATATTTTTGCTGTTCCTCTGTTTCTCTGTTGTGTCCTCTCCTTTCTTGGATCTTTTTTCTTCCTTGGCTTCATGAATATAGATATCTCCCTAAAGTTTCACCTTGGTGCTGTCTTTTTTTTTTTTTTTTTTTTTTTTTTTTTAGACGGAGTCTCGTTCAGTCGCTCTGTCACCCAAGCTGGAGTGCAGTTAAGCGATCTCGGCTCAATGCAACCTCAGCCTCCTGAGTTCGAGTGATTCTCCTGCCTCAGCCTCCCCTGGGATTATAGGCGAGTGCCACCTCGCCCAGCTATTTTTTTTTTAAATTTTTTAGTAGAGAAAGAGTTTCGCCATGTTGTCCAGGGTGATCTCAAACTCCTGGCTTGAAGTGATCTGCCCGCCCTGGCCTCCCAAAGTGCTGGGATTACAGGCATGAACCACTTCGCCCAGCTGATCATCTTGTTTTTACATACCTTTCCTCTATCCTTTCTTCCACCACCTTCCTTCCCTTCATTATTGACCCTGCCTCCAATGAACCTCCCCAGCCCTGACCTTGTCATGGGTTTCCGAGACTGTAGTTAGGAGTGTTAAGCACCCCAGGTCCTGTAGGGCAAGAGATGCAAGGGTACAGTGTATATTCACACAGAGACAATTTCAATACAGTTTATCATAAGGATTTCAGGTTCTAGCTTATGTTATAGGACTGTGTGTATGTCTTCTTTTCTTCTGTCTGGTGACCTCCTCAGGGGAAAGAACTATGCATGATTTATTTGTATTCATCTGCCCCTCCATCTTTTCATTCATGCATGCGTTTACCAACAGGTATCTGTCAAGCACCTATTGTGTGCCAGGTTCCATGCTAGGACTCTGCGAATGTGGTGGTTAGATAAGAACAGAGAGGTTTTAAGAGCAATCAGAAGATTTGATCGTTTCCAGTTCTGAAGATCAGGTATGCAGCAAGAAAAGGAGACTACTATGGTAGTACAGGCAAGAAATTAAGGTAGCTTCTAAAGGAGGTGTTTATGATAGATACGAGTAGAAAAATGTGAGCGATATCTAAAAGAAGGCTTAGATGTAATGGTCTTTCAACAGTATTTACTCAATGAAGCAACTTGACTTGTCATAGAAAGAAAGGGTGGCTTATAAGAGTTCAGGATTGTATCTCATTGTGGTTTTGAAGAGGATGTGGAGAAATAGGAACACCTTTACTCTGTTGGTGGGATTGTAAACTGGTTCAACCATTGTGGAAAACAGTATGGCGATTCCTCAAGGATCTAGAACTAGAAATACTATGTGACCCAGCCATCCCATTACTGGGTATATACCCAAAGGATTATAAATCATGCTACTATAAAGACACATGCACACGTATGTTTATTGTGGCACTATTCATAATAGCAAAGACTTGGAATCAACCCAAATGTCCATCAGTGACAGACTGGATTAAGAAAATGTGGCACATATACACCATGTAATACTATGCAGCCATAAAAAAGGATGAGTTTGTGTCCTTTGTAGGGACATGGATGCAGCTGGAAACCATCATTGTTAGCAAACTATCACAAGAACAGAAAACCAAACACCGCATGTTCTCACTCATAGGTGGGAACTGAACAATGAGATCACTTGGACTCTGGAAGGGGAACATCACACACTCGGGCCTATTATGGGGAGTGGGGAGAAGGGAGGGATGGCATTGGGAGTTATACTTGATGTAAACGACGACTTGATGGGTGCTGACGAGTTGATGGGTGCAGCACAGCAACATGGCACAAGTATACATATGTAACAAACCTGCACGTTGTGCACATGTACCCTCAAACTTAATTAAAAAAAAAAAAAAAGAGTGCAGGATTGTACAGATCTGAGTTTGTCTCCTTCAAGCTCTTCTGCTTAAGACCTGCATGACTTTAGGCAATTTACTTAACCTCTCTAAGCTTTACTTTCCTTAGCCGTCAAACGGGGACATGAGCAAAATTGGGATAGAGTTTCCACGGACAGAATGAATCAATGCCTGTAAAGTGATCAGCATGAAGTCTGGCACTAACTGACTCTAAAATGCTACTACTTACATTTTAATAAAGGTTAAATGCCACTCTTTAAAGAGTGGCAAATGGATATTTCCACACAGGTTGGAGTATCACTCTATTAAGTAGAAATACATTTTTAAATTAAATTACACCCATGTTTTCTGGTACATGTGGATATAGAGTGAAAATGCCTACAGCCCTCAGAGAGTATGACCACCAGTGAATTCACGCTGCTGGAACAGAAGGGATCATTGTAGAACAAAGCAAGAGAAATGCCCAGGTCTCCCTGGGCACAGTCCATAGTGCATTAAATGTTGGACAAAATGGTCAATTAGAGTCACGTTAATTGCAGTGCTGATGGATGGCAGCAGGTAACTATTTATTCTGCCAGATATTTTTATCTTTTGAGGAAGGGAAAAAGCAAGAGACATTCAGGGGAGCATTCTGGTTGTCTGCGGACCCTGTGGCTGGCTGCTCAGGTACAGAGGACAGGGATGAAAGTGTGGATGATGTTTAAGGCACCCTTGAGGTCCTCTACATGAGTCTTCTTTAGTAACCTTAAGCTCTCCATTAGTTCTTAGTAAAGGGGCAATGTCAAATAGCGATTCTCCTGTCCACATACACCATGGTAAGGCCAGAGAACTCCTCAAAGATATGGCTCACAGCTGTTTAATGTTCCATACATAATATGAACTCTTCTTGATGTTCTTGTTTACAAAGGGGTCCTTTTTTTTTTTTTTTTTTTTTTGAGATGGAGTCTCGCTCTGTCGCCCAGGCTGAAGTGCAGTGACACCATCTTGGCTCACTGCAAGCTCCACTGCCTCAGCCTCCTGAGTAGCTGGGACTACAGGTGCCCGCCACCACGCCTGGCTAGATTTTTGTAATTTTTTTTTAGTAGAGACGGGGTTTCACCGTGTTAGCCAGGATGGTCTCGATCTCCTGACCTCGTGAGCCGCCTGCCTCGGTCTCCCAAAGTGCTGGGATTACAGGTGTGAGCCACCGCGCCTGGTCACAAAGAGGTAAATTTTTGATGGGACACAGTGGACTTTCAATTCAGTCTTTAATTGCTTATAGGTTAATATTAACTTAAAATAGCCCAAGCAGTGGTATCCCAATCCACCGTAGCTTGATTTTCTCTACTGTCATTTAGCTTAATTTGGATCTTTTGTTGGATTCATACTAATTTTTATCTGAGACATCAAATCCCCGAGTCTAATCATGTTATTTTTATAGAGACCTCTGATAGTGAATATGGCATTTAGATGAGAAACTCTAAGATCAGGTACAGTGAGGAACACAGAACAGATATTCAAAAAAACCCTCTGTGATTGGTTTAAGAGCTTCACCATAGAAGATTATGCTGAGGGCGTCTGACATGTGTATAAAATAATGATCTGAGGAAGAAAATGTCAAATCTCCCTATCATATACTTATTGCTTTCCTTTTTGTTAATTAGAACAAATCAATCAGTCTTCCTATGTCTTGTTCTTCCCATGTGTAAAATACAATTTATTGGAAAGCAACTGGCTATAATATTAAGGGAACTTGTAAGGTGCTCTGGTATTTCTCGGAATGCCCATTTCTCTGAGTGGGAATAGTCAAAGATGTTGAGTTACCCTTCATATTCTACCATTCAGTAACAAAGTTTGCTAAAAGAAAATGTCCATGTGTTATTAGAAATTCAACTTTACAGGAAAACATTCTGAATTCCAGTATTTGAAAATCCTGCTCCATTGATCTTGAGGCCGCTACCTTTTCATCCCTTCCTTTGAAAGGCAACATCGTAAACTGGAGACAGAGTGATTCCTGCGGCGTGGTCTACATGGTTCAGGCTGAAATTTATTCATTAATTCAATGTTTGTGAAGCATTCATTCCGTGCCAGGCAAGGACTGCTGTGCTTTGGAGGCAGTCTACCTCTCTTGGGAGAGACATTAGTGTAAACTTCTCAGGGATTTTACCCTGGAAACACTTCAGGGCCCTGAGAACAAAGAACCATGGGGTCTCCAGGGAGACAGCACATCTTCTGCTTTGGATGGTCAGGGGAAGGTTAGAGGCAGGTTGGCAAAATGGTACTTTCTAGGCAGAGAACAACATTATGATCCAGACTCAAAGGGATGGGCACAGAGTAGCCTACAGCTTGTTAAACAACTTGGGCTTTTGCAGCTGGGCATGGTGGCTCAGGCCTGTAATCCAAGCACTTTGGGAGGCCGAGGCGGGTGGATCACTTGAGGTCAGGGGTTTGAGACCAGCCTGGCCAACATGGTGAAACCCCTGTCTGTACTAAAAATACAAAAATTAGCTGTATGTGGTGTCAGGCACCTGTAATCCCAGCTACTCAGGAGGCTGAGGTGGGAGAATTGTTTGAATCCGAGAAGTGGAGGCTGCAGTGAGTCTAGATCATGCTACTGCACTCCAGCCTGGGCAACAGAGTGAGACTCCATCTCAAGAAAAAGATAAACAGAAAACCCCCAAAATCCCAAACAAACAAAAAAAGAATTTGGGCTTTGGCTAAAGGCTGTGAAACTTATTTATTTATTTATTTTTGGTAACGTATACATACAATTTACCCTTTTAAGCATTTTTAGGTATACAGTTTAGTGACATGAAGTACACTCACACTTTTGAGGAACGGCCTCCACCGTCCATCTCCAGAACTTTTTCCATCTTGCAAAACTGAAACTCTGCACCTATTTGCCCATAACCATCCATTCTCCCTCTCCCCAGGCCCTGGCAATCACCATTCTACTTTTCTGTTTCTATGAATTTGACCACTCTAGTACCTCATTTAAGAAAAATCATACAGTATTTGTTATTTTGTAATTGGCTTATTCCACTTAGCATAATATCCTCAAGGTTCATCCATGTCGTAACATGAGTCAGAATGTCACTCCTTTAGAGGGTGACCGTATCAGTTCGTTCTCATGATGCTGATAAAGACATACCTGAGACTGGCTAATTTATAAAGAAAAAGAGGAGATATACCTAATGTAAATGATGAGTTAATGGGTGCAGCACTCCAACATGGCACATGTATACATATATAACAAACCTGCACATTGTGCACATGTACCCTAGAACTTAAAGTATAATAATAAAAAAAAAAAAGACAAAAGAAAAGGAAAAGAAAAAGAGGTTTTATGGACTCGCAGTTCCACATGGCTGGGGAGGCCTCAATCACGGCAGAAGGTGAAAGGCATGTCTTACATGGTGGCAGGCAAGAGACAGAAAGAGCGCCAAGCAAAAGGAGTTTCCCCTGATAAAACCATCAGATCTTGTGAGACTTACTCACTACCATGAGAACAGTATGAGGGAAACTGTCCCTAAGATTCAATTGTCTCCCACTGGGTCCCTCTCACAACATGTGGGAATTATGGGAGCTACAATTCAAGATGAGATTTGGGTGGGGACACAGCCAAACCATATCAGTAACTAACACTTCATTGTATTGATAAATCACAATTTGTTTATGGTGGTCACTTGGGTTGCTTCCACTTTTTGTTATTGTGAATAACGCTGCTGCAAACACAGGTGGACAAATCTCTCTTCACTTTCTTGCTTTCGATTCCTTTAGCTATGTACCCAGAAGTGAAACTGCTAGATCATGTGGTAGTTCCACAGTGTATTTTTTTGGAGGAACTGCCATACTTTTGTCTGCTTTCCAACTGCAGCTTGCTTTTTAAAGAGTTTTAAGGAGAGACAGACTAATCAGCTTGGTTTAGAGAACTCATTTCCTGCTCTGAGGAGAATGGAAAAGAGGGGCAAGGCTGGATTTGAGCTGTTGTGCAAACAGATTAGAGATGAAGATGTGATCAGAGGATGTCTGTTGTGGAAGAGGACAGAGGATGAATTGCAGAGATTTTTAGAGAAGTACAGTCAAGTGCTTAATGATGTTGGTGATATGTCATCACCAATAACTAGTCTCTGACATGGAGGAAAATTAAAAATAGAATGAATCCTAAATTATCGCATTAACTGGGAAGGGATGGAGAATGGAATAGCACAAGAAGTGAGAGGAAGTGAGAGGAAGGGAGGGAGAGGGAGTAAGAAGAGTATTGGGAAAGAGAAGGATGGGGGATTCAAGAAGAAAGGAAAAAAAGACCTGGCAAAAAATGATCCCATGTATATGAAAAGACAATGTTTATGAAAAGATCGTGTTTATGAAAAGATGATCATTTGGGCTTGTATGTAACAACAAATACATTTAAAAAGACGTTCTTTAGATGTGGTGGAGAAAGTAAGGACAAGAAAGACATAGACAACTAACTGGTTACTAGCACCAGCTAGTTGAACCACTTTTGTCAATGTGGCTTAACTGAATTGGCTATTTAAGCGAGCCCAAAGATTTCACTGGTTTTGGGTGTGAATGCAACACAAACTTTTTTTTTTTTTTTTTTTTTTTAAATGAAATGGGGCACTAGACCAATGGTGGGGTGTGAGATCTGTTTCTTCCCTCTTCCCTCCCTCATTTGCTTTGCCGGTGGGGGTAAGCAATGGAGGGGCAAAGTCTTTTTTTTTTTAATTTTTTTAAAATTATACTTTAAGTTCTAGGGTACAAGTGTACAATGGCAACACAAACGTGTTGTTTCAGAGATTAGAGATAGGAATTCTCATTCTAAAAGGATTCATGAATGCTCCATCATGAATGTAAGAAAATCAATACCAACAGTTTGGAACAATGGACTTCATGCAGTTGAGCGGAAGAAACCCTAAGATTAGCTCTACAGTCCAGGAGTCGCCCATATTTAGGAAAACACAAGGCTGTCAGCTTATGTTTGTAAGAGAGTTAGAATGAAGATTATCTTCCTAAAGATACTGAAGAGCAAGAGGCAAAGAGCACCAAATGAATTCAAAACTATTTCTAGTGCACACGCGGCAGGAAACCTCATTTAGTCATATTTTAGAATGGATATGCTATGCAAACAAGTATAATTTCTGTGCAAGACAATTCTGCATCTATTCAGTGTGTCTGGATGAAGTTTTTGAAACACACTGAATAAAATATATTGAATAGATTTTAATGTCAGTGAAAGGGGCAGGATTGAAGTACCTAGACTCATTTGTGTGCTTTGCTAGGGAAACCTCTTTGCCAAGTACGTTCCTAACCTTGACCTTGAGGGAGCTAAGCTGCTTCAGAGGAGGAAGAATCAATGGTTTTCTAGGTGTGATCAGATTTAAGTTTTCTTTAGCCCTTTCCCTACAGACATTTAAATAGTAGTGGTTTTCTTACAACAGTCACTGGGAAACAGTAACTAATTTTGTGAAAACTTCATACCATTTGCTCCTCTAATGCTGTATTTTTTATGTGACCTTCTCATTTGTAGTTTGACAGATCATCTTTTGGAGATGAAATATCTCTGGCTATAAAACTCTTCCATTTGTATAGAAGCTTGTCTTTAATCCCAAGTAGTTGTTATTAATTCCCTTGGGCAATTTGGGTCAACGTTTTGTATCTTGGTATTCATGTGGGAATAAGGCTGTTTACTTAACAGTTTTTAGACATGGAGAAAGAAATGACCACTCCCAGTCTAGGGCTTTATGCTAATTTGTAACCTATTCACATATCCCTATGTTCTTCCCTTTTTTTCCTACTCTATTTTATGTAATGTGTGTGTGCCTGTGTTTACATTAGTATCTGTGAATGATTTCCAGCCTACTGTGCACATGCTCCACCCTCCGTCCACCAGATAGATTAGATTATAAATGATAATCTCTGGGATGACAGAGAGGGCACTTTTGTTTCTTTAAAAACACCCCTTTTCCTCCAAAATCATCACAGACAGGTTTGACTCTGCAATGAATACCCATTAGTACATCTGGCTGAATGAAGTCCAAAAAAGTAACCACAGTAAGACATTCCTGTGCAGACAAAGGCATTTTCCACAGGATCACATTAGGGAGACTTGGCAGATGTGATGTGATAAAGGAAAACAGTGATTTCTGCTCATGACAATTTTGCAAGTCCTAAAACCAAATTTCCAGTTGTAGTTTTTCATTTCCCATCTCTTTGAATAATAGGATTGTTTCTAATTTAGGCAAAATTGGCCTACTCTATCATCTGGTAATTAGGTAAGCCTAAAGAGTCCTGTTACTGTTACAAATGGACATCAGTCTCAGAAATGATAAACAACTCAAAGTATTTCAGTAGCCTTTAGTTTATGACATGATAGGAGTGATTTTTTCCTCATGACATCCCAGATAATTTTATTGGAAGAATAATCAAATATGATGTTTCAGATAAATAATAAAGGTTTAGGTTAGTCATGCCATGAAGTACTCTGGATCTTTCCCTCTGACATCTGAATCTCTGTAAGTTACACAAACAGGTGTTCCTTCTGCATGATGCATATAAATCCACCCACCCTCCCCCTAAACCTGTAAAAATCCTGTAGATTTTTAATTTAAAAACGTGAATGGAAAAGTTACTTTTCTGAAATTCTAGAGTTCATGAGGTTGTTTGCTTGAAATTGTCAAATGAAATCTTACCATTTTGCTGACTTTCCTCACATTTTGTTTTAAGGACAGGCCATGCAGGATATATTGGCACACATCATTCTCAAATAATTAATGGACTACTTTATGAAAAAATTGCTCCAGAATATTAAAAATCCAAAGCATTGCCCCAAAGTATAGGTCTCTCATGCCTAAGCAATCATCTTTAGCTGCAGTTGCTATTTTTGACGTTTAAAAATCAAAGTTGAATTCACTTCTAATATACACTGTATACTCACTGAGTTATGTGAATGGGAGAGCTAATTGAAATGATTAAATAATACTAAGAAATGAAGAAACATGAAAAATACAATATGATCAGACACTGCCAAAACAATCAATACTAGACTGAGCTGACACTGAAAAATGTGGTCTAGTTTTAAAATTATCAGTGATAAAGACTCTCATTATGCTACAAATATACCTCCACTCTTCCAGTTACAATTTGGAAATCCCAGGGCTGTTTGTCATTCTGGATGAAGATGACGACAGGACTAACATATCTGGACTAAGAAAAATCCTTTAGAGAAGTGAGGTTTCATTTTTGATAGGTTGAATCATTATTATCCTTCAGTATTAAGTTCTGTATGGTGTGGGTTATGGGAAGTGATTTTTTTCGGTAGAAAGCTGTTGTGAAAACATTCATCAGTGAGATGCCTGGAGCTTCTTGATGGCACTTTACAGGGCTGGGTGTTTGAGATGCATATCAGAACCGCGTTCCCTGAAATTACATTGATATTTGATGGAAGATTTTCCATAGCCTTGCTTGGGGGAAATTTAGCTGACCACTGTCACCATTCCCTACCCTAGATCTGGCCACTTTCAGTAGAGGAGGGCGTTTAGATATGTTGTCTTTGTGTCTCTGTTGGGGATTTTGGAGTCAGGATTTTGATTCCAAGCTCTTTCTTGCTTTGGTTATATGGTTTTTCAAACCTTGAAGGAAAAGAATGGAAAGATTTGATAATGAATGTACTTCAGTTTAACATCCAAATTAATATTATCAGTTTTTAAGGATATACCTGTTATGTTTCTTAATACTATCATTATATAAACAAATCTCCATTGAGAAAGAGTAGAAAAGAGAATAAAAGTATAGAAATACAGTACTAATAATACCTGCCATTTCTAGAGCCATTAGCCTCCTTGTGCATTAGTTTCTTGTCCATAAAATGAGGAAGATATTAGTAACTATATGACTAAGTGAGCAAACACACATAAAGTGTTTATGTAGCTTAAACGCTATAGCTAATACTCAGTAAAGATTCAATACATCTAGGTACCAGGTATGCTAAGCATTCTCCACAAATCAACTCATCTGTCCCTGAACACAAGTCTATCAGGCAAGTATTTTCAGTTTATTTGTTGCACATGAGGAAACTGACACATAGGGAAATTAAATAATCTGATGAGGTCACAGAACAAGTAACTTTCCTAGAATTCGAAGTTTGATTTTTCTGACTCATGTTTTCAACTCTTTCACTAGTTCAGTCCTTTGTTTTCATTGCTATATTGATTTCCAAATAAGGATTGGGATTACTACCTCCATTAGATGGCACTGTAAAGGCAATATGATAAGGATGTACCCTTAACTAATACTTCAAAATAAATTATAAATCAAGTTGATTACATTTGATTTATCAAAATTAATGTTTTATGGTGATAGAACATGACAAGTTTATTTTTACTTTGGGGATTTGTGTTTTCTCACAGACTTGAAATGAGCTCATTCAATGGGTAATATATTGGCTTTCATTGTTACGTTTTTATGTAACAATCATGTAATGATCACATAATGATTATGTAATGACTATGCATTATTAAACAAAAGAACCCTAAAATGATAAAGTTTGCAATCTTTGTATTACAAATACCACTTACTAACTTCAATTTGTCATTCTTATGTTCTACTATTTGATACAGATATAGTTTTATACCATTTAAAGGGTTAAGCATAAAGACCACCATGACTAATTCATTTGGTATTCATTTTAAGACCGTTAATCATGATGCATTAATTTGGTCTAAATGTGGATATATTATTTCTTTACAATTCCATTGGAATTTACCAGTTACATTGTCTAGTATTATTTCACGATCTTCTCAAATATGCATCAAAGTATAAGGTTTTGGTTATGAAACTTCCAAAGGCAAGGGAAGAGCCAAAACATTTCTTTGTTTTCACAGGGGATATTGTAATACCCAGTGGAAGGATGGGGTCATGGAAGTCATGAAAAAGCCAGGTAAAACTATCCACAGTTAACAACACAGAAAAACATACTGCAGTGTGTTCGATTTAAAATTCCTGGGTTTTAAAGTATAAAGCTTTAGAACCAGTCCAATCCACGCAAGACGAAATCAACCAGGCTGCATTGGCTTTGTAAATGGCTGAGACGTAAATTCCGTTAACGGAGGGAAGCTTTTGATTGTAAATAACCTCCCAGCCTTCATGCTGCTCTGAGCTCTGTTGTAAATAACCTCCCAGCCTTCATGCTGCTCTGAGCTCTGACATTGCCACTTGGCCATTCTATAATTTAAATTTTACATCTGTGCTATAAGTAAAACATTGGCAACTAATAGCTAATAATAATAGTAACAAAGTAGAATATACAATCCAAGAAGAGCCGTCTTGAAAGGACAAAAGAAGACATCACAGCATCCCCATTTGCTGAGAGCCATCACAGAAATCATGGGAAGCCAACAAGATGTCTATTCTGAAACCTGTCTACTTGTCCTGATGCCTTTCAGCATAAAATGCTTCTACATTCTCTATGCAAATGAAACACACCCCTGGGCATATACAATGAACAGGGACATTTAATTTTATACTAGGGGAATGAAGAGATGGGATAGGAAGATAAGTATCAAATTGTTGCTTTGAGCTTTTTACAGTAATTCCTCTCTGCTCCCTTTTTGCCTTTCCTGGCCTTTAGTGGACTGAGTCTTCTCCATCATCGTTAGATCCTTTTGCTTTTAACCCATGTCAATGGCTTCCTAAGTTAGGGTACAAACTCCAGAACAACAAACCCCAGAATGTTTATCTAGATTACGTTTCAAAATGCAATACAGGTTGAGCATTCCACATCTGAAAATCCAAAATGCTCCACAATTCAAAATGCTTTGATCACCACTGACATGATGCTCAAAGGAAATGCCCATTGGAGCTTTTCAGATTTCAAATTTTCAGGTTTGGAGTGCTCAATCAGGAAAGTATAATGCAATTATGCCAAAATTCCCCCCGCAATAAAAGGCCAAATATCTGAAGCACATTGGGTCCCAAGCTTTTCAGATAAGGAATACTCAACCTGCCATATAACGAATAGTAAATAGCATGCAATAGTGTAAAATGTAAAAGTTCCTTTTGTATGAAGACAAAAAAATACAAGTTATTAGAGAAGACTCATTTGAGCTCTGATGTTTAGCAGTTGCTGTCTCTAGATCACAAATTAAATCACCGTATTAAAATCATTACGGGGCCAGTTTCTAAGCCTTTCTGTGTGCACTCGCGTTCCTGTGTGGGTTTCATTAACCAATGAGAAAAGGAAAAGGTTGGAGTTCTTTACTGGTGTTTGTATTATCTGTTGATTGTTTTCCTGAGTGTTTTTTCCAGTCCAGATTTAGAAGCTCGAGAATGAGGACCACCACTTCCACGTCTATCACAGGCTCTTGGAGCCTCGTTGACATTTCCAGGAGAATAAAGAGCACACTACTGGAGAGGCTGTAGCATTTCTTCAACATCTGAATGCCATTATTCTATGTTTCCATGATTCTAATTCTACTCCATGTTCTAATGCATGCAATTAACTCACTGGAAAATGGTCTTTCTTGATCTGACTGCTGAGGATAGAATGTGAAAGTTTCTGATCACAAACTTTGATGAATACAGGGATGATTTCACTTCCTCTCCTGTATTTCTCCACATTGCAATTGTCAGTTATTATTTTTAACACAAGTAAGCTTCCTATTTATCCTGATTATAATGATGTTATAGGGCTCTGTTTTGCACTTTCATGCCTATTTTAGGAACGGATAGGATAGAGACAGTTAAACCCAGTGACAATCACTGCAGTCCTCCCGGGAGTGTTCTGGGAAGAGGTGCTATATAAACACAAAGCATTCTGCAAAAATGGTTGTATTCACCCTCATAACATCTCATGAGGTGGATGCACTGTGAACATTGTTAATATAAAGCTGCTAGTGCCACAAATAGAACAGAGATGATTTTCTCTCCCTGCATGAGAAATGACACCACTTTCCTCACATTTCTTAAGAGGAATTATCCATTGGATTGCTTTGTGAAAGCCAGCCTTGCATGTATTTGTCTGATTGTTCACACATGTTACCTAAAGACTTGTTTGAGACAAAAAGCAATATCCTGGGCTTAAAAGTCTATACATGTACAGGTGCTTCCCACTGCAAACCACTTTGGAAAAGGTTAACATGGGATGCCAAAATAAAAATGGGTAAAACTGTTTATTAGAGAAGAAGAGCATCTGTTGAACAATGCTATGAACACCTGTTACCTCCGGACGATCACACCTTCTAATTGCGGGTCCTTGGCATTACTCATCACTGCCTTAAACATTTTAATCAAGATTATACTGTAACAACATGAATTTTATCTTAGCAATAATGATCAGAAATGGTAGGCAATGTCATTGAACCTATTATCAATAAATGAATGAGGAAGTTGACTCTTCTGTAAGGCCAATCCCCTTGGCAGATCATGTAAAAAATATTACTGGGCTACCCCGGTGAAATGTCAGAGCATCCCTAGAGGGCAATTCCTGGTAGCATCAGAAAGAGTACATAAAGAGATATAAAGTACAGGCTGCTCATAAAGCGTTATCAAGAAGCCGTCTGAAAAGAGAAATTCAACAAAAGGGATATTTTCATTGGAAAATGCCCTCTTCTTCAGGGCTGATATGGAATGCGGGATTTTAAAACAAAGTCCATATCCAGGAAGGTGGAGACGCTGGCTAATTATCAGATGTGCTAATTAAGAATGTCATTGTATGATTTGATAGTATTTTATTTGGTATGTTTAATTTTTAGGTTCATCATCTATTGAAAGCCACATCAACATTTTTGGTTATTAAAATGTGCACACATGACCAGCTGCACACAGACTGGGGCTAGGCTTGTATTCCTCACCCACTACTTGTGAAAAGTCACAAGTACATTAGTTGAAAAGCTCTCTGGCTGGGCATGGTGGCTCATGCCTGTAATCCTAGCACTTTGGGAGACTGAGGCTGGTTGAGGACTAGCCTGGCCAACATGGTGAAACCCCATCTTTACTAAAAATACAAAAATTGACTAGGCATGGTGGCATGTGTCTGTAGTCCCAGCTACTTGGGGCGCTGAGGCAGGAGAATAGCTTGAACCCAGGGGGCAGAGGTTGCAGTGAGCCAAGATCGCACCACTGCACTCCAGCCTGGGCGACAGAGCAAGACAAGAGTGAGACGAGAGTGAGACCAGAGAGCAAGGAGAGAGAGAGACGGGAGAGACAGAGATTGGAGAGGGAGTGGGGAGAGAGAGAGAGAGAGGAGAGAGAGAGAGAGAAGAGAGAGAGAGAGAGGAGAGAGCGAAAGAGAGAGATGAGAGAGAGAGACAGGAGAGAGAGAGAGATGAGAGAGAGAGATGAGAGAGAGAGAAAGTGAGAGAGAGAGAGATGAGAGAGAGAGAAAGTGAGAGAGAGAGAGATGAGAGAGGGAGGGGGATAGAGAGAGATGAGAGAGAGATGAGAGAGAGACGAGAGATGGAGAGAGAGAGAGACAGGAGAGGGAGGGAGGGGGGAGAGAGAGATGTGAGAGAGGAGAGAGAGATGAGAGAGAGAGAGAGACGAGAGAGATGAGATAGAGAGATGACACAGAGAGAAAGAGAGACAAGACAGACGAGAGAGACCGGAGAGGGAGAGAGGGGGAGGGAGAGAGGGGGAGAGAGAGAGACGGGAGAGGGAAGAAGGGAGGGGGGAGAGGGAGGAAGGGAGGGGGAGAGAGAGAGGGAGGGGGAGAGAGAGAGAGAGATGAGAGAGAGAGAGATGAGAGAGAGGAGAGAGAGATAGGAGAGAGAGAGGAGAGAGAGACAAGAGAGATGACAGAGAGACGAGAGAGAGAGAGAGAGAAATGAGAGAGGATGGGAGGAAGGAAGGAAAACTTTCTGCAAGAGGAGTACAAGTTTTTAACTTGTAGCGTTAAGGAGTAAACTGATTGTCTTTACAGAATATTTTGCATTGTTCAATTTGCTGCATTTTCAGAGTCCTCCTTTCAGTCTCTCACTGGACTGGCACCAGCCTGGTTGACAGAAAGTTTAGAAAATAAAATTGATCATAGAGAGATCTGTCTTTATTTCACTGCTAAATTAAGGTTAAGCAAAACTAAAGACACAGATAGCAATCTTAAAATTGTCTTAAATAAACTGGTTAATTTTATATTATAGGCAAAGGGGACATTTTCAGATCTTGGGGATAATAATTGGCTAATAGAACATTTCACCCACACTTAGGTTTGTGCATTCCTCAATTTGTAGACTAAACATGTGTTTACATCCACAGGGGACTCGTATGTGCTACCAGGAGCTGTGTTATGCTTAGCCCAACTTACTATTAAATCTTCAAAGTGCTTTCAGAGGAATTGTTTTTCTCTCCATTTTATAAATGAGGACATAGATACTTGGAGTGGTCATCCCAAGATATTTTAGGTCCTAAGTAACAGAGTTTGATTTGAACCCAAGTTTATGCCTTTTTTTTTTGTTGCTTTTTTGTTTTGTTGTTGTTGTTGTTGTTGTTGTTTGGTATTCTACCAGTGTGGACTGAACTGTTTACCAAACATTTGTTTAGATTGTACTTGTGAGACTGTAACTTGTAAGGGTTCCACGTGAGGAAGCACCAGGCTCGTTAAGGAGGCAGCAAAAGGGAGGAGAAAGCAGGGTCCAGAGGCTTTATTGTGTTTTCTTGGGAAGGAAGGGACCAGGCAGGTGAAGCAGCTGAGCAGGTTTAAAACTGGCTGGTTTGAATAATTTCAGTGAGCTCTGAACTGTCAAACAGTGACAGGGGAGGCATCCTTGTCATCCAGTACCTGGCACTGGAGCGATTTAGGGCAGGGAAATATTGCCTTGCTGTGTGAGTTAGAGGAAGGAAGTGGCTGGCGGTGTGAGCTTGGGAGTGGTTGGTTTGTATAAGGCAGGTGTGTTCACAGGCGAGTTGTTTACTATCTGTAGGAATTAGCTCTGGGAGGGACAGTCTCTTCAGGATTAGTAAGATGATCCAAAATGTCAAAGCCTCATAAAATACAGAAAATACAAAGCATAATCAATACACTGTTGTTTGAAAAAGAAAATTGTCTTTGGTTTAAGTTTGATAAATGTTGCAAACTTTGTACTTGGCTTGAATATTTACAATACCTATTAGCATAGTTAAGGTTGCATGAAAGTCTTACAGTGAAGGAAACTTTTTAACACTTTAACTCAGAGTTTCTTGTCTTGATTTGACCATTTGCAGCCAACTCCTATTAACATTAGCAGAACATTCATGTTATAAAAGCCTAGATTGGTAAATACCTTCCTTAACCAACTTTTCACATATTTTAAATTAGTGATTTATATAAATCTGTGATTGAACATTAAGCAAAACATACACCCTATACATTTTATGCGTTGAAAATAATCTATAATGTTGCAAAAATCACACCATATGTATTGGGATATTTCTGAACCATTCTCCTAATAGAATCTTTCCCCATGCAATGAAATGCATGAATACATAATCAACAATTTCCAAAATGGAATCTTCTGGAAGACATTTACGATGCAAACCACTCTTTCTCACAGACACAGAGAGTATGTGCACATCAGTATTGTTCACCTACTTATAGCAATTTCTATCATGCTAACTCCTATATCTGCTTAAAGAGATAGGAAAATGATTCTTAAGTTTAAGAACATCCAAAATGTGACCACTGAGGATTCACAATCGTGCACTGCTAGAAATAACTTTTGCCTAAATTGGACCTTCTACATATGCAATGAGACCTGATTCTGTATTATTTCATGTACTGCTAAGCCTGTGTTTCTGCCAATGAATAATTATTTTGAGTTATTAGAGGGAAAATGAAGCGTAACATTTGCATGATTTCCCTCAAACTACAGAATTGAGTCGACAATTTACAATTAAAAGGGAAAAAAGTCATCACACAATATTGAGATCTGAAGACAAAGAAATGATATTGTTTCCTTTTCTCTTCTTCCCAAGTCTTGCTGACCCAATTATTAATTTTCCAATAGTGTCATATGTCATTCAAATGGCAAGGTACTGGCACAACTTTTAGTTCTTTCAGAGTATCAGGGAGGGGGATGCCATCTTCAAATCTAAAATAATCCAGCTTCAAGGGGGAAATGGAGTGTGGGGAAGTTGATTACCTGAGATTTGGAGTTAAATTGGAGTTGAGAGAACTTTCTTCTGGTCATACCCTTCCCCAAAGAAGTCTCTTTATGGTAGATAAAAGTGAGGGCTCACTTAATTAGCTCATGTACTCATTCAATAAACATTTATTATGGGCCAGCATATACTAGGTCCATGATAGAAGACAAAGAAATTCCGTGTGCTATGGAATAAATTTTGAAGTGGAGACAAGTAATACACAAATAATTAAGCATGCAAATAAACATGAAAACATATAGGAATATATAGGAATAAATGGCACACAGAAAGCACTTTGATGTGACGGCAAGTGTTAGTTACTCTAGTTTCAGTGGTTGAGGAAAATCTCTATAAGGATATGATTACTTAGACTGAACGATAAGAAGGAACTGGGAAGAACAGTCCACTCGAATCTCTTCTCGAAGTACAAACACTGGGCAAGATTCTTTTTTTTTTTTTTTTTTTCCCTGAGATGAAGTCCCACTCTTGTCAACCAAGTTGGAGTGCAATGGTGCGATCTCGGCTCAATGCAACCTCCACCTCCCAGGTTCAAGTGATTCTCCTGCCTTAGCCTCCCGAGTAGCTGGGATTACAGGTGCCTGCCACCACTGGGCAAGATTCTTTATCATGTGAATGATACTGAGGTGCAAACAACAATTAAAATAAAATTTATGGTGTTTGGAGATGAAAACCAAGCTAATGTGATGTTTAGAAAACAGTCCCCACAAGAACAATTTATTGGGATGTTGATGATTCTCTTTGCACTTTGAGTTTTCTGTATAACATAGTTTTTAGTTATCCTTTTTCATTCTCACTTTCAAAGGTAGTTGTTACATACCCATCTTCAAATGCTTAAGAGTGAGTTTGTTTCCTTCAATTTGGGAGTTTAGGAATCTGTGACCATCTATGTCCTTTATAGCAATGATTCTCAAATTAGGTAGCATCTTGCTCACTTAGGAAACTTGTGACAATATGAATAGCTCATGTGAACCCCCCGTGATTCTTCTAAGGACTATATTTCAGTGCACAGGGCTCCAGGCTTTTACTAAGGGATTGTTTGCTATGTTTCTCTGAATTACACTCAAATTGAGAGAGCTGCACAGTGGGTCAGGAGAGCTTGGGCTATGGGTAGCTGTGTGCAGAGAAAGGGGTTCTGCTAGATAGGGGGGAGCTGGCTCTCAAATAAACCTGGTTATTGTGCTAAGTTAAGGGGGATCCACTGCTTCAGTCCTCCTCTAGAGGGATTAATGGAGGTCGTAGGTCCTTCAGACATGACTCAGAGGCCTGTTGGATGAAGCTTTGGGCTCCTGTGTTTCCATAGAAACACTCTTCTTTTGACTGTTTTGTATTTTGTGGTTACATATATGACTTAACTAAGTTAAAGATTCTGCTTCTAAATAGATTAAACACCATTGAGCTATGTGGTGAAGAAAGAACCAGGAACGATTATTTCCAAAGACCCAGTGAGGTCCACATTCATAAATAAGATTCTAGGTACCAGAAATCATAGGTGAGATCCCGGGATCCAGGCTAAATCTCCACTTGATCTTAGCCAAACGGCGGAGGAGTGATCAGGCTACATCTCTAGGTCAGGCTTGATGATGCTTGGTTAAGACACTGAATGCACAGTTATGTTTTCTTTGCACAGAAAAAGGTAAAAAGGGTAAAATTGTGACTAATAGTAATAGTAATTCCCATTTATTAAGAAACCATCACGTTTCAGGATTGCACACTTTATGCAATTTATTCCACATAACGAATCATCGAGGAAGATACTAATATTTTCACTTTCCAAGAGTATAAACTTGAGTTTTAAAATATTAAATGACTTGTTCAAAGTCTCCTGGTAGATCTAGAACCTAAACTGAGGTCTGTGTGGTTTCGGAGCTCATATTGTTAATCACAGCTTTCAATCAGACCCTACCTTAGAAAAAACAGAGCTCTTTGCCTGTTTTCAGTGGTGAAAATTATAGAAAAGGTGATGAAACCATCACGATACTTATCTCATTTCCATCATAACTTGTGTGTATTTTGAAAATTAGTCTAGATGGGCTGGGCACAGTGGCTCATGCCTGTAATCCCAGCACTCTCGGAGGTCGAGGCCGGTGGATCCCGAGGTCAAGAGATCGGGACCATCCAGGCCAACGTGGTGAAACCCTGTCTCTACTAAAAATGCAAAAATTAACCGGGCATGGTGGTGTACAGCTGTAGTCCCAGTTACTCAGGAGGCTCAGGCAGGAGAATCACTTGAACCTGAGAGACGGAGGTTGCAGTGACCTGAGATTGTGCCTCTGTACTCCATCCTGGGCGACAGAGCAAGACTTTGTCTCAAAAAAAACAACAAAAAAAATTAGTTTAGATGAACAATCTCTATTAAAGACGAGAAGGTGGAGAAAGGGGGTACATCTTTATTCTCCATCTATCTCAGATTCTAAGAGGCAGTCCTTACTTGAGGAAAAAAGCAGCAATGTAAAAAAATCAGAGCAGACAAGTGACCTGTTAGCAAGATAATGCCAGGAGACGAGTGGGGATGGGCACATTGAAGCATGAACGAGTCAAAGATTTAGAAGTCCTTCCAATTGTACCAAGCCATACCAAACCAAACCAAATCAATTAATTTAACCTATTCTTTGTGCTTTTACCTTGTCATTGCTCCTAAACCAGAAAAAATATTCAGTTGCTTCCGGTGATTTAGACTTTGCTGTGCATTCTTTTAAAATTGAAACTTTCCTAGCCAGAAATGATGGAGGTCTGCTTCCAAAAATGTCTGGGGCCAAATAAAGACCCATTCAAAGGTGTCCACGAGTTTCTGACTTCTTACAGCCACAATCCCTGCAAGGGTAGCTTCATCTGTCATTCTGATTTAATAATTTATTTAGGACGATCTCGTATACTATAGTCATGGTGAGTCCAAATACGACCAAAACATCATTTTCCTCTAATGACTATATCACTGTATTTTTAGATTTAGGCACATTTAGAGAGAGTTTTATCATGTATTACTGATTTTTTTCTCCAATCCAAAATTAAATGTAATAATGCCCTAACTGCATCAAATGCTATCAAGAGGAACGTGTACATTATCTTCTTCCTTTGGAAATAGGAATTTTCTGGTACATGTTTGTTTGAATTTCAATCGGCACAAATCAAATATCCAAAATGTGTAATATACTTAATGATAAAAATACCTAACTGCAGTTGTGAGCTTCAGCAAATAAATATAGCTTTTCATTGGCCAGATTCCAGCCTTCAGTGGGTGGACACTCGTAATGTAACTGAGAACTAAATAGCATTGGAATCTATGGTTTTTTCCCATTCAAGTCTTGGCTTTCCCGCTGACAGTCAATTTTTGTGCCACATAACCTAATTTTTCTCAGACAAAGACAGCAAATCTGATGGCTAACTTTTTTCCTGGAAGGGTATGTAAGAAAACTGTTTATATAGAATCTGGTGTCTGGCAACGTTTTCAACTGATGCTTGTCAATGACTCAACAGTAAGAAGTGAGATTCAAAACAACCTCAGGGATAATCTCATGCCTAGAGCACTACATTGTATTACAGATATTCCGAGGACAGAAATAATAAACTGCCCCATTATATGAGGGATCCATTTTCCTTGGTGAACATCAGGAATGAAAAGATTCCCCTGCTACATTGTTTTAAACATCAGTTCCTATGTCATTTGTGAACTGGCAAATTCTTTTTATAAAGGGCCAGATGATGACTTTTTTTTTCTTTTTTTGGTGTTTCAGGCCACATTCAGTTTTTATCTGATCTTTCTCTCTTTTTCTCCTTTCCTTCCTTTCTTCCCTCTTAAAAATATGAAATCATTCTAACTCAAGGGTCATATAAAAGTCTGTGGAGCTCTTAATCCTATTTATTTTTTAGGAGTACTAGGTCATAACAGCACTCGGCCTAGAAAACTGCTCAGTCAAAAAACTAAGACAGGGTGAGGATGCAAATGTGATTGATGAGGTTTATAATTAAGAAGGGATTAGCTTCAAAATTCTGGGTGACTGAATGCCCACCAGATGTTTCTATTTTCTCTACCTACTTAGCTGTGACTATGACTTAGGCAAACCAGAGAGATGAAACACTTCTGGGCCCACCCATTGTATTTTTGCTGTCATGCAAAAACTCTCTGAATCAAAGGCAACACCAGTACTGGGGTGGGCAGAATGGTATTCTCAGTTCTCCATTCTTTCCAATAACCTTAATTTAAAAATATGATACATGTATGCCTCCCCCGCAACCCCATCTTATGGAATGTGCTACAGACGTGTAGCTGAAACTTCTAATCAGAGGCCAGGCTAAGAATGTGGACTGGTCACTGTTCTCAGCCTCGTGGTTTTATTCATTATATATTTGTCCATTTTGAAGAACAACAGAAATGATGTGTAGGTTAACTAGTTTGACTTATCTGTCTCCTTCTGCATTTGTACAGATATCTGAGTTGGCTGTGATAGAAATAAAGAAATAATATCTTTAAGTTACCTATATTTCTGGAATTTTTTTACATAAGAATAATTTCGATTACATCACTTGTCCTTATAATACCTGACTTACCAAAGGATCACTTTTTAAAGCAGTATTAGTCACTAAATGAACCATTCACAAAATGAAGAACAGTTAAGTTCCTTGAAGCTAGTTCCTTGAAACATTAAAGGTCAGAATGGGGCCAACACTGAGAGTTTGCTAACTCTGTAGGAAAGAACACAAGGAATATAGAAAAATCATAGTATTGAAAAATAAAAAAAAAACCAGTATGATTGAAGAATATGCAAAGGTTCTCATTTAAAAAATATTATATATTCAGAAAATGCCGTAAGAAATAAATTTACATTTTCCCACCAAGAAGTTGGATATCTGTTAGGGCATTTGATGCTTTTTTTTTTTTTTTTTTTTTAACTTGCTTGCCAACAAGTATATTTAGTGCAGATTTTAACTTACCATGAATATCTTTGGGTTAAAGATATTGGAGAGTAGGATAAGGGCATAACTACCATCCAAATACAGATGTTAGGGTCCCAGCCAGATGGCATTACTTTGATACCTCCTTTCCTGATTTTTGGATTAAATCCCCCTTTCCCCGCAGATGTGAATAGACATCACAATACTGTTAAGATTCTCAGCTTGGTAATAAAAGACAGCCTTGAAATTCAAGTAGCCCTTCGCCTCTGCACACTTAGCTCTCAAATATTTTCTCGACAGTAAACATAATGTTGAATAATTCATACCATGTGACTGAACCTACTTGTTCAGAGGGGGAAGAGCCGTATGATTAAAGTTAAATCAGAAATTAGAGATATAAAATGATAAATAATCTTCCCTTGTAAACACAAACGGCATTACACTGAAACACGTTGAAATTATGTGGTATTTGCCCAGAATGTTCTTGAGTTTGAGGAAATTTCCCAGAATATCTGTCAATTACTCCTAACTAAGCTGTGCTAACCAGCTCTTTGCCTTGGAATGTGTATTCAAGACAACAAAAACCCAGCAGTCTCTGCAGTGGAAAGCCGCAGTCTCCAGTTAACTTTAGCAGAACCAGGTGCCAAAATGGCTCAGAAGCGATGGTATACAAAATAAAAAGGTGTTGTCGATAACCATTACAAAAGAAAGAGCTACACAGCTTAAAAGTGGAGTTCAGAAAATAATAAAAGGAAGAAAATGTCTGCCCACTCAAAGAAAAATGCACTCCATGATCTTAATTGTTTACAATTGAGAGTTTAAGCGTTCATTATTTAAAAGTTAAGCCTTTTATGCGTAAAAAATACAGAGAAGGCCTGAGCAAAGTGTTAACAAGTAACTAGAAGCACTTCTTAGCCTCAAATGACCTATGAGGACAATGTATATGGAACACAATTGGGGGCAACTGTTTTAATTACTGCATGACATGTTCTTTGTCTTCCTACTGATGGATTCATTATATTTGTTTTCCAGAAAGAGGCCCTCAAATTATATAATTGAATATCCCTGTCTTCCCAAATAATGATGCTACCCTGAAAACTTGATCTGGAAGTAGAAAATTACTTTTTTTTTTTTTTTTTTTTTGAGTGTCCAACACAGGAGCTCAAACAATTCTGCCGATAATTGTAACCTTGGTCAGTCAGTGCCTTCACCAATTTTACATATCTCTTTCCATATGAGTGAGACATGGGCAGATTAGTGTGTTAGAAAGAGTCCTGGGTCAAAGTTTCAGGGGACATGAGATATAAGACTAGACCATCAGGAACCCACTGAAATACTACTGAGAAAATTCTGTAATCTCTTTCCATCTATCTGCTTCATTTTGAGTGAGCATATAACAACTGCCCCTCCCAAAATCAGAGACATACAGGATAATGTACCTGGACATCATCAAATGTGTTCACAAAAAAAGTGCTCTAGAAATATAAAAGTAGGGAATGGTTCCACATATGACTTATAAGAATCTTTTTCCAATAAAAACAATTCCTGAAATGTTCCTTGGAATACTACTTTGGGCTTTCTGAACTTGGCATCTTCTCAGTCTGCCTGCTCTCCATCTTTTCCAAAGAAAGCATTATCCTATTGACCTGTGTGTTAAAAACATAATTCCCAATTCACCAGTGAACATTTCAGATCTACTACTAAAGTAAGTCCTCTTTTTTACTTAAGTTTAAGTTTGTCCTCTTCCCATTATTTCCACTGCTAAAGTCTTAGTCCTGACCTCGTCACATCTGATAGGAGTCACCTGACTGTTCTCCTTGCTGCTACATGTTTCTTCCCTACAGTCTACTCTCCGTAGAACAGTCACAACAATCCTTTTTTTTAAAAAAAAAGTCTTCAGTTCAAACCCTGACTGGTGACTCCCTCTCCTGCAGATAATTGTATCCTATGTACTAATAACCCCCACAGCAGGGGGTGACAAATTACCTTTTCTGTATGGCCTGCAGGTTAGGAATAATTTTTCCAATTTTACAGTGTTGTCACACAAAAATTATATTGGATTCAAATTTCAGTGTGCATAAATAAGTTTTACCGCCAAACTGTCATGTTTACTTATTTATATATTGTGTATTGCTGCTTTCATTCACATTAAAACACAGAACTGAGTTGTTGATCCACAGACATTATGGTCTGCAAAGTCTATCGTATGTTTAACTTTTCGGCTTTTTACAGTTTGTCAACTTCTGCTCAGAAGGTGTGACTTCCCTTTTTCTACCATTCTCATTGTTACTCTGCTCCCACCATGCTAACTTACTTTCTTAAGCTTGTTCGTGCTATGGTATTATTTTGTCCTTTTTCCCCCATTTTTGTGGAGAATGGGGTCTTGCCATATTGCCTAGGCAAGTCTCGAACTACTGGGCTCAAGCTATTTTCCCACCTCTGCCTCCTTAAGAACTGGGATTACAAGCATGAGCCACCGCACCTGGCCTATGGTACTATTTTATATGTTGTTTCCTTTTACCCTTGGATACTATTTCCCTGAATATCCCAGGACTTCTTTCCTCACATTATTCTAGAATTTAATTGTTACCTTTCTGAGGGAGGGCTTCCTTGACCACCGATAGGAAATAGCACTGTTATAAAAATAAGAACAGGACACAAGTAGCTTGTTTCTAAAATATAATCCCTGGTTTGTCTGAATTCAAACCATTCCCGTTTAGATGCTGAACTTTTTCATTGTTAAGACTCAGTGTTAAATATCAGATATTTAATAGTCAATAGCTCAGATGTAGTTTAGAGGATGAACTAGGAGTGGAAAATGACATGATTCTCTTTTTCCCAGTTCTTCCAAGAGCTTACTATGTGACTCTGGATCAATAATTTGGTATAATTAAGCCTCACTTTTTCTTTCAATGATTGAATAATTATTTCCTATGATCATCATAGTAAATATGATGGTTAACCATAGGCATAACCATTACATGAAACAAATGACTCAATGAAAATAGCAAGAACAACCAAACATCCCCAGAACATTTTAAGCATGTATCATTCTCACCAGGATTTCATTTTACATTCTTAAATCCCAGACTTTTTAAAAGGCACGACTGTCTTTACAACAAACCTGCTAAGGGTATATGTAACAATAGTACTTATATTAGTTTCCTAGGGCTGTTGAAAAAAGTACCACAAATTAGATGGCTTAAAACAACAAATATATCACAGCACAGTTCTATAGGCCAGAAGTTCAAAATAAGGGGCTTAGCAGGGCACATTTCTTTTGAAGCCTGTAAAGGAACTCTTTCTTACCTTTTCCTAGATATTGGTGGTTTCCTGGAAATCTTTGTCTTTCCTTGACTTGCAGTGGCATGTAACTCTGGTCTCTGCCTTCACTGTCACAATGCATCTCCCTGTGTGTCTCTGTCTTCACATGGCTATCATCTTTAAAACACCAGTCTGATTGGATTAGGGGCCCAGCTTACTCCTGTATGATCTAATCTTAACTAACTGCATCAGCAATGACCTTATTTTCAAATAAGCTCACATTGTTAGACAATGGAAATTATGACTTCAACGTTTTTTTTTGAGGGGAGGCACAATTCAATCCACAACAGTACTCATAACTTTAGGCAGCACAAAGCTGAAGCTTCAGGAGTTTGCAGTGTCAGAAGTGAGATCCTGCAAATATGTCCATAGCATCTGGATGCAGAAGAAAATTCATAGAAGAACCCATAGAAAGGGAGAACCCCAAAATAGTAGTAAACTCGTGCCTAAATTCTCAGTTGCCAAATTACATGGGCGTAGGGGAAACCTCTAGGAGGCCAGACTAACAAAAGCAGCATTTGTGAGTTGTATGAACAGACCAGATATATTAGCAGCTGCACACCAATGAGAAGACAAACGTTGCATTAATGTCCAGGCAAATTAATTAAATACTGTAATAACAGAGCAATAATTCTCAGATGATTACAGAATTCAGTGTCATGACAATGGATTATCTTCAATGTCTAGTTTACAACCCAAAATTACTAGACATGCAGAGAAACAGGATAGTATAGGCCATATACAGGAGCAAACAATAAATAGAAACTGATTCACAATGGTCACAGATGTTGGATTTAGCAGACAACACCTTAACAGCAGCAATTATAAGTGTGTTCAAATAATTTAAAAAAGTAATATGTAATCAATACAAAGAGAACCTCCAGAGAAATAAATTTATAGAAAAATTAAAAATTTGAGAACAAAAAATTTGATAAATTTTAATAATTTACCAGAGCAACTCAGCAGATTGGAGGTGGCAGAGTAAAGATGAGTAAACTTGAAGATAAATCAATACAAATTACCCAATTTGAAGAATAAAGAGGATACACATTGATAGAAAAATAACACAGCCTGAGAGGCCTGTGGAAGAGTATCACTCAGGCTATCCAATATGCAATTGCAATTCCCAAAGGAAAAGAGACAGAAACAAGCATGAAAATGTTTTGAAAAAAATAGTTACAGAATTTCCCCCAAATTTGGCATATAACATTTAATTCAGAATCAGAAAACTTAATGAATGTCAAACAGAACTAAAACAAAACTATTCCTAAGCACATTGTAATTAAACTGCTGAAAGCCAAAGAAAAAAAATCTTGAACTCAGCTAGAGAAAACATACACATTAATTGGAGAAGGCTTTGATTGACTTCTAACTTCTTAGAAATTATGGAGCCTGGATAATATTGGAATGACAAAGCAAATGGCTAAACATTTAAACAATTGGTCAATAATTAACTCGATGCTTAGTGAAGCTATCCAAAAAAGGAAGATGAAATCAAAACATTTTTAGATAAATATAAAGTGAGAAAATTTATTACCAGGAGGATTGCATTCCAAGTAATGAAAAAGATGTTCAGGCTATATAAGTATATTTTCTTCTCTTAAATTCTTTAAAAGAGAAATGATTACTTAAAGCAAAAACAACTTATTTGTGTTTATATTGTAGATACAAATAATATATATTATTATATATATATAGCTCAAAAGCCAGAAAGTAAATGGAAATATACTTTTGGAATGTTAATGGCATTAACTCTGAGTACATTGGGTTAAGTTTAAAACAAATATTTAATCTCTAAATATTCTACTCAAGAAAAGAGGGATACTTCATAATTTAAAATGGTCAACACAGCAGTATAATGTAACAATTATAAATGTATACACACCTAATAACAGAGCTTCAAAATACATGGAACAAAATCTGAGAGAACTTAAGGGAGAAACAGACAAATATTTAATAATAAAGATATTATAACACTCTCAGTAACTGATAGAACAGATAGTACCCCCCTCAAAAAAAAAAAAAAAAAACAGGGTAGGAAAATGGATCATAAGGACAGTACCAACCTAAATGGAAATAAAATACTACATCAGATAACTGTGGAATACTCATTCTTTTTATGTACATCTGGAGTTTTCATCAAGATAAGCCATATGTTGAGACATAAATCAAAATATATTCTTGATTATTGGGCATATTGCCTGATAAATGGGATTAAATTAAAAATCAGCAATAATGAAACATCTAGAAAGGTCCTAAGTATCTGGCAATTAAATAATACTCTTCTCAAAAATCAATGGAAAAAAAGCAATTGCAAAAGAAATTAGACATTATTTTAGAAAATAAAAATGAAATAAAATTTAGAGATAAAGCTGAAGTTGTGGTTGGGTGAAAATTTATAACTCTAAAGGTATATATTAGAAAAAGAGAAAAGGACTAAATTGATTATATAGGTTTCTGCCCCAGAAGGTAGAAGAATGGATTTCCAAAGCTGTCCATGCTTTAATCTCTGAAATCTTTAAATATGCAATACTAGATGGCAAAAGAAACTTTGCAGATGTGATTAGTGGCATGGACTTTGAGATAGGGAGATTATTCTGGAGTATTTGGGCGGGTCCAGTATCATTACATGGGGCCTTAAAAGTGGAGAACCTTTCACAGTTGAATTAAAGGTATGAGACAGAAGAATGAAGAAGGGAAATTTGAAGAGTAAGAAGTATTTGACTCAGTATTCCTGCCTTTGAAGATTGAGGAGGAAGTCTACAGGTGGTGGGATATGTGTGACTTCCAGAAGGTGAGAATGGCCCTCAGCTGATAAGCAGCCAAGAAACAGGGATCTGAGTTCTACAACCCTAAGAAAATGGATCCTTCTCTAGTGTCTTCTGAAAGGACTACCGGCCCGGTGACACTTTGATTTTTGTCTGGTGAGATCTGTATCAGACTCCTGATCTACAGAACTCAAAAAGAAGAAACTTGTATAGTTTAAGCCACTAAGATTTTGGCAATTTGTTATGGCAGAAGTGTAAAACTAATAGACTCATTTAAAAAAAAAGGGAGGGTAGAACACACAAACTATCAATGCTAGGGATGACAGTGGAGATACTACTAGAGATCCTATAATAAACAGGGGATAAGGGAATATGAATATTTTATGGCCATGAAGGTTGAGTATCCCTTACCTAACATGCTTGAGACCAGAAGGGTCTTGGATTTTCTATTTTGAAAAGATTTTGGAATACAATGTTTGCATTGTAACCTATGTACTAGTTCAGAATCCCTAATCTGAAAATCTGAAGCCCAAAATTCTCCAGTGAGCATTTTCTTTCAGCATCATGCTGGGTGCTCAAAAAGTTTTGAATTTTAGAGCATTTTGGATTTCAGATTTTCAGATTAGGGATGCTCAACCTGTACTTGGGATTACTCAGATGAATTATATAAGTTCTTTGAATAACATAAATGACCAAAACGAGCATAAGGAAAAATGAAAAATTTAAGTAACCCTATATCTACTAATAAAATTGAATATTTAATTAAAAGTCTCCCCACAATGAAAAGGCCAGGCATGGGTAGCTTACTGGTAAATTCCATCAAACACTTAAGGAAGAAAAAAATACCAATTCTACACAAAACATTGCATAAAACGGAGAAGGAAGGAATACTTCCCAACCAATTTTATGATACTAGTATTACTCCAATACCACACCAAAGACATTACAAGAAGGCGAGGCGACAACTGGTATCCTTCATGAAAAAAGACACCAAATTCTTAATAAAAGTATTAGCAAATCAAATCCTCAGTACATAGAAGGACAATGCTCTTTCATTACAAAAACTCTCAGCAAACCAGGCATAGAAGGGGACTTCACCTCCTTTATGTGGTAAAGGCTCTGCATAAAAATATCTCATTCTCTGCAGTGAGAGACTAAATGTGTTTCCCTTAAGACTGGGAACATGTCAAGGATGTTCACTTTCATTATTTCTACTTAACATTTCACTCGAAGTCCTAGATATTTCAAACAGCTAAGAAAAAGGATAAAAGACAGTTGGAAAGAATGAAGTGTTTTGATCAAAAAGTTCACGGTGTATTTAGAAAATCCTAATATGAATTTAAAAATATTCACAATAACAAGGAAATTTGTTAAGATAGCAGTATAAGAGGTCAGTAAACAAACACCAATAGTATTTGTATATTATAGCCACAAACACTTGGAAAAAATTTTCACCTATTAAGAAACTAAAACATTCTGCAAGGGGTCGTCAAAGTATTCATGAAAAATGCATATTATGAAAAAATTATGCATGGATTTCCATTTATTTTGCACTGTAATACATTCATACTAACTTTTAATAAAATGCCTGAACAGGATCTGGTTTGAGTCACTATGAAAGACACAAGATGAGTTTGAAAACAGCCCCTACTAGATCAACATGAATTCTATGAAAACTGAAGCAAGAACGAATATCAAATTTAGAATGAAGCTTGGGTGGAAGAATGGTGAAATCACTGATACTTTGTGTAAAGTTTATGGGGATAGTTACCCAAATAAATTCACAAGTTACAAATGGATAACTTGTTTAAAGAAGGGATGAGAACAGTGTTGAGGATGAAACCCACAGCAGCAGACGGTCCACATCGATTTGTGAGGAAAATATTTTTCTTGTTCCTGCCCTAGTTGAAGAGGTCCAACAATTCACAGCAGGAACAATAACCAACACCACAGACATCTCAAATAGTTCACCTTATACAATTCTGACTAAGAAATTAAAGTTGAGCCAACTTTCCACTCAATGGGTGCCAAAACCATTGTAAACAGATCAACAGCAGAAAAGAGCAGAGCTTTCAATAGAATGTTTAAACAAGTAGGATGAAGATTCTGAAGGATTTCTTTGAGGAATTTTAACAGGAGATGGAACATGGCTTTACCAGTATGATCCTAAAGACAAAGTACAACCAAAGCAATGGCTACCAGGAGGTGAAAGTGGTCCAATTAAAACAAAAGCAGACCACTCAAGAGCAAAGGTCATGGCAACCGTGTTTTGGGGATGCTCAAGGCATTTTGCTTGTTGACTTTGTGGAGGACCAAAGAAAGACAGTATCTGTTTATTGTATAAGAGTGTTTTGAGAATGCCAAACCTTTATCATAGAGTCCTTCACCAAAACAATGCTCCTGCTTACGCCACTCAAACAAGGGCAATTTTGCAAGAGTTTCAGTGGAAAATCATTAGGCATCTGCCTTACATTCCTGATTTGTCTCTTTCTGCCTTTTTGTTTTCTAATCCTAAAAATTATTTAAAGGATACCATTTTTTTTTCTTCAGTTAATAGTGTAAAAAATGTTGTATTGCCATAAGTTAAATTCTCAGGATTCACAGTTCTTTAGAGATAAACTAAGTGGCTGGTATCATTGCTTATAAAAGTCTCTTGACTTTGATGGTACTTATGTTGAGAAATAAAGTTTACATCTTTTTATTTTTAACTTTTAATTCCCTTTTTCCATGACCTTCTTGAAGTCCCCTTGAACACTTAGGAATACATTTCACAACAATAGTGAAATACCTGTGTACCAAAAACTACAATCCATTGCTTAGAGAAATTAAAGAACAACTACATAAATGAAGAACAACTGAATAATTGTTTATAGATGGAAGACTCAATAGAGTTAAAATGTCAATTTTACAAATTGAATTTATATTCAATGCAATTCTAATAAAAATTTCACCAGAATTTTTACTGGGGTAAATATTTACAAGCAAATTCTAAAATTTATATAACAATGAGAACTTAGAAGAGCCAAAGCAATTTTTAAAAAGAGCAAATTGGAGAATATACAGTATCTGTTTCCAAGGCTTACTATAAAGCTAATCAATATGGTGTGGAATTAGTGAAAGAATAAATGTATAAATCCATGGGACGGATCCCAGAAAATGACCAACACATCTACTGTCAAGTGATTTTTGACAAATAAACTAAGGTAATTAAATGAGGGTAAAGAATAGTCTTTTTAGTAATGGTGCTGAAGCAACTGGCTCTCCATGTGACAAAAAAAAATTGAACCCTGGTTTTTATTTCATACTAAACATAAACATTAGCTCAAAATGCACCATAGAACTGTGAGTGAACACAGAAATTATAAAATTTATAGAGAAGCACTTAGGAGAAAAATCTTAGCATTTCCACTTTGTCCACACAAAAAAGTATGAACCATGAAATAAATTTTTATGCTGGTATGTGGTATATTGGTAATTTGGATTAATTCAAATGAAAAAATGTTGTGCTTTGAAAAGACACCATTAAAAATAATAGGAAAGTCACGTACTGGGAGGAAAGGTTTTCCACACTCATATCTGAAAAGAGGTGTCTATCCAGGAGAAAATAAAACTCCTACAACTCAATATTAAAATGACACATGGAGCCCAATAAAAATTGGACAAAATATTAGAACAGATACTTTACCATAAGCCAATGTGTACATGAAAATATGCCCCACATCATTCAATTTCAGGGAAGATTTATTAAAACCACAGTGAGTTAATACTACATACCCACTGGAATGGTTAACATTGAAAAGACTGGCAATACACAAAATGTTGGCGAAGATATCCAGCAACTGGAATTCTCCAACATTGCAGGAGAAAGCATCAAATGTTACAGCCACTTTGGAAAACTGTGGGGTTTTTTCTTATACAACATACCTCTACCATATGATCCAGCACTTTGAGCCGTTTACCTGAGAGAAACACCTAGGCCTACGTTAAGGCTTGCACATGAATGTTCATACAGCTTTACTTATAACGGTTCCCAAATGGAAAGTACCCAAGTATTCATTCACAGGTGAACAGATGAACAAACTTTTGCTTATTTATATAGTGAAATACTACACAGCAATAAAAAATCTACTGATGTATGCAACAGTATGTATGAATCAGAAAGTCAGTATGCAAAATGAAAAAGCCAGACATAAAATCCATACTGCATAATTCCATTTATATGACATTTTATAAAATGTAAATTAACCTGTAGTGACAGAATGCATATCTGAAGGCCTGTCTGAAGGCCAGGTGTGGAGGCAAGAGTCACAGTGACACAAGAAACTTTTGTATGAATGGAAATTCTCTGCAGCTTGATTCTTGTGACTTCACAGGTGTATAAATCAATGAAAGCTCATCAGATTGCTTAAGTGCTACTTTAAAAGGTACACAGAAATATCAGATTATGCAATGTTGTTTAAGGGGAAAGACATTCTCTTTTTTTTTCTTGGATCACATGTAAGAAGCATTTGAACAGCTGCTAGAACAGCATTCTCAACATACACGTACTATTCTGTTGCAATTTTCCTCTACAGTCTTGGGGGCATTAACATGATAAGAGAGCTGAAGGTATAAAATCATGGGGCAGGTATAACCAAACATTGATTCAACACGAATGCAGAGGTTAAGACTTAGAGCTTGTTAGCTGGTAATTGTCTTGTATTTCATTTAAACCGCAGGTGGACAAGCCCGCCATAGCCATACCTTTTCCTTAAAAGCTACCCATCTTCCACTAGGATGGAATAACAGAATTATAGTGTTGGATGAGGTCATTTCCTCTGTGTAAAGATGAGGAGGACAGAAGTCTAAGTAGATTACAAGTGACAAAGGCAGTGGGTGATGAGAAATGGGACTTGATACCTCTTGATACCTCTTCAGCACTTCCTGCCCATTTTTATTTTACAGTAAAAACACACACAAAATTACAGCTGTTAAGACTACTTATATCAATAAGATTTCTTTAAAAAAAAAACACAGGAAATGGAAAACATGTGTGGGTATAGGTAAAGAATTGAAGCAAATGAGAGAAGCAAACATTATACCAGCTCCAGATACTCAGAAATAAAGTTACAACTGTTCTTGATCCCAATAGCCTGACACAATGCTAAGGTCATCATAGACTAATCAATCAAATTACATGTTCTAGTCTACCTGCTGCATTTCTTACTACATTGTAATTCCCCTGATGACCAAGACATGGCTTTTTTGTTTTTCTTGTTCCCTACAGATTCTGACATACTTCCTGTCACATAGTTGATCCTCAGTAAACATTTATAATAAATTGAGCAAATGTCAAATGTCGTATTTTCAGGGAGCAATCCGTATACTTTCATGTTGCCTTTAATGTTTATTCTGGCGTCATATATATTTTTGTCCATATGTCTGTGTGTAAAATAACAATGTGTATTCTCGTCATAAGGTATTTTCTATTTCAACACCTGTGCAAGTAGAAGGTGAAAATCCTTCCCAAATGCCGCAAGAGCTCATGGCAAATGCAGAACTATTGTTAAGGAAAATTTCTCCTGAGACTGTAATGTCATAGCACTTCAGTAGGGAAAGAAGAAAAGACATACTGATATTATGTACACTTAGGTAAAAGGATCTGGGGGTATTCCTGACTTTATCTATTGAAAAAATAGGGTAAAATCTAACTAACATAATTTCAGTGTTATTCACTATTTTATGAATGGGGGAAGCATCATTTTAACTTCAGCAATATATAGTATTATGGACTGATTACTATTTCAAATGACAGAGTCCTACAGTGAAACCCCTAATTTTACATTGCGCTCTGCAAAAGATGACGGCCGCTCTTCACATTTAATGGTGTTGCTGGCTCGGAATCTTGTTAACACTCATAGTCTGAGAGGTTGTGCTTATCCTTTCTTATGTTAAGCCAGAAAGAAAAATTTTCAAAGATCTGTTGGCCTTTATTTTCCACGTACGGGATTTTGGTCAATTAGAAAATTACAAAGAAGAGGCACCTCAATTTGGAAATTTGAGAATTTAATAGAATGGTAAAATTATAAAGAAATGAATTTTTTCCCATAATAAAAAAACACAAGTGCTGCGGTTTCACTTGCATTTAGCTCTTTGTAGCTATTTCTAGTCACTGATTCTATGGAAAGTCGCTAAGGAGTTAGTTGCTTGTTACTGGGCAACAATTTATTCCAATTATAATGGAAATGTTGCTAATAGACAGTTACTGGTGGATAAGAACAGATTTTAAAAATGAACTATTAAATCCACAGCATTTTCTCTTGTTGTGAAGAGGCAGAAATTATTCTAACAATTGACACTTTGTAATGTTCTAAGGTCTTTTTAGACATTTCAAGAGCTCTGGGGGCACCGGTGAGGACCCAGGGGCATGGCATGTTCAGAGCTGTTAAATGTAGAGTGACACAATTAGATAGAATAGCTACAGAGACCGGAGACCAAATGTTACCAGCGTATGGAATGTCACTTTCTCTATAAGATGCAAATGGCATACAACCTTCAAAATGCATAGGAGTTTTTTTGTTTTTGATTTTTTTTTTTTTTAGAAAAAGGTTTTAATGGACATTCGGTAACTACATTCTGTTTTTGACCACTTTCCCATTACATTTCTAGTGATCTATTCAAAATCAAAAGACAAAAAATAAAAAAATAAAAACTACACCAGTTTACAAAGAACAATGGTGGGACAGCAAAATCTATTCCTTGCTGTTTCACATGTGGTTTTAAAGAAAACAAACAACCAAACAAACAGAGAAAATTGTAGTTCCTAAGTTTCTTGACCCAAATCCAAGCAGACTCATTGACAAGCCTAAACCTCTCCATGTGTCTTCCTCCTTCTGAGGCTAAAATATGGATAAGCTCAAAGTTTGACACATGGATCTATTTTCAAATGACATGTTTGGTGTACGAAAAAAGAGATGTCTATGTGTTTTTTCCTTCTTTATAATATTAAGATGTGATATAAAATATACTAGCCAGAGCTGCATTTTTCACATGAGCAAAAGTTACAAGCAGAGAAGGAATGGAAGTTCGTCGATTGTAGGATATGTAACCTTGAGAACTTCATCTTATAGCCAAAAGTCACACATTCTGAAATGTCTTAAATGATCTGGTCAGTGCTAAAGGTAGTAAGAAAATCTGGTTGCTGCAAATTTACACTATCTAATTTCAGTTATTCCCCCACCACAGAGTAAGAGGCAAGCACATTCTCAGCAGCCGTTCCAGGCAGAGTATACACAGAAATACTTGCTGAATTTAATTGGGTTGAATTAAAATTTGTCCTTTTGAAGAATAAAGTTGGCATCGCAAGTACAAGGTCTGCAAATGATGTAGGTTCTTCTTAGTTGGCCGTCTAATGAACTCCTGACTAGTTACACATGAAAGGGATTCAAATGACTTTACTGAGCACTCATTTTAGTCTGTTTCATTATCTGAACTAAGGAAGTCTAGGACAATTAGCGATCCTTAAAAAAAAAGTTTCATCATTGCACTTCCTGTTTGATGAGTAAACAGCAAACCCCTTATGGTCTGCAAGGTACCTATTAAAACCCGTAACATCCCTGGAAGGGAATAACTTGGAGAAAGTCAAGAAATCTTTCTGACAGGACACCGCAACTCCAATCAACCAACAACTCATTGTCATAGTGCGACAATCTTAGCCCTGTTGCAACTGGGCAAATAGTCCCTTTGCAGAGAGAAGCATCATCGGGGTAGACAGGAATGCTGTTATTAACCATTAGAAGTATGACACGAAGGTCGTACATCAGGCTATTACACCTTTTCATTACATGCTAACCCCTCACGGCAGGGAAGCCACGCTTATGACTGCATTAGACAGACAAAGCCTTCAGCTCTTTAAAAAAAGAAAAAGCAAAAAAAAAAAAAAAAAAAAAAAAAAAAAAGATGAAAAAAATTAAACTCGTTTTCTTACCAGCACGTTGCAGCACCAACTCGCTCACAGGAATGTTGCCTTTTACAGGTTTCTCTTTTAATTATCCTAGAAGCAGGGAGAAAAAAAAAAAAAAATCAAAAAAAAAAAAAAAAAAGGCAAAGAAGAAGCAGGGTGGTTAAATTAGCGTGCTGGAATCTTTTCAGTTTGTCGCAGAGTAGAAAAATAAAAAAAGGAAAAAAAAGGCTCAGTAATTTAAATTTGCTCTCAGTTCAGGCTGCAATGCTGGGTCCCGCCCCTTCTTCCGGCTGGGTTCCACTACCTGTAAGGCTGGAACTGACAGCCACTGTGCAAACAAAAAAAGGCAACAAGCATGCTGGGACCATTCTGTCTGCTGTTTGGGTCTCACTTGCCCTGACAACTAAAAATCATCAGTGGAAAGGTATTCTACATTTCTTATTTGAGGTATCTTATTTGAGGCATTTGCATGTAATTCCCATTCATTTTAATTGATACACCATAGTACATGATGTTGGGGTTTGATTACTGTTTGGGGTGTTATTTTTCTTTTTCTAAACGTCTATAATAATAATTATTAATACTATTTTTACTATGACTGTTTAGTGACATCTTGTGCATTTCTTACCGTTCCTGTCTCCTGCTCCAAAACACATTCCCTCCTGTCTTTTCCTTTAATTCCTAAACATTGAAATTTCTAGGAATATAGAGATGGAAATACTAAGATTACTAAGGTTTCCATTTCTCCTCTGACTCTTTTTTTGGGGATGGTGGGAGGGCTACAGGGAGGTGCATCATACTAAGAATAATTTAAGGGACAGAGGGCCCAGGATGAAGGTCCCATCAACCCCAGAAACTTCTAGGAAGGATGAAATATTCAAATAAAAAAGTCTCTACAACTAAATGCAAGAAGTTTATTTTCAAATTTATGTCCTGTGCAAATAATTAAAAATAATGGAAATAAACTTGGTCTCCATTGACAATTTTACCTAAGGTGTCTCCTATAGAAAACCACTTTAATTTTAGCAACAAAAACCTGTTACTTAATGTGCAGCATATTGCAAGCGTGTAACAGAGGATTATGAAAGAGAATAAACTCCATCCTTCTTCTGTCAGGATGTAAATTGCTTATGCAGAATTTTCAACAAGTTTTGTGTGTGTGTGTGTGTGTGTGTGTGTGTGTGTTGTTCTTTTCTAAATGCTCTTTTCAGACAAGGGTGTTAGCGACTACTTCGGTATTAAAGCTATCGGAAGACTGCATGTAGTAGGGAACCTCTATATATTTCCCACTTGATCTGAAGCACTGCTTTTATAAGGGTTTATGGTACTGGTGCTCCTATTCAAGTCTGGATTTTTCTCTGATCATCCTACTACCCTAACTTGAGAGTACCCTGCTGACTGATCTGTCATGTCCTATAGCTGGGGGTGGGTTGCTAAAGAGTAAAATATATAATTGTACACAGCTCTTCACTGGTGGCCAAAGACACAGAAGAGGGTTACTCTTGACAACATGACTGTGCTTAATCTACTTTTTAAAATAAACTATTATTTACCTCTTATCCCTAACTCAAGCCGTTTAAATGGATTTCACCATTTCTGCACAACTTGTAGACTCTCTTAAATTCAAGGACACACTGCTTTAATGCATTACACTTTTAAAAATCAGACTTTCAAAAGATAAATGATTAACAATGTAAGTTAAATAAATATGAGTTCACTTTTTAAATTGGTAAAAATTTAGCTGTCAAATATTTGTTCTGTCATTTGAGGTCTCATCAGAAAACCAAACCAATTAAAAATGGAAAGGTCTGAGGATGCACAGAGTGAAACTCCATCTTTGTCTTGTATAACCTTTACCAGGATGATTTCTACGACTGTCAGCAATGAATGCCTTTGCTCACTTCCTACTAACAGCTGTAGCATAGAAAAAAAAGGGCAGGTCAAGTACTCAAGTAGCCATGTTAACTTCCCAAATAGTTAGGCAATCAGCTTTAATGAAACAGTGGTAAATTACATCAATGTGCTAATTATAGGACTTTGTCACAGCATAAGATGCAATGAAACAACCCATGCCTTGGCTTGGAAAGTGCTATGCATAGATTATTTCAAAGGATTTAATTGAAGAGAGATTTTATTTTCCTGAAGCATTCTACAGTTAAGTGGCATTCTTTCAATCCTTTCTCTTTTAAGACTAGTTCTAGACAAAAAAAAGAAAAAAAGAAAAAAAAACTGAAAATAATGACTTAAAAAGTATCTTATTACAAATATGACTAATTTACCAATATTAGTTACTTTGGTATAATTGTGAACATAACATATTTAGAACACGTTAGAGAATATCAAAACATCCAGAGTGGCATATACTGGTTTAAACTCTGAATGTCTATTTTAAATGAAGAAATAATACTTTTACGTTCATCAATGCTTATTGAGTTCAGTTAGAAAAATACTAATTTTTTAAGAGACAGAGTCTCATTCTGTTGCCCAGGCTGGACTGCAGTGACACGATAAGGGCTCACCGCAGCCTCAAAATCCTGGGCTCAAGCCTTCTGAGTAGCTCGGGCTACAGGTGAATATCACCATGCCTGCTAATTCTTTATTTCATTTTTTGTTGAAATAGTGGCCTATGTTGCCCAGGCAGGTCTCAAACTGCTGGTCGCAAGATAACTTCCTGTCTCAGCTTCCCATAGTGCTGGGATTATGGGAGAATGTCAATTGTAATTAAAATAAAATAATCCTGACATTAAATTTCAGAGAAGGAACATTTTTGTTTGGCTAATGTCAACTAGGTTTTAGCAAATGTGTGAGACACGTGATTCCACTAGATAATCAACCTATCATTTCAGAGAATTTTACTTGGTGCTGGATTAATATATTGCATATCTCACAGTCATACTGGAAAAAAAATCCACTTCAAAAATAAATATCCCATTAAATTGTTAGGGAATTCTGTGTAGTGATACACAGTTAGGTGGCTTTCCCATCATGGAAATGTGTTTTAAAGAAATACACTGAACAAGTTTCCTGGAGATATATTTTAAAGAACTTCTTGGAATTGGCATACCGCCATATACTATTTAAATGTTCACGCTCAGAGAAAATATCAAGGTGGGAAATGCTAATTCATCTTTTAAAAGCTGTATCAAATTAATACATTTTAATCTTTCCAGTTATAACTGACAATTAAATATCATTTTCAAACTTCTTGCATATATTAAAATTACTACTTTTTGGTAAATGTATTCCTCATTCTGAGTCAACTGTCTTCAGTGTGATTTTACTGTTTTGTCTTTTGGGCAGTATAATACTGTCTAATAAATCATATGTTGTGGCCGTGATGTCTTATTGACAATAACTAATGTATAGTTTTCGTTTTAATGGAATTTGGGAAAATTGTTTGCTTATGTTGTACCACTTAGCTCTCATAATTAACCTCTTTATATCTGAATATTCAGAAAGTATTTTCTCAGTGCTGCCATAAAAATGGTCTTCTACCCATGTTTGGAACCATGTCCTCATCATTGAATCAACTGAAGTTTATGAAGAGAAGTTTAATTTGACTTTTAAAACATACACAGACACAGAATTCTTTATTTTAAGGAGATGTTCACAATAATTTCTTTGTGCCCACATAGGCATAGAATTGTGGATGGTTTTATCTGGATATTTAGATCACAAAGAGATCAAGACAGACACTGATATTTGACCCAGGATAGAAGAAAGGCCATGAGGAGGCCTTAGACCTCAGCAAACCGTTTCCATCTTACTGCCATATTCTTACATGAACAGGAAAGCACACCGCAGATGAACCATGCTTTTCGACGGAATTCAACTCCGAAAGACACGGTAGCTCATGTGCGAACGGCCCACACAGAGAATCAATGTTCCTGTACCTTTGGTGCTGGGTCTATGTGATACCTGAAGTTTCATGGCATTTTATTAATTTCTATTTGAAAACGAAAAGTGCACCCTGCTCTGCTAAAAGGCACAGAAAACATACAGAATGTAAACTGAGAACATGGCATGCCACAGAAAATATAAACAGAAAACCCTGACTTAGACAGACATGTAAAAACTAGAGCATTTTACAGACATGCCCATTACCTGGCCAAACTGGCTTCAAGAATTTGGAAGCGCATACTGGAAATAAGCGAGGTTTCCTTACAAGTCAGTTGATGAGAGATCTGACTTCGAGAATGTTTAAGCAAATATGAAAGCTCAAGGAATTGCAATATGGAGGTAAGAAAAGCACAGCACAGGGGTGATGAGATGGGATCAGTAGAACACATTCAGCGTTCAGAGAAGGGGGTGACATCTCGCTTGGATAACAAAGTGGAGAGCAGTATACTCTCTGTGGGAGATGGGAAGGGGGTTGCTGATTGGGAGTAGTGAGTGATGAGGTCAGTTTGTAACAAATCCATTTGAGAACTCTGTTGAACAAAGTGGAGGAGATGGGGATATCTGGGTCCAGCATTCAGAGAAGTTACCCATGGAGAAGCAATGATGATCAGTCGTAGGTGTACAACAGAAACCGCAGAATAATGAGCTCTTCAAGAGAACGTCAAGACACAGAAAGAGCAGAATGCCAGGAACAGCAAAAGGAAGCTCAAGTGAGAGATTAAGTGACTTAAGAGGTAAGAAGACATATGGAACAAAGTGAGATCAAATAATTCAAGCAAAAATGATCTGGGCTAGACTAGGGCATCAAATGCTGCACAGTTTTCAAATATGTATGATCTGGCCTGGAATAGAGTGGAAAATATCAGTAGGAATTAACTAGTAGAAAGCTATTACTGAAGTGATTTTTATTGGAATGGTAGGGGCAGTTGTCAGATAGCACTGGTGAAAATGTGAATTGTGGAAGGCAAAATGTCATGGCATTAATCACCACACAATTAAATGTAATAAGGACTTATTAACGATATTATTGCGGTCCTATCCGGCCATGTAGTTTAATTTACATTTTACATAGGTAGTAAGAGATTCAGAACAGATTTCTAGACTCCTATCTTAAAAGCATTGACAATCTGTTTGGAAAGTGTACAATTGCATTGTAGATTTCATATGACAAACCATTCTATTTCATACAGAGAACACTGTGATATGATAGATAAGACAACATGCATACCTGGGCATAATACGTAAGTATCTCTTACCAGTGTATGGCATTCAACTTGGCAGGGACTATGTATGCATATAATTTTAAAGGAGATTTAATGGCATACCTAATAAATAGGCTGAGGAAATGCTTGCTGGGTCACTAAGTAAAACAATATACATGACACTATAATGTACTTTAAATTTTCCAGGAATCAGACACATGTACATGCATGTCATCACTTCGAATGGTGACCTACGTAAATGTCAATACCGGTCTGAACTGGTAATATTCTGTCCTCATTTCAGGACTTTACTTTTAGTAGGTGCTTCTGGGTTTTCTCAAATTTGAATCTTTATGAAATGATTTATAAGGAAGTATAGCCCTCCTAGCCCACATATGCTCTGCAAAATGCTCATTGACATAGCTTCTGTTTTCTGATATTGTTAGTAAGGCAGAATTAAATGACTTGCTATTCTGGCATTTTAGCAAAGAAGTAGCATTTCATTCCAAAACTCAGAACTTCTTTTTATGCCATTGGTGAGAAAGTCCTTTTTAGGGCAGTTTTTTTGGTCCTAAATCATGATTTTCTGCACTTACCAGAATTTATTGAATTCTCTCTTTTAGATCTAGAAAGAAAGTCAAGAGGAGATGATAGGTGGGGAGAGATTATATTCGAATCCTGAAAATAATCTTCCAATATTTTTCTGAAACAATGTACCACTTTCATTTAAGCTAAAGCCACTTCAAACATGGGAATTGCGGGTACAGCTTTCCTGGGCACTGAGTTAATTTATTATCCATTCAGGGGCTATCTACCAGTTTGTTACACAGTTCATTTAGACAAAGGTTCAACAGTTGATAGAATATCCTGCTAGGCCCCCTTTTGTTCTCCTTCCACTTTCTACAACATTACATAAACTTTCTAACATTACCATTTTTTGCTAGAGTTCAATATACACTACTATGGGAAAAACAGAAACAAAATAGAAACAAAACTAACTTTTTGCAAGCTTGTGATTGTGAAAATACTTCACTCAGGCAGCCGGGCACGGTGGCGCACGCCTGTAATCCCAGCACTTTGGGAGGCCGAGATGGGCGGATCACGAGGTCAGGAGATCGAGACCATCCTAGCTAACATAGTGAAACCCCTTCTCTACTAAAAAGAAAAGAAAATGCTTCACTCTAGAATTTTGATGAAAAGGTAAACCAGTATATTATCACAAAAAAAAAGTGTTTCATTTTCCAAGTGGTCTAGTCAAAATGTGGACTTGATGTGTTTAAATGAACTTTTCAATTCTGCACTCAGAAAAGTACCATGAAGACTCACGTGCAGCTTCCTGAGGAGTCTGTGTTTCGCCCTAGAAGCAACAGGAGGCCACTAAGGTATTTTAAGCAGAAGCACGACATCATTATTCATATTGTTGAAAGACAAACCTTCCAGCAGCATTTAAAATAGATTGAAGTGGTGAGATTATTTCAATAACATATTACCCTGAAAATATTTTTACCTTGCTTGGTGGCAAAAGGATTTAGGGTAGTGTGTAGGGAAATATGATTTGACAACAGAAAATATAATTTTGGGGGAAGAGGGAAAAAATAAGAATAGAAAAGTAGAAGACAAGCAGGAATTAAATTAATATACAACATGATACTCTAATGTCGAATACCCTTGATAGAAGTAAGCTAAGCTTTGCTTCTAAAGCTTCCCAAACAATGTGAAATAGAAAATATCATTAGCCGCATGCATCAAAATATCTAGAAGATGAAAACAAACCACTTGTTTAGGAGAATTACAGCTCTTTGACATGAGAAATTACAGAGGAATTTCTCTACCTTTTCACAGAGAGGTACCAGAATGGTTTGTTAAACAATGTTTGGCACAAACATTTATATTTTATATACAATGGGTCTGATTTTGGTCATAAAAAGACCCAATTTCTTATATCAAAGCTCAAGGTGATCACAATTTTAGCCTGAAAGATAATCAGATACGGCTGGGCGTGGTGGCTGACGCCTATAATCCCAGCACTTTGGGAGGCCAAGGCAGGCGGATCATCTGAGGTTAGGAGTTCAAGACCAGCCTGGTCAACATGGCAAAACCCCACCTCTACTAAAAATACAAAAATTAGCCCAGCGTGGTGGTGGGCGCCTGTAATTCCAGCTACTTGGGAGCTTGAGGCAGGAGAATCGCTTAAATCTGGGAGGCAGAGGTTGCAGTGAGCTGAGATCTTGCCATTGCACTCCAGCCTGGGCAACAAGAGTGAAACTCCATCTCAAAAAAGGAAATAAATAAATAAATAAATAATAAATAAATATATAAATAAAATCAAACGCTCCCCTACAGACCTAAAAATAAACAAAAGGCATAGTAAGCAATTAACTAATCAATTAGGCAATATTAAGCAGTCAATTTCAGTTAGGCACTGTCCTTGTCACTAGAGATACAACTGGCAACAGGACTTACTGTTGCTCTCAGACTACTGGGGACACAGACAAGTTAACAGACAATTGCAATAGTGCATGATGAATAGAAGGAGAGGGAAAGCATTCCATGAGATGTGAAGGCAAAGCACAGTCCCAAATGAGGCTTGAGGGATGGTTTCCAAGGGGAAGAGACATCTGTGTAGCAGCCTGGAAGGGAGAAGGAACTCCTGAGAAAGAGACTAGGAAAACGGGAATAGATGAAACAGCCGTGCTTGAAGGATCAAAGAAGTGAACACCTTTCCTCCAGTGAGTTAACGGTTGTACCTCTAGTCCCTAGAGCAGAATTATTTAAACAAATTTTTAACTAACTCATAATTTGTTCTTTTTTTTTTTTTTTTTTTGAGACGGAGTCTTGCCCTGTCACCCAGGCTGGAGTGCAGTGGCGCGATCTCGGCTCACTGCAAGCTCCGCCTCCCGGGTTCTCGCCATTCTCCTGCCTCAGCCTCCCGAGTAGCTGGGACTGCAGGCGCCACCACCTCGCCTGGCTAGTTTTTTGTATTTTTAGTAGAGACGGGGTTTCACCGTGTTAGCCAGGATGGTCTCGATCTCCTGACCTCGTGATCTGCCCGCCTCGGCCTCCCAAAGTGCTGGGATTACAGGCGTGAACCACCGCGCCCGGCCACTCATAGTTTCTTACATGTTGATAGAATAACATTGCTTAATACGGTCAACGTCATCTACCTAGAACTTATGAAGGGCATCATATTTAATGTTGAAACTCAGAAGCATTCTCATTACAATCAGAAACAAAGTAAGAGTGATTTCTGTTATCTTTGTTATCCAACATTGCTTTGGAGACAAGAGTTAACAATAAACAACATATATTTTGAGACAGTAGAGGCAAACTCATTCATTTGTCTTTTTTGGATGATATACTTATCTATATAGAAAAGACACTACATATAGGTCAGAGGAGATCAAAGTTACTGATACAAAATAAATATATAAAAATCAGGAATATTCTTATACCTCAGCAATACCCATAAAATGTAATAGAAAACAAAAGCCTCTATATGCCAGTAATAAAACTATGAAAAATAAAATTAATAAAAGATGTGCAACATCTTTTTAGAAAAAATTATAAAATGTTTATATATATATAGAATGGAATATATGAGTTATACAATGTTATAGAGAACTAATCTATAAATGCAAAGTAATTTTAATCAAATTATTATACATTAGAACTCATGGAGTCTACATCTAAAATTTATTGCTTGAACTGTACAGTAAGCATCCTTTACAAAATATAATATTTGGGGGAATAGTATGTAAAAGGTTTTCAGTTATTTCTTGATAAGAAATATGAAGCCACAGCTTTAGGAAGCATAGCATACTTTAAAGCTAATCAACAAAAATAATTTTACAAGGAAACATAATGAAGACAGAAAAAGGAAAGCAGGCTTCTACTTCTAGCCATGACCCAGTAATGTAGTGTGGGACTTACCTTCCTGACGTGAACAATAAAACCAGGTAAAAAAAGTACTAATCAACCGTGTGCAAGCCTTGGATCATAAGCAGCTGAGAACTCTCATCCCTGAGAGTGGGGAAACACATGAAATGACCCCATACTCACCATAGCTCTCCAGGGAGAGGTCCCGAAATGCAGCAGAGGGAAGCAAAGCTAAAGCAGAACTTTATGGAG